>NC_082718.1:102143527-103343527 GCF_030144855.1 Hypanus sabinus
CTGCCTTACTGAAATCCATCTGTGAGACTTCATTGTCCTCATAAAAAGCAGCGTGATGCAGTTATACACTTAATGGCATAAAGTATGCCCTTCCCATGAGTAAAGGGCTTGAAATGGCTGCTGCTGATTATAGTAATGGCTTTGACTTTATGTCATTAGTTATTCTCTGAGTTACTTTTGCAACAACTCCAATGAACTTGAGAAATTAGTAATTGCAGTTGAAAGGGTTTTTTTTAACTTTCTTGCACAGTAGTAAAGATATCAATTCATTAAAAAATGCTTTAATGTGCTGGATGGAGAGATGACTGGATGAACTTTTGGTATGAAATGCCATTAAACCATACAGGATTACATTTAGTTTTATGGTCAGATTGTCCAAGATCTCACTGTTTGCCTCTTTTAATCACATAAAAAGGTGATCAAAAAATAGACTTTCAAAGAGCTAAGGCTTATAATTTACACACTTTTGTAAGACCCTCTTAGTTCCCCATCCTCTCTACCATAGACTCCTTGTTGTACTAAAGGACTTGAAGCAGTGTGGTTTCCAATCTGACTCGTAAGATTTTTTATTTCTATTCATGAATTAAAAGTGTATCCTTAAAACAACTGGTCATAATCAAGGCTTCGTTATTATACTTTATTTAATTTTGCTCTATTTCTCTACCATCATTAAACTCTGCCAGAGTGTGGTTCTGCTTTGAAACTCATTGATGTAGAAATGAGCCAGTTGAACAGATGGGAGTTAGTTTGCTGCAGGTCTGCCCAAGTTTGTTCAATTTACCTATGCCTTTATTTTAAAACCACGATCAAATCAAATTAGTGCTCTTTCATTATTATATTTGTTTTATAAATCACTTATCCCAAAATACTTCCTGTAATCAGTAGAGAAATCGATGGTAAGAGGACATCATCAGCGGGTGAAGGCTTTCTGCACGGTTTTCAGCTAGTCTGATGAGGTCAATGCCATAATACAAAAGATGAGCAAGTTCTACTAGGGGTTTAGCATGAAGTGTAGATGGCAAGGAAGCGTAGATTTTGAGAATGATTATATCTCTTGAATGGCTGGCAAGCCGTACATCAGGCAATCTAGCCGGTTCTGTATGTTCCTAGTTAATTGTAGAAAATGGTGATTTTCCTTCTCTGGAAGCTAACTGTCCTGTGGATGAAAAGTGTGGATTCAATGTAGCATGGAAGTGTTCTGCTGAACTTTAAGTTGTCACTAAAAAAAAACTTCTGACATATTGGCCATCATAAATCAGTGTATTGGGTACAGGAATTGGGATGTAATTTTGAAATTGTGTAAGACTTGGTGAAGCCCAATTTGAAGTGGTGTGTCTAGCTTTGGTCACCTATCTAAATGTACCTATGTAAATAAGAATGAAAGAGTGCAGAGAAGACTTACAAGGATGTTGCTGGGACTTGGAGGACCTGAGTTATAGGGAAAGGTTGAATAGATTGGGACTTTATTCCCTAAAATGCAGAAGACGTTTTGATGGAGGTTTATGATAGGGTAAATGCAAGCAGGCTTTTTCCACTGTGGTTGGTTGAGACCAGAATTAGAGGTCATAGGTTAAGGTGAAATGCTTAAGGGGAACATGAGGGGGAACAACTTCAGTCAGAGGGTGGTATGAGCTGCCAGCATAGGTGGTGGATGCAAAGTCAATTTTACCATTTAAGAGAAACTTGGATAGGTACATGAATAGAGGGGGGATAGAGGGCTATGGTCCACGTGTAGGTCGATGGGACTAGGCGGACTACTGGTTTGGCACAGACTAGATGGACCACAGTGCCTGTTTCAGCGATCAGTGCTCTATGACTCTAAGTTTTCATGCAACAAAAGGAGGAAGTGATTAATGGCACTTCCAGACCACACTTACATCAAACTTTTCTTGACTCATTTACGTTCATTAGTCCCAATTACAATTGTGCACTGAAGCCCGAAAATTTATGCTGAGTGAGGGAAGACACTGATGCAGAGTTAAAAACAAAGCGCAACAGCAGTCTAGGTGAAAGTTACTAAAGAACTAAAGGTTACTTGCTGAGATTTTGCTGTGAATGTGACCAGGACATGTCATTTTAAAACAAAACGAGACTAGGTAGTGTCTGCTGGTGAAGAATTATTTAACTATTTGAAGGATATTATTGATGATTGCACTTTGGGTGATAAATTTTTCTAGCATTGCCACTACTTCCTAATGCTATTGTCGTGTCAATGAACTGTGGTACCTGAATTCATGCGCTTTTGCACCTGCCCTTGCTACACATAAGCTATGTTGGTTGTGACTTTAATCTCTTATTTTAGAAAGACAAGATACAAAAGGAAGCAAATAACCAAGGCTTTAAGGTTTTTGAAAGAAGGGGATAGCTACTGTATGAAAGACTCTCATAGAGTAATAGGGAAAAACAGCACCAAACAGGGACTTTGATCTACTGAACCTGTACCAATTATCAACTCATTTATACTGATCCTACATTGATTTCATCTTCCTTTCTCACATTCTCATCCATTGCCCTTCACCTACACACTATGAGCAATCTACCAGAAGCCAATTAACCTACTAACCTGCATATCTTTGAGATGTGGGAGGAACCAGGATTGCTCAGAGGAAACCCCACATGGTCTCAGAGAGAACGTGCAGACAGTGTCAGAGGTCAGGATTGAACCTGCGTCACCGGCACTTCGAGGCAGCTCTTCTACCAGCTGTCAGCTGACTCCTAGCCTTATAAAGCAGGGGTTCTCATCCTGCAGTCCATGGACCTCTTGCTTAATGATATTGGACCATAAGACATAGGAGCCGAATTAGGCCATTCAGCCCGTCGAGTCCGCCATTCCATCATGGCTGATCCTGGATCTCATTCAACCCCATAAACCTGCCTTCTTGCCTTATCCTTTGATGCCCTGACTGATCAGGGCACTATCAACCTTAAATATACCCACATATAAATATGCCATGGTATTGGTCCGTGGCATAAAAAGGTTGCTAACCCCCACCCTCCCCCCCATTATAAAGGAACAATCTTGAAATAACCAAAAACTGTGGAGGTATAATACCACAAATTTCAAGTCATTAGTCAAAATATCATTAAGTAATTAAAACTGAGCAGACACTGTACCCAGTGGTGGAGCCCTACATTAATCCATTGTGTGTATTTGGATGCAGCGCGCCATCTTTCAGGTTACCAGAAAATCCATCGGTTCCTTGCATCTTAATTGGACCGGGAACTGGAATTGCTCCCTTCAGAAGCTTCTGGCAGCAGCGCTTGCACGATGCTGAATACAAAGGTAGGTCACCAAAAAGCACCTTAAAAAAAGCAGCTGCTAAACTCTGCTTATCAAAGGTTAATAGTTCAACGAGTGCGAATTAATAAACTATTCCCCTCATTGTTTCATTTTTTCACGCAATTTATTGCAACTTACAGTAATTTTTGTTTCTGTCTTGCGCGGCATAACTGTCACAAAACAACAAGTTTCACAACTTATGTCAGTGATAATAAACCTGATTTCTGATTTTAAACTTGCTGAAGTTTATTGATGGGGAAAAGACAAAGAAAAGGAGGAAGGTCACGACTTTATGAAGCCCACCAATTCCTCTACATGTTAGTGATCTCCTCCAATCATCATCCAAACTTTGGTGCCAATCTGACTCCATAGTAAACCATTTCTCTCAGACTTGCCTTTTCTGTACAGTCGTATCTTCGCTCTGCAAACTTCCTCCACCCCAATAGTGAGAAATACATTCAATTTGGCAGTAGTATTATTAGCTTTGCTCATGGTATAAAATGAGGGTGAACTTGCAATCTCCCAATATTGTATTACAAGAAAATCAAAAGGCAAAGGATCTCTGTCTCCCCCTGATGTCAGAATTACTTTAACATTTCCTGAAGAAAGGTTGCTTCTTTATTTTTATTGTTTTAGGAGTGAGGGCATGTCCCATGACACTTCTGTTTGGCTGCCGACAGTCAAAGATTGACCACATCTATCGAGAGGAGACTATTCATGTAAAAAACAAAGGTGTATTTCAAGAGCTCTACACAGCTTACTCTCGTGAACCAGAAAGACCAAAGGTACTTGGATGGCTTAAAGTGGGTCTTTGTTTAGGCTTCAGTGTCCTTTTTTTTGAACATGCTTACCTTTAGTAACAATACATATTAATTTTCAGTCTTTAAAGTAAAGGAGTTTCCTGGAAAAGCCAGTGAACCACTGAAAGTGCTGAATTAAGTTTTTAATGTCTTGCAAGATGCATCATTTTTTAAAATGATTTATTCCTGCATGGCAAACTGGCTGAGTTTACAGAGCAGCCAAAAGATCCATGGTGGAGCAGCCCTGGCACTGGCTAAATGCAAAATTTTGCAAAGATAATACCGCAAATGGAATTTTGCAGATGGAATGTGTGGTTTATTTTGAGGCTTTTGAATTATAAATAGAAATTTTCACTAAAATAAAGAAATGACAGAAGAGCATGGTGCTTAGTAATAATTTGCCAGATTTTCCAAGGACTTAATGCTGTTGCAAATTTGAAATCTTAAATTAGTGTTTATTAGTAATAAATATATTGAAGGATTTGTCTGATTTCAGAAATACGTACAAGACATTTTACGTGAACAACTTTCTGACAAGATATTCAAATTACTGCAAGACCAAGGAGGGCACATATATGTCTGTGGCGATGTTACGATGGCAGGAGATGTTCTGAAGACAGTTCAGCACATTCTCACACAGCATGGGAAGATATCGCTTGAAGATGCTGGGATCTTTATCAGCAAGCTGCGGGTAAGGTTTTAAACAAGGCAGATAACCTTTAAACATTTACCTTCCAATGCATTCCTTTTAACATTCATTTGTATTGTTAGTTTACTTAGCAGCTGATCTGTACACAAGCTAGCAGATGCTGTTTTTGATTAGAGTCATTGAAAAATAGAGTGAGATAGTATGGAAGCAGGTCCTTTGGTCTAATTTGTCTATATTGACCTTGATGCCATGGTAGTCCCATTTGCCTATACTCCTCTAAACCCCTCCTATCTATTATTTGGCCAAATGTCGTTTAAATGCCATTTTGTACCTGCTTCAACCATTTCTTCTGGCACGTTCCAGATATGTATCACCGTTCACTTGGAGAAATTGCCCCTCAAGCCCCTTTTAAATCTTTCACCTCTGACCTTAAACCTATGCCCTCTGGGAAACAGATTGTTTGCATTCACCCTATCTATATCCCTCATGACTCTGTTGAATTATTGTTAAATTATGGGGAGCAAAGCAAGATTTCTTCATTCTCCTCTCTGAATAGTACCAAGGGAAATGTTATCCCTACCTTTTGGTAAATAGATATTGATTTAAAGCCGTCATCTGGAAAACAACAATGCATATGGTGAACTGGTCCTTCGTTACCAAAATTGTCTAGAAGTGCATGTCTCATTTCTACAAGTTTAGGATCAACCTAACAGTGGATACCGAGAGGCTGGGCCCTCTGTAAAATCCTTAAGCTCATTGCTTGTAGAATATTTGGGGGGGAAACTGCTGCTTTGTTGATGTAATCTTGTTTGCAAATGCAACAGCAGTAAATGATTATTAATGAATGTGCTGTACTGTATAAATGAAATATTGCATAAAGTAAGTTTTGGCAAATAAATCATCTCCCCATGGCAGCGGTACATATGCTATATAGTGGTAATGAGAATGGTACCCTGTCTCTACAAATCATTTCATTAATGCCAGTGGAAGAAACTGTGAAGGTCGAGCACAAAAATGCCAACACTGCTTGGGTGTCACGGTGGCACAGCCCATAGAGATATAGAGGTGTTCTCTGTGTAGAGTCTGCGAATTCTTCCTCCTAAATCCCAGGTCCATTCCCACTAGTGCGTAGGCAAGTGACAGAATCTGGGCTGTAATGGATGAGAACGTGGGGAGAATTTAAAAAACTGGGATTAATGCAAGATCTGTGAAAATGTGTGGTTTGAAGGCTGGCACTGACTTGATGGGCTGACGGGCCTGTTTCTGTGCCGTATCACCCCGTGACGCTATGATTTTGAACACATTATGTTACACTGATGAGCATACATTTCTAGGCAAATGAATACCAGCCCAGATTTTGCCAAGAGATGCCCCACACCCACATTCACCATTCGGACTCTCCATTGCTCTGTTCTTCCCAGCTACATCCCAGACTTCATCAGTCAGGGTCCCAGCAGTGCCAAGGCCTTTTATATAATATAATCAGATCACAAGGGTGGACCATAACAAGCCCCACCCAGAAACTGGTCGGGAAACATGGTCAGACAATTCAGACCACGACCTCACCTTTGTCATCTATCAAAGCTCTCAGTTATTGGAGTATTTCTAATGTCCTGAACATATAGGTTTAAGATAGTTTATTGTCATTCGTCAGTACACAAGTGGAAAGGAGACCAAGGCAATTGTTAATCAAGATCCAATGAAGCAAACAGAACTCAATAAGCATAAAAAAAACAATGCATATAAATATAAAACAGAACATACAAGTAGCTGTTGAATGTGGCTGTAATTTCACAAGATTCATAAACTGATTCGTGTATAAAAAGTAACTCTAGTTGGAGGAGTAGCTGAACATTAGGTGGTCTGACAGGAAACGATAAAGTGGCTGATGTGGATGTAGTGGAGGTGTTAGTCAACCTGACGGCTTGGGGAAGTAACTGTTTTTGAGTCCGGTTCTCCTGGCGTGTGTGCTGCCTAGCCTCCCCCTGATAAAGCTTTCAGATAAAAAACAATACTTAGATACTCTTCAAACTAAATTTTTAAAATAACTGAAGGTGGGACTAACTTCTTTCTGACCTTTCCCCTTCAAAGCTACACATCTACTGACATTGCAATGAATGGGTTTAGTGATCATCTTCCTTATCTAGAGAACTGGAAGCAGAATTTCCATGCAGAGTCCATTACTAGGGCGAGAATGATAAATGTCCTGCTCCCACTCCTACTGTGTACATTAGGATGTACTCAATTGTCCATAAAAATTGTGACAAAATGTGACAGGACTACAGAGCTTTCATCCGAACTGTTGGGTGTAACGTGTTGTTTTTGCCATTTAACACTCATGTGGCCCTGGTACACCTGGAGATGCGTCTGCCATGTCTAAAATGTACACTGATTTGTTAGTAATTTTATTGACACAGCTGATTATTGTTTTTGCTTAGAAATTTCAGTGTCACTAAGACAACTTCACTATAATCACAAAAGGTACCATGCCTCTTGCATGACATTCTTCATCTGGAGGAGGTGAGCATCCTTAACCAACAGTATGGTTTACAGTACTTGTGCCTTGTTTTGTTCCCCAGGATGAAAACCGTTACCATGAAGACATATTTGGTGTCACTCTCCGTACTTATGAAGTTACCAACCGCCTTCGATCAGAATCCATCGCATTTATTGAGGAAAGCAAGAAAGACTCAGATGAGTAAGTATGTGGAGACTAACAACTGAAATTACAACATTAATAAGTTGAATTTTTAAAGAATTGTTTATAACATCTGGAAAGAATTGTTTGAAACATCCTAGGCCTGGTTTCAAATTAAAGGAATGAGTCATCTTATTCATAATATTAAAATACAAAATAAACCAGTAAAATAAAATTAGAGAAAATATGTTTAAGGAGTTTCATCGATTCCCAAGGCAGAAATGAACATAAGAAGTTCTAGTAGGAGTGACCCTGTTGACTTCTTATACTTGCTCTGCCATTTGAAAGATCATGGCTGGTATTTTCCCTTTGCTCACTTTTCTATGCTACCCTTTCAATCACTTAAAATTCACAAAATCTGTTGATTTCTGATAAAGGGTCTCAGTCTGAAACTTGACTTTATCCCTTTCCATAGATGCTGCCTGACCTGAGTTCCTGCAACGATTTGTGGGTGTCGCTCTTGATTTCTGTCTTGAGTATTCCCCACAATTATGTCTCCACTGCACTTCTGTGTAAAGAAGTTTAAATAATTACCACCCTGTGGTGAAAGAATTATCTTCTCATACCAGCTTAGTCCAAAAACTATCGGTTTAGATTTGATTTAGACCAAAAGCAAAATTAGTTTTGGGTTAAGTCAAAAGTAAAGGTCAACTTAGCAGTTGAATCTGAGAAAATAATGAATTCAAAGTTGGTAATGGATGAACTGGTAACTGTGATTCCTAAACCAATAAATGCAATGCCAGAAAGTCTTTTCCTGGTTTCACACCAATTCAATCAGCAGATATATTGCTTTGAAATTATTTCTTAGTCAGATGGATGTTCTCCATTGTTGCAACGCACTAACCAATCCACAGAACCAGTTTTGTCCGTGCTTGTCAGATTTAAAATCCATCCCAAACTGTTGAACTTAAGGAAATAATCTGTCTGATGGCTACTCCTGTGTGAAGGACGTTCCCCATCGAAATGCAATCATTAGATCATGTGATAGATATGACCTGCATTAGTTCTTCCGCATATGGTTTAGAGTTAAATAATGTCTTCGCCTAGAAAATGGGGAGAGCTTAGCCCTCCATCATGGAAGTAGTTGAAGTGATAGTTTAAGAGAAGGCTGAATACGTATAACAGGAAGTAGGATTCAGGATTTATGCTGACAGAATTGATGAGGTCAACTTTTAATGGGCCAATAGTGATTCCATCTGAAACCTGACTTTCAGCAAATTGTGGAATAACACAGCATTGAAGCATGTCCTACAGCCCAATATGTTCATGTTGACTATGGAGCCCCCCAAGCTAGCCCTGTTTGGCTACATATCCCTCCTATTTAAGTACTTATACAAATGTCTTTTGAATGTTGTTATTGTATCTGTCTTAATTTTATTTTTCTGACAGCTCATTCCATATATACACCGCACTCTGCATGAAAAGGGCGCCCCTCAACTCTCTTTTGACTTCTTTGCCTCTACCTTTGTACCTTTAGTTTTTATATGCCCCTCTGATATTAAGCTGGAAAAAAGACAGTGACCCTATCTTAGCCCCTCAAGATTACATATACTCTGCAAGTGAGTTACACTCCAAGGGATGAAGTACTAACCTGACCAACATCTCTCTATTACTCAGGTTGACCAGTCATGGCAGCATCCTTGTTAAATCTTCTTTGCTGTCTTTCTAATTTAATGATCCAGGAACTTATTTCAGTTCAGACCATAAAGCAAAGGAGCAAAATTGGGACCTTGGCCCATCATGTCTGTTCTGCCATTCCATCATGGCTCATTTCTATTTTACCGCAGGTTACTTAGAGATACAGCACGGTGTAAGCCCGCACCACCCAATTACATCCACTTTTTGGAATGTGGGAAGAAACCAGAGCATCAGGAGGAAACCCATGCAGTCATGGACCAGACATACAAAGTCCTTCCATACAGCGGCAGGAATTAAAACTGGGTCGTTGGCACTGTAATGTCACCGCATTAGACGCTACAGAGCCGCGTACTTAATTATCCCTCTTAACCCCATTCTCTTTCCTTCTCCTTGACACCCTTACTAACCAAGAACCTATCAACCTCCACTTTAAATATACCCTTAGTCTATATAGGTCTATACTAGATTTTGCTGATTGAATAATCTCCACAGCTCGTCTATTTTAATTTCTGATAGTTACATAAAATCTGTAAAGATTTTCTTCCATACAGTCCTACTGATTCTACATTTTTCTTTGTCTTCCATAGGGTGTTCTGCGTTTGATGAGAAGATTCCCATGACAATATACTCCATGGCCTTTGAAAGAGGTTTTGTTCAATTCTGAACACTTCATTGCGCATCAAAGTCCACACAAGGCTGCCACACGAGAGTGATTTAAAAAGCTTAATTCTTTTCTTCTACGAAACATAGCTTGCAATATTTTTACACAAGGAAGATTGCTCTGTAATTTGCTACATGGGGTGATTATTGTTGGGTCAAATTTTTGCTAATATGCTGCTTTTAGATTATTTGCGATGCCTCAAGCAAGCAAACAGTCTGTGCTATGACAAGAAAGTTGTTGCATGTAATAAAAACAACAGGCATTTTATGAAACAACATTCAGCATACATGGGGGTCATTGTAAAACACCATGAACTCTATTCAGTAAATGTATATTTTAAAGGTCTACAGGAGATACTTCCTTTTTTTTTGAAATTCAAGTAGCATATACAGGAAACGTTTCTGGTACGTTTCTCTCCTAAAAGGTAGCAAGAGGCTTAAAAGAAAAAAATACAGATTTTTCTGCTTGTGGAAGTTTAGTCCTGGTGTTTGCATACTTCAAAGATATCAAATGTTATTATTCTCTGATTATGCAACAAGAAAAAAATACTTATATCTCTTTAAGCCTGTGGCAGTATGGAAACCCAAGGTGGTACAGCATAATAACGCATTTCTCCATGTAGTTATCAATAGTTCACTCAAGACTTAGTCATTTTGTGAGCCAAAAGTACTGCTCTACTGCTGATGCACCATCAATAACTCTGAGACGTGGGTTAAGGTAGGCTTTTATTGGCTGGAAGAAAGCACAAGCAGCAAGCGACCATCACACAACATCCTGGAGACTGAGGAGGGGTCTGTGCCTCCAATCGCCTTCATACCGGGGTCTGTGGGAGGAGCCACAGGAGCAGTCAGCGGTGGGGGGTGGGGGGCGTGTCCAGACAGGTATATGTAGTTCACCACAACTGCCTCCTCCCATGTCTGTTTATTTAACCTGCCTTTAAATTAAGCTCCTCAAGCACTAGCTGTCGTAGAGTACCACATTCTCACCATTTTCTCAGTTGAGGTTTTTAAGAATTCGCTGCTTGGTTTCTTGGCATCTGTCTTATGTTGTTCTCCTCTATAAATGGCAACACTGTCCTCGCATAAAATGTTTTCTGGTGAAGTCTTATTGGGAAATTAACCAAAGTTCAAAGTAAATTGATCATCAAGGTACGCATATATCACTATATACTACCTTGCAATTCATTTTCCTTCAGGCATTCATAGTAGAACAAAGAAAACAATAGAATCAATGAAAAACTACCACATAAATAAAAACTAACAGACAGCCAATGTGCAAAAGAAGACAGACTGCAAATGCAAAAAAAAAAGAATCCCAAATAATAAATAAATAAATAAATAAATAATGCTGAGAACACGAGTATAGAGTCCTTGAAAGTAAATCTGTAGGTTGTGAAATCAGTTCAGTGTTGTGGTGAGTGAGGTTATCCACTCTAGTTCAGGAGCCTGATGTCTGAAGGGTAATAATTGTTCCTGAACCTGGTGGTGTGGGATCGAAGGCTTTTCTACCTCCTGCCTGAGAAGAGAGCATGGCCTGGATGATGGGGGCCCTTGATGTTGGATGCCACTTTTTTTGTGGTAGCATTCCTCCAGACAGATTCCTGTGACAATTCACCCTAATAATCATTTAATTTATCTATCATATTTTATCATGTAATGAAGTCATCACCATGTGTGAGCTTTTACTGACTTAATCAGAAACAGGATCAAATGTTTATAACTTAAGCTGTTTTACAGTGAGGTATTTCCAACATCAGGTACACTACTCTTCTGGGCTGAGACCTTGCACCAGACCCGGGGCATTGAAGTACACCTTTTGCCTCCACAGATGCTGTTTGCCCTGCTCAGTTCTTCCAACTTTCTCTTTTTCATTCCTGATTCCAGCACCTGTAGTCACATTTGTCTTTGTCTCCTTACAACCTGACCTGTCTTAACCCACCCCCATACATCCATCTGTCTTCGCTCTGCACCTCCCCACCGCCAGCTCCATTTTGAAAACTGTCACTCCACTATTCTTCCCTGGTGATGAAGGAGGCTCCTTGACCCAAAATTTTGACTGTTTTTCTTCCACAGATGCATACTTGACTGATATCTTCCAACATTTCCCTTTTCGTTTCAGATTCCAACATCTGTGGTTTTATTTCTTTTCCATTTTTAACATAGATGCCTCTCCGACGCAGAATTTAACATGAGTATGGTTTGATTGTCGAATAGCACAAGTCAAGTTTCCTGTCCTTTCGGCCCTCATTATTTTACATTTATTCAAAGAGTGTTCTGGTGGATTTGCAATTAGATAAAAATAGATAGAATTTATTAAATTAATTTACTTGAAGAAGACTTTGAAGCAAATTGAAATGACTTTTATTGAAATTGTTGATGACTAAGAAAGTTTTGAATTGTTTTATTTGAGTAAGCTGAGATTTTGAAGTTTGGGATTGCACACAACATGTTAAACACGGTGGTGTAGTGGTTAGCACAACACTTTGCAGTGGCAGCAACCCGGGATCAATTCCCACTGCTGTCTGTAAGGAGTTTGCTCCCCCGTGAAAATGTGGGTTACCTCCGAATGCTCCGGTTTTCTCCCACTGTCCACAGGCATACCAGTTGACCAGTTAATTGGTCATTGTAAATTGTCCTGTGATTAGCCTAGAGTAGCTGGGCAGCATGGCTCAGGGGTCAGAAGGGGCTATTCCATGATGAATCTCAATAAATATTAAAATTAAAAGTGCTCCTCATGAATAAAGGTGATATATATCAACAATCAGGGAATTTCTGTGCAGAGTTTCTCAACAAAGTCAACAGCCCATTTATTACTAGTCAATCAACAAAAGTCTCCTGACATCTAACTATATTGCATCTACTTCTCCCTAGGTCATCTTTTGGCATCAGATAACTTATTTGCACTCTAGTTTTGTAGATTCTGCATTGGGTAACAATGCCAATGTGGGAACTGCAGACTTCTCCACAGATCAGGCAGACTGTGACTGATATGGAGGGCAGGTGGGCAGTCTATGAAGTGGTCTCATTCCTCCAAGGGATTTCTGTGTGATCATGATGCATTTCTGAGGTCCTTGATAGTATCCCAGATGGAGCTTCTCTACTTTGACTGATCAGTGTCCCAGAGATTCCCAGGGGTTAGTCAGGATGGTGCATGTCCTAACTAAGGCTTTGAGCACATCTTTGAAATCTGTGTCCCTGGTAATTTGACTGAGCTTGGAGCAGTTTAAAAAAAAATCTGCTGCACTGGAAAAAAAAAGCATGTCAAACAACATCTGAGGAGGCAAAGAGATGTATTGATGTTTTGAGTCAAGACATTGCATCACAATTGAGACTGTAGAAGGAAGAGAGCCAGTAATAGGGGTGAGAGACTGGTACATGATTGGTGGGACTAGACTCGGGGGTTTGGGGTGTGGGCACTTGGATGCAAATGGAGGGAGGTGGCAGGAGGGAGGGCTGATATCAGGGCTGTTAGTTGATAAGAGAAACAAATAAGGGAGGGGTGATGGATCCAGGTGGGGAGGGGGTTGGAAGGGTGAACCAAATAAGAATACATGGGTAAATGGGATGTAGATGTTGGGGATGGTGAACTAATGGGGGAGAAATGGATGGGAGAGGAGGAATAGATAGACACTCTGGGGGAACTGGTGGAAGAGGGAGAGGAACACAATGGAGGTGGGTTGGATGAAGTTGGAAAGTTCAAAGGGTTGTAGTCTATCAGAGTGAACTATTAGGTGTTGTTCTTTGAGCTTGCAATTGCCTTACAGTGGCCGTGGAGAAGGCCAAGAATGCATGGATTGTATGGCCTGCCTAACCTAGCTGAGCATAACTAGGGCTTCAGTACTGGGGGTGTTGTCTTGGGAGATGATACTGATGTTGATTTGCTCATCCTTCCAGTCAATTTGGAGGGTTTTTCCAGTGCCTTGTGAAGCCTGCTGAAGGTCCTCCTGACAAGTAGGAGGGCCCAGAACACTGTTGCCCAAGAGCTTTGTGCTAGATCTAAGGACTTGTTTTCCAAATGCCCATTTCCTCAGTAGACCAAAGCCTTAGCCAGCACATTGAAGTTTGTGGTGAATTTCATCATCAATGTCTGCCTTCCCTGAGAAGGGGCTTCCATATTATGGAAAATGGTCCATGTTTTCCTGGATCTCATAGATACCAAACTATGTGGAGAATTATGTTCCAGGAGCATAGCATTACTTGGGCCTATTATACATAACACGAATGGGAATTACCGATGATGAGATGGTTAATGAAATTCACCCAGAATCCTGCTGTTTAAATGTAGCACCCAAGTGTGTACTGCACAACTTTGATGTTGTACCTGAAGTCTGGGATTGTCTTCATTTCATTTGAGACACTGATATATCATTTTTGTGATATGACAGTTGCAGACATCTTTTCAAACTATATATTGTGGTCAGTATATGCATTGTAAAGATATCCCAGTGAGGTTTTGTGACAAAAGCACAAACTTGTATCAAAGAAGGGAAGAAAGATTATTACTGAGAAGGCTATTCTGTTAGCCCATCTGTATTTCATTGATTTTGGCATTAATATCCTTGGTGGACGATTCCAAGTTTGCACTTTTGATAAACAGGTTCTCCTGATGTCCACTTTAAATGTGGTTTTTACATATTGGTCTTGCTTTCTCAATGTGTTCTGTATTATTGAATGTAAGATACTCTGATATTCTCCCTTAACTTTTTAAACTGTGAAGGTTAAACTCACTGCCATCTCTCATTTGCTTGTTTACAATGTAACAGTCCAATAGTGCTGTACTTCCAAAGGGTACCATTTACATGGGGGGAAGAAAACTACTGCACTCCCTAATTCACACCAAATGACGCACCTCCAGATAGGGAGTACAGGGAGGTTGGAACCCCAGTGAGTACATGTTGCATGTTGAAGTGTACACATTGCTAATCTGAGTTACAATGAATGACATATAACTGAGCTGTGTCACCTGTTGTTGTTATGGGCTTCATGGCATTAGTGCTTCAGCTTTTCTGTAATCTCCTGAAATGTTTGTGTCCTCATTGTGAAACCAAGTTCTTCATTCCATTCTAATTTCGAATATTTTTGAGTAGTTTGGAATGTTTTGCTATTTTTGATCACAAAAGCTGCACTCTGCAGAAGCAGTTTTGCATTTTATACATAACAAGTTTACATTCCGTTAATCACAGCTCGATAAAGAATAAAAACTGATTTCTAGACTATTTGCAAGCTTTATTGACATTATGCCATTAACAAATTAAGGTTTTTGCTTGCTCAATTAACCCCCAAATGCTGGGAATAATTTCATGACACGTTCTAAGATACACTTTATATAATCAATAAACAATGCTCATGCAAAACTTAATTATACCCAACTGGTGTTTGATTCTTCCTTTAACTAGTATTAGGAAAAGTAAGTATTTTATGATGTTAATGAATTTTGCATAAAATTTTATAATATTAAAAGAAATGCATACTTATAACAGAAATGAACCGTTAACATCATTTATTCTACTGACAATATCAAATTTATTGCGAAGACCATAAGATCTAAAGACAAAGCAGCAGAATTAGGCCATTCAGCCCATCAAGTCCACTCCGCCATTCCATCATGGCTGATCCCAGATCCCATTCAACCCTGTTCATCTGCCCTCTAACCCTATCCCTTGATGCTGTGACCAATCAGGAATCTGTCAATTTGCGCTTTGAATCATGGACTTAGCCTCCACTGCAGTCTGTGACAGAGCATTTCACAGATTCACCACTCTTTGGCTAAAAAAATTCCTCCTTACTTCTGTTCTAAAAGGTCACATTGTAGCGATGTGCTACACACAGCGCTGAAATAATGACATGCAGTCGGTAAGTCGTTTGGAGACTATTCAAACTTCGCGGCGCTGGCATTTAATCCCTAGTGCTCGCCCTCTCCGGGTGGAAATGATGTCAGAGGTGCATTACCAAAGTCTCCCCCCGCGCGTGGGCTATTTGTGAGCCAGTTCGCCTGCGCAGAAAGTGGGTCGCCACAACATCTCAATTTTGAGACTGTGCCCTCTAGCTCTGGATACCCCCACCAGAGGAAACATCCTCTTCACATTGACCTTATCTAGTCCTTTCAGCTTTCAATAGGTTTCAGTGAGATCCCCACGCATTCTTCTGAATTCCAGTGAGTACAAGCCCAAAGCTGCCAAACACTCCTCAGGTGTTCACCTCTTCTTTCCCAGAATCATCCTCGTGAACCACCTCTAGATTATCTCCAACGACGATACATCCTTTCTGAGATACGGGGCCAAAACTGTTGACAATTCTCCAAGTGCAGCCTGACTACTGTCTTTCAAAGCTTCGGTGTTATCTCCTTGCTTTTATATTTGCTGCCTTTTCCACAGGCTCAACCTGTGAATTAACCCTCTGGGTGTCTTGCACGAAGACTCCTAAATCCCTTTGGACCTCTGATGTTTGAATTTCTTCCTCATTTAAATAATAGTCCACACTATTGTTCCTTTTACATTTCCCAACACTGTATTCCATCTGCCACCTTTTGTCCATTCTTCCAATTTGTCTAAGTCATGCTGCAATTGCATTGCTTCCTCAGTACTACCTACCCTTCCACTTATCTTTGTATCATCTGCAAACTTTGCCAATACTGACCCCCAAGGAACACTGCTAGTCAATGGCAGCCAACCAGAAAAGGTCCCCTTTATTCCCACTTGCTGCCTCCTGCCTGTCAGCCATTCCTCTATCCATGCCAGTATCTTTCCTGTAACACCATAGGATTTTATCTTGTTAAGCAACTTCATGTGAGACACCTTATCAAATGCCTTCTGAAAACCTAAGTACATGATATTCACTGCCTCTCCTTTGTCCGCCCTGCTTGTTACTTCCTTGAAGAATTCTAACAGATTAGTCAGGTAAGATTTCCCTTTTCAGAAACCATGCTGACATTCTATAGGGGCACGACAGAGAGCATCCTGACTGGCTGCATCACTGCCTGGTATGGGAACTGTATCTCCTCTGTCGTAGGACTCTGCAGGGAGTAGTGCAGACAGCCCAGCACATCTGTAAATGTGAACTTCCCACCTTTCAGGACACTTACAAAGACAGGTGTGTAAAAAGGGCCCGAAGGATCATTGGGGACCCGAGTCACCCCAGCCACAAACTGTTCCAGCTGCTACCATCTGGGAAACGGTACTGCAGCATAAAAGCCAGGACCAACAGGCTCTGGGACAGCTTCTTCCACCAGGCCATCAGACTGACTAATTCATGCTGACACAACTGTATTTCTATGTTATATTGACTATCCTGTTGTACATAATATTTATTATAAATTACTATAATTGCACATTGCACATTTAGATGGACATGTAAATAAAGATTTTTACTCCTCAATGATATTGTTTACTTCAAGATTCAACAGTGTTTATTGTCATTCGTCAATACATGGGAGTAAGGGAGTAACATGATTGTTACTCCGGATCCGATGCAGCTTAAACAAAGTGCAAAAAGTATAAGGAACATAACAAAAACACAGTAAATATAAATACATAAGATTAGATTATATACATAAAGTGACTATTGGTACAATATGTTGAACATGACAGACTTTACAGATGCTGGAGATACAAAACAACAGATGCAAAATGCTGGAGGAACTCAGCAGACCAGGCAGCATCTATGCAAAAGAGTAAGCAGTCGATGTCTCGGGCCGAGACCCTTCTTTGGGTTTGGAAAAAATGGGGAGAAGTCAGATTAAGAAAGTGGGGGAAGGGGAAGCAGAAGTAAAAGGTGGCAGGTGATAGGTGAAACCTGGAGGGGGGGAGGAGTGAAGTAAAGAGCTGGGAAGTTGATAGGTGAAAGACATGAAGGCCTAGAGGAGGCGGAATCTAGTAGGAGAGGATAGAAGACCATGGAAGAAGGGGAAGGAGGAGGAGCACTGGAGTGAGGGGATGGGCAGTTAAGGAGATAAGGTGAGAGAGGGAAACAGGAATGAGGAATGGTGAAGGAGGCGGGGAGCAATTACCAGAAGATATCCATTTTGTGTCCACTTACCATTCCCATTCCGACATGTCAATCCATGGCCTCCTTACTGCCGCAATCAGGTTGGAGGAGCAACACCTTATACTCCGCCTGGGTAGCCTTTACTCTGATGGCATAAACATTGATTTCTTGAACTTCCTGTAATTGCCCCTGCTCATCTCCTTCACCATTCTCCATTTCTGTGTCCCTCTCTCACCTTATCTCCTTACTTGTCCATCACCTCCCTCTGGTGCTCCTCTCCCTTCCCCTTCTTCCATGGTCTTCGATTCTCTCCTATTCCCCCCACCTCCCAGTTTCACCTATCACCTACTATCTTGTACTTCCTCCTCCTCTGCCCATACTTCTTGTTTTCATTAAGAACTGAAAGCTGGTTCTTGTTTGAATTAATGTTTGCTATATTCACATAATTCCATAACTACTGAATCCCTAACAGTAGCTACGGTGGAATGTAAAAATGCAACGATTAGCCAACAATGAGCAATTTTATTAAGTGACTTAAACTTTCATAGAACTCGGAGCAAGAAGACTAATCTATGTTAGAAAGGCAGTGAATTTATGTGTGTTTAAGGTTTACACTCATCTTCAAAGTGATTGGCTAGCTGCTGGGAGAGTGTGCAGGGACAAGCCTATAAGAATTGAAAGCAACAAACCCTGCAGCCTATAAGGATTGAGAGCGACAAGCCCTGTAGCCTATAAAGATTGAGAGCAACGAGCCCCACAGCCTACAAAGATTGAGAACAGTGAGCCTCGCATCCTACAAAGATTGAGAGCAACGAGCCTCACAGCCTATAAGGATTGAGGGCAACAAGAGCACAACCTAAAGTGGTAAATTTTTATCACCCCTTGTGGAAAGCTTTCGAGTGATTTTTTTTGGGAAGCATATGTAGCTCTAGTTCCCTAAGGGTTGAATGGTGTGGGGATTTTAATGTACATAGTTCCCTAAGGGTTGAATGGTGTGGGGATTTTAATGTACATAGTTCCCTAAGGGTTGAATGGTGTGGGGATTTTAATGTACATAGTTCACTGTGGGGTTGTTTGCTAAGTGATGGTAATTGTTTGATTGTAGAAGAACTTTTAAATATTTCACATCTTGTGTGTCTTATCAATGGGGGCTGAGATTTACTGTTCATAATAGTTCTAAAACTGCTATAGATTTAACTTTAGTTTTGAACATTCTGGCTGGAATGAGTGAGTGGGATTTCATGGGTGTTGAAACATTGGGGAGTGATCATTTTCCTGGGTTTATAAGCTTGGGTGTGGATTTGTATAGTGGACAGAAGCCCACTTTTAGGAGGTGGAATTTTGGTAAAGCAAATTGGGAGAGGGTTAAGGCTTTATGAGATGAACATCCGTCAGGGCTGAATGTTGAGGGTGATGTGGATTTCTGCAATGAAAGATTACGCCACATTATTCATCAAATGTGGTTGAAGTGATTCCAATTATAAAGGGGCATTAATATGAGAAAGGCTGTACCACGGTGGAGTGAGGAATGTGCAGAGGCAATTAGAGAGAGAAATAAGGCGTTTTGGAAAGTTGGGAAGTATCACTCTCCGAGTGACCTTACTAAGTATTGCGTTGGCGCGTGGCCAAGTGGTTAAGGCGTTCGTCCAGTTATCTGAAGGTCACTAGTTCGTGTATGTCCATGAGCAAGGCACTTAACCACATATTGCTCTGCGACGACACTGGTGCCAAGCTGTATGGGTCCTAATGTGCTTCCCTTGGACAACATCGGTGGTGTAGAGAGGGGAGACTTGCAGCTTGGGCAACTGTCGGTCTTCCATTAAAAAAGAAACCTGCCCAGGCTTGCGCCCTGGAAACTTTCCAAGGTGCAAATCCATGGTCTATCGAGACTAACGGAGGCCTACACATAAAGTATAAAAGGGCACGGGCTGTGGTGAGGAAAGTAGGGAAGATAGAGAAAAAGTTTACTGGAGGTCATATTGTGATAGTATTGGAAGGAGTATTAAACTTGGAGATGTTTGTGGCATTATTAAAAAATGGTGGGGGGGTGGGGTGGTTGGAATTCATAGGGCTACTAACATTCCAGGAGTGATCAAAGAAAGTAATACGATTAATACTGAGATAGAGAAGGTACAGCTACTGGTTTGGTCATTTGCTGCAATTCACAATCAAGATAATTTAAGTGAAGAGGCTAAACAAAGTAGGGATAAGATTCTAAGTGAGTATCCTGATGTGTTGGAAGCCAGCTGTAGCAATGATAGTACCAGTGATGTAAAGTTCTCTTTGTGTGAATTTACGAAAGCTATTAATAGTACAGGTCAGGAGGCTCCAGGAAAGGATGATATATGCTATTGTACGTTTAAACATATGGCTGACAACTCTCTTAAGATAATAAAATTTTTGAATCATATTTGGAATTTAGGCCATCTTCCCCCCTCATGTAGTAGTGCATATTCTAAAATCTAGGAAACCCCTGTAGGATCCTTCTGGTTATAGACCAATATCACTAATGTTCCATTTGTGTGAACTTATGGAGCGTATGGTAATAGAGCGGTTCAATTATATTTTGGGAAAAAGAGGTGATATAGCGTACTATCAGAGTGGATTTCGAAACGGTAGGATGACGTTGGATTCAGTGTTATGTTTGGAAGATGATATTAGGAAAGCCCAGGTAAATAAAGAAGTTGGAATAGCAGTTTTTTTATATATACAAAAAGCATATGATATGTTATGGAGGGAGGGTCTTATGATTAAATTATAGAAATTAGAAGTGGGAGAAAGGTTATATAATTTTTTTTCTGAGTTTCTTATTTGGACGGTCTATCCAGGTAAGGTTAGGAAAGATATATTCAAGCTTCTATGAGATAGAGAATGGGACTCCACAAGGCAGTATATGCAGTCCTTTATTGTCTAATATTATGATTAATTATATTTTCTCCAAGATAGGCACTGGGGTGGGTAAATCACTTTTTGCAGATGACGTAGCTCTAAGGATCAGGGGAAATTTTTCAATTTAACTGTACATAGGATGTAATTAGCAATTAACAAGGTCGAACAGTGGGCAAATAAGTGGGGTTTTAAGCTTTCAGTAGCAGAAACACAAGTAACGTGTTTTACAAAGAGGATCAATAGACCTGCACTTAATTTGAAATTGTGTAGTCAAACTCCTGAAGAAGGGTCACTGGTAAGATTTCTCGGCATGCGGCTGGATAATAAGCTCACATGGAAGCACCATATCAGTAAGAGAATTGACAAATGTAAAGGGGCAGTAAATATCATAAGGTTTCTATTGTGGGTATTCTTGGGGTGCTGCAAGAAAATCCCTGTTGCCTATATATATATTTGTTTAATTAGATCAGTACTTGATTATAGCTGTGTGGCTTATGGATCAGCTTCATCTTCAAATTCAAAATGTTTGGGTGTGGTACATGCTCAGGCTTTAAGCCTGTGTTGTGGTGCAATAAGGTCGTCTCCTGTTTTAGCCTTACTGGTTGAAATGGGACAATTACCCTTACAGTTGCGGAGGATGAAGTTGTTAACATACTGGGTTAACCTGAGGGGACAGAGGAATGACCACCCTGTTAAAAATGTGTTGGGTGACCGTTGGGAACATCACAGGAAGAGTGTTTTTAGTTTTGGATGTCTGGGTTCTCATCACACCAGGAGTATAGCTTTGCTGGATTATGAAATTTGTCCCACTGTGGCTTTTTCAGTAACTCGATCATGGGTTTTTCCAATGGTTAGTTGATTTGGGTTGCATGATTTAATGAAATCCAAGATCCAGATATGCCCGAGAGTCTGTTGGTACATCAGTATGCTAAGGAGAATTATTGTGATATGTTAACCATTTTTACTGATGGATCAAAAAATAATTTAACTGGGAATGTCAGTGTGGCTGTTTTTGTACCTGAATTACAGGTAACAATAAAGAAACATCTTACTAAAACTATTTATCAGGGTATACTGCAGAACTGGTTGCTATCATTGTGGGTTTACAGAGGCTGGAGGAAATCTGTCTTTGCAAAGTTATAATTTGTTCAGATTCTTTTCTGGTTTGATAAGTCTTAAAACAGGTTATTCTGGCAGTAAGTTTGATTTACTGCTGGAAGCTCTTCAAACTTTATTTCAAATTCAAAGTATTAGTCTACATGTCTTCTTATGGGTTCCTGCATATAGGGATGTTGAGGGGAATGAGCTGGTTGATTGTTTGGCCAAAAAGCTATTAAAACTTTACCGGTGGATATAGACCTCCCATTTAGCAAAGCAGAAGCTAAGGAGTTGGTGGGGCTAACAATTAGGAGATTATGGCAAGATCTGTGGGATAATGCACTACATTATCCTTTACAGAATACATAAAACTGTTGGATTGATGAGAGAAGCGGGTAAGATTGATTATTGATTATCTGACTGGCAGACCACAGTACGTGCACTTGCAACACTGTGTGTCGGACAGAGTGGTCAGCAGCACTGGGGCTCCACAGAGGACTGTCCTGTCTCCCTTTCTCTTCACCATCTACACCTCGGACTTCAACTACTGCACGGAGTCTTGCCATCTTCAGAAGTTTTCTGATGACTCTGCCATAGTTGGATGCATCAGCAAGGGAGATGAGGCTGAGTACAGGGCTATGGTGGGAAACTTCATCACATTGTGCGAGCAGAATCATCTGCAGCTTAATGTGAAAAAGACTAAGGAGCTGGTGGTTGTCCTGAGGAGGGCTAAGGCACCGGTGACCCCCGTTTCCATCCAAGGGGTCAGTGTGGACATGGTGGAGGATTATAAGTACCTGGGGATACGAATTGACAATAAACTGGACTGGTCAGAGAACACTGAGGCTGTCTACAAGAAGGGTCAGAGCCGTCTCTATTTCCTGAGGAGACTTTAACATCTGCCGGACGATGCTGAGGATGTTGTACGAGTCTGTGGTAGCCAGTGCTATCATGTTTGCTGTTGTGTGCTGGGGCAGCAGGCTGAGGGTAGCAGACTCCAACAGAATCAACAAACTCATTTGTAAGGCCAGTGATGTTGTGGAGGTGGAACTGGGCTCTCTGACGGTGGTGTCTGAAAAGAGGATGCTGTCCAAGTTGCGTGCTATCTTGGACAATGACTCCCATCCACTCCATAATGTACTGGTTAGGCACAGGAGTACATTCAGCCAGAGACTCATTCCACCGAGATGCAACACTGAGCGTCATAGGAAGTCATTCCTACCTGTGGCCATCAAACTTTACAACTCCTCCCTCGGAGTGTCAGACACCCTGAGCTAATAGGCTGGTCCTGGACTTATTTCCACTTGGCATGATTAACTTATTATTCTTTAGTTATTTATAGTTTTATATTGCTATATTTCTACACTATTTTTGGTTGGCACGCCTGTAACGAAACCCAATTTCCCTTGGGATCAATAAAATATGTGTCTGTCTGACAAGAAGGGAAGGAATTGTATTGACTCGACTTAGAATGGGGCATGCTATGCTTAATTATTCCTTATATCTTGTTGGAAAACATCATTTTGGGGTGTGTAGGTGTTGGCATCATTATGAAACAGTTGAACACATTCTTTTACAAAGTGAAGCATACAAGGTTGAAAGAGAACAAATAGAGGCTACACTACTAGCTTTGGGGGTTGACAGTTTTCATTTAAAAACTTAACTAAGTTATGGAACTGACTTTAATTTAATTCACAGTATTGTCTTTCATTATTTAAAATCTGTCGGGCTGGGCGGGGTAATTTAGCTTTCAGCTGATAAAGAACGAGGAGGGGTTTCGTTTCCCGACTCCAGTGCAGTTGGTGGCGGTACTGCAGCTTTAAGTGGGACCGCCGGCAGCCATTTCCAGTCGGGGAGAGAGAGCACAGAGGCCGAGTCGCAAGCAGCATGCCGGTGGATTTGCAGGAGTGGAACGGCGCCCTGGCCCTGGGCGAAGTGGAAGAGAAGCCGGAGCAGCCCCTCGCCGTCAAATATGACAGCGTGGGCATCGATGCGCTGGGCAAAGTGCTGACCCCGACCCAGGTACCGCGATACCCCACCCCGGGGTGGCTGAAACTGAACGCTGCTGGGCCACAGCCCGTCGCGTGGACTCGGTTGGAGGGCGAACGTGCTCTCCATTGCGGCTGTAATTGCAGCAGCGTCTCTTTTGCCGCAACGCCATCGTTTCCCCTTCCAGCACCTGTGCTGGTTGCAGGCCGCTGCTGCTGGGGGAGGGGGAGTTTCTCTAAATTTGTCTAACGATCACTCTCGTTCGACAGTGACGGTACAAAGAAGGATGCAATGTTAATTACTTTGCCTTATTCTCTGTTGAAATTTAACACAGTCTGCAAGATGCTGGAAGCATTCAGCAGAGCACTTGGCATCTGCGCAAAGGAAAATTAACTCTGCAAATCGCAGACCTTCCTTGGGGTTCGTTTGACGTTTTAACTTCATTTCTTGGGACGTTTTCTTTTTCGGTGCTAAGATCCTCTGGTGCGTCCACTGCCCTGGAACCGCTTCATACTATTAATACCGAATCAGTGTAGTCAAAATAAGGGGAGGCAAAGTGAAGATCAGATTCTGCTGCGTGGTAATTAAACAGTCCATAAGTACTAATACTGTATGTCATGCTCTGGGTGTGTGCATACTCTTCTATACATGCCTCAGAGGAGTCGTTGCCCACTGTCTCCATTCTGGGTTTTTAATTCTTTTTTCTTGCCCCCAGCAACACACGAATTGGCAGTGCCCGAGCCCAGGCACGTCCCTAGTTCCCCTTCTGTTAGTCTGTCCGATTTTACCTCCTCCCACCATCACCACTGCCACCACCAGTTGACTTGAACTTGTCTTGTCCTGTTTTCCAGATGGTTGGCTACTGGCGTTATGTCAATTCTGTCATTTATTTTGTGTGTGCAGGTACAAAAGTGTCCTGTCAGCATTGACTGGCCTGGTTGCAGTCCAGACAAGCTGTACACGCTGATTCTAACTGACCCAGATGCTCCAAGCAGGAATACACCAAAATTTAGGTTGGTATTGAAAAGATCATTCCTGATTTTTTTTTATCATCATTATTATTATTATTATCAAAAGGAACAGTGAGAGTGAAATAATTTCAGGTAAAAGAAAATTTAAAGTAAATTAACAAAATGTGACATTTACAAATAATATATTTATCCTTTCCTGAAGGTTAGCTCTGAGGGAGGCTGAGACAGAGTTGCAGTCTAAAATGTAGTTCCTGTTCTTTCTCCAGGAGGAATCACTTCACACCCATGGGAAGTTTGGAACATGATTCCCGAAATGGTCACTGACAAACTGGGTTAATTTAAATGAACTAATAAAAACAAATTGGTTGCATATCAGCTGTGATCTCATTGAGTGACAGAACAAGCTTGAATGAATATAAAAGAGAGAATTGAGAATATCCTGCATTCCCTGATTCTTAACTTTATCTGCCAACATTTTATCCAGCCTTGAAGATGATTTTCCTGTTCACAGAAATGCAATACTGTCATTTTTTTGCTGCTTAGGTTCAGCTGGGAATTCTTGTGTTGACAATTAATGGGCTTTTCTGAAGGAAGAGGTATGCAAATGTGCATAATTAGGTGGCTTTAAAAGGCAGAAAAGACCTTCAGTTGTAAAGTCATTCACAAAAAAAGCAATCTTAACTATTGATAACTTCAACCCACATCTTTGCTTTCATTGTTCCTTTTTTTTATTTAATAAATTGTAAGCTTTTTTTAGGTGGGTATCTAGTCTGTCATTTGTTTCAATAGCCAAGTTATTGTATCTATTTAATTTGATGTTGCACATTAAAATCTAATTTAGGTTCTGAAAGGACAAGTCTTTGGTATTTCTTGTAGGAAAGGGATGGAGTTGGAAACAGTAGATTCTGTTTAAATGTGATACATCAGGACCAATGTATTTTGGTCCAATTTAGCAGCTGCCCAGTTAGTTGAATTTTCTGGAAATAGCCGGGGTATAACAATGACAAACTCCTATTAAACAGTGATATCTAAATGAATTACAGAACAAATTGGAACACTCCCAATGCTGCTACAGCACTATACAACTGCATTAGTTCTTATTCATCCAGTGTATGCTGCCATGTTCTGTTGATTGTAAATAAAATCAGTGCAAATGTCTAGTGCACATAAAAGACTGCTTTCATTTAATGCTTTTGACAATTGCATCCTCCAAATTTTTTAATTGTAACATTCAAGATAATTGTTGATAACTTAATTTTTCATAGGTCCCAACTTGTTGAAGTAGTGAAATTGTTTCATTTTCACTCCTGGCCATTTCAGGCATCTTGAAGCCTAAGTACTTGAAATTGCAGTGAGCAGAACATTTCTGAATTGCCCTGCTGCTTGTTTTTTTTTTATCAACTATCAGTGACAACTGTCTCTGCTTTTTTGAACATCAACATGCTCAACTGATGCTGCTTTAGAACTGTCACTCCAAACATGGTGCTGTCTTATGGCTGCATAAGTGCATACGATTGATGCTAGTTAGAAACTGTTCTGCAACAGTCTCGTATCCCAATTAAGTGACCTTGTGTCCCAAATGAATGAAGGGAATCCTGGTTATTTTTTCAACTCGTTTTTGTTCTTTAAGAGATGTCTTTACTAGATGGCTACTGTGACTAACCGATGGCCCAATTCACCGGAATCCACTGTATATGTTTTGACCATTCTTCAGTGAACAGTCCAGTGTTCTAAATGTCCTGCTGAGGGTCTTGAAGACGAAGTATTTATGAATGTGAAAATGCTACAACTCCTTTGTATTGCACCATTGGCCATAGCTAATAGATGAGGTGTAATTAGTAAAGCCTAAAGAATATTACTATCTCTTATTTCTGTAAGTAAATTTGGAATGACTTAAATTCATGAATTTAAATAGTTTTTACAAGTTAGTCCTGTTTATTTTTTAAATAGTTATAAACACCTTAGCTGATACTGAAGTTTGTAGCATACACTGTGAAATACAGAAAGCAAAAATAAACGGTTACTGGAAGGATGTTACAAATATGTTGAAGTTTATGAATTGGAAAAGTAACAGTGGATTTTTTTTTGGGAGGAAGTATGTTTGGTTTTCATTATTGATGGGTTTATTGTGTAGGATAATAACTATATGCTCTGCTCATTGGGCTCTGCGCTTCCACAAACCTTCCAAAATTTGTCCAGTACAGCCTGATACTGGAATAGTAAGATTTACTTCTATGTTTCTATTTGTGAATTCTGCACAGAATATATAGGCCATACTCTTGATTATCCAATCGTCATGCTCTGTGTCTCTATGAAGTAGGTCGCTGAAATAGGATACTTTCCATTTTCACAAGCCAACTTCTCAAGAGTAAGATCATTTGGTCATCTTTAACTATCCGATTTCCTAAAAAGAATATCAGATTTGTGACACTCCTTTTTTTTCTAAACTTCATTGTTCATCGGATCATTGTTGAAAACTATGTCCAGAATTTTCCATTTACACTGTTTTAATTTCTAAATGTGATGATGCCCAAGAATTAATCTTTATTCTTTGTTTATTAGGGAATGGCATCATTTTCTTGTAATTAACATGAAAGGAAGTGATATTAAAAGTGGAGAGATTCTTTCTGACTATGTTGGCTCTGGGCCTCCTCAAGGAACTGGTAAGTCAGATTATTAGTACAAACTGAGATATTACTCAAAAGTTTAGTCATTTTGGTTACAGGTATTCCATCTTTTCAGGTTTGCTTTGTGAGAACTGTAAATCCAAATTCTCTTAATTTGTGCTCTTCTAATACATCCATGACACAATCCTGAAATATGATGCACTTTACTTCAGGGGCTGTGATACAATATTTGTACACTAATTTTCATTTCTTTAGGGATCTGGACCAAAAATAAGCTATCCCATGCTTTGCCTGGAAAATTCTGAAATATTTTACCATCAAAATTTGAGAATTAAAAATTACCTGTTTGGATTTTGTGGAGCGATGACAAAACTTGTTGATTGTGGGCGTCCCCACAAAATCAGTGGCAGTTTTGGCAGTCTCACATAGGTATGCAGACAGATCTGAAAGTTGCTGGTAATTTATTTCCAACACCGCGCTTGTTAAGGATGAATGAGGCAACAGCCATTTGATTGATCACTGTTCATCTTGATTTGTTCCTCTACGTACCCTGGACAAACGTTCTAAATTTTCAGTGGAATTGTAGCCCATGTTAACTCCCAGATACGTGGTTTGAATTATGTCTTCTCTGCCCTTTAACATTTTTCATTTTTTCCTCTTTCTCCTACAATTTGCCAAATATAAATAATGCTAATATGTAGACTGGTAGCTTACGTTCCCCATGGTAATTTGAGTTTTCGGAGCTTTTGCAATGATGTACGTTTGCACACCACAGTCAAAAAACATGGTTATTTGAATTACTGTCACCTTCCTGTCAGCTAGACCAATCTGGCCATTCTCCTCTGACCTCTCTTTTACAGGGTGTTTTTCCCCACGGAACTGCTGCTCACTGGATGTTTCTTGTTTTGTGTGTTTTTTTTTGCACCATTCTTTATAAACTCTAGAAACTGTTGTGCATGTAAATCCCAGGAGACAGCTGTTTGAGATGGTCAAATCACCCCTTCTGGCACCTACAATCATTCCAAGGTCAAAGACTGTTGGATCGTATTTCTTTCCCATTCTGATGTTTGGTTTGAACAACCGAATTGCTCTTTTTTTACACATGGAATTGCTACCACATGATTGGCCAAATTGATGTTTGCATTAACAAGCTGGTGTATCTAATAAAGTGACCAATGGAGATATTTTGAATCTTTTATAAAAATGCTGTTTAAGGCTATTAATGTAATCTTGCATCTTAATTCCTGGCATCACGCTTCAAGATGACATAAAAGTTCCAGGAAGTGCAGAAAAGAAAGGGTTCTTCAAGGAAGGATTTCTCTCTTTGACCTTGTGCTGAGAAATCTGTGGTTTAGGAGGTTTGTTAGTGATGGGATACAAATTCAAAGTGATGAGCAAAAGATGAGAGGTAAATGGCCCTATGTAGAAATTGGTGATCGTGCAAACTTCGTGGAAATTGCCACTAGAGTTAGTAGATGTTTGTCTTCCTTTTGTTTTTAATGGTAATTAAAAATGTTTGAGTTCGACTAAATGACTAACTTGTGCTGGGATTTAAGCATCAAAATGGAATGTAAACAATGGCTGTTTGAAATGATCATGTCCACAAGGCAATCTTTAATGTTGAGTTGGGACTATGAGTGATGTATCAGTAAAGTGAGGAGCATTAGTTGGTTCTAATTTCAAAATGCTTGAAGGCAGGGAGGAAAAAGTCCAGTGGCTTATGGTTTCGCTGGGTACTGTCACTACAACAAATATATTGTACATTAAGAACTTGAAGCTTCCATAACGAGGCCTCATAGCCCATTGCAGCCACAATAATTTTTAATAAAGTAATTCCGCTTAGTCTGAAGCCTGACGGAATAGTCCAGCCAGCTGTTCAGCTAGACTCTTTAATTGCTGAATTAAATGGAAAAAAATTTCCTTTAGTTTCCCGTTACCCTACTATCTTAATTCTGTGTTCTAGGTGCTGCTATGATTTTTGAAGGGAACTGATTAATGTCAGTTTTTTTTAAAAAACTTGTTTACTGTGCTAATGTTTTAGTAGGGCTTAGAAAATTAACTTGTTCAAATTTATTTCAGGCCTTCACCGCTACGTCTGGCTGGTTTATGAACAGTCCAAACCGCTAAAGTGTGATGAGCCACGATTGACCAACCGGTCAGGTGATAAACGTGGAAAATTCAAAACTACTGATTTCCGTAAAAAGTATAATTTGGGTTCACCTATAGCTGGGACTTGTTACCAGGCTGAATGGGATAACTATGTACCTAAACTCTATGAGCAGTTGGCTGGAAAGTAAAAAGTTGCAAACTTGTATTCTAAACCATTTCTTTCCCAGTATTAACAAATGTGTATTTTCTTGCGACCAGTGTCATTAACATTGTGTGCACATCTTCGGAATTAGCACCCACCTTGCTTTTCATTTTAAAATAAAACATCAGTGGATGAAAATAGTCTTGTCTCAGCATTTTCTAGTTCATTTACAGGTTAAAGATAGTAATTTTTTTTCAGACCTTTTGTAATGTGAATAAATTCACAGTACCTCTTGTTTAATCCACAGCAATGAATTAATTTCCTTTTCATGGTTTGAAATGTGACCCTGAATACCTGTTCTGCGTGCCACATTCGTTCTGACCTCTTACTGTAGCTCCAGTGAAACTTGATGCAAGGTGATGGCACTGAACCCCATCTCTGAACTCAGCACATTACCATTTTACATAATGAAAATGTCAGGTTTCTGATAATGGAGTCAGAATAGAATGTCAAATCTTTGTGGGTGGAGTTAAGAAACTACAAGGGTAAAAAAAACATAATAGGAATCACAGGCCTCCAAATAGTAGCCAAGATTTGAGGTTGAGATTGCAAAGGGAACTGGAAAAGGCATGTAGTAAGGGTATTGGCACAATTGTAATAGGGGATTGCAATATGCAAAGAGATTGGGAAAATCAGGTTTGTGCTGGATTGCAAGAGAGGAAATTTGCTGAATGCCTACGAGATGGCTTTTCAGAGCAACTTGTTTTCGAGCTTATTTGGGGTGGGGAGAGGCTTCCTTAGATAGGCTGTTGTGTAATAACCTAGATCTTATTGGGGACCTTAATGTAAAGGAACCCTGAGGAGGCAGTGATCATAATATGATTGAATTCATACTGCACTTTGAGAGGAAGAGGAAGGAGTCACATGTATCAGTATTGCAATGAAATAAAGGGAATTACAGAGGCATGAGAGAGGAGCTTGCCCAGGTGGATTGGAGGAAGGTATTGGCAGGTATCACAGCAGAGCAGAAATGGCTGAAGTTCCTGGGAATAGGTCACAAAGTGCAGGATAGAGATACCCCACAGAAGTTCTCACATGGAAGTTGCAGGCAGCTGTGGCTGTCAAGGGAAGTTAAGAACTGCATAAAAGCCAATGAAAGTGCATACAAGGTACCAAAGGTGAGTGGGAAGTTGCATGATTGGGAAGCTTTCAAAATCCAACAAAAGGTGACTAAAAAGCTTTAAGAGGGGAAAAGACGGAAGATGAGGGCAAACTAGCCAATAATATAAAGCAAGATACTAAGTTTTTGTTTTCAGTTATATAAAGAGTAAAAGGGTTGATATTGGGCCACTGAAAAATAATATTGGTGAGGTGCTAATGAGGTCAAAGAAATGGCAGATGAACTTAATGAGTACTTTGCATCTGTCTTCGCTCTGGAAGACAGCAGTGTGGCAGGGGTCTGCAAGTATCAGGGAGTGGGAGTGAGTGTCATTGCTATTACCAAGGAAAAGGTGATAGGCAAGCTGAAAGGTCTTAAGGTGGGTAAGTCACCTGGGCCAGATGGACTACATCCCAGAGTCCTGAGAGAGAGAGATTACTGAAGAAATAATGGATGCCTTAGTCATAATCTTTCAAGAATCAGTTGATTTTGGCATAGTCGCAGAGGACTGTAAGATTGCAAATGCCACTCTGCTCTTTAAGGAGGAGGATGGCAAAAGAAAGGAAATTATAGGCCAGTTAGTCGAACCTCGTAGTTGGGAAAGTGTTGGAGACTAATTAATAATGAGGTTTCAGGGTACGGTACTTGGAGACTAATGATAAAATGGTTTTGTAAAGGGATATCTTGCCTAACAAATCTGTTAGAGTTCTTCGAGGAAGTAACAAGCAGGGGAGACAAAAGAGAAGCAGTGGATGTCATTCACTTGGATTTTCAGAAGGAATTTGATAAGGTGGCACTCATGAGGCTGCTTAATAAGATAAAACCCTATGGTGCTTCAGGAGAGGTACTGGCATGGTTGACTGCCAAGAGGCAGCGAGTGTGAGTAAATCGGCCATTTCTCATTGGCTGCCAGTGACTAGTGGTCTTCAGGGGTAAGTATTGGGATCATTACTTTTCTCATTGTCAGTGATTTGGTAATGGAATTGATAGTTTTATGGCAAAGCTTGTGGATGATAGGAAGATTGGTGGAGGGGTAGGTAGCGTTGAGGAAGGAATGTGCAGCAGGACTTAGAATGGGCAAAAAAAAAGGGTAGGTGGAATATAGTGTTGGGAAATGTATAATAATTCATTTTGGTAAAAGGAACAATAGTGCGGACTATTATATAAATGGGGAGAAGTTTCAAACATCAGAAGTGAAGAATGACTTAAAAGTCCTCGTGGAAGAATCCCAGAAGGTTAATTTACAGGTTGAGTCTGTGGTAAAGAAGGCAAATGCAATGTTGGCATTTATTTCAAGGGGAATAGAATATAAAAGCAAGGAGGTAATGTAGAGGCTTTATAAGACACTAGTCAGGCCACACTTAAGAGTTTTGTCAACAGTTTTGGGCTGCATATCTCAGAAAGGATATGTTGTCATTGGAGATAATCCCGAGGAGGTTCACGAGGATGATCTGGGAATGAAGGGTTGAACATATGAGGAGAATTTGGCAGCTTTGGGCTTGTACTCACTGGAATTTAGAAGAATACATGGGGAAATCTTTGAACCCTACCAAATGTTGAAAGGACTAGATAGGGTGGATGTGGAGAGGATGTTTCCTATGGTGGGGGTATCCAGAACTAGAGGGCACAGCCTCAAAATTGAGGGACAACCTTTTAGAACAGAGGCACAGTGGAAATTTTTTAGCCAGGGAGCAGTGAATCTGTGGAATGCTCTGCCACAGACTGTGGTGCAGGCCAAGTCAGTGGCTATATTTCAGGTGGGCGTTGATAGTTTCCCGATTGGTCAGGGTATCAAAGATACGGCGAGAAGGCAGGTGCATGGGGTTGGGTGGGATCCAGTATCAGCCATGATGGAATGGTGGAGCAGACTCAATGGGCTGAATGGCCTAATTCTGCTCCTATGTTTTATGGTGCTCAAATATTACTTGTAGTAGACCTACATATTTGAAACAGAAAAGCTATTTCTCTCAAATTGATCAACCATTATATAGAAAAAATCTGCAGATGCTAGAAATCCAAGCAACACACACAAAATGCTGGAGGAACTCAGCAGGTCAGGCAGCATCTGTGGAAAAGAATACAGCTGGCCCTAAACACCAAATGTGTTCTTTTCTATAGATGCTTCCTGGCCTGCTAAGTTTCACCTGCATTTTGTTCATGTTACCATCTTATGAAGTCCAGGCAGGTTTTGGTCTCCTTCGCAAGTGCACAAATACCTCTTTTGTAATCTGAAAATGTACTGCATATGTAGTTAAGGTTACATGTTTCCTGAAACTTGCCCTTGCAAGTTTTCTTATTCCTTTCTTGGTACTTTGGTTGCGGCCTTACAACTAGTGGAGGAAGTCAGCATTGCAGGTTCAACAGCCCTAAGTTATTGAGTGTCCATCATATCTGTAACATGACTTGTGGGAGATGGGATGCTTTCCTTGAACTTGGGTCAAGTTTTGTTAGAGTGATGAAGGCAAAACTACCTATCATTAAGTACTCATCTCCTTTACTGGTGTCCTGCTACAGGGAAGAAATCTCATCTTTTTTTTTCTGATTCAGAGCTGAGAGATTTTGGACCTGCTGTCTGAAAAGGGCTAGGAAAGTACATGGCTTTAATATACCCACTACACTAAAGCAGAGAAAAACACCGAACTCGGCCACAGTTAAGTTGCCCTTAGCCAGGCATTTCCACAGACAAATCTCTAAACTGGGCATACGTTCCCGACAGACTCTTAACAATAGTCTGATTCATACTTGCAGTCTCATTCCTTACAGACAAAATGCCATCCTCTGTCACGAATCCTTGGTCTGTCCTGGCCCAGTAGAGAGAGCAGTGGAGTAGCATTCAAACAGAAGGGAGCGATACCGGAAGGGGCAATTACTGGAAGTTACCCATTTCAATTCCACTTCCCATTCCCATTCCGGCATGTCAGTCCATGGCCTCCTCTGCTGCAGCGATGTGGCCGCTCTCAGGTTGGAGGAGCAGCACCTTGTACTCCGTCTGGGTAGCCTCCAACCTGATGGCATGGACAGCAATTTCTCGAACTTACAGTAATTGTCCCCCCTTCACCATTCCCCATTCCTGTTTCCCTCTGTCACCTTTTCTCCTTACCTGCCCATCCGCTCACTCTGGTGCTTCTCCCCCTTCCCTTTCGTCCATGGTCTTTGATCATCTCCTATCAGACTCCCCCTCCTTCAGCCCTTTATCTGTTTCACGAAACAACTTCCCAGCTCCCTTTCTGTCTCCCTCACCCTCTCTGTTTCACCAGTCACCTGCCACCTTGTATTACTTCTTCCCCTCCCCCCAGCTTCTTAATCCAACTTCTCCCCTGCCTTTCCAGTCCTGAAGAAGGGTCTCGGCCTGAAATGTTGACTCTTTACTCTTTTCCATAGACGCTAGCTGGCCTGCTGAGTTCCTCCAGCATCTTGTGTGTGGCACAATATTTTGAGTCTGGTAATGTGTCTATTGACTATAATATACTGTATACAATGGGAGAAACCTCTGAATGTTCGTACACCTTTGTGAAGACAAATAATTCATACATATAGTCTAAAAGTACAATAGCACAGAGATCCCAAACACCTAAGCTGATGTTGTCAGGGCATATTCTCTTCGTATACAAATGGATGGGCTTGTGATGATGTTTGATGTGCTTGGTGATGATATCAGTCTGGCCATAAACGCTTCCTTGAATTCACTCACAAATCATGCAAATCAACTTAGCCTGGTTTGATGCTGGCCTATTAACATACCTCCATTGCCTTAGTTTTGCTGGATGCATACAAGAAAATCTCATGGTCACAACACTTTGGGAACCATAACTCTTGAGCAGCCAGCCCCCTTGTGGGGGCCAGTACCCTCATACTCTTTAAACAATATTATTTGTTTACAAAATTGTTATTTTAACTTCAACCTGATTACTGCACGCAACATTCATTAAGAACTCAAGGCTGCTTCTCGTTTGAATTAACGTTTTCGATATTCACATGGTTCCTTAACTGCTGAATCCTTAACGGTAGCTATGGTGGAATGTAAAAATACGATTGGCCAACGATGAGTAATTTTATTAAGCGACTTAAACTTTCATAGAACGGAGTAAGAAGACCAATCTCTGATATCAAGTCAGCGAATTCATGTGTTCGAGATCACCACATGTTCAAAGTGATTGGCTGGCTGCTGGGAGAGTGTACAGGGACAAGCCTATAAGGTTTGAGGGCAACGAACCCCTCGCAGCTTATTGAGGGGATGAGTGTGGAATTGTTTGGACTGAGTTGAAAGTGAGTGACAGAGACATGCCGGTGGGTTTGCGGGAATGGAGCGGGCCCCTGGCCCTGAGCAAAGTGGAAGAGAAGCCGGAGCAGCCTCTCGCCGTCACGACGTGGACATCGATAGGCTGTGCGAAGCGCTGACCCCGACCCAGGTACCGCGAATCCCCGGACAAGGGGGTGGGGTGGGTGAGGCGGTTGGCTGAAAATGGGCGCTGCCTGGTCACAACGCTTCGCTTGGAGTTTGTTACTGCTCACTGGTTTATTAATAGTTGGAGGGTGACTGTCATTCGGCGTTTCTTTCGCTGCAGCGCCGTCTTTTTGCTTCGGTTGGCTGCAGCCCGCTGCTGCTTTGGGGGGAAATTAATCTCTACATGTGCTTAACGATCACTGTTGTTCTGGAGTGATGGTAAAAAGGGGGATGCGTTATTAATTACTTTGTTAGATAACTTTATTCCTTGTTAAAATTTAAAACAAACAGCAAGTGGTGGAGGCAGAGCGCTTGGCATCTGCGCAAAGAGAAGTTAACTCTTCAAGTCACAGACCTTCCATAGACTGTTGTTAACTGTGTTTTGCGAAGGACGGAACTATGGTTGAGAAATCTGTAAAATGTTCCTTCTAGAGGGCGTAGGCTGTCTCTGCCCCTATTGGGTTCACCCCTGTTCCTGGCACTTCATGGGGTAGGACCTTGGGTGTTGTACCCCCAGAGGGCTCTTTTGCTGCCTGAAGACCCAAACAAGTCACGGCTGGGCATCTGACACTCGCCACCCACCATCTTTCCTCTGGTCATGGTTTTCAGCTGGACCTCTGACTTCAGCTGCATATAGAACCACAGCACAGAAATAGGCCTTTTGGCCCTTTTTTGCTGTGCCGACCCATTTTTTTTTTGCCTAGTCCCACTGATCTGCACCTGGGCCATATCCCTCCAAACCCCTCTCATCCATGTACCTGTCCAAGTTTTTCTTAAATGTCAAAAGTGAGCCCGCATTCACCACTTCATCTGGCAGCTCATTCCACACTCCCACCAATCTCTGCCTGAAGAAGCCCCCCCCCCATGTTCTCTTTAAACTTTTCCCCCTTCACCCTTAACCCACGACCTCTTTTTTTTCCTCCCCGGCCTCAGTGGAAAAAGCCTGTTTGCATTCACTCTATCTATACCCATCATAATTTTATACACCTCTATCAAATCTCCCATTCTCCTACGTTCCAGGGAATAAAGTCCTAACCTATTCAACCTTTCTCTGTAACTCAGTTTCTCAACTCCAGGCAACATCCTTGTAAACCTTCTCTGCACCCTTTCAACCTTCCTGTAATTAGGTGACCAAAACTGCACACAATACTCCAAATTCGGTCTGACCAATGTCTTATACAACCTCACCATTACATTCCAACTCTTATACTCAATACTTTGATTTATAAAGGCCAATGCACCAAAAGCTCTCTTTACAACCCTATCTACTTGTGAATCCACTTTTAGGGAATTATGTACCTGTACTCCCAGATCCCTCTGTTCTACTGCACTCCTCAGTGTCCTACCATTTACCTTGTATGTTCTATCTTGTTTTGACCTTCCAAACTGCAATAACTCACACTTGTCCACATTAAACTCAATCTGCCATTTTTCAGCCCATTCCTCCAACTGGTCCAAATCCCTCTGCAAGCTTTGAAAACCTTCCTCACTGTCCACTACACCTCCAATCTTTGTATCATCAGCAAATTTGCTGATCCAATTTGCCACATTATCATCCAGATCATTGATATAGATGACAAACAACAATGGACCCAGCACTGATCCCTGTGGCACACCACTTGTCACAGGCCTCCACTCAAAGAAGCAATCCTCCACTACCACTCTCTGGCTTCTTCCATTGAGCCAATGTCTAATCCAATTTACTACCTCTCCATGTATACCTAGCGACTGAATCTTCCTAACTAACCTCCCATGTGGGACCTTGTCAAAGGCCTTACTGAAGTCCATGTATATAACATTCACTGCCTTCCCTTCATCCATTTTCCTGGTAACTTCCTTGAAAAACTAATAGATTGGCTAAGCATGACCTACCACACACAAAGCCATACTGACTTTTTCTAAAGTCCCTGTCTATCCAAATACTTGTAGATCCTATCTCTTAGTATTTCATCCAATAATTTACCTACTACCGATGTCAAACTTACCAGCCTATAATTTCCCAGCTTGCTTTTTGAGCCTTTTTTAAACAGCTTTAGAGTGGTTACTTTATCCCAGTGGAAAGGTAGAGCTTCTAATTCAGGAGTACTTTATATACTGGTTAGTTAGCTCCTAAAACTCCCGATTATTCCCATCAAAGTAATTCTGTTAGTTCTTTATTGTGCCTCTTCATTAGTGCTAAATGTGACTTCACTTCCAGCCCTGCTGTTGAACTTGCCCAAGAGGATGAATTTATCTCCCTTTTGAGGTGCGGACTAGGATTTTTTTCAAGGTTGGAATGCAAGTCTTTTTAGGCCTTGTACAAAGCCACAGAATTTGGGAGTGAGCATACATTGATGCCTGTAACATGTTTTTCCATCATAAAAAAGGGGTCATGATCATGAAATGTTTTCTGACTCTGCAGGGCCAGATGCTCTTGGTGAATTTGCTTTGTGAAGATAGTGTTCATCTGGTTTGATCTTCCACAAACTGCTGCCTTGTACTTTATACCACCCCTTCTGAGTGACATGTCTCACTCAGTGCAATAAAGTTGATGTCCTGGGTTCCGACGTCATAGCAGAGTTCAGCTTTCCCTTATTTGGGATTGACCATGAGGGTCCTGACATTCCAGCTCCTGAACTTCATAATGTGGAATGGAAGTTGCTTGTGTGTGGTTTCCACAAATGTAATGTCACCATTGCATACCAGTTGGAATGGGCTTCAGGGAGCAGGGTCTCGAGCCAGTGAGTAAGGGGGACCAAACTTTTTAAGAAAGGAGGGAGGGAGAAAACAGAGAACTATCGACCTGTCAGCCTGACATCAGTGGTGGGGAAGATGCTAGAGTCCATTATTAAGGATGAAATAGTGGCATATCTAGATAGCATTGATAGATCGGGCTGAGCCAGCATGGATTTACCAAGGGTAAATCATGCTTGACTAATCTGTTGGAGTTTTTCGAGGATGTAACCAGGAAGTTAGACGGGGGAGATCCAGTGGATGTAATGTACCTCGATTTTCAGAAGGCATTTGATAAGGTCCCACAAAGGAGATTGGTGGGTAAAATCAAAGCTCAGAGCATCGGGGGGAAGACATTGACATGGATAGAAAACTGGTTGGCAGATAGAAAGCAAAGGGTCGCAGTGAATGGGTGTTTCTCGGAATGGCAGGTGGTGACTAGTGGGGTGCCACAGGGCTCGGTATTGGGATCACAGCTGTTTACAATTTACGTCAACGATTTGGATGAAGGCATTGAAAATAACATCAGCAAATCTGCTGATGATACTAAGCTGGGTGGCAGTGTGACATGTGATGGGGATGTTAGGAGAATTCAGGGTGACTTGGATAGGCTGGGTGAGTGGGCAGATACTTGGCAGATGATGTTTAATGTGAATAAGTGTGAGGTTATCCACTTTGGGAGTAAGAACAGGAAGGCAGATTATTATCTGAATGGTGTAGAGTTAGGTAAGGGAGAAATACAAAGAGATCTAGGAGTCCTTGTTCATCAGTCACTGAAGGTGAATGAGCAAGTGCAGCAGGCAGTGAAGAAGGCTAATGGAATGTTGGCCTTTATTACAAAGGGAATTGAGTACAAGAGCAAGGAAATCCTCTTGCATTTGTACAGAGCCCTGGTGAGACCACACCTGGAGTATTGTGTACAGTTTTGGTCTCCAGGGTTAAGGAAGGACATCCTGGCTGTAGAGGAAGTGCAACGTAGATTCATGAGGTTAATTCCTGGGATGTCAGGACTGTCTTACGCAGAGAGGTTAGAGAGACTGGGCTTGTACACGCTGGCATTAAGGAGATTGAGAGGGGATCTGATTGCAACATATAAGATTATTAAGGGATTGGACAAGATAGAGGCAGGAAATATGTTCCAGATGCTGGGAGAGTCCAGTACCAGAGGGCATGGTTTGAGAATAAGGGGTTGGTCATTTAGGACAGAGTTAAAGAAAAACTTCTTCTCCCAGAGAGTTGTGAGGGTCTGGAATGCACTGCCTCAGAAGGTAGTGGAGGCCAATTCTCTGGATGCTTTCAAGAAGGAGCTAGATAGGTATCTTATGGATAGGGGAATCAAGGGATATGGGGACAAGGCAGGAACTGGGTATTGATAGTAGATGATCAGCCATGATCCCAAAATGGCAGTGCAGGCTCGAAGGGCCGAATGGTCTACTGCACCTATTGTCTATAAAGTGAAGATCAGATTCTGCTGCATGGTAATTAAACAGTCCATGTGTCATGCTCTGGGTGTCTGCATACTCTTCCGTACATGCCTTAGAGGAGGCGTTGCTCACTGTCTCCATTCTGGGTTTTTAATCCCTCTTTTTATTTTTTTTCTTTGCCCTCTGCAACACATGAATTGGCAGTGCCCAAGCCCAGACATGTCTCTAGTTCCCCTTCCATTAATCTTTCTGATTATTGCCTCCTCCCACCATCACTATTGCCACCACCAATTAACTTGAGCTTGAACTTGTCCTGTTCTCCAGATGGTTGGCTACTGGCATTATGTCAATTCTGCCATTTACTTTGTGTGTGCAGGTACAGAAGTGTCCTGTCAGCATTGACTGGCCTGGTTGCAGTCCAGACAAGCTGTACACGCTGATTCTAACTGACCCAGATGCTCCAAGCAGGAATACACCAAAATTTAGGTTGGTATTGAAATAGCCATCAACTCTGCTCTCAAACGCATCTCTCCCATTTCCCGCATATCTGTCCTTACCTACCACCCCATCAGCCTCCAGGTCCAACGTATAATTCTCCGTAACTTCCGCCACCTCCAACGGGATCCCAATCCCTTCCCACTGATCTCCCTCCTGGCACTTATCCTTGTAAACGGAACAAATGCTACACTTCCTCCCTCACCACCATTCAGGGCCCCAGACAGTACTTCCTGGTGAGGCGACACTTCACCTGTGAGTTGGCTGGTGTGGTATACTGCGTCCAGTGCTCCCGGTGTGGCCTTTTATATATTAGTCAGACCCGACGCAGACTGGGAGACCGTTTCGCTGAACACCTACGCTCAGTCCGCCAGAGAAAGCAGGATCTCCCAGTGGCCACACATTTTAATTCCACGTCCCATTCCCATTCTGATATGTCTATCCATGGCCTCCTCTATTGTCAAAATGAATCCAAACTCAGGTTGGAGGAACAACACCTTATATACTGGCTGGGTAGCCTCCAATCTGATGGCATGAATATTGACTTCGCTAACTTCCGTTAATGCCCCTCCTCCCCTTCTTACCCCATCCCTGACATATTTAGTTGTTTCCCTGTTCTCCATCTCCCTCTGGTGCTCCCCCCTCCCTTTCTTTCTGCTGAGGCCTCCTGTCCCATGATCCTTTCCCTTCTCCAGCTCTGTATCACTTTCCCCAATCACCTTTCCAGCTCTTAGCTTCATCCCACCCCCTCCAGTCTTCTCCTATCATTTCGCATTTCCCCCTCCCCCCACTACTTTCAAATCTCTTACTATCTTTCCTTTTGGTTAGTCCTGACGAAGGGTCTTGGCCCGAAACGTCGACAGCGCTTCTCCCTATAGATGCTGCCTGGCCTGCTGTGTTCCACCAGCATTTTGTGTGTGTTGTTGTTGTTGGTAGTGAAAAGACAACTTCTGATTTTGTTTTTAAAAGAACTGGCTGAGAGTGAAATAATTTCAGATAAGCAGACAATTTTTAATAAATTAACAAATATAACATTCAAAAACAATACATTTGGTCTTTCCTAAGGTTATGCCTGAGGGAGTGTGAGACAGTTGCAGTCTAAAATTTAGTGCTAGTCTTCTTCCCCCCCCCCCCCCCCCAGGAGGAATCACTATATAATCATTGGAAGTTTGGAACATGATTCCGTAAATGGTCACTGACAAATCGGGTTAATTCAAATGAACAAATTGAACATATGAAAAAATAAAAACAAATTGGTTGCATATCAGCTGTGATCTCATTGAGCGACAGAACAAACTTGAATGAATATAAAAGAGAGAATTGAGAATATCCTGCATTCCAACATTTTATCCAGCCTTGAGGATCATTTTCTTGTTTACAACAAATTAATATAGTCGTTTTTGCTGCTGCTGAGGTCCAGCTGGAAATTTGTTGTCAATTAATGGGCTTATTTGAAGGAAGAGATATACAAATATGCATAATTAGGTGGCCTTAAAAAGGCAGAAATAAATGGTTGGAAAAATCACATGCACAAAACGAGCAATCTTACCTATTGATAATTTAAACCCACATCTTTGCTTTCCCTGTTCCTAGTCTTACTCACTAAATTGTAACCTGCTTTTTTTTTGTAAGCAGTTATCTAGTCTGTCATTTGTTTCAATAGTCAAGTTGTACTTATTTAACTTCATGTTGCACATTAAAATCTAAATAAATTATGAAAAGACATGTCTTTGGTATTTCTTGTAGGAAATGTGTGATGGAGTTATATACAGTGAATTCTGTTTAATATTTAGTGGCTGCCCCAATTAGCTAAAGCTTCTTGGAAACGGCTAAGGTATAAAAATGAAAAACTACTATTAAACTGAGTAACAATTTATGTATCTAAATGAATTGCAAATCAAATTAGAACACATTTACTACTACTACTGCACTATAAAACTGTATTAGTTCCTAATAATTATCAATGGAGAAATTCATCCAATGTACGTTGCCATGTTCTGTTGCTTGACTGCAAATGAACAAAATTGGTGCAAATATCTGGTGCTCGTAAAGGACTGCCTTCATAAAATGCTTTTGACAATTGTATCCTCCAAATCTTCAGTTTTATTGAAACATTTAAGATGATTGTTGATACCTTATTTCTTTGTAGTCCCTAACTTGAAGTAGCAAAATCGTTTCATGTTTACTCCTATTTCTGGCATCTCCAAGCCTGAATACTGTATGTGAAATTGCAGTGAGCAGAACATTTCTGAACTGTCTTGCTGCATATTTTTCACCAACTATCTGTGACAAAAATCACTGCTTTTTGAACATGTGCAACTAACACTATTTAAACACTGTCGTCCTAAGCATGGTGTTTTCTAATGGCCATGTAAGTGCATGCAACTGACGCTAGTTAGAAAGTACTCAGCTAAGTCTCCTGTCCCAATTAAGTGCCCAATGTCCCAAATACTGGCGAAGGGAATCCTATTTTCTTGATCAGTTTTTGTTCTTTAAGGATTGTCCCAAATAATACTTGGCAGATGACGTTTAATGTGAATAAGTGTGAGGTTATCCACTTTGGGAGTAAGAACAGGAAGGCAGATTATTATCTGAATGGTGTAAAGTTAGGTAAGGGAGAAATACAAAGAGATCTAGGTGTCCTTGTTCATCAGTCACTGAAGGTGAGTGAGCAAGTGCAGCAGGCAGTGAAGAAGGCTAATGGAATATTGGCTTTTATTACAAAGAGAATTGAGTACAAGAACAAGGAAATCCTCTTGCATTTGTACAGAGCCCTGGTGAGACCACACCTGGAGTATTGTGTACAGTTTTGGTCTCCAGGGTTAAGGAAGGACATCCTGGCTGTAGAGGAAGTGCAGCGTAGATTCACAAGGTTAATTCCTGGGATGTCTGAACTGTCTTACGCAGAGAGGTTAGAGAGACTGGGCTTGTACACACTGGAATTAAGGAGATTGAGAGGGGATCTGATTGCAACATATAAGATTATTAAGGGATTGGACAAGATAGAGGCAGGAAATATGTTCCAGATGCTGGGAGAATCCAGTACCAGAGGGCATGGTTTGAGAATAAGGGGTAGGTCATTTAGGACAGAGTTAAGGAAAAACAACTTCTCCCAGAGAGTTGTGGGGGTCTGGAATGCACTGCCTCAGAAGGCAGTGGAGGCCAATTCTCTGGATGCTTTCAAGAAGGAGCTAGATAGGTATCATGGATAGGGGAATCAAGGGATATGGGGACAAGGCAGGAACTGGGTATTGATAGTAGATGATCAGCCATGATCCCAAAATGGCAGTGCAGGCTCAAAGGGCCGAATGGTCTACTTCTGCATCTATTGTCTATAAGTGGCTACCCCAATTAACCGATGGCCCAATTCACTGGAGTCCACTGTACAGTATATTCTGAACATTCTTCAGTGAACAATCCATTGTTTCAAATTGCTCTTTACCCTGCTAAATATCTTGAAGACAAAGTATAAGTCTGAAAATGCTGCAGCTCCCTTGTATTGCACCACTGGCCGTAGCTAATAGATGAGGTGTAATTAAGTAAAGCTTAAAAAATATTCCTCTCTATTTCTGTAAATAAATTTGGCATGACATAAATTCATGAAATTTCAAGTAGTTTTTACAAGTTGCTTTGGTTTTTTTTTTAAATAGTTATAAACATCTTTGCTGACATCCAGGTTTGTACCATGCAGCTGGAAAATACACAAAGAAAAAATAAGTTACTGGGAGGATGTATGTTTGGTTTTCATTACTGATGGGTTTATTGTGTAGGATAATAACTATATGTTCTGCTCATTGGGCTCTGCGCTTCCATAAACCTTCCAAAATTTGTCCAGTATAGCCTGATACTGGAATCGTAAGATTTGCTTCCATGTTTCTATTTGTGAATTCTGCACAGAATATATAGGGCACACTCTTGATTACCCAATCGTCATGCTCTGTGTCTCTATGAAGTAGGTCACTGAAGTAGGATACTTCCATCTTCACAAGCCAACTTCTCAAGAATGAGATCATTTGGTCATCTTTGACTGTCTGATTTTTTTTTTTCCCTACGAGGAATGTCAGATTTGTGATCTTGCTCCTCCCTTTTCTAAACTTCATTGGATCATTTAGTTGAAAACTATGTGCAGAATTTTCCATTTACACTATTTCTTTGTTAATTTTCCCAAACAGGCTGATGCAGGGTATTGCCCAAGAATTACTCTCATTCTATGTTCAATAGGGGATGGCATCATTTTCTTGTAATTAACGTAAAGGAAAATATTAACAATGGAGCAATTCTTTCTGATTGTTGGCTCTGGCCCTCTTAAAAAAAAAACGGTAAGGCAGATTGATTAGTACAGACCGAGTCAATACTCAAATGTAATTTTAGTTACAGGTATTCAGTCACTCAGGTTTGTTTTGTGGAAAATGTAAATCCAAATTCTCTCAATTGTGCACTTCTAGTACACCCAGTGTAATGCCACACATGACACAATCCTAAAATATAATACACCACTTCAGACTGATACAATATTTGTGCCACGAATTTCATTTTTTGGAATCTGAACCAGAAATGAGGTATCCCTGCTTTACCTGGAAAATTATTTTTTTTTAATTTAAATGTTTTTTTTAATACATTTTCTACATATCTACAGATAAAAAAACCCCAGATCAAAATGAACATTGATACAGTGCAAAAATAAACATACAATAATAATATGATACAAAGAAAGATAATTGAGAAAGCACCCAAATTGAAGACATGTAAAATTAGTATCCTCCCCAAGCCCCGCAACAAAAAAAAACTCCAGACCAACCACAACACAATATAGAGAATATAAATCAGGACAATCAAACCCCCAAAGCTGTAAATACACTTAGCAACAGAAGATATTAATGCCTACTACCAAAAAAAAAGGAGCTGAAAGCAAGGGACCGAAAAAAAAACCTTAGTTAAGAGGAAGGTTATGAAAGTACTCAATAAAAGGTCCCCAGACCTTATGAAACTTTATATCCGAATTAAGAACTGAATAATGAAGTTTTTCAAGGTCTAAGCAGGCCATAATATCGTTAAGCCATTGAGCATGCGTGGGCGGGGCAACATCTCTCCATCTAAGGAGGATTAAACGTCTAGCCAGGAGAGAGGCAAAAGATAATATTCGACACTTAGTCGAACTCAGACGTAAATCTGTCTCACCCCAGAAACCGAACAAAGCAATTAAAGGGTTAGGTTCTGGGTGGTGATTCAGAATATAGGATAACGTTATGAAGACATCTTTCCAAAATTTCTCCAAGCTAAGACAAAACCAGTACATATGAATGAGAGAGGCCTCGCCCCTTTTGCATTTATCACAAAGCGGACTAATGTTAGGGTAAAATCGAGATAATTTAGATTTAGACATATGGGCAATATGAGCAATCTTAAACTGTAAAAGGCAATGGCGAGCACAAAGAGAGGTTGAATTAACCGATTTGAGAATCGAGTCCCAAATCTCATAAGATAAGGAGGTATTTAAATCATGCTCCCATGCCATTTTAATTTTATCCACAGGGGCACGTCGTAAGGCTGCTAATTTATCTCGAATAAATGATATTAAACCTTTACCTAGTGGATTAATGGAAAGAAATAAGTCCATAACATTTTTCTCAGGCATTTCAGGGAAGTTAGGAATTAAAGGAATAATAAAGTGTCTAATTTGGCGATATCTAAAAAAATGAGCATTGGGCAGATTGAACTTAGCAGAGAGCTGTTGAAAAAAAGCGAAGCGATTATCAATAAAAAGATCTTCAAAATGTCTAATGGCCTTCCTATACCAATCATGGAATACTGAGTCATACGTAGTAGGTAAAAATAAAGGTGATTATGTAAGATAGGGCTAGAAACGGAAAAACCATGGAAACCATAAAATTTCCTAAACTGAGCCCAGATATGCAAAGTGTGTCTAACAAGAGGATTAACTATTAATCTGGACAAACTACTAGGGAGTACAGAGCCAAGAAGTGCAGAGATAGATAAATCTTTAGTGGAACTCAACTCCATTGCTATCCAATTAGGGCACTCGGGTTGGCCATGGAAAAAAGACCAAAAGGTAGCACAACGTATATTGGCTGCCCAATAATATAAATGAAAGTTAGGTAAAGCCATGCCACCTTTTTTTTAGATTTTTGGAGATAAACTTTATTAATTCTAGAGCGTTTATTCTTCCACAGATATGACAGAATAATAGAGTCTAAGGAATCAAAAAAAATTTAGGAATAAAGATTGGGATTGATTGAAATAAATATAAAAGTTTAGGGAGAACATACATTTTAACAACATTAATACGACCTACCAAAGACATAGATAGAGGTGACCATTGTAACAGACTCTGTTTTACAGTATATGAAAGATTGGCAAAATTTTCACGAAAGAGATCTTTAAGCTTCCTTGTGTGTAATCCCAAGATAAGTAAATTGATTATGAACTACTTTAAAAGGGAGATCACGAAATGTTAATTCTTGTGTTTCTTTATTAATTGGGAAAAGTTTGCTCTTATGTAAATTAAGTTTATATCCAGAGAACTGGCTAAACTGGTCAAGAAGTGAAAACATTGGAGGTAAGCATGTGGACGGATTTGAAAGAAAAAGTAATAAGTCATCAGCATAAAGAGAAACTTTATGCTCAACACCCCCTCTCCAAATCCCAGTCAATTCAGGACAATTTCGAAATGCTATCGCCAAAAGTTCTATAGCCAAATCAAAGAGAAAGGGACTTAAAGGGCATCCCTGATGGGTGCCACGTTTGAGGTTAAATAACTGGGATTTCTGAAAATTAGTTAAAACAGAGGCAGTAGGACACAAATACAGCAATTTGATCCAAGAGATAAAACTTTGACTGAAGTCAAATTTTTCTAAAACTGCAAAAAGGTAGTTCCACTCTATACGATCAAATGCTTTCTCTGCATCGAGGGAAATAACACATTCAGGAATCCCAGTTGGAGGGGAATATAAAATGTTAAATAAACGCCAAATGTTAAAAAAAAGGAAGACAGTTTTTAATAAAACCAGTTTGATCATCAGAAATAATAGAGGGAATAACAGTTTCTAATCTATAAGCCAAAACTTTGGCCAAGATTTTAACATCAACATTAAGCAAAGAAATCGGCCTATACGAAGAACACTCTGTTGGGTCTTTACCCTTTTTTAATAAAAGAATAATAGGTGCCTCATTAAAAGAGGGTGGCAATTTGCCATAATTAAACGAGTCAGATAATACTGAGAATAACTGAGGAGAAAGAAGTGAAGAGAATGATTTATAAAATTCTACGGGGAACCCATCAGGTCCAGGAGATTTCCCTGAGGACAATGCAGAAATTGCATACCTGGAAAATTCTGATAATTTTTTCTTTCATTCTCAAATGCTGATGATAAAAATTATCAGATTGGATTTTGTGGATGATGACATAACTTGTTGTTTGTGGGTGTTTCCCCACAAAATCAGTGGCAATGTTGGGAGTCTCACATGGGTATGCAGAGACAGATCTGAAAGTTGCTGGTAATTCATCTCCAACACCTTGTCATAAAAGGATGATTAATTTGATTAACTGCATAACACTTAATATGTGAACTAGCATTAGCTTGTATTCGAGTTATTTTATGGCAAAATAAGTTTGAAGTGTTCAGTGGTATTTTACTACATGTACTGTTAGTGTTTATCTTGATCTGTTCCTATACATACCCTGGACAAACTTTCTTAACTTTTAATGGAACCTTAGCTGACTTTAACTCCTCAATGCATGTTTTGGATCATGTCTTCTCTGCCCTTTTAACAATTTTTCATTTTTTCTTCCTTCTTTCTTCTACACTCTGTCAAATACAAGTAAGCGGTGGTAATATGTAGACTCGTAGCTTACATTTCCCATGTACAAAATTTAATCTTTAGCCAACAGTTCCCCAAAACAACTGAGCTAACCTGCTATAGAAGTGAAGTGTTATTGCAGTATTTGTTGAAAACTGGCAGAACATGCAGAAAAGAAAGGTTCTTATACTGGAGAATCCATAGTTTAGGAGGTTTGTTAGTGACGGGATGCAAATGTAAAGTGATGGGCAAAAGATGAGAGGTAAATGGTCCTATGTAGAAAGTTGGTTATTTGTTTTCCTTTTTGTTTCTGATGGCAATTAAAAATGTTTGAATTGGACCAAATTACTAACTTGGTGCTTAAAACCCAGCACAAGATGGAATGTAAATATGGCTATTTGAAATGATTATGTCCACTAGGCAATCTTTAATGTTATGATGGGACTATGAGTGATGTATCAGTAAAGTGAGGAGCATTAGTTGGTTCTAATGTCAAAATGATTGAAGGCAGGGAGGAAAATGTCCAGTGGCTTATGGTTTCGCTGGGTACTGTCATACATTGTACATTAAGATCTTGAAGCTTCCACAAAGTGGCCTCATAGCCCATTGCATCCACAATAATTTTTAATAAAGTAATTCAGTTTAGTCTAAAGCCTCGTAGAACAGTCCAGCCAGCTGTTCAGCCAGACTGTGTTAATGTATTGCTGTCCTTCAATGGAGAAAATTTTCCTTTAGTTTCCCATTACCCTAACTAATTCTGTGTTCTAGGTGCTGCTATGATTTTGAAGTTAATGATTAACTTTTAAAAAAAAAACAACTCACTATTTACTGTGCTAATATTTTGAAAGGGCTTAGATTTTAAATTTTCAAATTTATTTCAGGCCTTCACCGCTCTGTCTGGCTGGATTATGAATAGTCCAAACCGCTACAGTGTGATGAGCCATGATTGACCATCCGGTCAGCTGGTAAACCATAGAACATCACAGCACAGAAACAGGCCTTTTAGCCCTTCTTCGCTGTGCCAAACCATTTTTCTGCCTCGTCCCATTGACCTGCACCTGGGCCATATCCCTCCATACACCTCTCATCCGTGTACCTGTCTAAGTTTTTCTTAAATTTTAAAAGTGAGCCTACATTTACCACTTCAGCTGGCAGCTCATTCCACACTCACACCACTTTGTGTGAAGAAGCCCCCGCTAATGTTCCCTTTAAACTTTTCCCCCTTCACCCTTAACCCATGTCCTCTGGCTTTTTTTCCTCGCCTAACCTCAGTGGAAAAAGCCTGCTTAAATTCACTCTATCTATACCTATCATAATTTTAAACACCTCTATCAAATCTCCCCTCATTCTCCTACTCTCCAGGGAATAAAGTCCTAACCTATTCAACCTTCCTCTGTAACTCAGTTTCTCAAGTCCCGACAACATCCTTGTAAACCTTCTCTGCACCCTTTCAACCTTATTAATGTCCTTCCTGTAATTTGGTGACCAAAACTGTACACAATACTCCAAATTTGGCCTCACCAATGCCTTATACAACCTCACCATAACATTCCAACTCTTATACTCAATATTTTGATTTATAAAGGCCAATGTACCAAAAGATCTCTTTACAACCCTATCTACTTGTGATGCCACGTTTAGGGAATTTTCTATCTCTATTCCTAGATCCCTCTATTCTACTGCACTCCTCAGTGTCCTACCATTTACCTTGTATGTTCTACCTTGGTTTGTCTTTCCAAAGTGCAATACCTCACACTTGTCTGATTTAAACTCCATCTGCCATTTTTCAGCCCATTTTTCCAGCTGGTCCAGATCCCTCTGCAAGCTTTGAAAACCTTCTTCACTGTCCACCACCATCCAATCTTTGTATCATCAGCAAATCCGCTGATCCAATTTACCACATTATCAGCCAGATCATTGATATAGATGACAAACAACAATGGACTCAGCACTGATCCCTGTGGCACACCACTTGTCACAGGCCTCCACTCAGAGAAGCAATCCTCCACCACCACTCTGATTTCTCCCATTGAGCCAATGTCTAATCCAATTTACTACCTCATCATGTATACCTAGCGACTGAATCTTCCTAACTAACCTCCCATGCGGACCTTGTCAAAGGCCTTACTGAAGTCCATGTAGACAACATCCACTGCCTTCCCTTCATCCACTTTCCTTGTAACCGCCTCGAAAAACTCTAATAGATTGGTTAAACATGACCTACCACGCACAAAGCTGTGTTGACGCTCCCTAATAAGTCCCTATCTATCTAAATACTTGTAGATCCTATCTCTTAGTAGTCCTTCCAATAATTTACCTACTACGGACGTCAAACTTACTGGCCTATAATTTCCCGGCCTTTTTTAAACAACCGAACAACATGAGCTATCCTGCAATCCTCCGGCACCTCACCAGTAGATACCGACATTTTAAATATATCTGTCAGGGCACCTGCAATTTCAACACTCGTCTCCTTCAAGGTACGAGGGAATATTCTGTCAAGTCCTGGGGATTTATCTACTCTGATTTGTGTCAAGATAGCAAGCACCTCCTCCTTTTCAATCTGTATAGGTTCCATGACCTCACTACTTGTTTGCCGTATTTCCATTAATTTCACGCCAGTTTCCTTAGTAAATATAGACGCACAAAATCCATTTACGATCTCCCCCATTTCTTTTGGTTCCATACATAGCCAACCACTCTGATCTACAAGAGGACCAATTTTATCCCTCGCTACCCTTTTGCTCTTAATATATCTGTAGAAGCTCTTTGGATTATCCTTCACCTTGACTGCCAAAGCTACCTCATGTCTTTAGCCGTCCTGATTTCTTTCTTGAGTATTTTTTTTGCACTTTTAATATTCCTCAAGTACCTTATTTTCTTTGTTTCCTATACATGTCATACATCTCTCTTCTTTATCAGAGTTCCAATATCCCGAGAGAACCAAGGTTACTTATTCTTATTCACTTTGCCTTTAATCCTGACAGGAACATACAAACTCTGCACTCTCAAAATTTCCCCTTTGAAGGCCTCCCACTTACCAACAAACATCCTTGCCAGAGAACAACCTGTCCCAATCCATGCTTTTTAGATCCTTTCTCATTTCTTCAAATTTGGCCTTTTTCCAGTTTAGAACCTCAACCCGAGGACCAGATCTATCTTTATCCATGATCAAGTTGAAACTAATGGTGTTATTATCACTGGAACCAAACTGTTCCCCTACACACACTTCCGTCACCTTTCCTAACTCATTTCCTAATAAGAGATCTAATATTGCATCCTCTCTAGTCAGTACCTCTATATATTGATTTAGAAAACTTTTCTGAACACATTTTACAAACTCTAACCCATCTAGACTTTTAACAGTTTGGGAGTCCCAATCAATATGTGAAAAATTAAAATCCCCTACTATCACAACTTTGTTTCCTGCAGTTGTCTGCTATCTCTCTGCAGATTTGCTCCTCCAATTTGTGCTGACTATATAATACAACCCCATTAATGTGGTCGTACCTTTCCTGTTTCTCAGCTCCACCCACATGGCCTCGGTAGACAAGCCCTCTGAGCACTGCTTTAACATTTTCCCTGACTAGCAATGCCAACCCCCACACCCTTCATCCTTCTGCCTCTATCACATCTGAAACTTCAGAACCCTGGAACATTAAGCTGCCAGTCCTGCCCCTCCTGTAGCCAAGTTTCACTAATGGCTACAATGTCATAATTCCACATGTCAATGCACACCCTCAGCTTGTCAGCCTTCCCCACACTACTCCTCTCATTGAAATAGACACACCTCAGAAGATTATTACCAACACACACAACCCTTCTATTTGTGACTTTGCATGAACCTTTAACATAATTTATTTTCACCCCTGCTCCACTATCTACTCTGGCACTCTAGTTCCCATCCCCCTGTAAATCTAGTTTAACCCCCCCCCCCCCAATAGCACTAATAAACCTCTCTGCAAGGATATTGGTCCCCCTGTAGTTCAGGTGTAACCCGTCTCTCTTGTACAGGTTGCACATGCCCCAGAAGAGGTTCCAATGATCCTAAAATCTGAAACCCTGCCCCCACACCTGTTCCTCAACCATGTGTTCATCCTCCAGAGCATCCTCGCTGGCACGTGGCAATCCTGAGATTACCATCCTTGAGGTCCTGCTTTTTAACTTCCTACCAAGCTCTCTATACTTATTCTTCAGGACCTCCTCACTCTTTCTTCCTACATCATTGGTACTGATGTGTACCATTACATCTGGCTGCTCACCCTTCCATTTCAGAATGCTGTGCACACTATCAGAGACATCCCTGACCCTGGCACCCAGGAGGCAACAAACCATCCGGGAGTCTCTGTCACGGCCACAGAACCATCTGTACCTCTAACTATCACGTCCCCTATCAGTACCGCTCTCCTCTTCTTCCCCCCTCCCTTCTGCACTGGAGAACCAGACCTAGTGCCAGAGATCCAGTTGCCGCAGCTTGTCCCAGGCAAGTCATCTCCACCCCCCCCCCCCCCCCCAAACAGTATCCAAATTTGTATACTTGTTGTTGAGGGGCCCTGCTCTGCCTGCCCTTTCCCCTTCCCTGACGGTAACCCAATTACCTGTGCTCTGCTCCTTTGCTGTAACTACCTTCCTGAAACTACTATCTATAAATTCCTCATTCTCCCAAATGATCCGGGGGTCATCCAGCTCCAGCTCCTGCTCCAGTTCACTAATGCGGTTTCTTAGGAGCTGCAGTTGGATGCACTTCTTGCAGGTGTCATTGTCGGATACCAGAGGTCTCCCTGACTGCCCACATCCTGCAAGAGAAGCATTCCAACATCCTGCCTGCCATTCTCTCTACTCTAAACAAAACAAAAATTACTGAAACCTACCCTCCCCTCTGCTTGTTTACGCCGAAGCATGTTGATCCAAAGCCATCCCACTCTGACTCAGTCCACTCTGATGATGGCCGCTGTATATGGCGGTGTTTTATTTTAAACCTTTGGCACGCTATGTCACACGCCTGCGTAGTCTAGCCTCTTTCCCCCAATCAGTAAAACAAAATGGCTTCTCTCCGAGATGCCTTTAGTCCTTCACTTTCAGCCGCTTGCCTTGATTTAGATGTGGCAAATTCAAAATTACTGATTTCTATAAAAAGTATAATTTGGGTTCACCTATAGCTGGGTCCTGTTACCAGGCTGATATCTATAACTATGTACCTAAACTCTGTGAACAGTTAGGTCAGAAGTAAAAGGTTGCAAATTTAGGTATACAACGGAACGTAGCCCTGCCCCTACCTCGGTTACTCAGACCACATCTCTGTTATGCTAATTCCAGCATACAGACGCTCCAGACCAGTTCAGAAGCAGGTGAAAACCTGGCCAGCAGGAGCCATCTCTGCTCTTCCAGACTGCTTTGAGAACACTGACTGGCACATGTTCAGGGAGGCTGCAACCGATGGCGACTCTACCAACTTAGAGGAGTACACAGCATCAGTGACCAGTTACATCAGCAAGTGCATCAATGACGTCACTGTGTCCAAGACCATCACTATACGTGCTAACCAGAAGCCATGGATGACAGCAGAGGTGCGTGTGCTGCTAAGGACCCGTGACTCCGCCTTCAGAGCAGGTGAGAAGGCAGCCCAAACAACAGTGAGGGCCAAACTGACCTGGGCCATCAGAGAGGCAAAACGTGCACACGCCCAGCGAATACACAGCCATTTCCGGGACACAATGACACGCAGCACATTTTGAAGGGCATTCAGGACATCATCATCTGACTGTGCAGGTGATGCCTCCGTCCCAGATGTGCTGAACAACTTCTACGCTCGTTTTGAGGTGGAAAAAATGACGTGGTGGCAAGGAAGTCCACCCCTCCTACAAATGACCAGGTGCTGTGTCTCGCCGTGGCCGATGTGAGAAGAATCCTGTGCAGGGTTAACCCACGGAAGGCTGCTGGACCAGAAAATATTCCTGGCAGAGTGCTCAGATGATGTGCAGACCAGCTAGCAGATGTTCTCAGTGCCATCTTCAACATCTCCCTGAGCAGCACCCTTGTTTCAACGTGCTTCAAGATCACCATCGTCCCCGTGCCAGTCGTCTTCAGTGTCCTGCCTCAATGACTACCGTCCCGTTGCACTCACATCCATCATGAAGTGTTTCGAGAGGCTCATCATGAAGCACATCAAGACCCTGTTGCCCCTCTCACTGGACCCCCTGCAATTTACATACCGTCCCAACCGCTCAACAGATGACACCATTGCCATCACCCTCCACCTGGCCCTAACCCACCTGGACAAAAGGGACACGTATGTTCGAATGCTGTTCATAGACTTCAGTTCAGCATTCAACACAATCATCCCTTAGAAACTGATTGGAAAGCTGAGCCTACTGGGCCTGAACACCTCCCTCTGCAACTGGATCCTAGATTTCCTGACTGGGAGACCTGTCAGTCCAGATTGGAAGCAGCATCTCCAACACCATCACACTGAGCATGGGGGCTCCCCAGGGCTGTGTGGTCAGTCCACTGTTATTCGCTCTGCTGACCCAAGACTGTGATGCAACGCACAGCTTGAACCACCTCATCAAGTTCACCGATGACACAACCATGGTGGGTCTCATCAGCAAGAATGACGAGTCTGCATTCAGAGAGGAGGTGCAGCGGCTAACAAACTGGTGCAGAGCCAACAACCTGTCTCTGAATGTGAACAAAAGAGATGGTGGTTGACTTCAGGAGGGCACTGAGTGACCACTGTCCGCTGAACAGCGATGGCTCCTTGGTAGAGATCGTAAAGAACACCGAAAATTCTTGGTGTTCACCTGGTGGAGAATCTCACCTGGTCCCTCAACACCAGCTTCATAGCAAAGAAAACCCAGCAGTGTCTCTACTTTCTGCGAAGGCTGAGAAAAGTCTATCTTCCACCCCACATTCTATAGAGGTTGTATTGAGAGCATCCCGAGCAGCTACATCACTGCCTGGATCAGAAATTGCACCATCTCGGATTGCAAGACCCTGCAGCAGATAGTGAGGTCAGCTGAGAAGATAATCGGGGTCTCTCTTCCCACCATTATGGACATTTACACCACACGCTGCATCCTCAAAGCAAACAGCATTATGAAGGACACCTCGTACAAATTCTGCTCCCTCCTGCCATCTGGCAAAAGGCACCGAAGCATTCAGGCTCTCACACCCAGACTATTTAAGTTTCTTCCCCCAAGCCATCAGACTCCTCAATACCCAGAGTCTAGACTGACACCAACCTACTGCCCTCTACTGTGCCTATTGTCTTTATTGTACTGCCTGCAATGTTTTGTGCACTTTATACAGTCCTGTGTAGGTCTGCCGTCTAGTGTAGTTTTTGTGTTGTTTTACGTAGTTTTTGTATTGTTTCATGTAGCACCATGGTCCTGAAAAACATTGTCCCATTTTAACAGTGTACTGTACCAGCAGTTATGGTCGAAATGACAATAAAAAGTGACTTGATTTGACTTGTGACTGATGTAATTAGTGTGCACCTATCCTGAACTTGCACCTACCTTTTTGACTTTGAAATAAAACATCAGTGGATGAAAATTGTCTTGTCTCTGTGTTTACTAGTTCATTCACAGGTTAAAAACAGTAATTTGTTTTTCCAGACCTTTTGTAATGATGTAAGTTCACAATACCACCTTGTTTAATACACAGCAATGAATTGAACTTCCTTTTCATGGTTTGAAATGTGACCCTGAATACCTGTTTGCATTCCACGTTCATTCTGACCTCTTACGGTAGTTCCAATGAAACGACGTCAGGTGATGGCACGAACCTTCTCTGAACTCGGCACATTATCATCTTATACAATAGACAACTTCAAGTTTCTGATAATAAGCAAGTTCCTAAATGTTGCTTGTGTTAGACCTCCATATTAGAAACAGAAAAGCTATTTCTCTCAGACTGATTGGCAACCATCTTGTATAGACACAAGAAAATCTGCAGATGCTGGAAATCCAAGCAACAGGCACAAAATGTTGGGGGAACGCAGCATCTATGGGTAAGAGTACAGTTGACATGTCAGGCTGAGATTCCTCATCAGTTCTGAAGGGTCTTGGCCTGAAAAGTTGACTGTTTACTCTTTTTCCACCGATGCTGCCTGGCTTGCTGAGTCTCCAGCAATTTGTGGGTAATCATCTTGTAAAGCCCAGGCTGGTTTTGGTCTCCTTCACAAATGCAAAAAATACCTTCTTGTAATCTGAAAATGTGCAAATGTAGTTAAGGTTACATGGCTCCTGAAACTTAGCCTTGTAATTTTTCTTATTCCTTTCTTTGTACTTTGGTGGCTTTGGTGGCTTATAACAAAGTCAGCATTGTAGGTTCAACAGCCTTAGGTTATTGAATGCTCATACCTATAACATGACTTGTGGGAGATGGGATGCCTATCTTGATCAAGTTTTGTTAAGAGTGATGAAGGCAAAACTACATATCATGAAGTCCTCCTACAGGGAGGAAATCTCATTTTTTCTGATTCAGGCTGAGAAAATTCTGGACCTGCTGTCTGAAAAGGGCTAGGAAATGGCTTTATTATACCCTCTACACTAAAGCAGAGAAAGACACCAAACTCTGCCATGGTTAAGTTGCCCTTAGCCAGTCAACTTCACAAGGCATATCCACAAGAGTCTCCAAACTGGGCATACTTTTCCCACAGACTCTTAATAGCTTGATTCATACTTGCAGTGTCATTCCTTAACAGACACAATGCCATCCTCCATCACAAATCCTTGGTCTGTCCTGGCCCAATAGAAACAGCATTCATACAGAAGGGAGTGATACTAAAAACACCGATATGGAGTGTATGTCTACATTGGATGGGCTTCACTGACCAAGATGTCATGTCCATGTCAAGAGGAACCATGAAATCTCATACCACCTGGTCAAGCCTACGTTACTAGGATACCATTTTGCAGAACTCGCGTATTTGGCAGAGAGAAGGAGCTCATTTGTGCTTAATCCCCATCCCACTTTATGCTTGTGCAAGAAGCCAAAGTCCAAGTTGGAAAAACTACTTCATCTTGGAACACCGCAGACTTTTCAACTCAATACTGAATTCTGCAACCTCGGATAACACACTTACCCCTCACAGAACCAACCATCTGTTGCAAATTATCTATCTGCAGTATTGGCTCAGCTTTTCCCCTTTCCAGCAGCACACCTGACCTGCTTGGTATTTCCTCCAACTATGTGCTCTATCTCTCAATAAATAAGAGTGCAAAACAGGCCCTTCCAATCCAATGAACTGTGCCCCCCCCCCCCCCCCGGGGCAATCCACCTATTTAACACTAGCCTAATCACAGGAATTTTACAATGTCGACTAACCAGTACTGCTTTGTACCGTGGGAGGAAACCCACGTGGTCACAGGGAGAACGTAAAAACTCCTTACAGATGGCAGCAGAATTGAACTCTGACACCCCGAGCTGTAATAGAGTCGCACTAACCGCTACACTACTGTGTTGCACCATTTTGTTTGCATCCTCACTATAACTACCTTCAGCTCATTTTCTCTCCAAATGTCTACAGTAATGAAACAACTTTACCTCTATTACTTATCCCCATGGCAACTGTAGTATTAACACTATCAGAGATACTTGCTTTGCCCTGTTTATCCTTTTCCAATTCTGACAAAAGGTCTTCAACCCTCAGGAATAAACTTTCGCTTTCCTTAGATGCTGCCTGAGCAGCTGAGTTTCTGGCATTTTTTTTGTATAATTTCATTTTTCCATTATCTGCACTTGTATTAAAACAATTGCCTAGTCTATTTAAATCAGCAGCATAGTGGATGAAATATCAATGGATGCAAGGGCTTCACTGAAGATTACATAATTTCTCAGCAAATGCAGCAAGATCTAGACTAACATTCAGGTATGGGCAAGAAATATTCACACCACGAAGTTCATCAACAACAGTCTGTACCAATTACCCACAATTTTTAAATAACATCACAATAATTGAGTCTCCTGTACTCAGTATCTTATGTGTTACTAGTGACTAGAAACTCAACTGGATCAACCACAAGTACTTTTACTGCAGGGAAACAGGTCAGAAGTTGAGCACCTTGCAACTCACCTCCAAAACCCAACCTTTCCGTCAACTACAAGACACAAGTCAGGAGTAAAAGGGAATACTTTCCACCTTCCTAGAATCATTCAATTTCCAACAACTCTCAAGAGCCTGCTTGGCTGCAGTAGGCAGCATCTACAAAATGCTTTCTTAAGGTACTTTCAACAGCTCCTCCCAATCTTTTAACACAGAGGAAAACAAGGCATATAGCAACGTCACCAATTTGCAGGCTTCCTTCCAAATCTTGTGGTATTTTGTGCAGGGGAGAGGTGTATACGGGGGGAGGGGGGTGAGATTCCTGTTTCTCTGAACTGACTTCCATGGCTTTTCTTGGTTCCATGGCCATCTAGAGAAGAAAATTCCCAGTCATATACTACAAACATATTTCGATAATAAATGAACCTTTGAAATCACACTGCTATCCTAACTCAGAAATGTATCAGCAGACCTTCATTGTTGCTAGTCTAATCAGCAAGTAAAGAGACCTTTTGACCCACAATGTTGTGCCAATCTTTTAACCTACTCCAAAATCAATCTAAACGTTCCCTCCTGCATAGCCTTCCATTTTTTAGAATCTCTGTGCCTATCTAAGAGTCTCTTAAATGTTCCTGATGTATCTGCCTCTACCCCCACCCCCGGCAGTGTGTTCTGTGACTCTGAGCAAAAAAATCTCTGTACTTTCCTCCAATCAACTTAAAATTATGCCTTCTTGTCTTAGCCATTTCCACCCTGGCAAAAAAAGGTAGTCCCTTATTCTTAAAGCAGAAAGGGTTGTCCCTCTATCTTACAGCATTTACAAAAAAAGGGGTGCTGTTAAATCTAAAGTCAACAAGTATCTACCACAACAGCAGGAGTCATATCAAGAGCTGGTTCTGTATGTTGGGAGATGAATCATGCCATACCCAGCATGTCTTAAGAGCTCTCCAGGATAGTTTCAGGACCCAACCAGTTTCAAAATCTTTATCAATAAAGATCAATCTTTATCAATAAGGTGACCAAAGTTCAATTCCTTCTGCAACTCCTCAGCAACTGAAGAAGTCCACATCTCCATTTAGTAAGGGTTAAAAACATGCAAGAATGGGCTGGTAAGTGGCAACATTAGTGTCACATTAGCATTGGCCAATGAAGAAAGTCGAATCAACCATCCTCAATATTCAGTGGTATTAGCACTGTCAAATCCCCACCATCAACAGTCTGAAGGGTTGCTATTGACTGAGGCGCAACAAAAATATGCTGGCTCCATGAGTAGGTTGAAGACTGTCTACTTCAGGGTAAGTCACTCACTGCTTGACACATCAAAGATTATTCACTATCTGCAATAGAATAATTTTCACTTACCTGACACTCCCTTCATCACTGTTGTAACAAGGATACTGGGAACACAATTCACAAAGCGCACTACAGTTGCCAAGACAGTGGCATAAACATGGACTAAACCTACTTTGAGAGATTGGTCATGGCTAAAGTTGCACAAACAAGGACTGGAGCTTGCTGCAATTTGCTACCAAAAATTCATTTTTTCATATATTGTAACTTTCAGTAATTATTTCATGTCTTTCTGCTGCCACAAACAACAAAATTCATGACATACGTCAGTGATAATTGGGTGTAATTGAGCAGCACAGACTCACTGGGCTGCTAATATACTGTATTTCAAAATAAAATACAGTAAAAAAGCTTGCTGATTTTTACCACCAAGGTGGATAATGGCAGATGATTCATGGAAACGCCAAGCCTTCCGATTCCTTTCCAAGTTTACTACATTAGGATGGATATTAATAGGTAAATCAGGAGAAAGTTTTCCCCTTAGCTGAGGCATTTACAATCAATAGACTTAGGTTTAAGGTGGCAACGGAGAACAGAATCATTGTTTTATTCAGAGATGGCAAGAATCTTTAATGCTTTTAGGGGTTGGGGCTGCAGGCAAGTATTCTCATAATTTGTAGGAAGCATTTAATGCTTATGGCTGGCATGGACAAAGCGGGCCAAATGGCGACTTGAGTCAATGGTCCTGCCTTGAAATTATAATAATCACTGCTCCTTTTTCACTGGGTTTGTTTCCCTACTTGCTGCCAATAGTTCATTAGAACAGTGCATGAGGACACTTCTATTTTGAGGGCAATAGAGGATGGACAATAAATGCTGACCTTGCTAACGATGCCAAAAAAGTTCTGGTCACCATATAAAAAGTAATATATATGGATAATGCAGAGGGTGCAGAAATTATTTATAACCATAACAGAAGCAGGGAGGTATACACATGAGGAAGGAATGAACTCTTAAGGTTAAATAGGGGTCATTAAAATGATGAAAGATGTTAACACAGTATCTCTATTTGTGGGGTTAAACACAATTGGAGGCCATCAATAAGAAATATTCAGCAACAGTTCCAATACAGAATTCAATAGAAGCTTCTTTCCCCAGTGTGTTAGGAATGTGGAACCAGAGGGAATGGCTGAAGAGGATGATATTGAAGGCTTTATTGGGAGGCTGGAGATGAAATTGAGAGAGAAAGGTCACTGCTGGTCAATTTAAAGGAAAAGAATTAAAGAGCATCTGATAGCCTGTAAAAGCTGACATGGAGGAATTTATGTGTATGGCTTGTTTCAATAATAATATTTACTTCAATGTTTTGTGTAACATGTAAATGATTGTGATTAGTTCTCTTGGAAAGAACCAAATAAAAATCTGACATGATACACTACAATGATTATTTGCAGTTAATCAGAAATTAATTATAGATAAGCTCCAGTTAAATGTGAATATTTTGACTGTTACAATTGTTATATCTTTGAAGGTGGTGGAAGAAACAATATAGTTCAGTTGGCTGGAAGTGATGGTGGGAATAGTTGGGAAGTAATATTTTCACTCTCAATAGATGAAATGACCTCAAACTTGGTTTGCACAAGTTCACAGTCCAAAATACTTCAAAATTTCATTAATGTCACACACACAAGCTTAAGATCAACTTGCAAGTTTTAAAAAATTCTCAGCTCCAATAGAAACCAGATTGAGACTGATTAGACCAATTAAAGCTGCAGAAATTGCACATTTATTTCAGGAAAGGCCATTTAAAATGTTTTTCCAATTTAAACCACTTAAATTTAGCCACGATGCACAAAGTAGGACAGGGGACCCAGAATTAATCATATGTACCAAGCTCTTAACCAGCTGTGGATCCAGAAAACAATCACTTTCCCCCGTAGGACCAGACAACATCAGTGACATCAACATGGGTGCGTGTTGCATCAATAATACAAAAATGAAAGCTTCTCTCCCCTTAATCCCATTGGGCTAAGTCATATGAAGGGCCACACAATCTTCAAGACACAGCACTGCAAAACTATGCCAAATCTGAGTAACAATGATGTGCTTAATTAAAATTCAAACATTTCAAGTATTTTGATAATAGAATTACTTAATAAAGGGTTCCCATTCAACATTTCCACAACACTTGAAGCTGAAAAGAAAAGGATTGCAGATTTTAGTACAACTGGCTAAAAAAACACAACAAATTGTGATGAGCACTTTTATTTACAAATATGATTAAAAGCCTTTGCCTTGACAGTCATGCTATTTTACCTGAAAAAAATGGGGTGCATGCAATAGTAAAGCATCTTACTCGTTTGTCTGTAAGAAAATACACAGCTTGTAGTATGACTAAGCAACATTTATGATTTGGTATTTATGATTTAGATGGAAAATTCCATTAAAAGATCCCACTGAAAACCAGATTTGCCTCCATACTCTAAACAAAAAAATATTTAAAAATTAATTTGAGGAACATTAAAATACTTTATGAAAATAAGTAAAAGCTCTCTTGATTTCCATCTATACAATATGTGTGATAGTGCCTTGGCCCTATTGTGCTACTTGGGTCCCAGGATTCACATACAGTATGAACATCCTCTGCCACAGCAGAAAATGATTTATTTATATATTTATATATATAACACTGGGTCAGGATACCCTTGCCAGCATGTTTTAAAACTCTTATATATTTCCCAGAAGCACTTTGTATGATCAACATGTACATCAAATTTTTGTATCAAATTATTCAATCTTAATAAAATTTCCTGATGAATAAATACCAAAAGAAAGCTAGCAGCGAGTAAGATAAGGCTGCAGATAATAACATTTGTCTTTCTGCACAGATTTACAAATTATTTGTAATGCATGATAAGCAATGTACATCCTGCTTTCCAATTTCACAAAAAGTATGATTGCACATATATCAATACTGTGTCATTTTAAAAGGTGACCAACAAATGGTCAGTGTTCTTTTCAACATTAACAATGGGGCCCTGATTACAAGGAAATTTAAGGACTGTACAGGCACTAGTCCAGAGGTGATGTCTGCCCTCACTAAGTGAGCCCACGATTAAGATACCTGGGCAAGATTTATGGCATAGTTTCTCATCTATAGTCTTCCTTCGGATAGTCCGGCGTAACAAGATTTCCAAACCCAAGTCTGAGGGTTTCCATATCAAAGCTTTCAAGTTCACGCTCTCGTTTTTCCAATAAATTTCGTATTCTCTCAGTCCGTTCTTTCTGAAGTGCAGCAAGTTCCTCTTCAATCTTGAAATAACCAAGTATATAGTTATCATAAGACCATAAGATATAGGAGCAGAATTAGGCCATTTGGCCCATCGCCTCTGCTCCACCATTCCATCATGGCTGATCCAATTTTCCTCTCTGCCCCAATCTCCTGCCTTCTCTCCGTATCCTTTAATGCCCACCCTGACCAACCTATCAACCTCTGCTTTAAATATACATAAAGACTTGACCTCAACAGCTGCCTGAGGCAAAGAATTCCAGATTCACCACCCTCTATAAAAGAAATTCCTCCTCCTCTCTATCCTAAAAGGACGCCCTCAATTCTAAGGCCATGACCTCTGGTCTTAGACTCTCTCACCACAGGAAATAGCTCTCCAAATCCACTCTATTAAGGCCTTTCACTATTCAATAGGTTTCAATGAAGCCATCTCTCACTCTTTTGAATTCCAGTGAATACATGTCCAGAGCCATCAAAAGCTCTTTATATGACAAGCCATTCAATGCTGGAATTATTTTTGTGAATCTCCTTTAAACCCTCTCCAGTTTCATCACATCCTTTCTAAGGGCCCCAGATCTGCTCACAATACTCCAAGTGAGATCTCAGCAGTGCTTTATAAAGTTTCAACATTATAACCTTATTTTTATATTCTAGTCTACTTGAAATGAATGCTAACATTGCATTTGCCTTCCTCACCACAGACTCAACTTGAAAAGTAACCTTTAGGAAATCCTGCACAAAGACTCCCAAGTACCTTTGCACCTCAGCTTAGAAAATAGTCAACCCCTTCATTTCTTTCACTAAAATGCATGACCATGCACTTGCCGACTCTGTATTCCATCTACCACTTCTTTGTTCTTTCTCCCAATATGTCTAATTCCTTCTGTAGCCTCTCTACTTCCTCAAAACTACCTGCTCCTCCACCTACTTTCGTATCATCTGCAAACTCTGCAACGAAGTCATCAATTCTATCATCCAAATCACTGACATATAATGTAAAAAGAATTGGTCTCAACACAGACCCCCGTGGAATACACAATTCACCAGTAGCCAGCCTGAAGAGGCTCCCTTCATTCCTACTCTCTGCCCCTTGCGAATCAGCCACTGCTTTATCCAAGCTAGAATCTTCTCTGTAATACCATGGACTCGTAGCTTGTTAAGCAGCCTCATGTGTGGCACCTTGTCAAAAGCCTTCTAAAAATCGAAGTGCACAATGTCAACCAAATCTCCTTTGTCTATCCTGTTTGTTATTTCTTCAAAGAATTCCAACAGATTTGTCAGGCAAGATTTTCCCTTGAGGAAACCATGCTCACCACAGCCTTTTTTTTTAATCAAGTGCCTCCAAATACAGTCCCCTGAGACCTCATCCTTAATAATTGACTCCAATACTGAGATTAGACTAACTGGGCTAAAGATTCTTTTCTTCTCCCTTTCTCCCCTCTTCACGAGTGGAGTGACATCTGCAATTTTACATTCCTCTGGAACCATTCCAGAATCTAGTGATTCTTGGAAGATCAATACTAATGCCTCCACAATCTCTTCAGCTACCTCTTTCAGAACCCTGGGATATACACCATCAGGTCCAGGTGACTGGTCTACCTTCAGACCTTTCAGTTTCCCAAGAAGCTTCTGTCCAGTTATGGTAACCTCACACAATTTGTGACTCCTGACACTGGGAACGTCCACCATACTGCCAGCGTTTTTCACAGTGAAGACTGATGCCATCATCTGCCATTTCCTTGTCCCCCATTACTTCTTCTCCAGCATTGTTTTCCAATGGTGCAATATCCACTCTCATCTCTCTTTTAGACCATGTATCGAAAAAAACTTCTGGTATGCTGTTTTAATATTATTGGCTAGCTTATTTTCGTATTTCATTTTTACCTTCTTAATAACTTTTCAAGTTGCTTTCTGTTGGCTTTTAAACATTTCCCAATCTTCTAACTTCCCATGAACTTTTGCTCTATTGTATTTGGCTTTTATGTTGGCTTTAACCTTCTGTCGGCCATGGTTACGTCATCTTGTGTTTAGAATACTTATTCCTCTTTGGGATGTATATATCCCCTGCCTTCAAAACAGCATCCAGAAACTCCAGCCATTGTTGCTCTGCCATCATCCCTGTCAGTGTTCTTTTCCAATCACTTCTGGCCAACTCCTCTCTCATGGCTCTGTTACTCTTCTTACTCCACTTTAATACTGACATATCTGACTTTCGTTTCTCCTTCTCAAATTTCAGGGTGAATTTGACCATATTATGACCACTTTCCCCCAAGGCTTTTTTTTTATCTTAAGATCTCTATTCCAGTTCATTGCACGACACCCAATCCAGAATAGCTGATTCTCTGGTGGGCTCATCCACGAACTGCTCTAAAAAGCCATCCCATAGGCACTCTAGAAATTCTCCCTCCTGTACTCCAACACCACATGATTTTCACAATCTACCTGCATATTGAAGCCCCCATGACCATTGTAACATTGTCCTTTTGACATGCATTTTCTTTCTACTGGTGTAATTTGTAGACCACATCTTTACTACTGTTTTGGGGTCTGTATACAACTCAGATCAGGGTCTTTTTACCCTTGCAGTTCCTTAGCTCTATCCACAATGATTCAACACCTTTCAACTCTATAATCACCTGTTTCTAATGATTTCATTTCTATTTTTTTAAAGCAACAGAGCCACCCCTTCTACCTATCCTGTCAATACAATGTGTTTCCTTGGACATAAAGCTCCCAGCTATAATCTTTCAGCCACAATTCCATGATGCCTACAATACCATACGTGCCAATCTGCAACTGCCCTGCAAGCTCATCTACCTTATCCATATAACACCTTCAGTCCTGTACTCATCCTTTTCGATTCCTGACTTTGTCTGAGGTCTTATCAACATCTGCCTCCACAACCTCTCCACTAACTGTTCTGGCACTCTGGTTCCCATCCCCCTGCAACTCTAGTTTAAACCCCACCATGCAGCATTAACAAACCTTCCCGCTAGGATATTAGTCCCTTCCAGTTCAGGTGCAAACCATCCCTTCTGTACATGTCCCAGCTTCCCTGGAAGAGAGCCCAATGATCCAAAATTCTTATGCCCTCCCTCCTACACCAGCTCCTAGGCCACATATTAAACTGTATAATCTTCCTAGTTCTAGCCTGACTAGCACGCGGCACGGGTAGCAATCCTGAGATCACAGCCCTGGAGGTCCTGCCCTTTGACTTAGCACCCAAGTCCCTATGCAGAACCTTGTCAGTTGTCTAACACTTATCACTGGACCACGGTTTCTGGCTGTTCACCCTCCCATTTAAGAATGCTGAGGACTCGATCCAAGATATCCTAGACCCTGCACCCGGGAGGCAACATACCATCCGGGAATCTCGTTCTTGCCCACAGAGCCTCCTGTTTGTTCCCCTACCACCACAGTGTAGCTCTTCTTCCTCTTTCCCTTCAATGTTCCACATTTTCCTTAACATAGATGCTCAGTGGTAAATTTTTCAGAATCCAAATATAATTTTTTTTTAAGCTCCATGAAGCTATTAAGTACATAACCCAAGTTGTCATTATTAACATAATAGTCTAGGGAATAATGACATGGTTTCATACAGAATCATAGAGCCTAACTCTCTGAAGCCATGGCAAGCTTCTGCTTATCGAGAATCTAATCAATCTTGCAGTGCTGTTTAATGCACAAAAAATGTTTTAAAATTATAATATTCCATAAAGATAAATTAGTCTATATTGATTAATAAAGTATTTGTTAAATTTCTACTATAATTTTGATTTAAACTGACCTTTTGTTCAAGACGTGCTCTGCGCAATGAAACCAATTGCTCCAGTTTCTGAAGCTCTCGCTCATGCTGTGCTTCAGTTTGCATTTTAATTTTACTCTGGTAGGCATTGAGAAGCTCCATTTCCTGCTGAAGCTGATGTTTCAGGGCTTGGCACTCTGCTTCCTGAGCCTCATCTAGTCGTAACTATTTAAAACAAAAATAAGTCAGTATTACTGCAATCCTCCATAAATTTCTAGAATAAGATACATTTGGTTTCAACCTCATTAGTAGATTAGATCTCTAGGGAGATTGGGGCAAATCCAGAAGCCATTATCAAAGGCAGACTTTTGACTATTGAAGTAACATAAACTAAGAAGCTCATTAATCTGTACTGAATTATTGCTGAGGTACATAAATAATAATACCGTATTGGGGTAGACGCTCTGATTTCGGAGGATCACAGAAATTATAACACAAGAGTACAGATATTTAACTTAATAGTCTATGACGGCACACAAGAGTCATCTAGCTGCTCCTAGATCTGTCCTCTCCCTGCATTCCTTTTCCATTCAGGTATTTGGCCAATTCTCTTTTAATTGCACATCTGAATCTATCTCGTCTCTTTCTCCTGTCAGTACATTCTAAATTCCAACCACCCGCTTTGTAGTTTGTTTCCCCAAGCCCCCTTTTTCTAATCACCTTCATTTTATATTCGAGTTCCTTTAAAGGAAACTCTCTCTACTGTCTGTATCACTTCATGAGTTTAAATTCCTCTACCAGATCTAATTTCAATCATTTCCATCTATGTAGTTTGTTCATGTTGCAAAAGTCCCTTATTACTGCAAATATTCAGCAAATCTTTCCTCTACCTTCTCTGGAGCATTCATCTTTCCTAAGGTGTGATGCCTAAAATCAAACAAAATACTCCACATCAGTTTCTCAAAGTTTCACATTGATTTCCTTGTTCTGACCTTTTTATGGCTCCATTTATGACTCTCAGCACCACAAATGCCCAGCCAACAATTTAAGCAGATACTGCTGTAAAAAGTTTGCGAACCTGGTTTTCCGCATTATTTACTCAGAAAATGTGGTCTGATCTTCATCTAAGCCACCAAACACAATCTACTTAAATTAAAAACACACAAACAATTGGACTTCTCGTCAATACTGAGTACACCATTTAAATAGTCTCAGTTCAAAAAAAGTATGTGAGCCTCTGGGGTAATGCCCTCTACAAAAGGTATTTGGAGTCTGGTGTTCTAATCAATGTGATGAGATTTAAGGTGTGGGTTGTAGAGGTGCCCTGCCCTATAAAAAAGGCACACAAAGTCAGGTTACTGACAGCCTGCTTTTCTCAAGAAAGATCTATGTGCACCATGCCTCAATCAAAACAATTTTGAGGGCCTTAGAAGAACTGTAGATATGCATGAAGCTAGAAAAGGCTACAAAAGCATACAAGACCTGAGTGTTCATCACTGCACAGTAAGAGAAATTGTTTGCAAATGGAGGAAGTTCAGTACTGTTGCTACTCTCCCTAGGAGTGGGTGTACTGCTAAGATCACACCAAGAGCACAATGGGCAATGCTGAAGGAGGTGAGAAAGAATCCAAGAGTAACAGCAAAAGACCTGCAGAAATCTCTAGAACTTGTTAAAGTCTCTTCATGTCTCCACTATGAAAAAAACAATGAACAAGAAATGTGTTCATGGAAGGACACTAGAGGAAACAACTGCTCTACCAAAAAAAACATTGCTGCATATCTCAAAGTCCACCTGGATGTTCCACAACACTCCTGAGATAATGTTCTGTGGGCAGGTGAGACAAAAGTTGACGTTTTTTGGCAGAAATGCATACCACTATGCTTGGAGGAATGAAGGCACTGCACACCAACACCAAAACCTTATCCCAACTGTGGGATAACTGTGGGAAGGAGCATCATGGTTTAGGGCTCCTATGCTGCCTCAGACGCTGACCAACTTATAATTGTTGAGGGAACAATGAATTCAAAATTTTACAGGAAAATGTCAGGATAGTGGTTTGTCATCTAAAGCTTAAAAGAAGTTTGATGATGCAACAAGACAATGATCCAAAACACAAGAGTAAATCCACAACAGACTAGTCAAGAGTCCAGACCTTAACCCAATTGAGATGCTGTGGCATGACCTGAAAAGGGCTGTTCATACAAGGTATCCCAGAAATATTGCTGAACTGAAACACTTCTATATGTCCAAGATTCCTCTTCACCATCGTACAAGTCTGATCTGCAGCTACAGAAAACGTATGGTGGAGTTATTGCTGCCCCAAGAGGTTCTACCAGTTATTAAATACAAGGGCTCACATACTTTTTCCAGCCTGGACTGTGAATGACTAACCAATATGTTCAATAAAGACATGAAAGTACAATTTTTTGTGTGTTATTAGTTTAGATAGATTGTTTTTGCCTATTATTGCAACTTAGATGAGTAATTGAGTAACTTTGAGTAATTCATGCAGAACGCTAGTTAATTACAAAGGGTTCGCAAACTTTTTCCTGCAACTGCAGATGCACGTTTTTTCAGCCTTTTTGAGAACTACCTCATGTAGCCTCTTACCTTTTCTTGTTCTTCCTATTAAATTGTAACATACTGCACTTCACTGTTGCAAATTTCATCTCTCCTTTAACTTGTGCATTTACTTGAAATCTACTACTATGTTGTTTATTGCACTACCGTGCTTTGTTAAATCAAATCCAAGTTACTGATACAGGTAGTTCCCGGGTTACGAATGAGTTCCGTTCCCGAATCTGTCTTTAAGTCGGATTTGTACGCAAGTCGGAACAAGTACATCCGGTATTATTTAGCGTCAGTTAGTCAAAGGTTTGTCTTAGTATATAGTACAGTATATATTTTACCTTTCTATACATATAAAACACTTAAGAAACGTATGTATTCCAATAATTAAACCACTACATTGCTTAGTAATAATTGTAGCTTTCATCGGGGCAGGGCCTTTCACATGCTCCATTATTCTCACTTTATCCTTTGAAATTGTTCTGATCATTGACCGACTGTAGCCTAACGCTTTTCCAATGACCGATGACGTTTCACTTCTTTCCAATTGCTTTAGTATTTCCACTTTATTTTCAATCGTGATTGCTTCCCGTCAACAGAACAGAAACACTGTGGGCGGCGGGTCCTGAGCTCCACTGGGTCCTAAGGACCACTGCACTGAATTCCCCGGGTCCTAAATTACACCTCACTGAGAAAGGTTAAATGGGACAAGTGGGAGCTGTGCTAGGTTTGAGCATTTGATCCTCCACAATATTCCACTTGGGAATTTAAACTGAAGGTGGCAGTGTTGTTATTTACGAGGTCGAGTTGCGAGCTCGACATCAACCCGGCACAGATGGAGAGTGCGCTCGGGAGCGGTCTGTCACTGGATCAAACTCAGGAGCCTCCGTTCTCAAGTCCGGCACTGATCTCACTGTACCACCAGCCAACCGGAAAGGGGAGGGGGGTAGGGTCACGGTGAATCTTGCTAAGAAAAACTTAAGCCAAATACAAAGTTGCACACTCAACACAGTGTCAACGGCAACGACTTAAAATGGTGGACGGCATCATGATCTGACTTAAAATGGCAGATGACATCCTCCTTCCTCGGTTTGTAAGTATGAGTTGTTCGTAATTCAGACGTTCATAACTTGGGGACTGCACATATAACAAAGTACCTCCCACCCCCCCCCCCCCCCAAAGAATACCACTGCATACTACCTTCTGAAATGCAAAGTAACCCTTTCGTTCTGTCGTGTTTCCTGTTACCGAAAAATTTTCTATCCATGCTGCACTGCCTCCTTTATTCAATGGGCTTCAATGCTGATTGGTTCATTATCACAAATGCAACATCATCGGAATACAGCCTACATTTGCTGGGTTTGGCAATACAACCTCCTTGGGCAAGGGAGTACCATCTGTACTTCTTCGTCCAAAAGCATTGCTCCTTATCTACAGATGTTTGAAAGATTATGCTCAATAGGTCTACTATTGTCACTGTAACTTCCATTAGTACGCAAGAATGTATTCCACCTAGGCCAGGTGATTTATCCACTTTAAATTACAATTTCTATTTTAAGTAGATTTCATCAATTCATCACTAAAATAATTTAAAGACACATTAAATTTATATTTTTCTATGTTTATTAAAAAATGGTGGCCAAAGTATCAAAATGGGTAAATTAATTGCACAAATTAGCATGTAGTCAGTAATTTTCTGTTATCACTTTGCAAAGGCAAACACTGGATAACAAAATTTTAAGTGTTCATCATCATGTCTTTTAAAGCTCTTTATTCTTGGTCAGGATGGTGCCAGTGAACAATGATTCCTCAGGCAACATCTTCCAGGTAGTCAATTATTTCAACTTTTCTATGCCTTTTACTTACTCTTTTTTTTAAATCTTAACTGTGTTTCAGAAACTGTTAGAGCCTATGATCTACAGTTTGTAGTTCAATCGAGTGATCAAGTGCTCTGCTGTCCCCGAGTAAGTTCCAGGTGAGGACCATGAGCATGAGCTGTCCTGGATAGGAGACAAGAGACGGAGTGCAGGGCCATGATTGACTCCATTTCTTGCTGATTGAAGCGTTGAGGAAGATTGAAACATCGAGGTGAATGTGGAGGCCAGCCGGTGGACACTCTTAACAGATTGGGCCAGGGGGATCAAAAGGCCGTGTCAGGCTAGATGTCAGGAGGACACTTCTTGGCAGATAAAGTTTCCACGGAGGGACTGAGTTTGAGCCATTGCTCTCCTCGATGCTGACAGAGGATGTTTTCAAACTTCCGAGACGTAATTTCAACATGGACAGTAGTTTATATTTGTCTCCTTCAATTCTTCTGTGTCTTCTTTCTTGTTGCCAACTGGCAGGTGGGTGATAGGTTAATTTTTTTGGAGTTGGGTGTTTGATGTTATTGTCGCTTCTTTTGCGTGGGAGGAACTTTGAGGTTAGGGGTTTGATGTTTTAGCTGCTTTGTCTGGGTAGGCTATCTGCTAGTTTTTGTGTGAGAGAGGGAGAGATTTAGGGGTGGGGGGAGTTTGGGGTTTGCAAGTTTTGTCTCTTTTTCTTTTTTGTGTGGAGGGGCCCTCAACAACTTCCATAGTTTTTCTGTATTTTATGGCTATCTGGAGAAGACAAATCTCAGAGTTGTGTTCTGCATACATACTTTAATAATAAAATTAAGCTTTGAACCTTTATATAATTGCACAAGCAACTTCACTAAAAAGCCACTGGATTAAGGATAAAGATCAGATATTGACTCTTAAAGCACTTGTAATAAATTATATTTAATGTGATGTAATTCTACTGAAGCAATATCAAAAATGGAACACATACCGCCTGCGAGGCCATCATCTCATTGATACTTTGCTCATACTGTTCTGCTAGGATTGCCAGTTTCCGTGTCTGTTCCTCCTTAAGTGCTTTTAGGACCATTTTGTGGTCACTTTTTGGAGTTACCTCCAGCTGGTGGTTCCTCAGTGCTTTGTACTGCTTTGTTTGGACTTTACACGTGTCTTGGAATTGCTTTTTTATCTGTAACTCCATGGCCTGTGCATAATCACAAGGGAAGATCATGTTAGGCAAAAGCTGTTTTGAAGATAAATATACTTAGAAAATTGACTTTTATTAAACAGAACAATATACTACATCAGAAAGCTACCTTCACTAAAAATGTACTCACTAAATTTCAGATATCGCAAAAGATAAACAATGGCCCAAAATGCAATTTGGGACTATAATCCTACAACTATTAAAAAAAAACAGAAGCACAAATACCCAGCAACTCAGCTAGCAAGTGTTGAGAGAGAACAAATTTGGGTTATCTTTCATTAGTATTGTGCAGTTCTGATAAGCAGGAAAGGTTGGGATAGTTCAGATGAAAAATCCATCAACCTTTAGTGTTAACTCAGTTTTTTGTCTCTCGAGGGACACCGCCTAACCTGCTGGATATTTCAAGCAGCCTCAATTATTTTCAATTTCTGACAACTGCAGTAGTGCATATTCTACCATTTTGGCATTGTTTTTCTTCCTTCTCTGTTCTCATTCAATTTCTATTTGCATTCTCTCTTTACAGATCAGTGGCCTTCACCTAGTCTCAGCTTCCAAAACCTTTTGTGCCATCAGCCATTTTTGCTTTCTACACTGTCACTGACATTCTTTGTTCTCTCCAACTCTTGCTCTTCCCTACAGCTTAAAACTGATGCTAATCTTTCCTAGTTATGTTTCACATTCATCGACTTGAAACATTGATACTCTTTCTCCTACCACATATGACATTTAACCTGCCTGAATAATTCTGTTTTATTTTGAATTTCCAGCACCCGCAATCTTTTGCCTTTCAACTATTGCAACTTGCTGCTTATGTAAATGACTCACATTAAATTAACACATTCAGAAATAGTGCTTTTCTTCATGAAGAATATATCTATGTAGATATACAGGTTATCCAAAACATCTCTGGGGATTTGCAAGAAAATACAATAGTTTTGAGGTCATCATTACCAAGGCTCTTCTAGGCTTTATTAACTGAATTTAAATTCCAGAGGCCAAGTTGGATTTGAAATCTTGTCTCTGGATTTTAGTGCAAGACTGAGTTACCATTTTGGTAATTTAATCACTGCACCACTATATTTGCAACACAATTATATTTGACATGTTTAAAGACTTTTTCAGATTCAGGTTTATTTATCAAATGTACATTGAAACATACAGTGAAATGAGTTGTTTGTGTTAATAACCAATTCACCCAAGGATGTGCTGGGGCAACCTGCAAGTGTCGCCCTTTACCTACCCTCCTACTCACTAGGGTTGGCTTCCAACCCCAGGAAAGGCTGCCTACAGTCCTTGGCCCCAGGCTCTCAGAGAGTGGCCCTCTGCCCTCTGGACAAGTTGTCCCAGTATCTTCAACCTTCAAGCCATGATCCCAGGACTTGCCAATCATGGGTTTGACTTTCGGACCCTGACCCCAGGACTTGCTGTTCATGGGTTTGACCTTCGAGCCTTGACCCCAGGACTCACCGATCACAGATTTGACCCATGTACCTTTAACTTCAGAATGCCTCATTCCTGTACCCCCTTTAAAATACATCTATTTAAACTGCCTCAGAGTAAATTCAACTCACTGATCTTCCGTAAGCTAATTCATATTAATTCAGGGCATGAGATTTGGATGCCTTTGGTCCCAGTATCATACAAACAACATCACTGTAACTGTCTCCCTAAAAAGTTTACTAATTCATTGTCATAAAATATCTCTGAAGAAATAAGAACAAGACACTTGGCTATTAGAGCATTCTCTGCCACTCCCTTATAATCTGAAAAAGTACCAATCTTGTAAATACAACTCATCTCACCATCCTGGAGTGCAGAAGTCCAAAGATTCACATCCTGCTGAGTGACTAGGAAGGATGTGGAAGCTTTAGAGAGGGTGCAGAGGAGATCTATCAGGTTGCTGCCTGGATTAGAGAACATATCTTATGAGGAAAGTTTGAGTGAGCTACGGCTTTTCTCTTTGGAGTGAAGGAGTTTGAAAGGTGACTTGCTAGAGGCACATATGATAAGAGACACAGATAGAGTGGATAGCCATTTCTTTTCTCCCCCAGAGTGGCAATGGCTAATGTGAGAGGACATGCTTATAAGATGATTGCAGGAAAGTGTAGGGGGATGTCAGAAGTGGTGATTTTTTAAAAAAACAGTGGTAAATGCATAGAACAAACTGCTGCAAGAAGTGATAGAGACATTCAAGACTCTTAGATAGGCGCATGAATGAAAGAACAATGGTGGGCTATGTGCAAGGGAAGGGTAGATTGATCTTGGAATAGGTTAAAAAGTTGGCACAATATCTTGGGCCGAAAGGTCTGTATTATTTCATAGTGTTCTATGTTGGGGAAAAAGTCTCCTTCTCAGACCTAAAACCTTGGTTTTGGGCATCCTATGTAAAAGCAGCATCCTTCCAGCATTACACAGTTCAGCCCATTTAAAATATTCAATGATCTTCAGCTTTTCTGGTTCAAATTCTGAGGAATACTGAGCTTGTAAACTCAATCTCTCTTAATTTGCTAAACCAGTTCCCATTATTCTGTAAATCTTTACGATACTTCAAAGAGACTGCGTGTAGACTCATCAACGTGATATTACATTAAACTTGAGCTTGAGGGATTTAATGTAATAATTTCATGAAGCATTTTATCATAATAACTTTAACATTACTATCATCTCATCATCCAAAAGACTTCACTGGTTCCTAATAATTCCCCTTCAATTTACAAAAGTTGGACAACAAAAAGTAGCTGCAGACACAGGAGACTGCAGGTGCTGGGGTCTAAAGCCAAATGTGAGCTGCTGAGGAACTTTTTTTAAAATTGGATTTTCTCAGGTTTCTTGCTTTGTGGCTGCTTGTAACCAGACTAATCTCAAGGTTGTATAATTTATACATACTTTGAAGATAATGGTGCAGCTAATATAGATGAATTGAACACACTGATGAGGGAGAGGGGGGAGTGGAGAGTCCGTCATTGTGCCTGATGCCGGCCCCAAGGCCTAAGTCAACGTAGTAGTCATAGTAGTTGATAATAAAATGTATTTGAACTTAGTAGGTCAGGCAAAAACATGGATGGTGATGTTTTTGGCTAAGGCCCTTCATCTGGACAGGAGTAGTGGGGAAACAGCCAGTGGAAAGAAGGTGAGGGGGTAAGGAGTTAATGGTAGATGGGAGTCAGGTGGGGGATGGAATGGTGGGAAACTGCCAAAAAGACTGGGAAGTAACAAAAAGTACTATTATTTATGATACTTTTCTCTTATTTGTCCTTAGGTATTGACCACATAATCAACACATAATAGCATTTGTATTCATTGGACTGTTTTTAGTGGGCTGCCTGATCATACTCTAATCATAGCAAGGTATAGGAAAATGCAACACTATCAATTCCGTAAAAGGGAAGTAGAAATGACGGATGAACTATAAGTATTTTACACCGGTCTTCTCAGTGGAAGACACAAGCAGTATGCCAAAAATTTTAGTGTGTCAGGGGGTAGAAGTGAGTGCCACTTCTATTACTAAGGAGAAGATACTTGAAAAACTGAAAGGTCCAAAGGTAGATAAGTCACCTGAGCCAGAAAAAATACACCCCATGTTTCAGAAAGAGATAGCTGAAGAGATTGTGGAGGCATTGGTAATAATCTTTCAACGATCATTAGGTTCTGCAATGGTTCCAGAGGACTGGAAAATTTAAAATGTTACTTCACTTTTTTTTTAAGAAGGGACAGAGGCAGAAGAAATTATAAGCTAACTAGCCTGACACAGTAGTGAGAAGATGTTGGAGTCCATTATTAAGGATGAGGCTTCTGGGCATTTGGAAGTGCATGATAATGTAGGACAAAGTCAGGGGGAATCTAGCCTGACAAATCTGTTGGAATTCTTTGAGGAAATAGCAAGTAAGATAGACAAATGCGAGTCAGTAGATGTCATTAACCTGGATTTTCTGAAGGCATTTGACAGGATATTTCATGTGTGGCTGCTTAAAAAGAGCCCATGGTATTACAGGAAAGATTTTGGCATGGATAGAAGACTGAATAATTGCAGGAGTTGCAGAGTTGGAACAAAGGGGACCTATTCTGGTTGACTGCCACCAATTAGTGGTGTTCCACATAGGTCGATACTGGGACTGCTTTTTTCATGTTAGATCTCAATGACTTGGATGACAGAACTGATGGCTTTGTGGCCAAATTTGCAGACGATACAAAGATAGGTAGAGGAATAGGTAGTGTTGAGGAAGCTGGGAGTCTGAAGAAGGAATTGGACAGATTATGAAAATGGGCAAAGAAGCGGCAGATGGAATATAGTGTGGGGAAGTGTACAGTCATGCACTTTGGTAGAAGGAATAAAGGCACAGAATATTTCTAAATGGGGAGAAAAATTGCTGCACAGGTTTGCGTTGGTAATAAAGAAGGTAAATGCAATGTTAGCATTCATTTAGAGAGGAGTAGAAAATAAGAGCAAGGATGTGATGCTGAAGCTTTATAAGGTATTGGTCGGACTGCAGATAGAAGTATTGAGAGCAGTTTTGGGCCCCTTGTCTAAGAAAAGATGTGTTAGCATTGGACAGTGCCCATAGGAGGTACATGAGAATGATTCTGGGAATGAAAGGGTTATCAGATGAAAAGTTTTTGATGGCTCTAGGCCTGTACTTACTGGAGTATAAAAGAATGGTGGGGTGGGGGGGAGATCTCACTGAAAACTATCGAATATTGAAAGGCCCAAGACAGAGCAGATGTGTAGAAGATGTTTCCTATAGTAGATGAGTCTCGGACCAGAGGACACAGCCTCAGAATAGAGGGAGATCCATTTAAAACAGAAATGAAAAATCAGGCTGTGGTGAATCTGTAGAATTCATTGCCATGGACGCTTATGGAGGCCAAGTCATTGAGTATACTTAAATCAGAATTTGAGAAGTTCTTGCGCAATTAGGGCATCAAAGGTTATGGGGAGAAGGTGGGAAAATGGGGTTGAGAGGGATAATGAATAAGCCACGATGGACTGGCGGAGCAGACTCAGTGGGCCAAGTGGCCTAATTCTACTCCTATGTCTTGGAGTCAAATGGTCTTATGATTCCATAGGTCTAGTGTAGTACAGAACAGCGAACACAGAACAGTACAGCACTCTACAGGCCCTTCAGCCCATAACGTTGTGCTAATTCTAACCTACTTCAAGATCAATCTAACCCTCATCTCCCATCTCACTCTCCATTTTTTTTCCACCCAAGCCTACCTAAGTCATTTGCATGTTTTTGGGTGGCACTGGCTCCTGGGCCAGAAGGGCTTGTTACCATGCTGCGCCTCTAAATGAATAAACAAAGATCCAAAACCAGCACCCAGTATTAATCAGCCTTACATCACCATCTCTCTTATGAACTCTCCACCATTTCTGCTCACCCAAAACATCTCTTTTGGATTTATTAAGAATGATATAACTCTAAGATGCATCCCATACCTTCAGACTCTTTGGCTGCTGTCGGAGTTCTAAGACATGTTTTCGATGTAATTCTCGTTCTCGCCGTGTATTATATTCCCTTTGATTCTCCAGCTCAGTCTGATGCTGCAAGCGGATTAGATCAATCCTCAACTTCTGCAGCATGTTCAGCTGTCGGAACTCCAGTTCTTGCGTGGACTCATCATGTCGAATTAACATGGCGTGTTCCATCTCCTTCTGCGTTTGCTTCTTATTCACTTCCTACAAGGTAGACAGTGATATTACATGATTATATTTCATCTGCTCTGAAATAATTTCAGCAACTGAATGATGTTCTTGAACAACTGTCACAGTTTCATATTTTGTCAGCAACACAATTAGTACCTCTGCTTTATGATGACAATTTAAATACACAAATTACAATCAATATCAGAGGTAAAATTCATATAAACAAGAAAATAAAAACTGCAGGTGGCAGACATTTGAAATAAAAAGAAAGGAAAAAATGCTGGAAAATACTCAGCAGCTCAGACAACATCCATGGAGAGAATAATTTAGACTACTTTTCATTGAAACTAGGAAAAATTAGAAAACAAGTCGCAAAGGAGGAGGGGGTGGGATAGAAAAGTGAAAAGTTAGGTTGTCTGGCATTAAAAGAGAGCTAGCTCATCGAATGTACAATTGGCCTGAAAGGAAGGTGAAGGTGATAATGGAAGATTATTTTTTGTTTCCAAGGGGTCAGTGTTTGGTCCATTGCTGTTTGTCATCTATAGAAATGATCTGGATGAGAATGTACAAAACACGGTTAGCAAGTCTGCAGATGAGACTGAAACAAATGGTGTCACTGACAGTGAAGATGGTTTTTAGATTTACAGAAGGATCATGATCAACTGGGTAAGACATTCACAGTTAACAACTGGACCCAGGAGAATGCTGTAGTGGAGAGAACTTGGAGAACAAGTACATCAATACTGGAAAGAGATGCCACAGGTAGAACAGGGTGCTGAAGGCAGCTTGTGGCTTACTGGTCCTCATCAATCAAAGCATTGATCACAGATGATGGGATGTTAATTGCAGTTATACAAGACACTGGTAAGGCCACATTTTGAATATTAATTTTCAGTTTTAGTCACTTGCTATAGGAATTGTATCATTGAGGTGGAAAGAGTGTAGAGAAGATTTACAAGGGTGTTGCCAGGATGCAGGGGGCTGATTATGGAGAGAGGCTGAGCAAGCTGGGAATCATTAGAAGGCCTAGATTTAGTGTGGAATGGTCAAAAATTAATAGGAACCTGAGGGGAACATTTTCCATCCAGAGAGTGAGCTACCACAGGAAGTAGTTGAGGCAGATGCATTACCAACATTTAACAGGTACTTGGATAGAAAAGACTTGGAGGGATGTGGGTAAATGGGACTGACTTGGACAGAAAGAATGGTTGGCATGGACAAGGGCCTGTTTCAGTGCTGATAACCTCTATAACTATCTGGCAAGATTGGGATGGCACAGTTAAGATTTCCCAGAATAATGCTGGACAATTCCAGGACAGTGGGAACTGATGACACTAGGGTGACAGATACACTTGCAACTATTACTCCACTGGCATCTGTCACTCAGCATATTCTAGACTCGGCATATCTGCACAGGTGTGAGACCTGCCTAAATAAAGGTGAATGGCGGTTATTGACATGCATCTTCAGTCCTTTAAAACTACATTTTGTTCACAAATCTTGAATACCATATACACTCAGTTGCCACTGTATTAGGTATGATCTTCTGCTACTGTAGCTCAAACACTTCAAGGTTCAACTTGTTATGCCTTCAGAGATGCTCTTCTGCACACCAATTTGCAATGCGTGGTTACTGGAGTTACTGTCATCTTCATGTCAACTTGAATCAGTCTGGCCATTCTCCTCTGACCTCTTATCAACAAAGCATTTTTGCCTACAGAACTTCTTTTCACTGGATGTTTTTTAATGCACCATTCACTGTAAATTCTAAGAGACTATTGTGCGTGAAAATTCAGATATCAGTTTTTGTGCTACTCAAACCGCCTCATCTGGCAACACCAACCATTCCACATCAAAGTCTCTTAGATCATACTTCCTCGCCATTCTGATGATGGGTCTGAACAATAATTGAAGCTTTTAACGATGTCTATATGTTTTTATGTACTGAGTTGCTGCCACATGACTGGCTGATTAGATATTTGCATTAATAAGCAGGTGTACTTAATAAAGTGGTCATTAAGTGTATTTAAAAAACCTGTTTGGAACTAAAAATTAAATAAAATTTCCTTTCATGAACAGAATGGTGTGAAGACAGCAGAGAGAAAGAGCAGAGAAAGTTTTGCTTTTCTGATCAACACTGACACCTCTATTTTAAAGCAAAAGGTATTAAATGATTAGATTCACATATACAAAGGTCTGATTTCTCTTCTATTTTACCTCGCGTAGATGCTCCTGCTCCAAATTATGTCGCATGATCAACAACCTACGCTTAAGCTCTCGACAGTTTCGATCATACTGTAATCGTTGGCGGCCAAGAAGTTGTGATTCTTCTTCTGCCTGTGTGCGTTGAAGGTTTTCCTTGTGCCTGGACAATCGCTCTTGCTTTTCCTTCTTTGGTGTACTGTGATCTTCATTCATCTCCTGGAGAAGAAAAATTGCAGAGATAAAATTAAGGAGGCTGAGTGGGTGTGTAAAATATATCGATAAAAATCAAAGAAACCACTAAGATAGTTTATAAATACATAGCGAGAGGATACCAGAACATGCCTTATTAGAGGCCAAAGTGACAATATGAGTGTAGAAGCTGAAGACGTGTAAATGTCTGAATGAGTACTTTCCATGGCTTCACAGAAAATGGGAATGATATAGATTAAGGGAAAAGAGTGTGAAGAAACGGTAGTGATAAACAAAAGTTGAGGGAATATATTAAGTTGTCTAGTGTATTCAAATCTTGAGATCCCCAGCCTTGAATAAAAACCAAAGCCTTTAAAAGATGCATAGGAAGATATAGCCATTTATCATTTACCATTCTCTTTGGCTACATACGTGGTGGAAATGGGCTGGAATGTGGTTGAGATGATATTACTTGAGAAGAGAAACGGAAATGCTTAAAGATAGAAATTGAAATTAAACCAAATAATCTTTGTTTGCCCAATATGCACACTAAATTTCTGATTCTATCACAGGAGAGAAAATTCAAATAATTCCTCTGAATTAGGTCAATGATGATTTGCAGTATCTCAGCTCTTGAACCATGAACCTTAGACAAATGATCTAAAGTAAATGTCATGTAGAGCGTTTTTTCAGACCCTTTCAAGATTACTTTACGCTTCAAGTTCTGCATGAAAATAAATGCAATTTTGTTTTGCAAAATAGTGACTTACTCAACTTACAGCGCCCCCTCTCATCCCAAACCATGTTCCCCTATTCATACTTACCTCTTTAATTTTTTCCTTACAAAGTTTGTACTGGTGCTTCTGACAGTCTAAGAACATGGTCAGTTCCTTTTTCTGTTGGGCTGCAATTTGTTGTTGTGTTTTTTTCTCATCCTGTGCTGCTATCTTCATCTGAAAGAAGCAAAGTTCATATTCAGTTGCAAAGGGCAACAGCCATGAAACTACGATAGCAGAATCCTATTTAGCCACTTCAATGTTTAATCTACATTTAATAATGTTCTCAGCACACAAAAGAACCTGTGTTTTAGCTCATATAAAATAAGAATTCAAACTCAATGCACACTGCTCAAGAATCTGCCCAATAATTTGACCAAATATATGAAATATGCACAAATGAGTCAATTTTTTTGGCAAATTTAAGTTCAGCTGGATTAAATTTTTAAAGATAGATAATTAGAGTTATTTTAAATTAATAACAGAGTCTTTAAATTGAATTTAATTACCAGCTTTAGCTAGAGGAAGGGCAATATGGTAATGATCTGAGAGTAGATTCAAGCTGGCATTGTATTAGGAAAGCAAAAAAAATAAAATTTAGGAATAAGAAGGAATAGAAAGCGGAGAGATGCAAAGAAAGCTTGAGCGTTTTACAAATCTGCAGAGGGGTAAACTTGGTTGATGAATTTTGTTGCATGTAGCCCCAGAGATTACTTAAAGAAAAAAATAGCATCAGGCTCAAAGTAGGAATGGGAACTTGATGTAGCATATTCCCAGATACAGAGCAACATGCTTGAAAATCAAAAGAGATTAATATGAATGCAGTCGAAGAATAGAGAAGTTATTTTTCAGGCCTCAAAATAATGGGAAGCAGATGGAAGAGTGATTGTATTAGAAAATTTCAGAAAGGTGCCAAAACTTTAGACAGCAGGTGCCTTCAACAATTCCACTGTTAATTAGAAGACTGCAAGGGCCAAGAAGGAAGAAGTACTCCTGAAAAATTATTAGCATACACATTTGCAGCATTAGGGAAACAAAAAATAAACAATTGAAGCTAATTGTAGAGCACAAAGTTGGAGAAATGTGTAGGGGTAATCCAAACATTCTGTTCGCAGTAGGTGCAGAAAAAAATGGAACTTAAGTGAAAATATTGAACAAAAAAATAATTTCAATGATATGCAAAGGAATCTGACCCAGATGGACTGGAATCCGAGATTAGCAGAAAAAAATATTAAACTAACAATAAAAGGCCTTAAAAGAGAATATTCATCGAGCACAGATGAGTCACTATCCTTTGAGGGGAAAAGGGCATCCAGAGCTAGAACTCTAGCCAATTAAAGACCTTGATTTTAAATTGAAATAAAAAGTGTGTTAAAATAAATGCCAGTTTCATGATTCAGATGTGAACCAAACTGATTCCTTGATTACTGATACAGTAATTCAACAAATACATGAGTGTTTTACATACAAGTTCACCATTGAGGCAAGTCAAGGGAAGTGATCAAAAACTGAAAACTTTACATAGCATGAAGTTTATTACTCCTCACGTACATGAAGGATGTAAGTAATAAAGTCAATTCAATTTTAGATTTTAATGAGCATCACATAAAGGGTAGAATTTTAGAGCTCAAGGCCAAGGGATCTTAAAATGTCGTTCCAGTGTTGGAGTGATTAAATTGGAATCGTGCAGCATTTAGTTGGTGGAAATTTCTGCTTTTTCAAAGTTGGAAGTTTGACAATAAGTGCCCCAAATCAGAGAAAACTGGGACATCCCAAGAAATTATTTATTGAGATGAGATGGAGACATGTTGTGTGATGTTGCCAGATAGCAACACAAGAAATCTGTGTGTTCCAAGGAAAGACCCAAGGGGAACATGAGAGGTAATGGTGCAGGACAATTCTCTGGGTACAGACATCAATGCAATTTTGAGGAACTCAATCATCATTTGGCATGTTGCTGCCTTTGATACTATCAAATTCTCCAACTTCTGCTAATTTAGTCTTTATATCTATATCAGAGCTGTCTCTTTCAACAAGTCATTATTTTGGCCAGTTTTTTTTTCCTTTGCTATTATTTGCATAGTCTGGCCAAAATGGCACTTTCTTGTTATTAGCAACACATTGCAAGGACAAAGCAGCATAATTGGCCATTTTACAGCCACATTAAAATTACTCAGTCTCACTCTATAACTGATATTCTCTTCATTCTACCCATCCATTTTCACCTTTTACTGTTAATCTAGACTTAACATCACCCTTTGGTAACCAATCAATGCAGTACCAAGTATTATAACCTAAATAGTCCGTAGTTTCTAAATGTGTATTTATATGGCTCTGCCTCCTCCTCCAGGACTAATTTTATATTTATCTTTCTTCAGATTCCCTTTTTTTCGTTTTACCTCCTTTTCCATGGAAATCTGTTGTTTTTTTGCCAGCTTCTCCAGCTCAATGGATGCATTGTTACACTGAGTTTCCACTTCCTTCTCCAATCTTAGACGATGTTCATCCATCTCAGCCTTCAACTTATTCTCTAAAGCCATCAGCTGCTTCTGGTGCTGCCTTCGCATCCGCTTGTAGCCTGACATCTGTTCACGTAATTCGTTTTCCTGTTCATGCTCATGGATCTGTCTTGTAACCTGGTAGCAAGAATAAAATCATGAAATTAAGATGACCAGTATTACAATGATATAAAAATTAAGAAAAATAGGGCTATTAAAATGGAACATTTCTAGTTCAGATGTACTATTTAATAGTTATTTCATAAAAACTGAACATGCACAATTAAGTTAGTTCCGCAAACTGCAAAAACGTGCATTGCAGTTTGATTACTATCATCGCCATCTTTGATATACAAGACTTATAATGATAAGTGTTGATATGCTTAGTTATTACTGGTCTGCCAGGTTATTAACAGATTTGGGACAGATCGATTTATGAAGTTTTCTCTTCACATCAAATCATTCAATAAGCCTGCAGCGTTGAAGATCCTTCAGAGTGTTTGACTTGATTGACTGACAGCTACACTTAAGAGGAAGATAAGGACCAATAATTTTTGTTTTGTTTTATTAAAAGGGTATTCTTGACATATAAGATTATTGCTAGGTTCTTTGTCCTTAATCCCCATGTCGGTCTGAAGCTGTCAAGACATTTTACATTAATTCAAGTGTTTCTACTGAATGTGTTCATTTATCTGGGCAAAAGCAGAAAATCTTGCAGGCATATCATACATATAAAATATAGAATAAACCTAATCCAGGAAAATTATCTCAACTTCCTCTCAATCATCAGCCAAATAATGGAAGGTGTTGAATTAGTTTCCAATAACGTACTCATTGATGCATATTCTAGACTCTAGAAGACTTTTTGCCACCAGGCCTTGTTGCAGCCTTGGTCAAAACAAGGACAGAATGGCTGAATTCCAGTGATCTTAAACATCACTGACTGTGGCATTTGGGTGCTCAGGTAAAATTGTTCAATGTAAATCATCTGAGAATGCTCCACAGGATGGAGTCGTATCTCAAACAACAAAAAGCCAATGGGGTAGCTGTAATTAAGACATTCTGAAACACTGCTGGAGAATTTCCATGCAGCATTGTTACAGACACAAACAATTTTAGTTGTTTCATCGCTGACTTTATCCTGCCCCAACCCAATAACTGATGACATGCATTCATTTGTGGCCCTCAAAAAAAAACTGTTCACAACTGCACAAAGCATGACAGGACAACATTTACACTGAGCTAGTAAATGAAAAGTAACAATCATGCCATGCAAGTCCTAGACAACAACCTTGAATATGGGATATTCTAACCACCTCCCCTAAACAATCCATGGCATGATCAAAGGAGGTGGCTACTAACCAATGACATAATTGGATCAACCACAAGCAGGTCAGAGGCTGGATATTCTGTGAAAGTCGACTCGCTCGCCATCTCCCCAATAACTTTCTCCAATCTATAAGGTAGTTAGCAACAGTTCTTAGAACACTCACACAAACTCAACAATGTCCAGTACAAAGCAACCCACTTAATTAACACTCCATCTACCATCTTAAACATTCACTCCCTCTACTACTAGACATTTTGTTGCTTCCATCATTTATAAAATGTAATGTGACAAATTACCATGATTTCTTAAACAGTATGTCTCAAATCTCTGAATCACTTTTAAGAGCACAAATATAAGGACAATCACCATCCAGACTATGCCATAGTCATAGAATTTTCATTTTGACCTGCTGCACTGGGGAAAATCTTATCTAGCTGGAACAGTTGAAGTGAACAGAACAATACCACCTTCTCAATGGCAATTGGAAATGGGCAGTGAATACTGGAAAATATCAGCCTGGCCCATATCCAATATATGAATGATAAAAAAATAAATTTATCAATTTGTTTCTAGTTTGAGGCCACCACTGTATAAATATTCTTCCACACAAAGATAAAATCAAACAACATTAAACTGCAGTAAAACAGAATTTATTGGAAATATTCAGCATCTGAGGAGCGAGAAGCTGAATTAACAATGACTTTCTAATAAAATTCAGGTTGTTGTTCCTGTCTCTGCCTTTTGGCGAACCCGGTGGCAACCTTGCCGTTTTTTGAGCATTTGTCTGTTTTTATTGTGAGGCCAAGCTGCTAGCTTGACGCTCAACCCAGCTTGGATGTAAAGCGTGTAAGAAGCTGGTTGATTCAAACCCTAAACTACTTGACTTGGAGTCTGGTGTTGATGCCACTACATCACCAGCCAATAAAATTCATGAGTTCTGATGAAAGTCACTGATCAAAAGCTTTAAGCTGGTTTTTCATCTTCAATGAGCACTTCCATGCTTACAGTATTCTGCTTTTTTCCCCCAATATGTGCTGCAGTAAGTTTAAATATAGTAGCTACAGATTTTTGATTTTCTTCTGTTACGTTACCTTCAGTTAGATTTTGTGCAAATAGGTCCTAGATTGAAAGTGCTAATTGTAAACACAAGATATTCTGCAGATGTTAGTAATCTTGAGGAACACACAAAGCGCTGGAGGAACTCAGCATGTCAGACAGCATCCATGAAGAAGAACAGACAGTTGGCGTTTCGAACTGAGTCTCGGCCTGAAACACTGACTTTTTATTCCTCTCCACGGATACCGCTGAGTTCCTCTAGCATTTTATATGTGTTGCAAGTGTTACACCTGCTTACAGCAAAGGCCAATGACATTTCACCTAATGACATATAACTAAAAAGGATAAGACTTGTGCACGTAGTGTCTATCGTGGCTATCCAAGATGCTTTGGAAATACATAATTTGTTCAGGTAGAGAAATTTGTTTCTTAAAAATATCACTGACTTTTTGCACTCTAATGTTTTAACAGTAGTGACCTTTCATGCTAGTAAATAAACCCATGAAAGTGGAGCACCCTATTATTGCACTGGAACATCAAATTAGTTTTGGTTGCTACAATACCTAAAATGGAAAGTGAACCTGCCATCTTCTGATTTAGGTATGGTGTGTTGGCTCCCTTCAGGGATAAAGGACAGCTCATAAAGGCTGCAGGATATCCAGGAGCACTAATGGAAAATTACGGATCAGCAGCACTGAGATTCTATGGTTATGCTTTCAAGATTAGAACTTTAAATCATCTATAGTCACTGCTGGCTAACAAGAGTCAAAATGGAAAGGGAAGTATTATCAATGTAGAGCTAGGTCACACATTAGGACTGATAGGGACACAGGCATCAGTACCAAGTGAGGAGGCAGCTATTGAAAAGATAGAGCTGTCAACCCAAGATATTTTGCATAAAGTACAGACAGAAACAATACAGATTTAATGGCATGGTTCTAAATAATATGCAGGAACAAAGGAGCAATGATACATGTACGTGGACCTTTGAAGTTTGATGAATACATCAAAAGTGATTTAGCAGAGCTTATGGGATATTGCCTAATAAACAGAATACAGAATTAGAGAGGCAATCTGAACCTTTACAAAACTCTAGTTGTGCCAATCTTGGTCACCACTCCTTAGAGAGAATGTGGATGTCCTTAATTGACAGAAAGATTTGCCAGAATATTTTCCAGAGATGAAGTTCTTTTAGCTACAGGGTAGGCTGAAGACAGTGGCAGTTTTATTAATGGGAAGGAAGTCAAGGGGCAATTTTAAAGAGCTGTACAAGGTTATGATAGTCTTAAATAAGTGGACAAAAGCAAAGTTTGTATGATGGTAAAATACTGGAGGACATAGATTTGGCAGAGAGTACCAATGGAATGTCCAGAACAATTTTTTAAATTGCAACATGTGGTAACAACCTGGTGTCTGTGACCTATAGCAGTAGTAGAAGTAAGGATGATCAATGAAATAAAAAAATTGGTTTGCACATTAGAGAGATAAACATACGAGGCTATGAGGATCTATTAGGGAAGGGCACTGATTGGGCTAGTCTATAGAGAGCTGACATGGGCTTGATGGCCAATGGCTTCCTCTGTGCTCATGATTCTACTTGTACTTTCAAATGAGTCATGGCTACTTAGCTACTTTTCACTGTCCTAAATATCTGCTCTACAAACATTGCAAAGTTATGAAGTAAAAATGCTGCTAATAACCTGCTTTGGAAAAATGAAACTAACATGTTTTTTGAAGAATATTATTCCCTCACCTGACTTGTGATGCCATGTATAATTTGTTGTTCCCTATTTAAAGTACCTTGATCCTACAAGTGCTTCAGATGTTAACTACACTAAAAACTAACAAGCAATCCATGACTCTTCAACTAAATGAAACTAAAAGAGAAAAATGACCAGCTGCGCAGGTTGACTCTGTGCTTAAGAAGGCGTGCGGTGTATTGGCCTTCATCAATCATGGAATTGAATTTAGGAGCCAAGAGGTAATGTTGCCGCTATATAAGACCTTGGTCAGACCCCACTTGGAGTACTGTGTTCAGTTCTGGTCACCTCACTACAGGAAGGATGTGGAAGCCATAGAAAGCGTGCAGAGGAGATTTACAAGGATGTTGCCTGGATTGGGGAGCATGCCTTATGAGAATAGGTTGAGGAACTTGGCCTTTTCTCCTTGGAGCAACGGAGGATGAGAGGTGACCTGATAGAGGTGTATAAAATGATAAAAGAGGCATTGATCGTGTGGATTGTTAGAAGCTTTTTCCTAGAGCTGAAATGGTTGCCACAAGAGGACACAGGTTTAAGGTGCTGGGGAGGAGGTACAGAGGAGATGTCAGGGTTAAGTTTTTTTACTCAGAGAGTGGTGAGTGCGTGGAATGAGCTGCCAGCAACGGTGGTGGAAGTGGATATGATTGGGTCTTTTAAGAGACTTTTAGACAGGTACATGGAGCTTAGTAAAATAGAGGGCTATTGGTAAGTCTAGTAATTTCTACGGTAGAGATATGTTCGGCACAACTTTGTGGGCTGAAGGGCCTGTATTGTTCTGTAGGTATAGAAACTAATCTACTCAAGTTATTTTTGCATGTGTCAAAAAGACATATATTCCAAACTACTTCTAACCAACAAGAAGCTAACCTCCTGTCAACATCTTCTCAGTTCTAGCCAAAATACTGTAAAATCACTACTTTCAGGTTTCAACAAGTGAACACCACTTAAATTTCATTCAATACTCTTTCCCACTGTCTGATTAATTTGCCCTTTAGACAAATAAACATTTAAAATTTGGTTGGAGGTGATTCTGCCATTTTCTTAAGCTAAGTTATATACATTTATATGGAGAACCAAAGTCCCAATTCTGAAACAGTTCGTGGGTTCAAATTCATAGATTTCAATGCAATGAGTGCTGAATACTGGTATTTTCTCCTAAGTTAGAAGATCGTTCATTCTAATATCTTGAACAGATAAAATGACAACTTAAGTATGCTTAGGAATTCAAGTTTCAAGCTACAACGAGGAACTAGTATCCCAATGAAATTAGAACAAAAGATTGATACTGTAGATTGATAATACCTGGTTTTCGCATTTCCCAATTTCAGGGTGAAATGGTTTCACCACATGGTTTCCTCAGAAGAGGAAATCAGAATTCCACTCTAATTTGCATCATCCACATCAAAAAAAAAATTGAATAAGATTTATTTCCCATCAATTAAAAATCTTAGTCCACTGGATGTGTAAATCCTTCCCCAACTACCCATGCCAACAATTGTTCCTACATCTGTTTTATATAATCACACATAGTGAACTTTTCCACTGGTCCTAAACTTTGCAATTAAATCAATCAGTTTTATTTTCATGCAGCCTAAATTAGTTAATAAAACAAATGTACCTACAATGGAGTTGAAAAAGTTATTGAATACCCTAGATGTTGTTTAAAGCTATGCAATTATAATTTTTGCTATAATGCTTCCACTACAGTTTTAATTTTAACCACAAAAGGCTGCATGCAAATTAGATACTTCTCTTTTCTGCAAAACTTGAAAGGAAAAAGTAAAGCAGGAGAGTTTGAGTATGGAGTGAAATTAAAGGCTTAAATTGTGCAAAGTAATAATAACACAAATATTAATGCCCACTGTTGATAGAATGAGCGTTAGTTTTCATGATTTGTGCATTGACACAGTTCAATATCAAAATGCATAAGCTACTAATCAGTGATAGGGTGCTCCTTTCCAGGTTGCACCATTTGCTAGCCTTCTAAAACAGAATCAAATAAAATGTCAAAAAAGGGATTTCTTAACTGATTACACAACAAAATAACTTTAAAAATACTATTTGCTGCTATGTGACATATAAGATGGCATATTGAGCTGTTTTCCCTGCTTAGCAAACACTTGGTACCTAAAAATATAATGTAAGCAGTGTACCAATTAACTGTTTCTATATATTTCAGTTTTAAAATGTGATTTTTCAGGTTCTACTGTACATCATATATGTTCCATTTGGTAAAACGATCGAACGATAGCTATGTTAGCCTCTTTTATTCATGCACTGCTGCCTGTAAAAATTCCTCAATCTGATTGGGTGCTCAGCTAGCACAATGACATCATGATTTCTGTGCACTGATGCCTGCTCGAAACCTTCATCAGGAAAAGGGAAGCCTACACTTTGGATGGAAAATTTTTTTAGGGCAGATTTCTTTGCAGTCAGTGCATCAATTTGCAACAAAGGTTATAAAAATATTAATATAGATGATTGATTGAGAAGTTTTATCTGAAAAACTAATTTTAAACACATTGCATGAATGTGAATATTCATTAACTCATACTTGAACTAACTAACCCTCTCAATGGCAATCCGCAGTATTCTGCTGCTCACAAGTCACAAATTGCCCAGCGATAGGAATTTGCTTAATAGTCTCCCACATTTTTTTGTTTTTTTTTTATTTGAGATACAGCATGGAATAGCTCAAGCTGTGGTGCCCAGCAATCCCACAATTTAATCCTAGCATAATCACAGGACAATTTTCAATATCCAATTAACCAACTGGTAGGTTTTTGGAGTGTGTGAGGAAACTAGAACATCCGGAAGAAACCCACTCACTTTGGGGAGAATGTACAATCTCCTTACAGGTAATGGTGGAAATTGAATCTGGGTCGCTGGTATTGTAAAGCGTTGTGCTAACCACGACATTACTGTGCCACAATAAAGATTTACTGCTGAGATGACATAAAGGGGGGAATGTTGGATGAGGGTGCTTTCAGAAAGCAGATTGCTATGTTTGCAGTAAGGCTTTGCTGTGGGGTTCACTGAGAGATAGTAAAATTGATAGATTGATGGGCAATTCATGAAACAGGATGGTTCAACCCTTTGATTTGCTGGTACAAGTAGGGTACAACCGTTTAACAAATGCTGAAATGAAGTCTCATTCTTCTAGTTAAGAACGGCCTCCAAAGATACCACAGTTCTCCAATATGGAAGTATCATTCATAAAGTTAGACCTGAATGAGTGGTAGCAGCAGTTTTGTTCTCCGGTGTATTCATACTTCAAAAATGCTCCTCCAAATCTGAAATATTGGATACCCATGGACTAGATGCAAAACTAACTCTGATCTTCTTCAGATGACAAAATTTAACAGCTTGTAATCAGACAAACATCAGGGAAATATTTCATAGACCAATCACATCTTACAGGATGATTGCGGATTAATCCAAAGCAGCCTCCCTCAAAATTCCAATGCTAGATGTGGGAAGGACATAATTTTAAGAATGTGCAGAAAAAGAATACTCCTGAAGTGATTGTTAAAAATGCAGTGCTTTGATGCCAAATATTATGGACAAATATGTCAATCTACAATACTTGACATTTAATATACCTTTCATGCAGTGAAATAACAGGGTGGTATGTGTTTGAGAAATGAGGAAATAAATGATACTCAACCAAAATGCTCTCTTTCCTACAGTTCTAGATTCTATATTGAAAAACAGTGTACAGTAAAAAAAATATCTGAAACAAAAAACTCTAGAAGTAAACAGGTTAATAATATTGTAACAAATTCTGTGGTTAAACCGGATGTGTATAAAAGTTTACTAACACTGTATTTGAAACTGTCAAATACACATTTATTGTTACTGAAGCTAACCTAACAAGTAGATAAGCACGTGTTCACTGGAATAATGGGCGGGCAACTTCTTAAAGCGGACAGCAAACAATGGCAATCATACATGATGGTTAAAAATGAGTTATGTTGAAAAGCTGAGTTGCTTTATGGTAGTAAAGTGTAATGGGGGAGGGCGAAAGAAAACTTTCCTCTTATCACCAAGAAACAAGAGGAAAATTGAGCACAAGGTGCTCAGTTTGGTTCATTTCAATGGGGAGAAAAGGTGAGCAATTTAATTTTGCGATAAGGTTGCTGTTCTATTCGACTTTCCAGCCAGGACTGGAAAAAAAAATCCATAAATGTCTAATCTGCTATTAAAAAGCTAGGTTTTTAAACAGAAGTGATAGATTTTCAGTAGCTAACATCTACTGTGCATGTCATGATTTTCCAATATTAGAGGACAATGACCCCTTGTCAAGAGACCAAATTATTTCACATTGATAAAACTACTTCATCGAACTGAAGGTACCTACATATACACATACACACATACTCACACACAAATCCTTTAATACAGTAACATAGCCAAAATCAAAATTACATTTAATGGTTTCCTCAGCAGTGACGTGCATAAAGAGCAATTAAATATGCCTGAAACAGGTAAAGCCATTGATATCCCATTTGGAAATCGATTAAACCATCATTCCATGAAACAAGTAAAACTGTTTTATACCGAATCAGACACAAGCCGGAATATAATACCTTGGTTGGTCCTTTTAATTTCCATATTTAGCATTAAATTAGAACATTTATAATAAGAATCATGATGGCTTATCTTATGTATTAATATATTTTGGTTCTCTGGACTTGTAATTGATGATTTTTGAATGAACAGTGCCATTTACTTCAAAGGAAAATTAATCAATTTGAATTCAAGTTGCATTTGTAACTGATTTGTACATCCTAATAATGTTCCAGACATATATTAAGGTAACATAGATTTTAATTAATAAATCTTACACTACATAAGTATTTTACTTCAATAATTACCTACTCATGATCTAAATACTTAAGCAGGCCCTGATATAAAACATTTTGCAAGTTAATTATTACGTCGCCTTCCTTCAGCCTGCACACAAAATGTATAATGCACAATGCAAGACTGCATACTTGCTTTTAGACTGACATTTGCTACACTGAGAGCAAGCCATCTCAGAGCTTCAACAGATTACCCATTGGAGATCAAGTCTCTGCAACCATAAATCCTTTTTAAAAAAAGTCCGAGTATTTTAAATGCTAAAGCTATGCTTCATTTACTTAACCTTTCTAAAACATTCAAATAAAGACAAAAGCTACACAAATCTTGAGTATAAATGGTTAATACAGGACAATTAGCTTACAATTAGTGATTGGGGGAAGAAATAATGCTTGGACTTAAAAGATTAAGGTGATTAACTAGCATAAGCAGTCACTGCAGAGAGAAAAAAAGAAACATACAAAAATCCTTTGTTTCATATAGCTTACCAGAGATGCTGTTCTAATTGTTGCAAAATGCTCTCGGTTCTTGAGAAGAGAGGCCCGACTATGGAGAGACGGTGTAGGCCGCAGATCAGGCCGTGAGTCTTTCTGGCCTGCTTCATCCCTTATGAATACATGGTCCTGCTGAAATGGGATAAAACAAATCCGACGTCAAACCGTGTGTTTTCCCTGCTGGATATCTTTGTTATACCTCTGCTTCTTTTGCGAGCACCAAACGAAATGCATAGTTAGCTGTACCAGTCACTGCAGCTGAGCAGTGAGATGAATAACCAACACATTGCAGGAGAGGAGTCAGCTGATCAGTTGTGGGATGCTTCCTGAATCACTGGCAGCCCTTCAGCAGCAAAATCCTTTTGCATCACATTCAAGCTGATTATTCAGGCAAAACATTTTGCATAGATTTCTATTCATTTTTAATCTTTTTTTGTCATTTTACAATCAGCATATAAATAAGCAATGTAAGCATGATAAATTATAGATTTGTGAACAGATTTTTTTGCATCTGGAAATATCACACAGCAATTATGAAATAATCATGCAGGCACTTTTGTTGTAATTTTCCCCCAAATAACTTCTCAATTTAAAAATTTTGCAAAGTCAATGATGCCAACATTGAGAAATAAAATAATTCTCATCACATCTCGTGAGATATTAATTTTTCTGATACAAAATATAGTGATTGGATCCATATTAAAAATAATAGATCTAGAAATTTGGTGATGTAAAAAAAATCAGTACCAAAATAATTTTAAATCACAAGCTTTCTGCTACAAAGTAAACATTTCCAAACCCAATATAAACTTGAACTAAGCACGCTTTCAGAAGAAAGTGCCAAAAATGATATTCAATTTTACACCAGACTTATGACAATGCAAAATTATACTTTTTAAAATGCAAAGCATTCAAATTTTCATATATGTTTCATGTAAAAGTACAAAACAGAAATGGAAGAGTACTGTCTTTGAGCTTATTTTATATTTTTATACAGATCCAACACAGCGAATTACTTAAAGTCAGTTTGCAGTTACAACACCAGAAGATAAATTGTCCCTTGGCCTTCACTACAAGAGGAAATAAGTGCAAAAGTACATATGAGTTGCTCCAATCATCCAGGGCCCCACTGAGACATCCAGAATAATGTACACAAGTGTACTCTCCGTACTTTAGGGATGAATATACAGTGGATTTTGGTTAATTGGGTCATTGGTTAATTTGGACAGCCTCTTATTTAGGACGGCTTTTTGAGAACAAAAACTAACTGAGAAAATAGCTGTGATTCCCTTTATATGGGACATTGTGCCGCTTAATTGAGGCAAGAAATCGTTGAACAGTTTCTAACCAACGTCAGAAGCACGCACCTATATGGCCGTTTGACACTATGCCTTGATTACAGCAAGCTGTTTTTAAGTAACATCAGTTTTGTGCACTTGTGTTCAAAAAGCAGTGATTTCTGTCACTGATAGTTGGCGAGAAATAAGCAGCAAGACAATGCAGAATTGTATTGTTCACTGCAGTTTCAAGCATTCAGACTTGGAGATACCAGAAATTGCCGGGAGAGAAAATAAAATGATTTCATTACTTCAACAAGTTAGGAATTATAAAGAATTTGAAGGTATCAGCAATCACCTTAAATGTTACAATGAAAATGAAGATTTGAAGTCCATTGTAGGAAGGCAGTCCATTATCACTGTGCTAATTTTGCTCATTTACAGTCAATCAAAAGAACATGGCAGTATTAACTGGATGAATTCGGAATACACAGTATTATAGTACTGTAGAATATTGATAGCGTTCTAATTTGCTCTGTATTTCATTAAAAACACAATTTGTTACTCAGTTAAACAATAGCTCATCTTTTTTTAAAAAAATTCCTTTTTAACTATTTCCATGAACCTTTTGCTTTTTGAGGTAGCTGCCTAATTGGGCCAAAATGTCCTGGTCCTGATATGCCCAAATTAACTGGAATCCACTGCACTTGCAACTAAGATGTACAGCAAAAGCTTACTGGATTGATTCCTGAGACTGTGGGTTTGGCATTAGGCTGAATAGCCTAGAAGAATGAGAAGTGATCTCATTGGAGCTGATAAAATGCTTAGAGAGTGATAAGACAACTCTGAGCTTTCAGTCACCTGTCACTTTAATTTTCTTTCCTAATCTGCCTTCAGCATTTTACATTGTTCCAACAAAGCCCAGCATAGCTCAAGCAATGACACCTCATCTTCTGACTAAAAACAATACATCCTTCAAGACAGAATAATAAGTTAAACAATTTCAGGTAACCCCATTTTTTTGAAATAATTCCATACAAATATGGGTATTCTTTCCTATTTCAATTGTTTGAATTGCCATGTTTTTGAAAAATAATTACCTTTATGACTGTAGTCTGCATGCTATTATGAACATTTCTTCTGCCCTCTTCAACTTCCCCTCCCTACAACCAAAACCATGCTTGCTTTTTCTCACCTCATCAGTTCTGATGAAGTGTCCTTGTCCTAAATTGGAGACTTTCTTTCCCTGATTTCATTTACTTTCTCTCCTGGTTGGTGGTACTTGACCTGCAGAGTGCTCTGTTTTAGCCTAAACATGCTTATTAGGAAATAAGTAAATGCAGGGATAATGATACTTTTGGCTGGGATATTTTGAATCATAGGTTAGAGTATTAAAGCAAGGAATTAGACATTCAAGACAATGATGATTTTAAAAAAATCACCTAAAAGACAAATCTTTGGAATTTTTTTTACCCCAGAGGGCTGCGCATATGAGTCAGATTGTTAATTTCTTTTTGACAATACAAAAAATCAAATATGGAATTATTGCAGGAAACATAATGCATAGAAAAATAGAACCAGGAGTAAGCTACTTGGTCATAAAACCTGTTTTGCCATTCAACGTGATCATGGCTGACATATTCCTATTCTTTCTATATCTCCAGAAGCACCAAGAAATTCATCCATCTCCTTTGCTGAAGGGAAAATTTTACCTGACAAGTATGTTGGAATTCTTTGAAGAAATAAGGATAGACAAAGGAGTCAGTGGATGTGGTTTACTTGGATTTTCAGAAGGCCTTTGTCAAGGTGCCACATATGAGGCTGCTTAGCAAGATAAGAGCCTGTGGTATTACAGGAAAGAAACTAACATCAATAGAGGATTGGCTGACTGGCAGGAGGCAAACTCTGTGAATAAAGGGGGCCTTTACTGGATGGCTACTGGTGACAAGAGGTGTGCTGTAGAGGTCAACATTGGGATCACTTCTTTTCACGTTATATGTTAATAATGGCAAATGATAGCTTTGTGGCCAAGTTTGTGGATGATACGAAAATAGGTTTAGGAAGCAGGGTGCCTGCACAAGGACCTAGACAGACTGGGGGGAGTGGGCAAAGATGTGGCAGTGGAGGTAAGTGCATGGACAAAGAAGGAATAAAAGTGTGGACTATTTTCTAAATGAGAAAAAAATAAAGATCAGAGGTGCAAAGGGACTTGGGAGTCCTCATGCAGAATTCCGTAAAGGTTAACTTGTATTTTGAGTCAGTGGTAAGGAACGCACATGCAGTGTTAGCATTCATTTCGAGAGGACTAGAATACAAAAGCAAGGCTTTATACGATATTGGTCAAATCACACTTGGAGCTTTGTGAGCAGTTCTGGGACCCTTATTTAAGAAAAGATGTGCTGGCATTGGAGAGGGTCCAGAGAAGGTTCTCGAGAATGATTCCAGGAATGAAAGGTTTAACAAATGAGGAGCATTTGATAGCTCCAGACCTGTACTCATTGGAGTTTAGAAGAACGGGGGAGGGGTGGGGGAATCTCATTGAAACCTATCGAATATTGAAAAGTTTAGACAGAATGGATATGGAGAGGATGTTTCCTGTAGTGGAGAAATTGAGGATCAGAGAGCCCAGCCTCAGAAGAGAGGGACATCCATTTAGAACAGAAAAGAGGACAAATTTCTTTGGCAAGATGGTGGTGAATCGGTGGAATTCATTGCCACAGATGGTTGTGCTGGCCAGGTCATTGGGCATACTTAAGGTGGAGGTTGATTAATGAGGATGGCAAAGGTTATGGGGAGAAGGCAGGAGAATGGGGTTGATGGAGATAATAAATCAATCATGAAGAAATGGTGGGGCAGACTCAATGAGCTGAATGGCCTAATTCTGCTCCTATTTGTTGTTGTTGTTATTGTCGTTTCTTCCCACCCTACGGATAGTGTAGTTGTCTCCATAGGTTTTTTGTGGCAAGGTATGAAAGTAGTTTGCCAGGTCTTCCTTCCATGCAGATACTATTGCTCCCCAGGTTGGGACCCGGTTGAATTCGAACATAGGACCATCCGCCTCGAAGTCCAGTGCTGACGCCACTACACCATCAGCCAGTCCTCCAATGTCTTATAGTCTCCTTTTCAAATGCAACAACTTAGTCTCTTCAACCCTCTATGGTAAAGAATTCCACAATTCCATCACTTAGTCTTTTTTTTCCTGACCTCATTTAATTTAAAATGTCTTAATCAAGCACAAAGTCTTGAGCCTGTGAATCTTTCTTTTGGCTACCACAAGAAAGAGCTGCTCTGGCCCTTCAAGATCATTTCTCAAGCTTCTAAAATCAAGTGAATACAAAAGTAGTCAACCAATTGCTCCCCATGTGGCACTCTTGTTCTCACAGGAAAACTGTCCAGTGAATCTTCTGTGCATTCCTCTCTAGCAAGTAACTACTTTTTTAGTTAAACACAACAAAATCAAAATTGCACTCAGTACTCCACATGTATGTCAACCAAGACACTTTAATAAAAGAAAATATCTTTGATGTACTAAAATCCTTTTGCTATCAAGGACAACACACAATGTGTTTTCTTAACTGCTTGCTCGCTCTGTGACTGTTGTACTGGAATACACAATTCCTTTTGTTCATCAATACTTGCGATCTAACACAAATGAAATAAGAAGGCACTATTCATATTTTTTCAACTGAAATGGATATGATTATCCAAGTTGTACTGAATCTGCCAAAGTTCTGACCCGCTCTTAATCTGTCTAAGCTGCCTCCAGCAATGTTTGCATCATTCTCACAACTCCAACCTCAGAGTTTAGTGTTGTTAACAAACTTCAAATTACTACATCTTGTGCCCTTATCCAAGTCACTTATAAAATGTGAAGACCAAGCAGCAATTGCTGTGATACCCTACTATTAGAAACAAAGTTAAGTGCTTTAATCTTACACCATAACCTTTTTGGTGGGACTTTATCAAAGGTTTTCTGAAAATCTAAGTGCATCACATCCACAGGATTTGCCTTGATGATTCTACTAGTTACATTTCCTTCAACAGTAGTTTATCCCATGACTTAACTGCATTGAAATGACAGCAAACATGCAAGTTTATCGTCTTTTGGACAAGAGTTTCTAAGCAGATGTGTGACAAGCTTCAGACTTTTTTTTTTTACAGTCACAACCCTTCTTACTGATTTTCCATTCTAAGTTGTAAAAATGAATAAAAACCCTAGAAAATCTTTTTTAACTTTACCATTACCCACCAATGAATAATGGTACATCATTCAAGTTTGAAAATCTAGTGAAGAAATATAAAGCAGCATTATGGAGCCACGCGTGTTGAACGGTATTAATGGACAGATTCTTTTTTTAAAAATTTATATATTATTCAATATAATTAGCATTTCAAATGTTAAGCAACATTAATTATGTTGGTATTATTTTTCAAGCAATATAAATACCATATATAACTGTTTTAAAATCCAGCACTTATGATAGATCTGGTTGGAATCAGAATCCCATCAGAATGGTTTCATATGTGATGGCACCAAAGAAATACATCTTCCACGACTTTGTGGTGTACTGAAGATTCAATCTTTCAAATTTAATCAATACATTCAGAACACACAAGTAAGCCCACTTGCATATTTTCAATGTAACTCGACAAGCCATTTAACTAGATACTTAACTGTTCGACAGAAATATATACAAGTAAGAAAGAACAGGCTAAATCTGCCATTTTAATGTAAACAACGTGGTATCAAAAAAAAAATAATTTTGATCTGAACGAAGAACTTATAAGTACTGGCTTGTAACCGAATTTGTAAAGAGACAGGAAAACACAGGGATTGGTAAAAGTATCACCAGAAGTAAAGAGTATGAGAGAGCCAGTGACAGACAACAGGAGACCCAAGTCAAGTGGAGGGGCACAGTAATGGAGCTTCAGCAGCTAACTGGTCAACAGCAAACTCCCACCACCGCAATGTTATAATGGCCAAAGAATCTGATTAGGAAACATTAGTTGGGAATAAATTCTGGCCAGCTCACTGGAGAGTAACACTCCTGTTTTTCTTTGAAGATCTCTGGAATTAGGAGTCATAGCATTATTGCCCACTACAGCACAGAAACAGCCCTTTGCCCATCTAGTCCATGCCAAGCTATTAATCTGCTTTGTTTGTTCGACCTATACCTGGACCATAGCCCTCCATACCCCTCCCATCCACGTAGTTACCAAAACTTCTCAACCAATGATCTCTAATTTTTGTTCCACCCAACCTCAGTACAAAACACCCACTTGCATTTACGTTATCTATTCCTCTCATAATTTTATACACCTGTATCAAATCTCCCCCTCTTTCTCCTGTGCTCCAGACAATTAAAATCCTGACCTATTCAATCTTCCCTATAACTCCGGGCCTCTTGTAAATTTTCTCTGTACTTTTTCAATCTTATTGATATTCTTCCTGTTGGTAGGTGACCAAAACTGCACACAATACTCCAAATTAGGTGTTAACAATATCTTATAAAAGTTCAACATAACATCCCAATACTCAATACTTTGATTTATGAATGCCGGTCAAAAACATTCTTTACAATCTATCTATTTGTGACATCACTTTCAAGGAATTATGGATTTGTATTCTCAGATCCCTCTGTTCTACTGCACTCTTCAGTGCCCTACCATTCACAGTAAAAGTCCTACCCTGGTTGGTTCTCCCAAAGTGTAACATCTCGCACTTCTCTGCATTAAATTCCATCTGCCCTTTTCAGCCTATTCTTCCCAGCTAGTTCAGATCCATCTGCAAGCTTTGATAGCTTTTCTCGCTGTCCACTCCGCCCCCAATCTTGGTGTCATCTGCAAATTTGTTGATCCAGTTTATCACGTTATCTCCAGATCATTGATATAGGTGACAAACAACAATGGACCCAGCACAGATCCCTGCTATACACCACCAGTCACAGACCTCCAGTCAGAGAGGCAACCAGATACTAGCACTCTGGCTTCTCCCACAAAGCCAATGTTGAATCCAATTTACCACTTCATCATGAATACCATGTGACTGAACTTTCTTGACCATCCTCCCATGTGGGACCTTGTCAAAGGCCTTGCTGAAGCCCATGTAGACAACATCTTTCATTAACATTCTTGGTAACTTTCTCAAAAAACTCTATTGGTTAGATATGACTGACCATGCACAAAGCCATATGTGTGGCAGGTCTCTTGTGCTGTCTTTATCATAGAAGGCACAGAGCTTTGGCTTAATGTCTCCAGTGAAAATAATTTTACTATTCCTTCGATTAAAAAAAATGACTTCAAGCCAAAACATTCAGAATTAAAATTGAGATCTTGGCCAAACAAGTTGTAAAATCATTTCTTAAATTGGTGGCTGAATTTGAAACACTGCTAATTCATGACATGGTAGTGTAAACTGTTTCAATAAATAAATTCAATAAAATGAAGCAAAATAGCTGAAGTTTAAAGGGATAAAAAGTAGCCAATACTGATTTAAATATACTAGAGTGGATCTCTTGGTCAGTCAAGTTGGATATGGAACTCTGCATGAGAGGAAATGTAAAATATTATAAAGCTGCAAGATCAGTGAATAATATAATTCTTGCTTTGCTCCAAAAAGTTTTGGCGCAGTATCCATTAAGCCAGTGAAATTTTCTGTAATAATCTATGAATGCAGAAGATGGATCTTGTATACTAATAGTACCAATAATTTTAGAGCACTGATTAAATCAAAAGTTATATCCTGATTTGGATTCTGTGGTCATGTCAAAACAACAGCGTTCACCAAGCCGCCAAGGTTTAAATCATAAAAGGTTTAGTGAACTCAATGCAAAGAACAACCTAATTTTATTACCTGGCTCTTGAACCAGAGGGGATAACTTCACTTGCCCCATCACTGAACTGTTCCCACAACCTATGGACTCTCTTTCAAGGGCTTACTTACATATCTCATGTTCTCAATATTTATTGCTTATTTATTGTTGCTATACTTTTTTCCCTTCTTTTTTGTATTTGCACCATTATTGTCTTTTGTGCACTAATCGTCTGCCCTGTTGGTGTGGTCTTTCATTGATTCTATTATCGTTATTGGATTTATTGAGTATGCCTGCAAGAAAGTGAATGTCAGGTTTGTACTTTGATAACAAATTTACATTGAACTTTAAACTCTGAATGGTCTACTGAGCCAATGAAATAAAATTCTTCTTCTATTGATGTTATGAAATGATCTAATGAATGGCATGCAAAACCAAGATTTTTTCCCCCCACTGTATCTTGGGGACAATAAAAAAATGACAAAAATCAAACTCTTGCCTTATTAACAATCAAAGATGTTGAGATTTGAAATCTGAGGTTGGTCTATACATTTCTCTTTGCTTTATTTTATATATCACAGAACACAGGCAGTCAAAGCACCGTTCAATAAATTTCAGCTTTCTCTCACACACTTCATAATTAACGGATTTTTAAAGAGAAGAGAGGTGGGGAATTGGGGTAGCGGGAGCACTGGTGTGGTCCAAGGGCTCGCATCTAAATGTAGCATGAATGTTTTGTGGGGTCTGTAAAATTAATTACTGTTGTTAGCACATATTAGTCAGTAAAAAAGCAATAATTTAAGTCATTCTAGATAATAAACTGTGTAAAAAAAGTCAAGATCTTTAAATCCTGCACTTAATAATACACTTTTACTGTATATGCTCTGTTTAATCAGTTTAACTTGATTAAAATGCATCATGTTTTTACGTATCAAGAGTTAAACACTGCCAACCTTAGACAATTTTTTCCCCTGTCCACATTTCCACCAACTCTGACAAATTTAGTAAACTTTCTAAATCATTCCATCAATATTCTCATCCTATACATGATAAAGAGGGGACCTAACACTGATGCCTGCAGCACACCACTGGGTCTCCAATCTTAAAAGTAACCTTATCTTATGACACAATGCCTCCTACCAGAAAGCCAATTTTGTCTGCAGTTGGCTGGTCCACCCTGGATCAAAACTTTTGGACCAGATTACCATGCAGGACCCTGTCAATAGCTTTGCTGAAGTCGCTATGGACAGCATTCACTGCTCTGCCCTCAAAATTCTTCTTGGTCACCTCTTCAAAAAAACAAATTGATAAGTTCAAATTTTCCCTCAGACAAAAAGCCATTTTAAGTCTTCCCATTCAGTCAATGCCTTTCTAAATGGAGACAAGCTGCATTTCTCACACTCTTCTCCTGTAGTCAATGTACTACTGATGTTAGGTTCACTAGCATATAGCTCTCTGGTTTGTCCTTGCAGACCTACTTAAATTAAAGGCATATAAGCCACCTGCCAGTACCTCACCCGTGGTTTAGAAAAGCACAAACATCTCTGCTAAAGTTCTGGAGATACATCCACATTTTTGCACTACCAAACAACTAAGGCCACCTCTACGGCAATTTTCAGAACACTGCTCTCTTCCATGAACCTCTCGAGAATAAATACAGACCAAAAGCAATCATTTTCGACCTTGCCCTTCTCCATGACTCCACAGTTCAGAAAAAGATAAGAGTGGTTTGAAAAATACAGCTAAAGTTAGCTTAACACAATATTAAGCATTTAACATCTCTTGGTTAAATAAAAGAATTGATTTAAACATTATTGAAATCTCACTAGTCATACTGGAATACAGTAGTTAGATTCTCAATGCATAAAAACACCTTTTTAAACACATTTTCTACACTCTGAACTACATGAAACATCCTAATTTTTATAAGCATTGCAAGGAACTTAAATTTGTGGAACCAAAATTATGGTTAATTGATCTAATGATATGGCCTGATATAGGGGCATAAAAGGTTGAGTGTGTCAAATTCGAGTTTGGATCCGGGTAAAAGATTGCTAAAATTTCAGCCTTTTTGGTGACATTTTCTTTGCTCTAATATTTAACTAGAAACTATCATCTCCGGGTTTTTGAATATCCATTGGAAGATTTCCTGTTGGGAGTTCTTCCATTTTGTTCACCAGCCCAGCACTTTCTAGTTGTCCTGCTAAACTTTCAGTAGATGCTTGGAATCAACCTCCTGGGTTCACCCTGAACTCAAAAGGAGATTTAACCCCATTCAATCTAAGTATCTATGGATACCCTCACTAAAAGAAGGTTATATGGTATCCACCTACTCTTGTAAGGCTAGCTTACTTCCCTGCCTAGTCCCTGCAGCGAGGTCTAGCTGCCAATACCCACTATTTAAGTAGTGGATTTCCACTCCCAAGGAGGACATTATTTCCAGTGAACATAGTAGTTTAAACATGGTTTATTTTATTTTTAATGATACAAGTTTAAATTTAGACAAATAATTCTTAACACACATTTAAATCTCAAGCCTCAGGACCCCACCACTACCCTTAGTTACTACCCTTCAACTATCAGGCTCTTGAACCAGGGAGGATAACTTCACTCACCCCATCACCGAACTGTTCCACTGCATACTGAGCCCACCACAATCTACGGGCTTTCAAGGACTCTTCATCTCCTATTCTTGATTATTTTTCTTTTGAATTTGCAGAGTTTGGTGTCTTTTGCATATTGATTGTATGTCCGTTCTGTTGGGTAGTCTTTAACTGATTCTATTATGTTTCTTGGATTTACTGAGTACGCCCCACAAAAAAAATCTCAGCGTAGGATATGATGAGAAACATGTACTTTGATAATAAATTTACTTTGAACTTTGATTTCTGATTTATAAAAGATTTCCAAATTACAAAAGATATATAAACTACAAAGAATTTCCAAACACAGATGCAATTGTCTTGAACTAATCGACCATCGAGACTCAAATTCCTCTCAATCCCCAATGCATTTCTAACATCTATACTATTTTGTGACTAGTTAACATTATCTGCAGGTGATGTTTTTGTTCTTGTTGGGACAAAAGAATTTAGTTATTACGTAAGAATAGGTTCCTCTAGCCCAATGAACCGTGCCACCCAGCAAACCACCTGTCCCCAACTCTTCCTCTGCTACTCTGCTACATTGACGACTGCATTGGTGCTGTTTCATGTACCCATGCTGATTTCATCAATCTCAACAACTTTGCCTCTACTTCCACCCTGCTCTTAAAATTCACTGTCTACCATCAAACACATCTTTACCTTCTCTGCAAGGATTGCTCCCTCTGTGATTCTCTTGTCCATTTGTCCCTCCCCACTAATCTCCCTCCTCGCACATATCCATGCAAGCAACACCTGCCCATTCACCTCCTCTCTTACCTCTATCAGGGCCCCAAAAAGTTCCTCCAGGTAAAGCAACACTTCACCTGTGAATCTGCTGGGATCATCTAAGGCATCCGATATTCCCTATGCAAACCTGATGAAACCCAAAGTAAATTTCCGGGACTGACCTGTCGAGCACCTCCACTCCATTCACCTAAAGTGGAATTTCACAATGGCCAACCATTTTAATTCCTATCCCCATTCTTGTTCCAACATGTCAATCCATGGCCTACTCTTTTGCCACTCTCAGGGTGAAGGAGCAGCACTTCATATTCCACCTAGGTAGCCTCCAACTGATGGCATGAACATGGATTTCTCCCTCCAGTGTTTCTCCTTCCCCCACCTCCCCTTCTACTTCTCACTCTGGCTGCTTAACTCTTTCTCCTCACCTGCCTGTCACCTCCCCAGTACCCATCCTTCTTCCCTTTCTCCCATGCTCCACTCTCCTCTCCTATCAGATTCTTTCTTCTCCAGTCCTTTACCTTCTCATCCACCTGGCTTCACCTGTCACCTTCTAGCTAGTCCTTCTACAACCCCCCCCCCCCCACCTTCCACTTTTTATTCTGGTGTCTTTCCCCCTTCCTTTCCAGTCCTTAAGGGTCTCAGCCCGAAAGGCCGACTGTTTATTCATTTCCATAGATGCTGCCTAACCTGTTGAGTTTCTCCAGCGATTTGTGTGTGTAACCCACCTATTTAACCCTAGCCTAATCACAGCACAATTTACAATGACCAATTAACCTACTAACTGATAAATCTTTGGACTGTGGGAGGAAACCAGAACACCCGAAGGAAACACAGGGAGGACATACAAACTCCTTGCAGATGGCACCAGAACTGAACTCTAATGCCCCGAGCTGTAATAGTATTGCACTAACTGCTACACTACAGATGGTCTAAAAGCTTCAGGGGATAGAGAACTCAGGTACCCAAAATTAATGCTGTGAAGTTTGACCCTCTGAGTATACAAATATTCCAACTACTGATTGATCAACTATATCTGTGACCATGTTTGATGTGCCAAGTGACAAAATCAGTTTGAACTGCAAGCTTCTTTGAACTCAGTCACAATAGTGTAAATAACTTAGCCAATACGCTCTGTCCGCCAGAGGAAGCAGGATCTCCTAATGGCCATACATTTTAATTTCATGTCCCATTCCCATATATCAATCCATGGCCTCCTCTACTGTTGAGATGAAGCCACATTCAGGTTGGAGGAACAACACCTGATATTCCGTCTGGGTAGCTTCCAACCTGATGGCATGAACATTGATTTCTCTAACTTCCATTAATGCCCCTCCTCCCCTTCTTACCCCATCCCTATATATATGTATATTATATACATATCTTACCGAAATGTCGACTGTACTTCCTACAGAAGCTGCCTGGCCTGCTGTGTTCTACCAGCATTTTGTGTGTGTAGCCAATGTTGTGTGGTTTAAAGCAGTCCAATGCAACTCACGATTTAACCCTAGCAATTTACAATGACCAATTAACAACCAGTATATCTTTGGATTGTGGGAGGAAACGATAGTACTCAGAGGAAGCCCACACATTCTACGGGGAGGATGTACAAACTCCTGATAGGGATCACCAGGTTTGAACTCCAACACTCTGAGCATAATGCTGACACACTAATTGTTACTCTACCATTAGCTCCCATGTTGTGCTACTGTGCTAAAAAGCTGAGGTTAGCAATAAGTCTCTCAGGCCCTGGAAAGTAAACATCCATTATACCTCCTTCTGTGAAAATTCATTGCTCACCAGAGAAAAGTTAAATAGTGGAATTACACCTCATGTTTAATCAACAGACTGTTTTTTTCTGAAATAAGTCTTCTTGGAACTTGACCTTTAAGGCAGAGCTTTTGGAGAGATCTAGCAGCAATTTTGAGTGTGTGCATGTGTATGTGTGTGTCTGTATACACGCACGTTCAGAGACAACATTTCAAACACAATGATGCTACCTACCTTTCTGTGGATGACGGAAACATTGGATTGCATGGTGTTATCGCCATCATGCATCATGGCGATCTCTGAGCTATCATCAAAGACTTCATGCAGACTGTTAACACTGCTATTCTGGCTCCCTGTGCTGATTGACATACTGGGAATGGACTGATTACTTCCCAGGCTGTCTACTTTACTACCTAGGCTTGCACCATGCTCACTGTCCTGTAAGATAGAGGAAAGCAATGTTAGTGAAGGCCAACATGCACTAGTACAGTCATGCATCTGGAAATTACATGCAGCAAGTATTTTCTTATTTTACTTTGTACAGAGCTAAAACAATAATAACAGCAATAATAATAATATAAAGTAATGGGGTTATTTACTGAGACCAGATAACCAAATCCCAGCAGGAAGATGGAATGTAAATAATAGCCATTCGAAAAAATCATGAGCAGTAGGCAACCTTAAATGTTACAGGACTGCAAATGAGGCAAGTGCAAAGTCAGGATCATTAGTTGGTTGCAACTTAGAAGTGGCAGGAGGTCGAAGAAGAGGAAGCCTAGGGTCAAGAATTTTAAGTCTAGCACTATCATTAGAGGATGAAATAGCAGATTAAGAATTTAGAGCACAAGAATTTACAGTATACACAGATGGCCATTTGGCCCATGACACCTATAACAATGTTTTTTAAAAATATTCAGAATAACTCTACTTGTCTCTTTTTGAAGCCTGGTAAGTTAGGATCCATCAGCTATTAGATAGCTTTTAAATAAGAGTGCTATTGCTCTCGAGTGGGGATATTTTTCTCCACTGATCCCTTTACCTAGTTCTAGAGTAAACCACACTGTAGTTAAAGAAACACCTCCCTTTCACATTAACCCTCCACTTACCAATGGTGGTGAACAAGGGGTAGATGGTGGATTTTCAAGATTTTTTTTTATTCTCATGCATAATTGCTCTGCAACCATGTTAAAAAAAAGATTTTCAAATGAACCTAATTTGATTTGTAATGAATTAAGACAAGCTATTCTTCCCTGAAATGACCCTTCAAAAAAAAAAAATCGATAATTTATGCACAAAAGCAATCCATTTCATAAAACAATCCACTGATAATTACTCAAATTCAGCTGATATTAAAGCAATTTTTCCCTTTGGTAGTTGCCTTTCTATATTAGTTCATGGGATATGGGCATGCTGGCAAAGTTAGGATTTATTATTATCTGTTTCCAACTGCTCATTGAACTGTTCAGTTAGTTAAGCTATTTCAGAAGACTGCTAAAAATTAACCCCAATATTGCGTGGAATTGCATTTGTGTCAGAATGGTTAATAGGAATAAATCTAATTCCCCAATGGATACAGGTGGATGAGATGAATTTTTTATTATAATCCAAAGTTTAATAATCAACATCAATGATGTTAACTGTCTTTTGATATCCACATTTGATTACTTAAATATGAATTCCCACAGCAGCTGCAGCAAAATTTCAACTTGTGCTTTGAGGTCAATGTCTGTGCCCCTGAACACTAATCTAATATTCAAGCTATGCTTTGGTTTAGTTCTGTTCCACAGGCACATCATACATAACCAAGCATATATTTTTGTTGGAAGATCAGATGTTGTGTCAAGTTGTGCCATTTGATTACATGGAAGGAACCAAGGTGCATTTCACCCCATTTTCCTTCAGTACAAATGCACATTTTGACAATATTACACAATAACAAAGATGGATCAGATGCCCAGTCTAGGTTTGCAGTCCTCTTTCCTTTTGCCCAACACTGCCGCTATGCAAAAATTAGGTCCACTTAGCCAGACAGTGTTCAATTTATCATTCCACTATATACATGTGGTATAAAATCTCGTTCCTTCTTCCAATGTACTGCATAACAGTAAAGCAAACAGTTCATTACCACCCAAATAATTAGGAATATCAAACATGTTAATTAGCTACCACTTACATCTATTGTTCATATGCCAGACTCCCATTCAGTTTGCCCAAATGCACAAATGAATCTATTTTTCATGTTCTGCAAATAGGGAGCACTACTGAACAACAGCAATTCTTGACTTTTCAGAATGTGAATTTTGAAACTCTTATACAGTGCTATCAAAGATCTCCTATCATGTTTAAGTCCATTCAAAAAAACTGGAGATTAAGCAAAACTGCTAGAAGGACCTAGTTCATTTGATCTTTAGTTGGTTATTTTGCTACGACAATCAAAAATGACTCATGAAAAGTCACTGTAGAGGTTAGGAGAACAAGTAGAGAATTGATGGTTGAATTATGAGGTTTGATCCCTATGAATATGAGCTTGTAGACCTTGGTTAGGGTCATCTTTACAAATAATGCTGCAATTAGTGACATAAAGATTAAAAAAAAGTACAACATAGAAATAAGCCATTCGGTCCATGCTGTTTAAATGGTCTACTCAAAACATTTAAACTACCTACTATCATCAACCTGCACCAGGACCGTAGCCCTCCAAACGCCTACCATCCATGTACCTATCCAACTTCTCTTAAACTGTGTCATCGAGCTCACATGCACCTCTTGTGCTGGCAGCTCATTCCACACTCTCATGACCCTCTGAGTGATATCCCTCATATCCCCCTTAAACTTTTCACCTTTCACCCTTAACCCATGTTCTGCTTTCTTTTATGGATGGTGTGATGTCATTAAAGCAGGAACTATATTTCAGGTCAGCAATTTCAGGGGGAACAATTACTTCAAACCAAAGCACTTGCTTTCTTTTGCTCATTTATTTAGATTTGGAGCTATTATTTAGGCACATAATTCATCTTACCTCTTCTTCTTCTTGTGACTCTGTTGTTGGTCCATTGCGAGTTTCTTGAAAAAGGATCTTTTTCATTTTTCTATACTGAAGATTATCCAGCTCGCGAACTGCATCTTTTGTTCTTGCAATAAGGTCACAAAGAACTCTTTGTGGATGCTCTCGGCGTGCAAATTCATGCTGAAACAGAAAATTCAAATTATCAATACTAAAATATCTAATCAAATTTAATTATGTTATATAAATTAATATAAATTAATGCTGCATCATATAGAGAGATGTACGAGAACACTGGAAAACAATATTCAGGAAACAAGACCATTTTGGAAAGCAAACACCCCTGTAATATAAATAACAATGGTACTGTGCTTCATATACTGAAGTACATTGGAACTATAATCTCATAGTGTGACTAAACAACAGAACACACTTCCCATGTCTATAGCTGGATTTTTATTCTTGTTAGGCATTTCTCCATGCACTGTGTAGTAAAATTCAAGATGTTCTCATTAAATATGTACTTTCTAGCCAGTGTAAGAAGCAAATTATCCAGTAAAATAAGGCAGCTATTAGAATATTTATGAACCTATGTAGGTTACTTGTATGCACTGCTGAAGAGGCTGTCTGGGCAGCCTACCCATATTACAGATGCACCTTCGTATTGTAGCATATGGAAAATATTACTAGAATGTCATTTATCGAAGTTCTACATGCTCACACTACCTAGATATCAATTGATTATCTGAAGGAAGGCATGAAATGAAAACTTGGTCTTCTTTTAATACCCAGCATTAAGAATCAGTTGCTCTCCAGCATTGTTAGTTCTATTTCCATATTCATAAATTTCAACTACCCACTTATGTAGTTTGAGAGAAAAATAGTTCAAACAACAATTGTGACTCTTTCCCCCAAGAAAATTGTGAGCTGTTTACTCATAAAGTACTAAGGAAATTGTCTTCTTTTGTGAAAAGAATCAACTGGCAGGGTACTTCTAGTATAAAGTATATTTCAGCTCAAGTTTAAAGTATATTTTGGACCACCATGAAGTGCTTCCAATAAAGTGGAATGAACATTTATTGGAATGTTCGTAGAATGAACATCACCCAGACATAGTGATGAAATCAATATCCTGAGCCCTTAAGCAAAAGATAACTAGTTGGTGGAAAGCCTTGGGTGAGCCAAAGGTGTTGCCACTGCACATATACCGATATCATTATTGCCAAAAACAGGGCTAAACAGAATGACAAGTATATGTATTTAGGCTAGCCCCAAGTTTCAGCTTTGCATAATTCCACAATGTTACACTTCCATTAGGCCAGTCCATCACTGCGAGTGACACTCCATTCTCCCTGACATTTCAACCCTCTGCCCTCTTACATCTCTAATTTTGACTACCCATCCACTGACTCTCACTCCACCACAGAAAGGCTGACTCATTCTCTCTGCAGCATAAGCCTGTGTAAAAACAGAACAGCAAAGAGTAGTATGTGCAGAGAAGGACTATCAGAGAATAGGAAATATTGATTGCCCAGCTGATTCTGGAAGTCAATTTCAACCTGCCAATGAGATACAGTTAATGTGCCATTCAGACAAATCCCTCAAGCTGCTTGGGGTGAGATGAATCATGACCCCACCAACAGATTATCAGTACTAAGTGTCACCTGCTCACTCCCTAAATCTTGTTGAGAAAGTTTTCTGATGGCTGTAAAGGGACACCAAATGATAATTAAAGAGGAGCCACAAGACAACACCCATAATTGTAGATGTAAAATAACTTAAGCGTTTATGGAACATAAACTTTTTTCTCTCTCTTTCTCAGGAATGAACACACTTAATGATTTTTGGAAATTGCTGCTATCAAATACAAGTCAACATTACCCCTCCACAATTTTGTCTTTATTCTCTGCAACTCAGTTATAATGCTTTGAAGTCTGCTCCACAAGTTGGGTAGGGCCCAATGTTTAGTTAAATGGTGCAGAGCACAATCATCATGAATGCCAGATGAAAGAACCAACGTAATGTTATAAATTCTCATTTTCACCTCTTCTACCAAATTCATCCCAAATCTTTTTATAATAATTTGCCTGCTTTCCCCCTTTATTATTTTATTTTGCAGACATTTTAAAAACAATTGTATTAATTTTTTTTGCAATTTTAGGATGAATTAAATGGACAATCAGGTAATTAAACTTGTTCAACCATAAAGCAAAGATGAAAAAAATTAATTGACCTAGATTGGTAACTGACAAACGACATTCTAAACAGTAATACTGTTACAAATAAGCAAAGGTAAGCATTCCCACAACAGATCAGATTTGTAAACTTGCCGCACCTGAGTATGCATTCGGAATAGTTAATAGATCCTCAACAATGGCAGGACCTAAGCAAATACCAATTGAAGCATTTGCGGCTGCCTTCAGTCAAAAGAGATAAACAGATGATCTATTTTGTGTTCTTCCCAATATATCCATCACCACAGAAGACAACCACTTTGATTCACACTACCTGGGCTAACAGCAGTGGATTAAATGAAAACTGGGATCAGATAACATGCTGCTTGTAGTAATGAACAGAAGCAGTCATGCTTCTGGCCACACTACACCTGTACATATGTAATTGGCACTTACTTACCAGCAACATGCTCACTGATGCCAAGTCATGTTTCCCCAAGGCACTCAGCTTGCAATTTTGGACCAAACTTACACCAAAGTGCTAAACTCCAGAGGTAAGCAGGGAGTGAAATTATGGCAACATTTGACTGTCTGCAGAGTATGATATCAGAGTTATGAAAGAGACCTGAAGTCAATGAGCAACAGTGGGGAAAAATATCCAATAATTGGCTCAAAAGGGTGAAGCTTGTAGCTGGTGATGGTCAATCAGTCCTGGACATCACTGTAGCAGTTCTTTTGGGTAGCATCATAGGCACAACCATGTTCAGCAATAACTTTCCTTGCATCACAAGGTTAAAAGTGGATCACCCATATAAATACTACCACTACAAGATCAAGATAGAATCTGAATATGCTGCAGCAAGTGACTCACCTCTTACCACTTTAGATCCTTTCCAATATCTACAAACCAGGAGTGTAATGGACCACACTTCACACCTTGAAGTGCAAGGTTTGATTGCCAGTTCGAAGCTGATTTAACTTGTAACTCAACAACCATCATAAACATTTGTTCTCTCCACCATCATTACACTGTGACTGCATTATATACCATGTACAGAAAATAGTACAGTTACTCAGCCAGGCCACACCGTTCGCACCTTCTCAATCCATAATCTTTACTACAGAGGAGGATAAGAGTCAAGAAGGACAAAAGCAAGGACAAACAGCAGCAAGCATTTAAGAACTTTATCTGCTGGCTCCCCTCCATGTGACACAACAATCGAATTTGTAATCTCTATTCTTCACTCTAAATTCAAATCCTGGTACTTCCCACTCAACAGCAGAACTGTAACAGTTCTAGGAAGCTTCATCAACATCTTCTCAAGGGCAATTCGGGATGGGGAGTAAATGCTGGCCTCGCATTCCCTAAAAATAATTAAAGAAAAACACAAAATGCACAGGTGTGGGGGATTACTAATTCGGCAAACCTACTGGCCAATAACTATCTTCCATAAATATAAACTGGAGAGCTTAAAATAGAGACAAAAATAATGCAATAATGTTCCTTTCCAAAGGCTAAGTAAGTATGTGCAAATTAAACAAGATAGTGTGCTGACAATGGAAAAAGTATAGTCAATTTAATTATACACCAACTCCACCCTATGAGCTGCAGGAAAGTGATTTAATTGTGTTCCACTTGACTGAAACAGAAGGTGCAAATCTCCCAAAGTCCAAACACTTCTAATTCAAAATTCACTTCATCCTTTTTGATTTAACTAATATTGAAATAATCTGAAATACTTGTGAACTCAGAGAAGTTATTCTCTCAATTAAGATGACACATAGAATGGTTTTTGGCTTGGAAACTAACCACAAAATGATGGACAGTAAAGGCAGTTCAAGACGAAGAATGATTTTAAGAAGTGAATGGATGACACTGCTACCAATAATAGAATACTTTAGCCTTTAATGGAATTAGAACTTGGAAGCGATAATCTGAATTTTAAAAAGATGAGCATTAGCCAAAGTGCATGATAAATCTAGCAATGGTATGGCATAAAAATAAGCTATAAGAGCTAATTAAATAAAAGACCCATTTTGTCACTTGGATTCAGGAAAATTATGCAAAAATATATAATTTGATCACTTCTGAGGTTGGATGTGGAAGACAAATGGTCTGAACAGGCTTTTTCAGAATTTTATGAATAATATCAACTCTGAATTACATAAATAAATGAAATCAAGACAGATTAAAAAATTGAATACATTGAAGAGTATCCACAGCATGGATAACAATACTAGTTTTGGCCCTTAAAACATTTAATTCAGAAATTCTGCCAATTGAATAGTGATGTAAGCTCTAGTTACTATAATATTTATGATCTGTTTTGAAAAATACTTGCTTGAAAAATAAATTGCTTCTCAATACTTTGGACATTGGCCCACACCCTTAATGTTAAAAGCTGAAGCTGACATTAAAGGTTCTACACGAGGAAATCTGCAGATGCTGGAAATTCAAGCAACACACACAAAATGCTGGTGGAATGCAGCAGGCCAGGAAGCATCTATAGGGAAAAGCGCTGTCGATGTTTCGGGCCGAGACCCTTCGTCAGGACTAACTGAAAGGAAAGACAGCAAGAGAGTTGAAAGTATGAGGGGGAGGGGAAAATGCGAAATGATAGGAGAAAACCTGAGGGGGTGGGGTGAAGCTGAGAGCCAGAAAGGTGATTGGCAAAAAGGATACAGAGCTAGAGAAGGGGCAGGATCGTGGGATGAGAGGTCTAGGGGAGAAAGGAAGGGGGAGGGGAGCACCAGAGGGAAATGGAGAACAGGCACAGTGAGAAAGAAAAAAAGAGGGGGAAAAACAAAAAAAAACTAAATATATCAGGGATGGGGTAAGAAGGGGAGGAGGGGCATCAACGGAAGTTAGAGAAGTCAATGTTCATGCCATCAGGTTGGAGGCTACCCAGCCAGTATATAAGGTGTTGTTCCTCCAACCTGAGTGTGGCTTCTAAACATTTTGATTATAAGGGTCCTAAATATACTAGAGCTAGTTTGGTTGCTTGATTAGTATTTCTGGATCATGCCTTTCCAAAATACTAAAATAAATACACTGATATGCAAGAGTGTGGTAAACCTTTAAATCAGAGCCAGGAAATCATTCAGAATACAATGGAACAATTATAGGACACTGAAGCAACAAAATAATCATGCACTGTCCGAAACAAATTAATTTCTGTTAACTGGAAATAATAAATATTCCCAATTACTCTATCATTAATTCGTATTGGCTTACCCGCAGAAGCTCCAAAGATGTAGGTCTATCTTGGGGAATTTTCTGCAAGCAGTAATCTACAAAGTTTCTAAAAAATTGAGACCTGAAAAATAAATCAAAATTATAAGCTTTAGTATCTATTTTCTGCAACTAATGCCTTTGAAAATAACTATTGCTTTCTAGAATCCATTTGGCAACATACAATTTTGACAGTTTTGATAGTTTTGTCAGTCTTAAAAATTATAAATTAAAACTTTTGCATTCCCTACTATCATTATAAAAATGTTATTCAGACTTTTAAAAGAAAACAAGTCAAAAATTAAAATTAAAACCACATTTGCACTTAAAAAAAGTCACACTGACTACAAAACAAATATTGACAAACACACCATTGATGTTGAGTTACAATTATTAATTCATATATGTTAAAATGTATTGCTCAAACTACAATTACCAACAGTGGAAACTCTGTAAGATACGCAAAAGTAATGTTAATAAATGGTTACAAAATAATAGTCTGATTTAATAATCCTCTGTTTAATAAGTATGAATGTACCATTCATTTGATTGAAGTGTTGGTGATTCATTCTGGGCAATGTGATATAAGGCACTCATTGCATTCATGTTGAACAAAGGTGGCTTGCGTTCAGCTACAAAAGGAAAATTGAGAACATGTTAAAAGGTTGTTTTACAGCTACAGAAGACAAGTAATAAACCAACATGGATAACAACCGCCATCATAGGAAGTACTCCTATTTAAGATTAACTGTTCAACCTCGCAAAAAAAATTATTAATGACCACATCTAATAAATATAATTGTTACTTTGTTTTTATTTAGAAGCTATATAAAGCTTTATGTAATACTATGGCACTGAAAAGACAAAATGGAAATCTAAGCCCTGTCCCTTTCAAATGCAGTCAAGTTTATGAAATGGGTGTTTTAATGTTTAAACACAGGGTAATTACTAAAATATTAAAAGCAGCATAATTTGTAATATCAATAGAGCCATGTCAGAGGTTAACAACACTGCTATAGAAAAAATGTTTCCTGGAAAGAAGGATTTGAGATCAGTCCAGTGACAAAATAGTTCTCATTTCTAAAAATATATATTTTTCTAAAGTGAAATGCATTCTTAGCATTATTTAGTTTCACATTTTCAGAAACTGCCAAGTTCCTCATGTTCCATTTCACTTTTTCCCCTCATTTTCTAACAGCCCTTTATCAATTACACAGCACCAAAAGCATTGTTTACTGGACAACATTGGTCTCCACTGAACACAATTATTTCCTTTATTCCTACCATTTCTCTCTGCAACTTAAAATACTTGAGTTTTCACATTTCTCCAGTTCAAAGTTCTACTGATCTTAAATGTTGTCTCTCTACAAATGTTTTCTAAACTACTGAGCATTTCCAGAAGTGTTATATTTCAGATTTTTAGCAGCTGCAGTTTTTTGCTTTTCTGATAAATTTGCTCCCTTGTGCTTTGCTCCCTGTGATGTAAAATGGATTATTTTTTTCTCTATCCTTTACAAGATCATTCAAGATTTATTTGTCCATGTTCCAAATCACTCCGTCCCATGCACACATCAATGCAATTCTCACTGACCAACTCCAAATTATGCAAAGCCATAGTTTTTTAAATCCACATCCTCCATTTTAAAAATCTCATTTATTGCCTTGGTTAATTTTTTTGTTGCATATGTTTCCAACTCCAAATTCTGCTCAGTTTATGCATCTTCAAACCAGGGCTTTTCTGCAGGTGCAATTTTAGAAACTACCATGGCCCACAACTGCCTACACCGAGAACTCTGAGTTTTGACTAAGTCCTTTGAGAAGCTAAAAGACTGCCAGTCTGGGAGTTGGCAGAGGCAATAGTTCAATAGTTTTATTGTTTCTTTCCCCTGGAAACAACAACATATAATGACATTTGATAAAATAATGCTGCTATTGAAAATTTGGTATTGCTTTCCATCAATTTTAAATCATCACCTGTAAAACCTTTGAGGCTTATTGTATAATTTAGGTAGGGTCTTGTTCATGACGAGGCTAAAACTTTTTGTTCCATGTCTCCTTATTCCATTTGTGTACTTAATTTCTTGATAATGCTCTTGCACCACATGAGGAATTTAGTAATTGCTCTGCACAAATACACAGACAGTCCTCCTAAAAGCAATCCAACCCAAGTCAAGGAACAAAAACAAATCACCAAGCTCTATAGTCCTTTGCAAGAGGTCTTACTTCCCAGAGATTTCACTTAAGTGAATGTTCAAGGCTCCAAAATTGTATTCTGGACAGTAGCACCATACTTAGATTATTGTTAAGCATAAAACAAACTTATAATTCATTAGAAAATAGGATATTAATGTGAGATATTCCTCATCATTTTCTGATACTAAGCACCTTGAAATAACAAATTTTGCATCAAATTCATGTGGTTTGAAGCAATTCTTCAGCAAGCAGCTATAGCTTTCTGAAGAGCACCCTCTAAATCTATCTTCTTTATCATTAAATAGGGCATAGAATACAGATACAATTGAACCCCACCAAGCAAATGCTATCCCAACCTGGAAACGTGGCGCCATTCCTTCTCATTGCCAATCAAATTCCTACAGTATGATATAATTCTACTGTATGGACATTCACCAGACCAACTCGTGACTTCAGAAGGCAACTAACCACCATCTTTACAAAGGCAATTTACAATGATATTAAAGGGTGCGGATGAATAGATCTCAGAGTTCAAAATATGCCATTCCAAGAAGGTGCAACAATTAGCATAAAATATTATGTTAATTGCAACAATATTTTGGTTTTAGTATAGAATAAAGTAAGATATTCATTAAAATTATTGACTAACCAACAATTAAGGTGTTACAACAAATTTGGTCATTCCATCACTGAAAGATCATCAAAACAAAAGACTAAGTTCAACAGAAATATCATTATTTCTTGATTTAAGGGACAATGACAAGGATCATTAATTTAAGCCAAAAAAGTGGTGCAGCTTGTAGAACTGCTGCCTCACAGTACAACAAAGCTGGATTCAACCATCACCTGGGGCACCATGTGGATACTGCACATTCTTACATGAGTGTGTGGATTTTTTTGAGGATGCTGCAGTTTCCTCCTGCAACCCGATGCTTGGGTTGGTAGGTTCATTGGCCACTGTAAAAATGACCCTTGTGTGTAAATGTGTCATAGGAGCAGGGGTAAATTAAAAAGAATGTGTGAAGAATTTTTAAAAATCATAATACAGAATATTATATGCAGATTTGATTGGCCTTGGGGGAGTGTTTTGGAGCTGTACCTCTCTGGGACCCTATATAATTCAGTCTGACATATATATGAAGATATGTCCACTTAACAGGTTGGAGTAACAGAAACACTTTGCAGGCAGACAAGGGATTCACTATATCAGGGGTCGGCAACCCGCGACTCTGGAGCCCCATGCGACTTTTTCATCTCTGTGCTGCAGCTCCCTGTGGCTTTGGAAAATAAATGATGAATATTTAATTAAAATGTATTTTATGTTAGTTTGTTAGTTTTTGAAATGTAATTCTAAATTTGAAGATTATGGTGATCTTGTACAATCTAAATAAAACGTGTATTTGTCGCTATTAATATACGTCACCACTGCCAATGCCTGACACCCGCCAGTGCTCAATTTCTTTAATTTTTCGATCCAAGGTAGGCTAACTATGCAGAATACTAAAAAAAGAAAAGTGACTGAAGAAAACAGAACGTTTAATGATACGTGGGCAGATTCATTTGCTTTCACTGCTGACGAGACTAGTTTACCGGTATGCTTAATATGCAATCAGAAACTAGCAAACAACAAAAAGTCAAATGTCGCAAGACATTTCCAGAATAAACACACAGCCTTTGCTCAAAAATATCCGGATGGAGATGAGAGAAAAAAAGTCGTTTCGGAACTGATGCAGAAGATTGATCTGAGCAAAAGTCTTTTCAAGAAGTGAATGATGTCTGGAAAATCAACTACATATGCTAGTTTTGTTGCCGCTCAGGAAATAGTCAGGCACGGGAATCAGTTTACAGATGGTGAATATATAAAAGAATCTTTCATTAAGATTTCAGAACATCTATTCACGGACTTTAAAAACAAGAGTGAAATTGTGCAGAAAATCAGGGATATGCCCCTCTCTGCAAAGACTGTCAAAGTCAGAACCATAAAAATGGCAGAAGATATCACAAGACAGCAAATTAAAGACATCAATTCAGCTGTGGCCTACTCGATTGCCTGTGACGAGTCTAAAGACAAAGGTGATATTGAACAAATAGCGCTGTTCTGCCGGTATGTAAACTCTGCCGGGCCACAGGAAGAAATGATTGAGTTGATACCTCTAAAAGGCCAAACACAGGGGGAGGACATCTGTGAGGCTGTCTTGAATTGTTTAAGAGCCAAAGGAATAAAGACCACCCACCTGGTGCCAATAGCTACTGATGGGGCACCAAGTATGACAGCAGCGCACACGGACTTTGTGGCTTTACTGCATAAGTCGCTGGACAGAAAGCTGCTGACTTTTCACTGCATCTTGCACCAAGTGGCACTGTGCGCTCAAACATTTCCTCCAGAATGCACAGAAGTAATGGATGTTGTTATTCAGATTGTCAATAATGGCAAAAAGTTTAAATCACCGTCAATTCCGTTTTTTACTGGATGAGCTAGAAAGCGCATATTCTGATCTCCTGCCGCACAACAAAGTCTGGTGGCTGTCCAGAGGGGAGGTGCTGAAACACTTTGTCACGTGTCTGGAAGAAGTGAAAACTTTCCTGGGCAGCAAAGGGCTCACCTTCCCTGAGCTGGAACAGCCAGAGTGGCTGGAAAAGCTACACTTCATGGTAGACATGACTGCGCAGCTGAACACGCTGAACACAGCTCTTAAGGGGAAAGGACACACAGCCCTGCACATGTTGGAGGATGTTTTGGCATTCGAGCGCAAGTTGACAGTGCTTGCCAGAGATTTACAGAAAGGCACATTGTCTCACTTCCCCAATTTGAGAGAGTTCAAACAAGCTCATGACATGATAAATTCGGAGTATTTACATTCTGCAATTATTGCAATGCAAACATTGTTTGGGAAACACTTCTGTGAGTTCAGAGAGGAAAAAACCACATTATCCTTCCCGGTCACTCCCCTAAGCATCGATCCATCCCTACTGAATACGACTGCATTAGCAGGTGTGAGTCAACCTGATCTTGAGATGGAACTGGCCGACATAGCCGACAAAGACAAATGGGTGTCCAAGTTTAGACGCTTGACAGCAGACCTTGAAGATGTTGCCCATCAGAAGGCCGTTCTTGCTCAGAATCACAAAAGGAGTGATATTGAAAACCTCCCCAAACCGGACAAACTTGTGTTCGAAACATGGAATGCTATCCCCGACATTTATGTAAACATTAAAAAGTATGCACTTGGAGTCCTGTCGATCTTTGGATCCACATATGTATGTGAGCAGGTGTTCTCCAACATGAACTTTATTAAAAACAAACATCGTGCACACCTCACAGATGACAGCTTGCGATCCTGTGTAAAGATGAAGGTGACGTCATACAGCCCTGATGTGCAGACGCTGTGCGCTGAGGTCCAGGAGCAGAAATCCCATTAACCAAGTATGATAAATATTTTAATTGCCTATTATTTTACGTATAATCATATTTTTTCATTGTTCAGTGAAATAGTCCTTTTATTTTTCAGGTTGACAGCTGGCTGACGTTATTTTTGGTTTGCTGCTGGCGGACAATTTAAGTTCGGCGTTTTTCATAAATACAAGAAGGACTCAAATAGACATTGAGTATTTTACTTAAAAGTAACCTTCAACCCAACGTCTTTTTATCGGAGTTCAAAATGTTTTTGTTGCATGCAGAAATGTAATTTTGTTTTCTCTGCAGGAGTTCTTCGATTTCATAAATGCAACACATTATAGTTTGTTTATATATAGCATTAAGGCAAAAAAAAACATTGTATGCAGTGTTATTTCATTTTAAATGTCAAACGGGTTTTGTGGCTCCCAGTGTTTTCTTTTCTGTGGGAAACGGGTCCAAATGGCTCTTTCAGTGGTAAAGGTTGCCGACCCCTGCACTATATGAACTTTGCCCAATGTTTTGAACAAGTATAATTACTACTTCATGGTCACTTCGGGGGGGAAATGAAAAGTGAAAATCATAAGATACTAATGAATAAATTATGTCATAAGAATGAAATACAAACCAAGTTCAATGCATGTAATCCCCAGAGACCACACATCTACTTTCCCATCATACTGTCCCTCATCCATAGCAAGAATCACTTCTGGGGCCATCCTGTAAAATATTACACATTAAGTTAATGAGGAAATCTTTCTACATTGTTAAAATGCATTAGAGCAGTAAAACAAATTGAGTATGATGACCAAAATGAAGAGTTGTCAAAAATACCAAAAATACACATAAATATACACAGCTAGATTGCTCCAACCAATTATATTTTCCTCCGCTGTTGAAGACAATTACTTAAAGCAGCTAATGTAAATTGGTTTATTCTGTTCAGCTGTACCATTGCTTAATACCACTTTGCTCAAGATTTTTTTTAATACAACACTGACCAGAGATTGAACCAGGTACTTTTCTGTTCTGTAGGACGTGGTAAATAGAGTAACTGGTGCAATAATTTGTAATAAACAACTTTACCAAATGTTATGGCTTTCCTGGAGTTAAATAGAAACATGCAGCACAAGCACACTGTAAAGATGATTGGAACAAAGCTCCAAGTTTTGCTCGTGTTTTTCTTAAAAGAGGCCACAATACATTTCTTTTAAATATGTATTTCTTACCAATAAGGTGTTCCAACAAAGGAGTTAGCAGGAGATACAATTGAGGCAGATCCAAAATCAGCCAGCTTAACTTGTCCTGGCTCAGTTAATAAAATGTTTCCTGCCTTTATGTCTCTGTAAAACAAAGATGTTAAAATTAACCTCCAGTTTTGATCCTTTCAAATGATCTTTTTTAATGAAAATTTCATATTTAGCTAATTCTTTCATCCAGATCTTACTGCGAGTCAGCTCAGTGAGCTCCTGAATGTTCAGATTCTCAGCCTGCACTTATAAAAATATTGTTCCAATCTCCTGTATACAAAACTAACTTGAAACTTCCATTCAACACTTCGAACAGAGTGCTAAACTTTGCACAGAGGGTTACTGTATATGTGAGAGAGCTTGGCTGCCAATTAATTAACACACGAAGCGTAACTACCCTTCCAGAATGCAGTAGAAAGTTTTATCTGAAATGGTTTTTGCCAAGAAAAACTAAATTTAATCTTTGAATGAGATAATTTTGACGAGAAGGCAATGAGGAATTGGATTAAAAAAAAGTGAACAAAATATTACTGCTCATTGATAAAAGGTTTAGTTTTAAAAGAAATGTTAATTCTGGAAATAAATCTTGTAAGGCAGATAAAGGATGAAATCAATGGGCCAGCACATCTGTATTTTTGAAAATCATTTAAGAACTACATCATTAAGATTTTACTCTACAAGGATTAACAAAAGATAGGCAACTGACCATTTTCTGTGATGCAACGAGAAACTTCTTGTGGCAGATGTTGTAAATCATTGGAATTCTTTACTTTAGATATCATTGGATGCTTAGTCATTGAGTGTATTCAACACAGGAAGCAACAGGTTTTGGGCACTAAGTGAAACATCAAGTATACAGAATGCAGCAAAATGGAAGTAGGGTACAGAACTAGCCATGATGTTAATGAAAACCAGAAGAGACCAAGGGGCATTTACCTATCCATTACAATGTTGCGAAATGACTTGCCAACAAGTGCCTAAATTGCTACAAAACAATGATAATTGAATAAAGTATCAGAAAAGTAACCAAAGAAATGTTTACTACCATCAGAAAAACTAAAAGTTGAAAAATGAAAAGCAGCATTTTTAGAATCAAAATCAGACTCATTATCACTGACAAATGTTGTGAAATTTGTTGTGGCAGGTGTACAGTCCAAGACAAAAATACTATAAGTTACTATAAAAATCAAATAAATCAATCGCTAAAAAGAGGAATAAGACTGTGAGACAGAGGAACAAAATTAGGCTATTCAGCCTATTGATTCTGCTCTGCCATTCTATCATGACTGATATATTATCCACCTCAACCCCATTCTCCTGGCTTCTTCCCGTAACCTTTGACCCACTTACTAATCAAGAACCTATTAACCTCCACTTCAAATATGACTTGGCCTCTACAGTCAACCATAGCAATGAATTCCACAGATTCACCACCCTCTGGCTGAAGAAATTCCTCATGTCTGTTCTAAAGGGTCATCCTTGTATTCAGAGACAGTGCCCTCTGGTCCAAGGCTGCCCTACTATAGAAAACATCCTCTTAATGTCCACTCTACCTAGACCTTTCAATACTCAAAATCACAAACAAGAGAAAATCTGCAGATGCTGGAAATCCGAGCAACACACACAAAAAGCTGGAGGAACTCAGCAGGCCAGGCAGCAGCAATGGAAAAAAGCACAGTCGACGTTTCAGGCCAAAACCCTTCTGCAATGATCCACTGACAACAGCTATACTTCACTAGGAGTTTGAGGAGAACTGGTGTGTCACCAAAGACACTTGCAAATATCTATACACGTACCATGGAGAGCATTCAAACAGACTACATCACCATTTGGTATTGACCGATGTACAGGATCAGAAAATTATAAACTTAGCCAGCTCCATCATGGGCACTGGTCTCTCCACATCCAGGACACCTACAAAAAGGTGATGCCTCCAAAAAAAAAAAAAAAAAAAATGGCATCCTTCACTGCAGATCCCCATCACCTAGGACCATCAGAGAGGTGCTATGGGAGCCCGAGGACAAACACTCAACATTTCAGGCCACATTTTCCCCTTCCCCATCAGTTTTCTGAATGGACAGTAAACCCAAGAACACTACATCAGTATTTTTCCCCTCTTTTTGCACTTATTATATTTTATTTTTATACACATATATACACAGGAAACATCCTCTCCACATCCACTTGATCAAGGCCTTTCACCAATTGATAGGTTTCAATGAGGTCACCCTTCATATTCCGAACTCTAGTGAATACGAGCCCAATGCCATCAAACTCTCTTCATATAACAAGCCATTCAATTCTAGAATCATTTTCAAAAACCTCCTTTGAACCCACCAAGTTTCAGCACAACCTTTCTAAGATAATGGGCCCAAATTTGCTCACAATACTCCAAGTGAGGTCTCACCAGTGCTTTATAAAGTCTCAACATTACATCCTTGCTTTTAAATTCTAGTCCTCTTGAAATGAATGCTAACATTGCATTTGTCTTATCACCTGCAAATTAACATTTAGGGAATCCTGCACAAGGACTCCCAAGTCCATTTGCACCTCAGTTTTTTTTGTATTTTCTCTCCATTTAGAAAATAGTCGATTCTTTCATTTCTTCTACCAAAGAGCATGACAGACTTTCATGCTCTTTCCAACACACTTTCCGACACTGTATTCCATCTGCCACTTCTTTGCCCATTCTCCTAATCTGTCTAAATCCTTCTGTAGCCTCTCTACTTCCTCATAACTACCTACCTCTCCACCTATCCTTGCATTGTTTGCAAACTTTGCAACAAAGCAAACTTTGCAATCCAACTGTCTGCAATCTCTCATTCTGCAGACAATCTTGGCTTCTCCTTTGGAAAACAGAATCCTCTTCGTGTGACAAACATTTCCAAAATATTTCCACAGTAATGGCTTTGGAGACCATGCATGTGTTTAATTTATCACCATGACTTCTCAGCCTCTGTAAACCACAAGTTGCTCTTCATGCCAAGAAGCATCAAATCATGTATCTGATAGTCCTGATAGAAGTTCTATCAGAAGATTCCTGATAGAAATTCTTGGCTCGAAACAGTTACTTCACTCCTGATGAAGGGTTTCGGCCCGAAACGTCCTCACTACCTCCTCCCATAGATGCTGTCTGGCCTGCTGAGTTCTGCCAGCATTTAGTGTTTTTATTAAATCATGTATCTGGTGCCTTTCATTTCCTTGTAATGCTTAGCTTGTTTTATGAAAAATAGTCATTTACACCATCTACTGGACAAGTGCAACATCTACAGCTGATTTTAAATATGCTCACAACATCATGACAGTAAATGGATCCTGCTGTGACCTCCACCAGAGGGAACATTCATCTCCCCAATCGAATTCATCTATTAGCTGTGTTGAATAAACAGCACAGTCAGTTCCCTGTAAAATACTCACTTACTACATACCTTCTCCAACTGAGCAGCTAAGATATATTATTATTCCTTCCTGCATGCTGTGTGGCACAGATCAATTCAAGCACCATCCTCATGAGCTCTCTTAAATTCAAAAAGACAAAGCTTACGATTGTTTCTCTGTGAGTTTTTGTACAAAGTTGATAAATCCCATCTCTTACTGATCACCTGGTTTATGTTATCTGGATCTACTGAAGCTTAATGCAGTATGTCCCATTCTATCTGCATCTGTAATGCTTAGAGCTTGTCTTACTGGAGAGGAGAGACATGAACGTTGTGCAACTTGTTCAGTAACTTCTGCAACTGGCTGCTTTTGGGTCATTAGGTTGCAGTGTTTTCCCAATCCCATCCTCCATCTACATAGATGGACTAATGCACAGACAAGAAAAGGGATCATTTGAAACCTCAAGTGTTGGGATATTGAAAAAGTGCAGTCAACAGAACAATGATACATATAAACATAGCAGTGTTCAAGTTACATTATGAAATGAAATTCATGATCTATCACCATATGTAAGGCACTTCCTCTATTCTACACCAACATTCAGTTCTGTGTTTATAAACCTCTTACCTAAGGGTGAAAGCAACTTGTTGCCCACCTGTACTTTACTTCACTCACTTGTTTCAAATGCAATCGCCACTCTGTAATTGTCATTTTACTTTCCTTTCCAACACTCTTATCTCTTTTAAGATGATTATCCATACTCCAATTTTTGACTCATTATACCTCCATTCTATTTCTTGCACTAAAGGCAGCATACAAAAACTCTCTGCACAAGTGATTTGTCGATATCTGGGCAAATAATGCTGGCCAAATTCCTATCAGCATAATGAAAGAGATGGAAAAAAAGAAACATCCCCAAAACTGCATTTGGTCCTTGAAATTACCTTTTTCTTTGTCTGGTTATTTACTTCCTACAGCTAATTATGTGGTAGGTGCATTTTCAGTAAAAGGGAGTAATTCACGACGGCCTGAAATGTCGACAGCGCTTCTCCCTATAGATGCTGCCTGGCCTGCTGTGTTCCACCAGCATTTTGTGTGTGTTGTTGTTAAAATGGAGTAATTGTTCCTTTTAGCTTCCTATTATACAAGGTAAGATACCTCTGTTTGAACCAGGTTAACAACTGCAGTTTGCAAAACCAAATTAGGGATACATTGCAATTATAGAATTTCCATTCCAACCTTGAGAACACTTTGTGATCCAAGCACAGGTAATCATTATTATTACCTAAGCAAATCCCATTCCTCGATCAAATGTTTTCTAACTTTGCTGCCCCCTAGCTTAGCAACATTTTAAATTTATATTTCTGTAATTCCTTCAACCTCTACATTAAAAACCCATACCCCATTTTAGCATCATTTGCACTCTCAATTTTAATACACCAAGTTTTTTTTCTGCTGCCCAAACCTCAAGCTCATTTGAAATTTTCTGTTATATCCTGATATTTAATTACTCTTGTAAACTGGTGGAATATTTGGAATATTGAATTGTATCCCTACTTTTTCCATTTTTGCTGTAGAGAATACTTTCTCCAGTTTTAGTTATTTCAGAAGAAGAAGAAGAATAGCGCTTAACTCAGCACTGGAGTTATTGGAGCACCGTCACGACGGTGTTTCCGTAGCAAGCTATTCTTGTTTTTACGAGACTGAGTTGCTAGTTCGACGTTCAACCCGACTTCGATTCGAACTCAGGAACCCTCGCTCCAGAGTCCGGCGCTGATGTTATTGCGCCACCAAGCAGGACAATATCAGAAGAAATATATATTTATATTTGAAAGCAGATAACTGCAGTGATTTGATGCGCAAGGATTACAGAACTCAATATCCTTTAAATCTCAAAGGGAAATAGTTAAAAGGGTTATTTAAAATTCTAAGTATAAAGAGTTAGTTGCTTAAGTAAATATTGAAGGTATTGGAACTAGGCTTAGAGAAAAAAAACAAAATCAGTAAATAAAGTTATACACAGATTGCAGAAGACAACTTCTCTATAACTTCACTAGATTAATCAATCAAAATCTAGTGCCAAAATGTTAGGGTTATTGAAAACAATGTATTGCTACTGTCATGTATGAAAGGAAGGGATAATGTTTTCATATCTGTGATATTTCTGAGTCAGATTCACAATACAGCAACAAACTACCTGCCAGAGGGACTCAGCAAGTTGCCCAGTATCTGTGAGGAAAAGAATTATTTATGTTTTGAGTCAAAACCCTGCATCAGATTGACAACAACATAGAAAAAAGACGTGGTATATCAAACCTGTGCTTGCTCTCTGTACAGTGATCCAATCAGTTCCATTAACCCGCTCTATCTTTGCAGTCCTGCAGTCATGTTTCCTTCAAGTGCTTATCTAATTTCCTTTCTAAATCACTGATCATCACTTCCACTATCACATGCAATTATAGATATTTAATTCATTAGTTCAACCTTTAGAGGACAGATCACATTCTTTTGATTTTTTCCCCACTATAATTTCTCACCTATGTATCAAATTATGAGAATGCAGGTAGGCCAGCCCCTGCAAGGCACCATGGGTAATGGCAGCAATCTCCACTTCCTGAAGTGGTTTCTTGTGAACTAAGGAGAAAGCATGTTTTCAAAATTAGAATTTCTTTTCATGTATAGGCTCATAACAAAATTCTTTAAAGAAAATGAGTTGCAAAACTCAATGAAAAATAGCATTTTACAACACAATGCAATCATAGAAGGTTTTAACTTCCCTTTGGCTCAGATTTCACTTAAAGCATTACTTCAAAGCAAAAAATAGCCAATATTTTTATTGAAGATTTATTAAAATTAAATCTGCCATATCGTTTTGCAGTCAAGTTTTAGGGTGATGATGCCAGTGCTATTAAATTGCACATTTTCAGGCATTGACTTCCAGCATCAAACAATTCCAGATCAAGAGGTGCATGAACAGGTGATGGAACTGTAACTTTACCAAACTACTTTATATCTATACACAACTTTAAACTTGCATTTTATATCCCCAATAATATAAAAACACGACTGAAATCAATTACCATGTTTATCTGAACCAAATCAGAAGGGGTACTTACATATTTGGAAAGTAATCATATAAAATTATTTACACATGCCTAAAAATTACAAACTAAATCTGAAGTACTCATTCAGGGAGTTCAACGGATTTGTGGATATTAACAGAATCAAGGGAAATAGGAAGTGACTAAAAATCAAATTAATGAAGACAATAAGCCATGACCTCCTTGAACAAGAGGACTCAGTTACAAGAGGTCCATCATTTCATAGTGTTGCTTGAAGACATTTCTTTCCAGATGGTAATTAATCTCTGGAATTCTTATTCCCAGACAGCTATTAAGACTAGGTCACTAGAAATATATAAATTTGAGGTAGATAAATTTTGGAACATTGAGGAATTTAAAGCTATAAGAAGCTGCCACAAAAGAACAGTTCAGGCCTGGGTTAAATTGGCCATGATCATATTGAATGGCAGCGAAGTGGCCTACTCCTGCACCTACTTTCTTGTGATTTTGATGAGGGGTGGAGCATACTCCTGCTCCCAATTCTTCTATAATTTTAAAAAATGTAATACTTTGCAACCGGATTATTCTTTATTGCACAGTCAGAAATTTTTAAAATCTATTATTTTTATTATGGAAATTTAAGAATCATTCTGCACTGCACATTAAAATCTGATTTTGACCCATAGTAAAATTTTTCAATGCTTACTTAATGGTACTTACCTTCCAGTAAATCAGAAGTTGATCCTAGGCAGTATTCCATAACCATCTGAAATTAAAAATGCTTAAGGATTACTTGCCTATACAAAATACTAAATGGACAATTACATTTTTTGAAAAAAAACACATTAAGAGTTGCATTGAAAATGCAATTCAAAACAGGTTTCTCAGCCTCAATAGCTACAGAAAATTTATGCGCATACGAGCCTCTTTCTTCTCATCCTAAAAGCAGGCACCTTTTCCTATCACTTTTATCTATATGCTTTTTGGTGCATTTTATGCTCTTTTGACACTTACTCCTTATAGTAAAAGATTCATATTCTTCATACAATAAAGAAGGTTTTCCCTAGTTTTCTTCAGGAAGAAGGATAACAAGTAGTTTACAAGTTTTTAAAGTGAAGAATGCTTTAACAAAAGCATATGGGATACATACACTAAATACTGCATACACTGGAATTCAAATATAAAAAAATGCTGAAATATTTATAAGGATCCCATGAAGGAAGGAATATTCAAGTAATGAGTTGTCATTATAAAAGAAAGAATTTGGAGATGTTCATTTCATAAATGTCCAGACATGGAGGGAAAAGAAGCCATTAAAGATAAGATTTTTTTTTAAAAGGCCTGGAATTAGTTAACTAGCAGACAAAAACGCTGATGTAAGTGAGATTTTGATGGTGTGGTCAGTGGAATATGTAAAGTTAAAAAAATTGATTTAAGATGAGCTGTAAATAGCTAGAACTGAACCTTAACAACTGTGTGGAAGGCAAAACAAATGCTATTTTCTGCCATTAGTGAAATAAATGCTGAGTTTTGAAGGTTATAATGTGTTTAATTAAAATATGTAAGGCTTTCTTTCCATCTACAATGGAAGAGTGAAGGAAGCTATGGACAAGGCAGACTTGTATTTCTAACAGTTTTACTTTTTTTAAAACTTCCACAGACTGAAAAGATATTATTAAGATAAACAGACATAAAAATACATTCCCCAGCAAAATGCGTCTATCATCTATTCACGATTCACATGGTAACTCTGAACAGCAAAAAGTCTACATTTAGGACTTACAGTATAATCATATAAAATTCGATAGCTTTGCAACATACCCAGGCAGTGTGTTCTTTTAGGTAGCAACCTTTGTATTCTATGGTATTTGGATGTTTCAGCTGGCGTAAAAATTTTACTTCTTTGATTATATCCTGCCATTTCTGAAAAAAAATTAGTTGTATTGTTACTGTCAAATGGATCAGCTGGGCATTTTTGGAGATTTAATCCCAAAAATTAGAAATGTATTAAATGTCACTGGTAACCCCTTAGCAGTATGTAGAGAAAAATAGGCTTTAAAATGAACAAACCTGGATTTTCTTACCTCTGTTATTTGTTTACCACTATATGACATTTTCTTAACTGCCACCACCTCAGATGTGCGAGCATTTCTGGCCTTGAGATTAAATACATAAACATAATATGTTTTAAAAATAATATGACAACATCCACATATAGGTGACAGAAACCATTACCATTCCTTATCAAAATCATAGAAGAAACCATTTTTATTCAGCCACCCAATATTTTGAGAGCTATACTGAAAATACTCAAAAATCCTGGCTACATCAGCATGCTTCATTGTATAACTATTTGTTATACCTAATGCCCTTCCCTTGGACAACATCGGTGGCGTGGAGAGGGGAGACTTGCAGCTTGAGCAACTGCCGGTCTTCCACAAAAAAGAACTTTGCCCAGGTTTGCGCCCTGGAAACTTTCCAAGGCGCGAATCCATGGTTTATTTAGACTAACGGAGGCCTACACTGCACTACATTTGTCATTAATAGCACAATTTAACTTACATTTCCAACCACTAAATGTTTTGATAAGTTATTAAATCCTGCAGAGGCAATCTATTGCTACCACACCAAGTCTATTATGCAAATACACATTCCAATGCACAGACTTCATATATGCTAATCAACAAAAATTAAGTGCTTCTCTATCTACTGATGCTACCCGACCTGCTGAGTGTTTTCAGCTTCTGCTTTTATTCCATAAATTCTATTGTCAGCACTCTTTGAAACTGATACAAGTGAAGATGTACATTATTCCAGCAAAGCATTCCAGTTTGACTTGATCAGCATCAGAATAACATAGGTATCTCAAAACAGAGGACAATTAGTCACTCACTTAAAATGGAATAGATATTACTTAAAAATTGATAGTTAATGTGTAGTAAGACAGTGTAAGTGATGATGCTTTCAACAGCAACAATAAATTCTATTGGCAATTTGGGAAATGACAAATGCCCAAATCACCTAATCCATTATAATAAAATGACAAAATGTGCACAACCACATAACTGCATGGTACTTCAGCAAACTGGAAAAGGCAGGATTATACATGAGAAACATCAATGAGGATTTGATGCCTCTTTTGTAACAAGAGTTAAATTGGAATGCCTTTCTGGAGAAAAATTACAAGGATGTTTTTTTTAAAAAACACAATGGATAAATCAAGTGGAGATAACCTATCACCAAAGGCAAAATCAATGACTTTGACTGTTAACTTGGACTGCATCTTCCAAGCAGCTACAGATTATGGTATTTCCCTTTCTTTTCAGGCAGGGATTGATCAATTTACTGAAGCGAAAAGAAAACCAGGGACAGCCCACTCTTTGGGCAGCCAGTAAATAGCAGTGGCTTACCATGAGAGTTTAACTGCCCTGCTTAAGCATCAGCAGGAAGGTTTTCCTTTAAATAATTCAGGGTATAGCAATAGGTTTCAGTTAGCAGCTGCTCAAAGTGGACAGAAGTTTCTGACTGAGAGAGAACTTTTGGAAAAATAAATGGCTGTTTATAGAGACAGAGCAATAACCTTAGGGAATAGTGGTGAATTTGGGTGCTGTGGTAATGGGATGACAATAGCGCAGGTGGGAGCAAGAAAGGTAGAAGACAGGCTCAGAAAATTTTAATATTTATCTTTCCTTATGCCTTTATTTTGGATGAGGTTCATCGCATGGCTTATTCTTGCACTGAAAAAAAAAGTACAAAATTGCGAACTATTTACGAAGTATTTCCTATTAAATCATCTTGGAGAATCAAAAAATTACTCATGAACATTGTGCCAGGAAGTAGTCATGCGAGTTCCCATTCAAGCTTAAGGCATAGCCCACCCAACTCTACAGAATATGGTACAGTTCCCTGAACTTCAAGGGATGAAAAAAAAGTGATGAATGGAGGCAACGTCTGATTAGATGTTAAAAGTGGGTTACAAAAACCAATATTATTGGAAAGGATACTCTGAATGTTTCAGGATCAGTGATATCCCTTTTCTGTGACTTCAGTTAGTTTGAATCACACAGCAGTGAGAAAAGTCTTCAGCCCACAAAGTCCACATCAAATCATCAAGCACTGAGTTAAACTAATCTGGTTATTTTTTTAAATTGTTGTGATAGTCCTCTTAATTAACTCCAGGCTTCCCCCACTATTCACCTATATTCTAACAGGAATTTATAGTGGCCAATTAACCAAGCAAATCTGTGGGATATGGGTTGAGACCAGAGCACCTGGAGAGAGAGACAACATTGTCATAGGGAGAACATACAAATTCAACACAATAGTACCAGATGTCAGAAGTGAAGCCAGGTCGCTGGAACTACAAATCAGCAGATTTATTAGCTCTGCTGTCACACACTGAATGGTCCTTTGGCTCCTTGTCATTCTTAAAATAGAAAGATAGAAAGCTTTAAAATAGAAAGCTTTCAAAAACCAGGAGCAAATACCAGCCGATTCTATCTTCCATTGGTTGTTCAGTAATTTAACATAAGAGTATAACTAATTTCACTTTTCTCTCTCTCTCTCTAAGCTTCTCCTGAATAGCAAAAGAAAATGTTTGAACAGTTGTTCCAGGTTATGGCTCTACACCAGTGTATCAATATGCTTCAGAACCATTAAGCAATGGAGAGAACATAAGTGGGATGGTGGGGGGGGGTTCTTACATGCTGAACATCTAATCTCTGATACCTAGCAGAACCACTGAGAAAAATAGCTGCTCAAAACATAGCAATCTGTGAACAAAGAATCCCAATACATACAAGTAGAATTTAACATGGAAATCAATTCCTACTCGCCAAGAAATCCATATTAGTGCAAGCCTAAGCCAAATCCAGGCATGGCTTGTGAGAATGTTGAAAATTCTTCTCAAAGTTTCTAGTTTAGAACTGCACAAATACTGTGTAATGCTTTGGCTATACTCTAATAGTTCAATACAATGACATTGAAGAACCACCAATAAAAAATACAGACGTGCCTGTTCCTGTGCTGTACTGTTCTATGCCCTATTAAATTTAGTTCTCTTATTGAAAAGCAGGCTCTCAAAGCACTGATCCCTGTGATACTCTTGTGATTACTGCCTGGCATCACAAAAAAATACTCACTCACTTTTCTCCCCATTTTTTTCTATTAATCTCCTTCCTCTTCAGCTAGTATTGATTCAGATTCAGGTTCAAATTTATTTATCTCATGTAAATGGAAATATGCAGTGAAATGTGCTATTTGCATTAACAACCATCACACCCAAGGATGGTCTGGGTCAGCAATCCAGCTCCAACGTAGCATGTTCACAATGCTTGGCAGAACAAAACACAACACAACAAAATACAAAATTACAACAGCAAAACAAGTTCTGTCCTCCCTCCCAGCCTGCCACACACATGGACAGTTCTCCAAACTCCAGGACAGGTTTCCAGTCTCCAGCCATCATTAACCCCAATCCAAATTCTTTAATTTTGCACACTTGACTCTTACTTGGGACTCTTTCAGACACTTTCCGAAAATCCAATTACACTACATCCCCGGTTCACCGTTATCTATTCTACCAGCTACCTTATCAAAAAGATTCCCATGTGCTTTGTAAAATATTATGTTTCTTTCATAAATTCAGATAGACTTCACTTAATCTTGTTGATAGCTTTTGTGTACTGTTATCAAATCCTTTATAAACCCATTATTGGTCTAATCAGTCTGTAGTTGTCTTTCTCCCCCTTCCCACTTTGTTAAATAGAGCAGTTACAATTGCCACCCTACAACCTACAGGAACCATTCCATAACGTCCAGAATTTTGGAAGGTAATGAACTCTGTGTCCATTATTTCTATAGCAGCCTCTTGCAGATTAACAAACCCCAGTCCCTCCAGTCCTATTAATTGCTTCGGCACTATTTAAAGGTATTATTTCCTATGATTCCACCCTCTCATTAAACTCTTGGTTGTCTAGTATTACGGTAAGTTATTTGTGTCTTTTTCCATGAAGACAGAACCAAATTATGGTTGCCTTTTCATTGTTCCCCTTAAAAATTCTCATGTTCTTGACAAAGGGAACTGTATCTGTCTTCCCTTTTTTGTTGTATTTTACAAGCTTTTCCTCTTGTACTCGATTTTCCTTTCGCTCAATCAATGTTTTTGGTAATTCGAGACAGCTCCCAATCCTTAGACATGCTACTTTATCAGTTAACTTTGTATAATTTCTCTTTGATTATAATTCCATCCTTAGCTACTTTAGTCAGCCACAGTCGAATCAAATTTATTTTGGTTTCTGCATTAGAAGGGAATATCTAATCATTTCAACTCTTATACTCAATCCTTAAATGTTTGCCATTTGTGATCCACTGTCATTCTTCTCAATGCAGCTCAGTCTATCACAGCCAATTCACTTCCTTCTTTAGATTTTGGACCCGAGCTTGAGACTGAACTTCATTTTCAAACATCAGGAAGAAATCCATGTTATGGCCATCTAGTTAAATATATGTTACAAGATTTATAACACAACCCCTTTTCATTATACTGTATCCAAACTAGGATATTGTCTCAAAAAGCGCAAAAAAAAACTAGATACCAGAACTCTGAAATAAAAAATAGAAAATGCTAGTAATACTCAATGTCAGGCAGAACAGGCCACAATCGATCGTTTCAACCTGATTTCTTCCTAGCTCGATTCTATCCTTTCCACGACCACCTTGACTACTTCCAAATCCCTAGTGCTAACAGGCTCATTTTACCATGGATGTACAATTTCTTTACACCTACATACCACATCAAGATAATTTGAAGGTCCTCCATTTCTTACTGCAGTAGAAGTTGAAGTAGTGCCCTCCACATCACACTCGTTCATCTTACTGAACTAGTTCTCATGTTGAACAGCTTCTGATTCAACTCCACTCACTTTTGCCTGATCAAAGCTGCAGCTATGGACACTCACATTTATTCCTGTCTTTTTGCTGGATGTGCAGAACAGTCTATTTCAGTCCAAGCCAGTCCGTTTTCCCTGCATTGGTGCTGCCTCCTGTATTGGAGCAGTACTTGACTGGCTCATTACTTTACTGAGATACAGCATGGAATAGGCCTTTCCGGCCCTTTGAGCTCACCACCCGGCAGCCCCCGATTTAACACTAGCCTAATCAAGGGACAATTTGCAATGACCAATTAACCTATCAACCAATACATCTTTGGACTGTGGGAGAAAACCGGAACATCTGGAGGAAACCCATGTGGTTACAGGAAAAACCTACAAATTCCTTACAGACAGTGGCAGGAAATTTCCACATTTTTCTCACCGTCACATGACTAATCTGACTCTTCCTTTTCTTAAAATCTGCCTTCATTTTGGGAGATAGGCCATACACAAGTACCATACCAAGCCTTCCCATGCCTCCAGCCAGCTATCTCTACTTGTGTTCATCCCAGTCTGCTTCCTGTAAAGACTCTGTTGCATTCTCCCAGTTGTGTTAGCTCACATAATGAGATTTTCTATACAGGTGACTCTGAAATTCAAGGTTCAGGAAAATTTCATCTTATTGTTTCCTACATCTCTGCTCTCAACCCCCTCTTTTGGGACAGATCAAGTGTAGAGTTCTACTGGTTTTTGGCTTTGTGGAAGAAGCCAGAGAATGGTAGTAGAGGGCTGCCTCTCTGACTGGAGGCCTGTGACGAGTGGTGAGCTGCAGAGATCAGTGCTGGGTCCTTTGTTGTTTGTCATCTGTATCAATTATCTAGATGTCAATATGGTTAACCAGAGCAGTAAATCTGCAGATGCACCGAGATTGGGAGTGTATTGAACAGTGAGGAAGGCTATCATAGCTTGCAGAGGCCTACATCAGCTAGAAAAATGGACTGAAAAATGGCAGATGGTACTTAATGTATTGTGGATTGTGGTACAACAAAGGGATCTGGAAATACTGGTCCATAATTTGTTGAAAGCAGTGTCACATGTAGGTAGGGTTATAAAGAAACCTTTTGGCACATTGGCCTTTATAAATCAATGTACTAAGTACAGGGGATGGGATGTAAAGCCTTTGGTGATATTGTGTGCAGTGTTGGTCACCAACCTACAGGAAAGATGTAAACAAGTTGAAAGAGTACAGAGAAAATTCACAAGGATATCGTCAGGTCTGGTGGACCTGTGATAAAAGGAAAGACTGAATAGGTTAGGACTGCATTCCTTAGAACATAGACAACTGAGAGGAAATTTGATAGAGGCATACACAATTATTAGGAGTACAGATATGGTAAATGCATGCAGGTTTTTTTTTACTGAGGTTGAGGGACTGCAGAGGTCATGGGTTTAAGGGTGAAAGGTGAAAATTTTAAGGGAAACATGAGGGGAAACTCAGAGGATCGTAAGAGTGTGGAATGAGCTGGCGGCACAAGTGGTGCATGTGTGCTCAATTTCAGCCTTTAAGAGAAGTTTGGATAGATACTTGGATGGTAGGGGCATCGAGGGCTATGGTCCCAGTGCAAGTCAATGGGACTAGGCAGCTTAAATGATTTTGGTATGGACTAGATGGGCCAAAGGGCCTGTTTCTGAGGTGTACTTCTCCACGACGATGTGCAGTTTAAATCAGCACTGTGGTTAGCCACAATTCATCTGCATTTCTTCTAATCTAGACTACAACATTGCATCTTCTCTACATTGGAAAAATCAGTCATAGATTGGATCAGTCATCAATTTGCAGGACTCCTGCACTCAGAACACGAGCAGCCCTAAACTTCCTGTTATCTGTAATTTTAATTCCCCATCCTACTCTCACTCTGACCTCTCAGGCAGTGTCTTCCTGTACTGCTGCAATTAAGTCCAAAGCAAACTTGAGTAACAGCACTTAATCTTCTGGGCTGAATATTGAATTATAAATTTACAGCAACTTGATTTCAAGTGTCAGTCATCCATTTATGATAAAACCTCAGCTCACTTGCTTTTTTTTTGCCCTGTTATTCCCCTCTTCACTCCTGGAACTGGAGGACATGCCCCAGCTTGATTTGCTGGGCATGTCATACTGCTTTGCATTTTTGCCCTCCTAGATTCTTTCATGGTCTCACTCTCCAAATGTTTCCATTTAGTCATTGGCTAGAAAACTTTGTTTACAGCTTATTCCTCATTTTATATCATCAAAGACATCCAACTTCTCTCCACCCTTCCCGTAACTTTATAAGCTCCTTTTGCATCCTTTCCAGTTCTGACAAAGGGTCACTGACCTTAAACATTAATCCTGTTTTAATTTCCTCAGATATGGCCTGATGCATTGAGTATTACCAGCATTTTTTTGTTATGTTAGAGCTTGAAAATGGTACTGATACAGTAGATCAGGCGTGATCTTGGTGAAGCAGGCTCAAAAGGACAGGTGGTTTGCTCCTATTACTTGGCTTCTCTTAAATGCTTCTGATAGCTCCATTCACTCCCTGTATTAACAAGTTCACACCACTTATTAAGTAAAGGTTTTTCCTCTGATTCTCCAAAGTAGTAACTTAAAATGTATGTCACTGTAATATTGATCCATGAACAACTGTACTTATTTTAATGTTATCACCTGTGCAAAGATTGCATGTCTTATAACAGTGTAAAATAGGAAGTTCCAAAGTAGGTACAGTCAGCCCTCCTTATCCACAGGTTCCACATGCGCGAATTCAACCAATTGCGGATCAGGAAAACCCGGAAGTTCTCTCTCCAGCACTTGCTGTTTGAACGTGTACAGACTTTTTTTTTCTTGTCATTGTTCCCTAAACAATATAGTATAACAACTATTCTCATAGCATTTACATTGTATTAGGTATTATAAGTAATCTAGAGGTGATTTAAAGTATACGGGAGGATGTGCATAGGTAACTGCAGATTGGGAATCGAAAAAAACCCCAGAAGTTCTCTAAGTCAGAACAGGTACATCCACTATTATTTAGCGTCAGTTAGTCAAATGTTTGTCTTAGTATATAGTATATATTTGACCTTTCTATGCATATAAAACACTTAAGAAATGTATGTATTTCAATAATTAAACCACTGCGTTGCTTAGTAATTAATGTAGCTTTCATCGGGGCAGGGCCTTCACATGCTTCATTATTCTCACTTTATCCTTTAAGATTGTTCCGATCGTTGACCGACTGTAGCCTAACGCTTTTCCAATGACCAATGGTGTTTCACCTCTTTCCAATTGCTTTATTATTTCCACTTTATTTTCAAACGTGATTGTTTTCTGGAACAGAAACACTGCAGGCGGCAGGTCCCAAGCCCCACCGGGTCCTGAAGTCCACCGACTTGAACATCTGCATTTTTTGGCATCCACCGGGGGGGATCCTGGAACCAATCCCCTGCGGATAAGGAGGGCTGACTAGTTTCTTTTTAAGGAAGTCACAGTTAGATATGGTAGCTGGCAATGTAACTTCCTCATTTATAACTTTGTTTTTAACTATCTAATTTCCAAGGTTTTAGGGTTTTAGGGAGGTATAAAGAAGTTACTGAGATAATAATCATGTCAAAGTGCATATTAACTGTGAACTGTTTTGAGTTACTGTCAATATCTTTCTTTCCTTTGGTTTCCTTTTACAAAATACTTCTCAAAATCTCAACTTTTTGATTACCTATCTCAATATCCTAATAAATAAATTGACTTTATTTTCATCTGTTCTCTAGTCAGCTCCTCAATATAAGGGTCAAATAAAACATCTATACTTCAGGAATTTGTTTTCCGAAGCAATTTGGTTTGGCTGGTCTATATGCATGTTAAAGTCACCAATAACCTTTGAAAACATCTCCTTCATGGCCACTGTTACACAGAGGCCCATGAATAACTTAAAAAACGTTGCACTTGGTAGCTCTTAGTTTAACCCAGAGAGTCCACATCTTGATTTTTTAAGCTAATATCCTTGTTCACTTTTGCTATACCCTCAGGGTATCAAATATTCTTCAATCCCAACCCTTGACCCCATGCATGACAATTAAACTCCAATTACCTCTACTGTGCTATTAAAGTCTTATCACAAATGCTTTGCACATTCAAACACAGTACCTTTGTATTTGTCTTGTCAACATTTTTTAAACATCTTAGTTTTTGTATTCTGTCTAATTGCTTGACTGCTTTTTCATTTTTTTCTTATTCAGGCCCTACATGCAATGCAAGCAATATACTATGCTGCTTTAGAAAGCCTACTCTCAGAGCGCGTATGCCCTGGCCCATGACAATAACTTTGAACTTGATTTTTTAAAAATTTTGAACCTTCCTTTAATTTGTGGTAAATGGTTCAACTCTGAATCTGTCTTGTCATTCACAAGAATCTGATTACGAGTTCAACTATTTGCTACTTGCTGAAATGACCAGTTTCGATGACTCTCAACTATATCCAGAACAATGCAGGTGGCTTAAAATTTACATTTCATTTTTGTCAGTGGTGTGGGTAACCTTTATAAAACCAAAAATTTCTTTTGAAGGACCTTTCAAACCTGCAATAGCAAAACTTCAAAAAGGACAAGGGTAGTAGGTGGATAGGAACACCACCAGCTGAAAGATACCAACCAGCCATTCAGATTTTGAAATATATTCCTTAATTTTTAATTGATTAAAAAACTCCATATCCTACTTCACAATACCTTCACCACAAGCATGCGTTTAAGGTGGCATCTCCTATGATCATATAGGGCATCCATGTGTTAAGTTTGCCAGAGAAACCCTTATTTATAAATCTACAAAAAGTTTTATCACTTCCAACTTGAATTGGATAAACCCATAGTTTGACATAAATGATCATTAAGGAAGATTCAACAAGGACAGACTCAGGACTCAAAATCCCATCCCTGATTGATGACATTCCACCTTGGTAGGTGCATAAAGAATGCTCCTTTAAGCAAAGTATTGAAAGTAGCCAACATTAAATAAAAAGAAACTCAGCAATTCCAGATTAGGGAATGAAATGCCAAAATATAATTAGTTATCATAAATTAATGATATGTAAATGCAAAGAAAACATTAAGGCAAAAATGGACTGTTAATATTATATTTTGTATTGGTTTCTAAATGTCATGATCTGGCTGTTAAAGCTGTGGAACTTGCAATAGTATAAAATACTGTCAGAAAAGGTACTGAAAGAAATGAATAGCATAAACTAATGTCATTTGATGTCTCAATGCAATTGTTAGTCACATGAAAGCACTCTGATGTACAATTTGTATTTTGTTGACCCTTAATCAGCTCAAATTTGAAAAAATCTCTTGAGAAATTGTATATACAGGTAAAACAATCTTACTGACAGTTTCCATCTCGGTCAGGACAATAGTTACTGGAGTGTATTCAGCATATAAAATTTTGTTTTGCTGCTTCCAATGAAATACAGCATAGTGCCGCACATAAATTTTTACTTAAATGTATAATTTTGAAGAAAATATATTTTTATTGCAGCACACAAATCCCATATCAATGAAAAAAATCCGTAAAACAAAATTATTTTGCCCAAATAATAATATACAGAAGGGAGCTGACCAAGATACCAGCAGGCTGGCAAGAAAAAAAACGCAAGACCATTGGTGAATGGTTGAAGCAAAAGTCGAGAACAAAACCAATCACTGCCTTCAAAATAAAACCTCATCTTCCTGACTTTTACCTTTACCAATTATCTTAAATCTCCTCTGAAAGCCATTTAACCTGCCAACAAGTCCTCTATAGTCAACTGCACCTTAACCTCCACTGCTCTCAAAAAATCAATACCAACCTCTCATTTTCCCATATAATTGATCCCTTATTTCTGAAGTTTCTCTCTTAAATCTCCTCCACACCTTCTCTTAAAGTATATTGAGGCCACAAATCAGGGAAAAGTTGCTGATTTAGAACCAAACATTCCACTATTTCAAGGAGTGCACTGAGCAGCTGTGTGGAACTCTCCAGCGTACATTCAGTCTGAGTCTCAGCCTGGAAAGGGTCCCGACTGTGAGGAAAACATCACGTGGGGTCCCAGTACCCAAGAAGGGCCAACTGGAAGTCCTGAATGACTACCGCCCAGTGGTCCTGATCTCACACATCATGAAGATCCTAGAGAGGCTGGTCCTGGCTCACCTCTGACCCCAGGTTATATCAGCCCTCGATTCCCTGCAGTTCACCTGCCAGGAGCACATTGGAGTCGATGATGCTGTCACCTATCTGCTGAACAGAGCCTACTCCCTTTTGGATAAACAGGTCAGCACTGTGAGGATCACGTTTTTTGATTTCTCAAAAAAGGTCAGGTTATGTCATCTGCAGAAATTCTCTGATGACTCAGCAATAATTGTGTGAATAAAGGGAGGATGGGAGGGCTCTGCTGGAGGACTTTGTCAAATGGTGCAAGCTGAATTACCTGCAGTTCAACACCAGTAAGACAAAAAGAGATGGTGATGGACTTTAGAAGACTAAAGCTGCACTATTCCCTGTTACTAACGAAGGTGAGGACATGGATGTGGTGAAGACCTACAAGTATCTTAGGGTGCACCTGGATGATAGACTTGAGTGCAGCACCAACATTGAACCTTTGTACAAGAAGGGCCAGAGTTGCCGCTACTTCCTGAGGAGGCTGAGGTCAATTTGGAGTATTCCAGCATCTCCTTCACATGTTCTAGCAGTCTGTTGTCTCCAGTATAATCTTCCTATGGTGGCGGTGTGCAGGGGGTAATGGCATCAACACGGGGTGATGCCAACAGGCTCAATAAATCAATTAGAAAGGCTGGCTCTGTTATAGGAGCCAAACTGGAGCGCTGTAGTAGAACAAAGGACCCTACAGAAAATCCTGGCAATTCTAGACAATGTTTCTCACCCTCTACATGTCACTTGAGCTGAACAAGGAGCACTTTTTAGTAATAGATTAAGACAACTGCGCAGCTCCTAAGACCACTACTAGGTCCATTCTTACCCTTGGCCATTAAGCTCTACAATGAGTCACCCAATAGCTGAGGAAGTGATGACCCCTCCTGATAGACCAGCTTGAGGTAACTTTTAAAAAAATTCTTTCTTGCATCTCTTCTAATATTTGTATATCTGTGCACTTGCAACACTACTGTGACACAGTAATTTCCTTTGGTATCAATAAAGTACCTATCAATCTATCTGGCACTGTGTTGCTGAGTTTAGAATCCAAGACTGATTGATGGGTTGGATAAACCAGTCACTTCACTCAACAGAGACCAGTAATGAAGGATGATGTTAGAGGATTCTTAAGCATTACTCAAGAGAAATTGTCGCTTTGATGCCACATCAACTATATTGGACCCTGGTCAGACCCTACTTGGGAAGTACTGTGCTCAGTTCTGGTCACCTCACTACAAGAAGGATGTGGAAACTATAGAAAGGGTGCAGAGGAGATTTACAAGGATGTTGCATGTATTGGCGAGCATGCCTTATGAGAATAGGTTGAGTGAACTTGGCCTTTTCTCCTTGGAGCAACAGAGGATGAGAGGTGACCTGATAGAGGTAAAAAGATGATGAGAGGCATTGATTGTGTGAATTAGTCAGAAGTTTTTTTCCCCCAGGGCTGAAAAGGTTAATACGAGACAGCACAGTTTTAAGGTGCTTGGAAGTAGGTACAGAGATGTCAGGGGCAAGTTTTTTTTTTAGGCAGACAGTGAAGAGTGCATGGAATGGGCTGCCGATGACAGTGGTTGAGGTGGATATAATAGGGTCTTTTAAGATACTCCTGGATAGGTACATGGAGCTTAGGAAAATAGAGGGCTATGGGTAACCCGAGGTAATTTCTAAAGTATAGTACATGTTCAGCAGAGCACTGTGGGCCAAAGGGCCTGTATTGTGCTGTAGGTTTTCCATGTTTCTAACTAAGTGTTGCAAAGGATTGGAGTGATCAATTTCAATCTTAATTTGAGACTCCTGGATGAGTAGTCAAAGTGGAATTTGATTATTTAAGTTTTTAATCAAAATGTTAGGGACACAAACCTTAAATTTAATAAGTTTTTCTCTGTACTGTGAACATCAAGAGATTTTAAAAGTAAAATATCTTCAAAGGCTTTGACAGGAAACCAAGCTTCATCTGCAGGTTTGTTTTCTTAAACTGCAATAGAAGCATTACAAGACCAGTCTGTACAATATACTATCCCAAGCCTAGTCATTACTGGGACATCAATGCTGAAATCAAGGGAATGTGAGGATCAGCAAGCTTGAACACTGCAGTCTGAACCATGCAAGTACCAGAAGTAGTGACTCTGAGCTGTGTGCTGGTTTAGGAAGATCTTGCCCAATTTTTTAAAAGTTAAAAACTAATGTTGTCCATTTTGTTTATTCTCGCCAACAAAATCTTTAACTCCCCAAATCATTTCTGTTATGCAAGTATCATTATTATTGCATTTTTGCACCCTACTCACTATATCCACCTACTCCCAGCCAACCAATGGAACATTCTTTAAAATACTAGGGCAAATACTTAATAAGGCAATGTAAAATCCACGAAGTCTTCTGAGTTATTAATACTCAGAGTAATAAAAATTGCTGATTCAAAGAAAGTTATTACAATGCTGCTTTTTTCAGTTATTTATGAAACTAGCAACACTAGTCTTGTTTACATTAAAAATTCTGTTAAACACATATTGTAAGATTTAATATTCAACTTGGCATTGTAAGATTAATTAGGTTCTGACTTACAAAATAAAACAGCACCAAAACTTCCATGTCCAATTTCATGTAAGTCAACAAACAATTCTTCTGGATCATCTTTAAAGAACAGCTCAGAAACCTCTGGATCTCTTGCTGCTCCTTTACGAGTTGAAGACGGCATCTTTTCCCATCAAAAAGTGGTAGAGGTTGACGTTGGGTTGTCAAAAATTTCTCCCTTCATGGACAAACGTTGTTTTAACAACTGTAAAAGATGACCCTGGAGCATTTAAGTGGGAAAGGAAACAAACTGGTATAGCAACTTACTTCGACTCTTATTTGCTTTATGGCATTGTAATTACTATTAATACATTTTTGAGAATTAGAAGATATTCTAGTTAAATAAGAATTAATTTCAGAAATAATAGCCATTAGAACATGAGTGTTTCACAGAGATTGTGTGGTATCCATTGACTACTGTTTGGTAATGCATTGATTATCTGAATTGTCTAGTAGGGAGAGAGAAAATTGCCATTACAAGTGTGTCACTTCACCTGAAAAGATGGTGCAAGTCGAGTAAACTGTGTTTTAAGACAGTTGCACTTGCCTTTCAAATTTATCCATTAAACATCTTGCTTAGTGTATGTAAATCTGGAACATACTGATTCCGGAATTGTTTTCTGAACTCTTCTTTCAGTTCACTCAGCACATCTGTGGAAGAGAATTAAATACAATTCAAGCTTGTATTGTTACTTTAATAAGAGTAAAACTTAAAAAGAAAAATGCTGAAAAATGATGAAAAGTGGGAATTAATGTTCTCGGCACTGATCTTCTATGAAAATGGAAAGAATTAAGACATAAATAAGTTTAGGAAGGAAGGAGGAAGGAAGGAAGGAGGAAAGAAAGAAAGAGGACAGAAAGAAAGAGGAAAGAAAGAAAGAGGAAAGAAAGAAAGAGGAAAGAAAGAAAGAGGAAAGAAAGAAAGAGGAAGAAAGAAAGAAGAGGAAAGAAGAAGAGGAAAGAAAGAAGAGAGAAGAAAGAAGAGAGAAGAAGAGAAGAGAGAAGAGAGAAGAGAGAAGAGAGAAGAGAGAAGAGAGAAGAGAGAAGAGAGAGAAGAGAGAAGAGAGAAGAGAGAAGAGAGAAGAGAGAAGAGAGAAGAGAGAAGAGAGAAGAGAGAAGAAGAGAAGAGAAGAGAGAGAGAAGAGAGAAGAGAGAAGAGAGAAGAGAGAAGAGAGAAGAGAGAGAAGAGAGAAGAAGAAGAAGAAGAAGAAAGAAGAAAGAAGAAAGAAGAAAGAGAAAGAAGAAAGAAGAAAGAAGAAAGAAAAGAAAGAAAGAAAGAAAGAAAGAAAGAAAGAGGAAAGAAAGAAAGAGGAAAGAAAGAAAGAAGAGAAAGAAAGAAAGAACAAGCAAATCTCTGAATGGATGAATGCAGGAAAGTAATTCCATCTAAGATTCCAAGAAATCTAGAAGCCTCACTGATAGTCCCAGTAGGAATATATCAAATCTAATGCTGGAGAAGATGCCCATCAAGGCTGAGAAAAAACATCTGGTTATCCTGACCCAGTCTTGTGACAGGAAAGTGAATCTTACCTTAAGAATTTTCCTTAGAAATTAAGGTGGCTGAAGTCAAGGTGGAAAGCAGCAAGCAGGAGAGTGGCAACTTAAAGTACTGATTGGTCCCTCATTGGAATTCTCTACCACAAAGGCAATGAAGGTCAGGCACATTCCTAAATATGATTAGTTAGGATCATGTTGCATGGAGGCCAAATTGCATATACCTACTATATTTTTTTCCTACACTCTATGCCACATCACCAATGACAACAAAATCTGTGAGAGAGACAATAGCAGAAATGGTAATTCAAAGACATTTCCAAACCACTGTCCCTATATAGCTTATTAAAAGAGCTTGCTGAAATCGCAACAAACAATCTGCTGGAGGAATTTAGCAGGTCAGGCAGCATCTTTAAAATATGCATGTTAATTTTTCTGGGATCTGGGTATCAAGGCCAAATTTTATGATTCACTCTTTCTTACTCAAGAAGATGGTAGTGATGAAATTAAGACATCTTGCAGGCAGGAAATCAGAACTACATGCAAACATAATTCGAAGGCTGAACTGTTACCATGAATCGGAAATATTTCATCTCTGCAAAATTTTTACTTTATTTAGAGATGCAGCATGGAACAGGCCCTTTCTGCCCACCAACTCACCGATTTAATGCTGGCCTAATCACAGAACAATTTACACTGACCAATTAACCTACAAGCCAGTAAGACTGGACTGTGGGAAGAGACTGGAGCATCCAGAGGAAACCCACACATACATGGGAAGAATGTTCAAACTTTCTTATAGATAATGCTGGAATTAAATGCTGAACTCCAACACCTGCAGCTGCAATAGCATTGCGCTAACCACTACACTACTGCAGGCATTGAGGGATAAAATTCAGCAATCAAATTGGTTAAAAATGAGTATACCTCTTGCCAACCAAATAGCTTGGCTTTTGGTAGAAGCATACCAAACTCAGAAATAGTGATGAACCCCAGCACAACTGCAATTCAATCTGTGAATAGGAAAGGGTTATATAGAAATCGACTTCACTTGGTTGGGTAATAGCCTGTCTTGACAATGCCTTTTTTTTTAAAAAACAACGATGCACACATCAGGATGCTCTTTATCAAATACAGCTCAGCATGTTATACCATCATCCCCTGAAAACTAATCAGTAAGTTTCAATACTTTCTTGTGCAGTTGGACCCTGATTTCTTCACTTGCAGACCCCAGTCAGTTTGGATTGGCGAAAACATTTCCTCCACAATCTCCATCAGCACAGGTGCACCAGAGGGACGTGTGCTTAGCTCCCTACTCTACTTGCTTTACACCTATAACTGCTCCAACACCATATACAAGTTTGCTGATGACACCACTGTAGTGGACTGTATCAAAGGAAGGGATGAATCAGCATATAGAAGGGTGATTGAAAACTTAGCAGAGTGGTGCTTACTTGCCACTCTTCCATAAATACCCTTTTTGTGCAAGGCCTTCGAGATTGTGGAACCATGAACTTCATCCTCAGTTGCAGCCACTAACTTCTGCAGCTCACTCAGAGTGACTGTTGGCATCATAATAGCCACTCTTACAAGTGCTATTCTTCACGGGCGACTAGGTTTAGAGGAGCAGTCTAACCTACACACTGTGATTGGGGTTTCATATTTTCCACGTTTTCATATTGGATTGCATGGAACTCCAAGGTATGTTCAGTGCCTTTTGAATGCTCTTTTGTCTTAATTTTGGCTTGGTCTGTTGAAAATCTATCATTCTTACAGAGAGAGAGGGTATTTATTCTCATAAATTCATTGAAAACAGGCGATCTTCCAATTTTCTACATCGACAAATTGGGAGAGTTGGTGAGTTAATACAGTACTTGAAGAAAGATTAAATTGTAATCACGAAGAGGATGAATACTTTTTTAGCCTCACAATTTTAGTTTTTAAATTTTAGTAATTTTGTGACAGGTTTTGGAATTTTTCTTTCAGTTTGACATGATGCACAATGTTTTGAAGATTAGCTCAAAAGTCCTACTTCAATATATTTCAGGTTTAGAAAAAGTGACAGTAAAATGTGAAAATATTTGTTGGGGTGAAATACTTTTTCAAGGCACTGTAAACTTTGAAAGAACCAATCAATATCAAGTCAAGTCAAGTCACTTTCTATTGTCATTTCGACCATAACTGCTGGTAGAGTACACAGTAAAAACTAGACAACGTTTTTCAGGACCATGGTGCTACATGAAACAGTACAAAAACTGCACTGAACTACGTGAAAACAACACAGAAAAAAAAATACACTAGACTACAGACCTACCCAGGACTGCATAAAGTGCACAAAACAGTGCAGACATTACAATAAATAATAGACAAGAAAATAGGCACAGTAAGTTGGTGTCAGTCCAGCCTCTGGGTATTGTGGAGTCTGATAGCTTGGGGGGAGAAACTGTTACATAGTCTGGTCGTGAGAGCCCAAATGCTCCGGTGCCTTTTCCCAGATGGCAGGAGGGAGAAGGGTTTGTATGAGGCGTGCATGGGGTTCTTCATAATGCTGTTTGCTTTGCGGATGCAGCGTGTGGTGTAAATATCCGTAATGGCAGGAAGAGAGACCCCGATGATCTTCTCAGCTGACCTCACTATCCGCTGCAGGGTCTTGCAATCCGAGATGGTGCAATTTCCATTCCAGGCAGTGATGCAGCTGCTCAGGATGCTCTCAATACAACCCCTGTAGAATGTGATGAGGATGTGGGGGGGGGGGGGGGGTGGGAGAGATGGACTCAGCCTTCAAAGATAAGTAGAGATGCTGCTGGACCTTCTTTGCTATGGAACTGTTATGTAAATATTTGAAAAATATATTCCAACCTTAATGCCAAATTATCTTCCAAAGTAAACCAAAAGTAATCAATAGAAGCAACCATTAATTTACTTATATTTTAACCTCATCTCCCAAAGCAGCCAAGTGGGCAATTCACTACTAATTAATCTATCAGGATGATCATCACTTTCTAGTTAATTCAATACCAAAAGAAATCTCAAAACTTAATGTAGAACATCATTTTTTCTGTAAGTCAGGATAGCAATAAAAAAAAGACTGGGCCAAAATAGAAATGAAGTCTGGGTCTTCGAAATAGGAGATAGCAAGTGATAGTGGAAGGTTGCTTTTGAGACTGGAAGCCTGTGACCAGAAGGACTGGTGCTAGGACTCCTGCTATTTGTTATACATGATTGACGTTAACCTTGGAGGTACAATGACTAACCTTGAAGAGAATATGGAAATTGGTGGTTTGTTGATAGTGAGGAGGTAGTCTTAGGCTGCAGGGTGATATTGATTAGCTCATAAATTGGGTAGGACTGTGGCTGATGGAATTTAATCCTGAAAACTGAGGTAATGGTTTTGAAGTGTCAAATAAAGTTAAGAAATGCCATAAATGGCAAGGTCCCAGAGAGTTTTGAAAAATAAAGGGACCTTTATGTATAAATCCAAAGATTACCAAAGGTGACAGCACAAGCAGATAAGGTGGTGAAGGCAGCACTAAGGATGCTTGTAGCTATTGGACAAATATTTGAAAACAGGGCCAGACTTCAATAACCAAAAGGTATAGTGATATAAAGATCATATATTAAAAATTAAAATACAATTTTCACATTAAAATTAAGGCAATCTGCATCAAGAAAGATGAGAATAGCAGATGCTAACTACATTTTACTCAAATTAACCTACTCCCGGGCCACATTGTTTTGCAGCAGCATAAAGTTGCACAGAACATAAATGCTGATTAGTCATTCCCAAACTTTAATAGTGTTAATTTTAAAGATATGAAGCTATCTTAAAATTACTGCAGATTCATGGAAGTTTGAGCAGTCAACAGCTTTTCCTTTTTAAAAAAAAATAATTTCTGTTTTGGTCTTTAACAAAGAAAAACATGGTGCCAATACCTCAACAGATGAAGAGGCAGAGAAAATGGATAAAACAAAAAAATCCACAAGTAAATGGTATTAAAAATGCCAGCCATGGCTAAAATTGGTATGTGTCTATGATGGTTAACAGAAGTACAGTTTGAGAATACTAAGAGTTTGCCATAGTCTGTTAATCTCCGAGTATAACCAGGTATCAGAACACTGGAAAGTGGACACTACGGCAACCTTACGAGAAAGCAAACAGTGTTATTCAACAAAGATCAACACCAGGATTCTTTCTTTTTTGATACACTTTCTATGGTACAGTATGCTTTCAAAATTTATAAACCCAGAGTTTGAAAAAGTGAGCAAAACATACAAAGGATAGCAGAATGGGCAGCCAGACAGAAGAAATTAAATGCAGAGAAGAGAGTAGTAAGTGTTCTGGCAGACAAGGGTAGTGGCAATATAGACCAAAAGGCAAAATTCTAAAGGATGTGCAAAATTAGAAAATAGGTGTACAAGTGCATAAATTTGCAGGGTGTATTCAGTCAGCAGTAATGAAATGTCCAAAACTTCATAGAGAACAAATTCAAAAGTAGTGTGGTTATATTGGATTTTTATGAAATATTACAACCAGTTTAGATAAAGAGAGCTGTTGAAGTAAATGCAGAATAGATGGAATAATGTCAACTTCACAAAAAAAAATTAGCTGTTCAACCCATGTAGGCAAATAACAGCTATGGAATCACAACAATAACAGTACCTCTCAAAGATAGTATCTGGCTCCCAGAATGATCACAATCATTTCTTTGGTTAATGAGGTGAGGCACCCAATTCTTGAAAGGTGAAATATGGGTATTTTACACTATTGCAGTTCAGTATCAAGGATACAGTAATTTTAAGAATAATTTAAAATATTTAAAAACAAATGTATCACTTTCTATTTGCAAAAGAAACAGCATGTAAACAATCCGCTAGAGTATAGACTTCAGCTTGAGATATTCTAATTATCTGCCATTTTAATTACCCTTGTTACAAAGACTGAAGGCTGTGAAGTTAATCACTTACTTCCATCAATAACAATACCCAACCTAGGGAATTGACCATATGTGCTCATAAATGCATGTTGAATATGCATTGACATAAACAACCATTAGAAACATGGTGGGAGGAACTGCAGGCGCCGTATGTCTAGAATTGAGTCTTTGAAGCTAACATTTCAAGTATTTTCAGGGCCAGCTTCACTCATTGGAATATCAAACAAACAATACATGATTTAAAAAATTCCAATTTGCTGGTTGGCATGAGCAACAAAGCTCATGAATAATAATTTCATTTTCAGAGACAGTTTCTTAATCTGGGCTTCTATCTTCCCAAGAAAAAAATATTTCTAGGGCTAATTAATGAAAACCAATAAAACTAAAATTAAGACATTTAATCTAACTCTGAAATAATACATCTGTCAAACAGATGTCACTTAATCAAATCCTATTATTTCAATATGTACTTAAGAAATTCAAAGAATATTTTAAAAGGATAATCAAAAGCTTACATGAAATTTCATGAGACAAATTACCATAACAATGTGCTTTGATTAACAATTTCTTCATTTTTTTTCAACTTATTTTGAAAATAAGACAGCCAATTTAAATGAATGGTCACTTTTACCCCCAAACAGGTACTATAACAATTGCCCTCCAGCCCGCAGTATCTTAATACTGCACTGGAAATGAAAGTGAAAATGCAACCTCATTTTCAGTGGCCTAACCACTGATTCTTTAAACAACAGATCCGCTCATGCTTTGAAAAACTAGAATATATTATTTTTAAAATAATTACTACTAGAAATATTAAATAAGATATTTAAATAGATTGCAACAGAAGCTTTATATATAATTGTGTGAATCCAACTGGATGAGAACAATACTCATGAGAATCTGGACAGAAAGGCTACAGAAGTGGTGTATACAGCTCAGTCCGTCACAAGCAAAACCCTTCTCATCATTGAGTATATAAGAAAGCAGCATCCATCATCAGCATACACCACCATCCAGGCCACATCCTCTTCTCACTACTACCACTGGACAGGAGATACAGAACCCTTAGGTCCCGCACCAACAGGTTCAGGAACAGTTATTACCCTACAACCATCAGGCTCCTGAACCTAGTATGAATAACTTCAACAACCACAACACTGGACTGATTCAATGACCTGCAGATTCACTTTCAAAGGCTCTTTAAGCTCATGTTCTCAATATTATTTTTTATTGACACAGGCTGTCTTCTTTTGCAAGCTGGTTATGTCAGGCTTTGTATGTTTATGTACCCCCTGCAAATGCCTGCAAGAAAATGAATCTCAAGGCAGTGTATGATAACATATATTACCACCGTCACACATACTTTGATAAGCTCAAGTTCAGGTTTATTGTCATTCAACCATTAAAGTTTACAGCTAAATGAAACAACGTTCTTCTGGAACCAAGATGCAAACACAATGTCATTATCAGGTTTAATATCACTGGCATACGTTGTGAAATTTGTTGTTTTGTGGTAGCAGTACATTGCAATACACAATAATAAAAACTATGAATTACAAGTAGAAATAAAAAAGTTAATGAGACGCCAAAAAAATAGTGAGGTAGTGTTCATGGATTCGTTGTCCATTCAGAAATCTAATGGCAGAGGGGAAGAAGCTGTTTCTGACATGCTGAATGCTTGTCTTTGGGCTCCTATACCTCCTCCTTTATATAACAATGGGAAGAGGGCATGCTCTGGGTGATGGGGGTCCTTAATGATGAACGCCTTTTTGAGGCATCATCTTTTGAAGATGTCCTAAATGCTGGGCAGGATAGTACCCACATGAAGCTGGCTCTGTTTACAACATTCTGCAGCTTTTTCTGATCTTGGAGGGAGGCCCCTTCATACCAGACAGTGATGCAACTAGCTAGAATGTTCGCCATGGTACATCTGTAGAAATTTCAGAGAGTCTTTGATAATATTCTAATTCTCCTCAAGCTCCTAATGAAATATAGCTGTTGTCAAGCCTTCATTGTAATTGCATCAATATGATGGGCCCAGGATAGATCTTCAGAGATGTTGACACCCAGAAACTGCTCACCCTTTCCACTGCTGATCCCTCGATTAGGACTGGTGTGTGTTCCCTCAACTTCTCCTTCCCGAAGTCCACAATCAATTCCTTGGTCTTACTGATGCTAAGTGCAATGTTGTTGCTACAACACCACTCAACCAGCTGATCTAGATCGCTCCTGTATGCTTCCTCATCACTATCTGAATTTTTACCAACAGTAGATGTGCCACTGACAAATTTATAGATGTTTAAGCTGTGCCTAGCCACACAGTTGTGGGTGTAGAAAGAGAGGAACAGTGGGTTAAGCACGCATCTTTGAAGCACACCAATGTTCACTGTCAGCAAGGAGGTGATGTTATTTCCAATGCACACAGACTATGGCATCCTGATGAGGAAGTCAAAGATCTAGTTGCCGAGGAAGGTACAGAGGCCCACGGTCAATAACCAGCAGCCTGACAGAAGTATTACTATTATTCAGGTGATCCAAGGCTAAATGAAGATCCAGTGTGATTGCATCCATTGTTGACCTATTGCAGTGATTATCAAATTGCAGCAGCTCCAAGTCCCTGCTTAAGCAAGAGTTGATTATATGTATGACCAACCTCTCTTCGGTCACATAGTAGATGCGAGTGCCACTGGACGATAGTCATTGAGGTAACTCACTTTGCTCTTCTTTTGGCTCTGGTATGATTATAACCTTTTTGAAGCAGGTGGGAACCTGCTCTCAGAATACACGGTTCCTCCTTAGAGAGAGTTAGTGCACCAAGTTCCGAGGAGTTCACTTCACAGATTACCTCACCTGGTCCCGAACAGGGCACAGCAACGACTCCACTTCCTAAGGAGATTGAGGAAAATGAGGCTCCCCACCTCCCATTCTTAACTGCATTTTATAGGACCACCATTGAGAGCGTCCTGACATGTTGTATCTCCATCCGGTATGGAAGCAACCAGGCAGCAGACGGGAAGTCCTAACAAAGAACTGTGAGAATGACCAAGAGGATCATAGGAGTCTCCCAATCATCCATAGGGGACATCTATCAGGACAGTTGCGTATGCAGGGCCCTTAGAATTATTAAGGATCCCACCCCTCCATCCAGCATCCTCTTTGACTTTCTACCATCGGGCAGGAGACTCTGACACATAAAAGCACCAATGATCAAGATGAGGAATGGTTTCTTCCCCCAGCCCTTTAGACTTCTGAACTCCCTGCTGCACCACATTCAAAGTGTCACAGATCAATCTGTTCTATACCTTCAATATTTAATATATGCACTTTATTTGTGTGTAATCTATCTGTAGATTTCATCCTTACTCTCAGAAGTTGTGTGTGCTATATATACTACAGTGCTTTACACCCTGATTCGGAGAAATGTTGCCTTGTTTGATGGTATACAAATGACAATAAACTTGACTTGACCTCCAACTGCCGCAGTGAGAGATTAAAGACAAAGCAGATAAAATAATATTAAGATAGTAAAAAAAATTGTAGATGTACAAGTTTACATAAAATGCATATACAACATATAGTTAAATATACAACAATAAAATGCTACTGGCGCTGTCATAATTAAAATGCTCTGGGTGGTAGCAGGGTGTTCAGAAGTCTCACAGCTAGAAAAAGAAGCTGTTACCCAGCTTCACATTCCTTGTTCTTATTCTGTAGTACCTTCTGCCTGACACTAGAAGGTCAAAGAGATTGTGGGACAGATGCAAGGGTCTTTGACAATGCTGAGGGCACCACGAACGAAGTGCTTCTGGTGTACATCCTGGAACGGGGGGGGGGGGTAGGAGAAAGACTCCATTGATTGTCCCAGCAGTCCTCATAATCCATTGCAGGGCTTAGGCTCAGATGTTTTGCAATTTCCATACTAAACGGTGATACACCTGGTCAGGATAGTCTTGATAGTGCTCTGGCACTATCTGGTTAGAATACGGGCAGAAGCCTCACTTGCCTCAATCTGTTCAGGAAGTGGAGGTGCTTTCTTGATGAAAGAGATGGCGTTGAGAGATCAGGTGAGATCATCAATGATGGGCACTCCAAGAATCTTTGTACTTGTGACTCTGTCCTCCAAGAAGCCATTAATGTGCAGTAGGGAGTGGTCACTGATAATAAATTTACATTGAAATTTGAAGATCGCTAAAAATAGTTACACAAGTCTATATTCTGTTCCAGGTGCAGATCAATGCTCGCGTGAGACTAACGGATGCCATACATTGGGTCTTAGAACAGTTAAGATTGTCACGATACAGATTTTAGTATTCATTGCATCATAGACGTCAAAGCAGGTAGATATTATTACATTCTTTAATTCTTATTGTTGATGATAGTGCCACCACTTCAAAGGTTAAAGATTTCCAAGAACTTTATAGCATGGTCCTAATTTGTGCATTTTTTTTTACCTGCAAGGTCACCCTCATTGCATTTTCTTTGTTGACTTTTCCTTAAGTGAAAAATTAGTAAAATCAGACTTTCACCAGTATTACACTGAAACTGACAGCAATTATCAAATCTTTTCTATTTACAATGGCAAATGTCTGCATTTCACTAAGCACCTTCATTTAGTCACTCAATAGAAATTGAAAAACTTAAATGAAGGAAAATAATATTTCTATACACTTCCGGTTATGCAGTAAACATCAATGGTTCAAGTGAGTGTTCAATGTAGAAGCACGAGGAACGCACAAGAAAATAGGACACTACTCAGCCCCTCAAGCCTGCCCCATCATTCAATATGACTGTTCACAGACACTGGCCTCACTCAACTCCTTTTCTGTGGTAGTTGCCTATAACCTTTAATTCCTCAATCTTTCAAATAATTATCTCCATTTTAAATATATTTGATGATCTAGCTCCACCACACACAGGGGTAGAGAATTCCAGAGCTCTTTAAAAAAAAATGTCTATGCACCAATTTTAAATGAACAGCTTCTATTTTGTAGCTCTGTCCCTTTGTTCATGACTCTCCCATTCAAAAAAAAACTTCTCTATGTTACCCTGTCAAGTCTACTTGAGATCTTGCACTTTGAGTCAGGTTACCCCTCAAAGAATTATAAGCCCAAATGTTAAGTCCTCCTTGGTAGGAATTGTTCGTGATTCACCTTTGAACTGCCTCCTTTATTCAGAATATAATTAGTACAACAATACAGAGAGTGCAGGTTTAGTTTCTCTTTGGATCCCTCAAAAATGCCTGATCAAAGTTAGTTTTTTATTACTTTATTGCTTTCACTCTCAAGTCTACCCCCATAAAGGACTTTCTGATCTATCTTGAATATTTTGCATTGCACAAGCAACTCATTATCAAAACTTTCCGTTTACACCAATTATTTTCAACCCTGGGGGCAGGTGATAAAACTCAAACATTAAGGATTTGTTGGATTAAAAACAGAAGCACCTTTGTTAAGATTACCCAAAACAAATAGGGGTGAGCATAAAGAACAAACTGCTCTGAAGTGGGGGTATAGCAGAAAGACGTTAGAAACCACTGTAAGATACTACACAAGAGCATGTTATTACAGCGTGAAAAATATTGAACAATACAGGTGGTTGTAGAACATTTTGACCTTCTAATGATAATAGTATATACAGAACTGTGAAATGTTACTTTTTTACATTTTGAAAGTATATTAGTTCTATTAACAATTTTTGCACCAGCTATTTAATAAAAATCAAGTTTTTAACTTTAGCCTTTTTAAGAGCACTGAATTTATTACCTCACCTTTCAGAATGTATTACTTCTACACTAAATTACTTTAAAGTACAAATTGATTACTGTGTGGCATTGATGCTACACTTGGGACTGTTATGTTCAGGAGTCCATCACTTCAACTAAGAAAAATAAAAACTGTGAATATAACATCATCTACAATGGAGAGGAAATTATGTTCCTGAAATCAGATTAACTGCAAGAGGGAAAATCAAATATTAGATTCAGAAAGTACAAGCCCAGGGAAAAAAGAAACACAGGAAAAACTCAGCTAGTCATATAAAAAAAAGCAATTAATGGCAACTAGGAGACGTATTGTAATGTAATAAATTGGCTGGTCAAGTGGTGTCACCACAACCTTGTACTCAACATCGGCAAGTTCAAGGAATTGATTGCAGACATCAGGAAGGGGAAGTCGGCAGAACACACACCAATCCTCATGGGGGGGGGGTCATCAGTGGGGAAAAAGGCAAATTTGGTTTCAAATTCCTAAGCATCAACACCCGAGGATCTCTCCTGGGCCCACCATTTTGACACAATCATGACCACACCAGCAGCTGTACTTTATTAGGTGTTTGAGGAGATTTGGGGATGTCACAAAAGATCTCTGAAGATGTAGAATGGAGAGCATTCTGACTGGTTGCATCACTGATATGGGAACACTAATATACAGGATCATAAGAGACATGATAGATAGTACATTCAGCCAGCTCCAGAAGAGTGGCACAGAGGTGTAGCGATTAGCGCCAGCAGTCACAATTGGTGTCCCCTTCCCACCACTGTAAGGAATCTGCACATTCTCCTTGTGAGCACTTGGATTTCCGCTGGATGTTTGGCTTTCCTCCCATATGCCCATATGGATTAAAAGTTGGGATTAGAAAATTGTGAGTATGCTATTTTAATGCCAGAAGCATGGCAACCCACGGTACAAAGCTGGACTGTGTTGGTTGCTGATACAAATGATGCATTTTACTGCATGCTTTGATATTTCCATGTTACGTGACAAATAAAGCTAATCTTTAATCTTAAACAACAGAAAATCTGCAGATGCTGGAAATCCAAGCAATGCACACAAAATGCTGAAGGAACTCAGCAGGGCACACAGCATTGATGGAAAAGAGCAGTCTTTCATCAGGACCTGATGAAGGGTCTCGGCCCAAAATATCGATTCCACAGATGCAGCCTGGCCTGCTGAGTTCCTCCAGCAGCTTGTGTGTAATCTCTAATCTTTTTCTTTTAGGCCTCCTCAGCACTGAAGACATCTTCAAAAGGTGGTGCCTCACAAAGGCAGCATCCATCATTAAGGACCATCACCAACTGGGTCATACCCTCTTCTCATTACTTGCATTAAGGAGGAGGTACAGACACTCAAATCTTTTAGGAATGGCTTCTTGCCCTCTACCATCAGATTTCTGAACAGCCCATGAACACTACCTCACTATTTCTCTTCAGTACTAAATATCTTTTTTTAAATTGTAACTTAGAATTTGTTATGCCTGCATTGCCCCGTTGCCACAAAATAATAAATTTCATGACTAAGTCAATGACAGTAAACATGATTCTGAAAACTCCTGGAGAAGGGTTAAGACATATCTGGTGACAAGATTGCTGAGGATTCACGACAGAGACTCTCTTCAATCTGAAGCTGGGACTTAACTCACAATGATCACATGGTGCTCACTTTAAGGCAAGATAGTAGGCATAGATGCATCTGCCACTAGCTGGTTTGTGGGAAAAGGGCCAATTAGTTTTATTCCTTTTAGTGCAATGTCTTTCAGGAGTGAGTCATTTTGATCACTGGTGTGCCACTCTTGATGATGGATAGTGAAGACACTATACAGAGTATATTCCATATCTTAACGAGTTCCCAGTGTTTCAAAATCAGCTCAACGAGGTTAGTAGGCAGCAATCAGATGGGGTAGTAATCAGAAAGTGGTTCCCTGGCCAAGTTTGAAGTTCCACCAAGAGATTTCCATCAGTGAAAGGATTCTCATTGCTACTCCCACTGGCAAAGACAACCTTTTTGGTGGCTCTGTGATGCCAGTGGGACAGGACACAAAGTATGTAAACTCTACACAATAAAACCTTGAGATTGGTCTTCTTACAGACTGCCACAAAACAAAGAAACCCAATAGAATCCATTTTTAAACAGATAGTCAACAACTAATATGCAAAACAAAGAAAAAAACAATGCAAACAATAAAAAAAGCACTCAGAACTAAAGTTCAGAAAGCAAGTCCTCAGCCTCAGTGCAGCAGAGATAATTAAATCTTGTGGAGCTGTGAAGTGAACATCGACCGATTCCTCATCTCAGTGCTTAAATCAGCTAACCTCAGCTCATTCCTCACTCTCAAGCCCAGACCCTGCTGCCTCAATCTGACCCGTACCCAGTGCAATCTTACTGCACCTTCAAGACTCCAGTTCACACCACAAAAAATGCAGTTCAAAAGCACAGTTCTGAAATGGAATACAAGCTATTGATTGCAGTGATTGTTTTCCAGAAGTGTGATTAATAGTTAGTAGATGTGTTTGCAATCAGTAAGGCACTACTGCATCTCACCAGCACTATCTTAAACCAGGAAATGTTACTTGCATACATATCCACAAATCTGCCAAACTATCTGTAAATAATCTGTGTGGCAACTATATCAGGCTGTTACTTAATTGGACTGCAGGACAGCTCTCCCAATTCAGATGCTAGTATGTTGGTGGACCCTACTTCTGGGAATGGATCTGGCCAATTATTGTGGCTGTAATTATTCTAGCCTGAATGCAAGAGGGAACAAAACCTGTGTTTTGCCTATTACACTGTTCCAATGATTCCTAATGCAAGCATCTGATCTGTCAACTCGACACATCACAACCAAAAGAAATCAATATTGAACTCAACGATTTCACTGAGCTAAATGTTCTACTTTACACCATAATTAAACATTTCTGATGAAAGGTTATAAAGCTGTTGTCACGTTAATTCCATCTTTTCTCTCCACTGATACTGCCAGACTAATTATATCCATCATTCCCCTCTACTTCGATTTCCAACAATCAGAATTCTGTACCTCTTAAGCAGGACAGCTGCAATTGAAAGGCACCCTCTCTTGCTATAGTTGCAGCCCGACCTGTTGACTGATCCCTGAATTTTTGTTCTATTTCAGAATTCCAGCATGTGGAGATTTTTTTTTGTAGACATTCAACAACCTTCACAATCCCGTTTTTGCCTGTAGCATTCTAATCCATCTCTCTTAGTTCCACATCCCTTTATTTTCAACATGCCTTCAAACATCGTTGAAAAACGAGGCAGACAACTTTTCCCAGTTCCAATGAAAAGATCATGATCCAAAACATAAATCATTTCTACAATCACACTTGCAACTGAGTTGTTGCAGCATTTTATTTTACATCTGTAAAAATCTGAAGTGATTTCTGATTTTTAAAATAACTTCTACCATGAATTTCAAATATTGTAAGACTGCAAAAATCATGTGGCTGTCTTTCCTGATGCCTTTAATAGCTTCTTCATGCACTGCTCTAGACATCAAACAACTGAGGTATATCCAACCAACCATGGTCAAACCTTGCAGCTTTTTCTGTTTACTGGGACGTTAGAGGCTTGTTCCCCAGATATATATATATATATATATATTTTTTTTTTTTTTTTTTTTTTTAAATGAATTATTAGCTCAAAATTCATTTCCGCTCCATCAACTACAAAGGGTGGGTAGCAATGTGCCAACAATAAAAGCTGAATTATGAATGTTTGAGCTCAGCTGAGCAGAGGAGGTGCTAGAGGGGAAGTGGTTAGAATTGTTGTCAAGAAAGAAAGAAACAGACAGCCTTGAGGCCTTCCTTGTGGTGGAATGGTAGTGTAGAGGAACTTAACATTCATGGTGAAAATGAGGCAGTCAGGGATGGGGAATTGAAAGTTCTTCAAGTACTGGAGGGCATGCAAAGGGACACTGATGCAAGGTGGGAAGTAATAGAACCAAGGGGAAGACTAATGGAGTTGAGATATAAAGAGACAAGTTCAGTGACAAGGGGCCTACTTCAGGCAGTTATGTTTGTGAAGCCAGATTCAAAGTTTAATAGCATTAAGCTACACTGAGCTCTGAAAGCTTTGATCACAATGAGATCACAGTTCATAAAAACTTAGAATATGCTCGGGAACAATATTGCTCTAGGTACAGATGAAGACCAAAACTAAATGAAATTCTATTTTGTTTAAAACAAAGAATGTGTTGCAATATGTTCAAATCAGACAACGGGGATTTGAGGAGTGGAGTAATAGTCACCTTGCTAATTTAATTAAATATTGCAGGGGAAAACATTTTTGCAATATATGCCAAACTAATAAATGAAAAATAGCTTTAAATAGCTACATAAATTGTCTCTCCATGCCAATGTATTTCAAACCTAATTCACTTTATGAAGCTGATTTTCAACAATGTCTTCTTCCTCCATGAGAAGACAATTACCTTTTGTCATCAAAAGTGCTTATAAATTGTGTTCACAAAAGGAAAATGCTTGCATCTATTCACTATCTTAAACAACTTTGATAAACTTTCACAACTTTGATATCAGCTGGAACAATGACTCCCATTATCTCTATTCACAACTTTATATCCAGTCATCTGATGTGTTTCTTTGAATATAATCAACATCACGATGACAAGTTGCATTCATGTAACACAGAATGTAGTTTCCAGTGTGTGGCTCAGTGAAGAGGAAAAATAGCAGCTTAAAATTTAAAATGTAATTGAGGGTTAAATTAATACATATTTAACCATATTTTAACCAGTTTACATTTCTACTTTCTTAACAAAATAATAAGGATATTCATACAGGATGGCAAACTAATAAAAATATATCTAGAAAGGGAAGCGAGAAGAAACATAAGGGTTCTTGGATAATGGGCTGGCCACTGAGGATGAATGAAATTATTCAGTTTCTACTCAGAAAATTCAGTTTAAAGACAATTCTCAGGAATAAATACAGGGATCCTTCCCACCCATTTCCCATCACAATTTTTCAGGGCTCTGCTGAGATCTGTGTACATTTGTACTGCCAACATGAGGATTGCCATGTGATAGTGTGCAAAAGATTCATGGGTTAACTTTGTTGAGGTGACATTGTCTTATGAGGAGTGTTGAAACAGACTGGACCTCTACTATCTTATAATTTTAAAAAAAGAGAAAGTGAGGCAATCTCATTGAAATACAAAAACTCTCTCAGAGCTAAAAAGGATAGTTGCAGGGATAAACTCCCACTACTATTAAATGCTCCCAATGGCGTGCATCTTAAATAGTCTCTGATAAACAAGTCAGGCACCTTAAACAAGTCACTCTGGGCAGATGAGCTCATCAGCGTCTTGAGGAGAAAGAAAACTCTGAGGTCAAACCTCCGCTGTCCTGCAGTTATACTGATTCATGGGGAAGGCTTTGGGAGTAAACCCCAAAGAAAAATCTGGACCTGGAGTCCCGATGGCAGCCCTACGTACATTGGGCAATACACACAACATGATGGAGGAGCTCAGTAGGTCCGACAGTGTCTATGGATGAGAATACACAGTCGATGTTTCGGGCTGAGACTCTTCCTCCAGAGCTGATGAATGGCCTCAGCCCAAAATGCCGACTGTTTATTCCCATCCATGGACACTGCCTGATCTGATGGCTCCTCTAGCATATTCTGTGCAGTACTCTAGATTTCCAGCATCCACAGTACCTCTTGTGTCTACAAATGTTGAGTTCAATGCTGACTGGCAACTCCTGCAACACCACCAGTGCTAAACTCTATTGGTCTCTGTCATTATTTTGATTCATCAGCTGTGTGGACCGGGGTAGTCTGCAGCATGGGCAACAACTTGCTCTCCATATCGTACTGCCCTGGCTTGTGCATCAACTGACGGAGACAACGTAAACAACTGGGGTGTAACATCTATAGTCACCCCAAGCAATGGCGGGCCTCAGAGGCATTACAGTATAAATCTAAAACTCATACAGTTTTCACTCCAGTAGTGGTTGAGTGGGATACATTTTTGCCTGGTCTCAGAATAGGAATACATTTGGATTCAATGGGAAGAATAATATGTCATAACAGTTTTGACAGAGCAGCTGCAAGAGAGTTAACAATGTATAATGGAGTCATTCCTCAAAATTACATCTTTTTGAAAACAGGTTTCCAATGTAAATTTAGCCATTAGAGGAGATATGACTAATATTTATTGCCGCAGATAGGGCTACAGACACTTTGAAAAATATCCTTTTACTACTGAGGATATTGAAACATGAAAAGTAAATCAAAATAATGTGCAGACTTGTTTACTCTTAGTGAGGGAAGGGAAAGCCTTCCAATGAAGCATCATTTAGAGCAGGGGCCAGCAACCTTGTTGCCTCTGTGGGCTGGATCGCTCATTAATGAACGGACAGTGGGCCAGATAAATGCCATAAAAAACTTTAAATATGGGAATTATCCATTTAAATACATCTAGTAATGTTTTGCCTCAAATTAATGAATAACACATGCTAGTAAATCATTTGTGCTTAAGGTTGCCTACCCGATTTAGACTGTATTGGGACATGCTAGAACTGGCAAGACACCAAAGTTATCAGATTAAAGCAGTCAAGTCAAAACCAGGAAGTTTAAACTATCAAACACGAGGATCAAGATGAAGCCACACTCAGGTTGGAGGAACACCACCTTATATACTGGCTGGGTAGCCTCCAACCTGATGGCATGAACATTGACTTCTCTAACTACCATTAGTGCCCCTCCACCCCTTCTTACCCCATCCCCGACATATTTAGTTGTTTATTTCTCTCTCTCTCTCTCTCTCTCTGCTTATCACTCTGCCTGCTCTCCATCTCCCTCTGGTGCTTCCCCCCTCCCCCTTTCTTTCTCCTGAGGCCTCCTGTCCCATGATCCTTTCCCTTCTCCAGCTCTCTATCACTTTTGCCAATCACCTTTCCAGCTCTTAGCTTCATCCCACCCCCTCCAGTCTTCTCCTATCATTTCGCATTTCCCCCTCCCCCCACTACTTTCAAATCTCTTAGTATCTTTCCTTTCAGTTTGTCCTGACGAAGGGTCTCGGCTGGAAACGTCGACAGTGCTTCTCCTTATAGATGCTGCCTGGCCTGCTGTGTTTCACCAGCATTTTGTGTGTGAAGTTTAAATTATAATACTATATTCAATTCATTCTTTTTAGCAAAAAATCCAGTGTAGAATGGCATAATTAAAAGAATACAGCTATAAACAAAAAACAGTAAATTTCTAAAATCTGCACAAGAATCAAATGAGACAAGTTTTACAAAAAAAAAGAAATTCAACAAAATACTAACTGTTTGAAGTTATTAGCCAATTAAAATGTGTGCACGAAGTCTTGAAAAAAGGATTGAAGGTTTATCTTTAGTTACCAAGAGACTGGTCTTAATTAAAACATAAATCATATCATTAAAAACTTACTCTGACTGAACATTAGTCTATTTACCATGCTCAATAGGAATATAATCAGTGTTTGATGGTTAAATGAGAACAAAAGTTGCTGAATGGTAACAAGTTAGTGTTCAGTTTGCTTTACTGAGAGAATTTCCATGAACTTGCTATACAACTTCATGTGCTTTCAATGGTTTTTAAAGCTGTGCTTCACAAGATACTTTTACAATAACCTTTTGATCCATAGCAATTTGAATCAGAATTATCACCGACTTAGATGATATGAAATTTATTTTTTGTGGCAGTACAGTGCAGACAAAATTACAAGAAATTACAAAATAAGTAACTGTAAAAAAGGAATAGTGAGTTAGTGTTCATGGGTCATTCAGAAATCTGATGGCAGAGGGAAAAAGCTATTGCTAAAATTAATTGAAAAAATCTTCAGAAATAATTCAATGTTTGAAAGGAAAATGCTGGAAACATTCAGCAATTCAAACAGCATCTGTGCAAAGTAGTTTACATTTTGGTTCACATTTTGGGCCAAGATCCATCACCAGAACAGAAAATAGCAGACACTCCTATGTAGCCAATTCACTCAATGCAACCTGGTATTAGCATCCTTACTGTTTGCTCATTTGCACAAAGAACAAGAACATAAGAAATTAAGAGACCATCAAGTCTGCCCTGGCATTACTACGATCATGGCTAATTTACACTGGTCTCAATACCTGCACCATTTCTTGAAACTCTATTTTAATCAAATAATTAACTGTCTGTAATGATCCTATTTCCAAGACCTGCAGGGGCGGAGCATTCCAGAGATACACCACCTTCTGCAAGAATTATCTACCTACCTTAGAATAAATATTGAGAGATTATGTTCACTCTTGAACAAACCTATAGCTGATGGCCACTGATCTAATTTAAGACCAATTCAGAACAGATCACCAATTTATATAGTTCTTCTCTCATGGGTTATGTAAGTCTTTGGAATTCTCTACAGAATCATCTCAAAGACAAGATAGAAGGGCTAATTTATAGAAGAATCATCAGCTATGGCAAGAGGCAGGAGTGGAGCTTGAACCAAGATCAGATACACCTTGGTCACACTGAATGAAAGATTCAGTTTGATGGCCACTTTCTTTTGCCATCTCCTCATGGATGATGAACTTCTGGATTCCATCACAGCATTTGGCTTTAAACTTCACTTTTAGTGTCCCAGTGAAATCATAATGAAACACAAGAAAATTACAATAATAAAAAGATGAGACTAATTACTCAAAAAAGTAGAAATCAGTGAAATACTGGCTAACTGAAGTTATTAACCAATTAAAGTGTGAGAATTGTTTTAACTTCAGATTGATATGTAACCTAGAAATGTTATCTGGATACTGGCATAGACAAGAGATTTCAAAATCAAATGTACACAATTTACTAGACTGGGTATTTTGGAACAGAGGAGCTAAAAAGGTCTATTTTATTCTGGTTCATCTACACTTAGCACTATTTTCCTACAAATACTACTAATTTTGGATACCACTTATGAAGAAAATTTGTTCAGTTTTAAAGTTCCCAATGACCCCAGCCTTTAAGAATGGAGACTTGTTGTGTAAAAAGGTAAAGAAATCATTCAAAGTTTCTGCAACAGCATGAAAAAGTGCCTCCTGCTTTCAATCATAAATAGTCTAAAAAATTCAAGATATTCTCATGCTCTTGATTTCCACAGTAACCATTGATTAATCTCCTATAATAACATGCCAACAAGATAATCTCTGTCATACTTCGGAAAATACATTGCAGTTTATACAACCATCCTCAATTTAACCAAGCCCAAATATTCTATTGAAACAATATTCTATCCAAACCAACCACAACGTGGCAATTGATACAATATTCAGATAGAGTCTGACAATACTCCAGAAAACTGAATTATAGCTCGTTTCAATATGATTCCATTTGGTGCTTCTTTGCCATCTCACATCAAATCTAGTGCTTTAAGAAATGTTTTTTGGCAAAAATTAGTTCCTGCCTGAGCAAGGACCTGGGCCCACAGCAATTTGCCTATCACCACAACAGGTATACAGCAGATGCAATCTCACTGGCTGTCCACTCAGCTTCGGAGCACCTGGCTAAGACCTCCAGGTACATAAGGCTGCTGTTTATTGATCACAGCTCAACATTTAACACCATCGTCCATCTCAGTACTACTCAACAATCTTCAAGACCTGGGCCTCCGTGCCTCCCTCTGCAACTAGACCCTCAACTTCTTCATTGAACACAGTTAGTACAGAACAGTAATAACATCTCGTCCTTCAGAAAGTAAATACAGAAAATATAATTATCCCAAAAAAAGCCAGAATGACACTGTACATTTCCTCCCCATTTCGTTGTCTGGTATGATTGCCTTAACACTGGACTATCTATAAATTCTGTAAAGAAGTAAAACCACACAGTTTCTCACATTTTCAAATATTTGCCCTCTTCTTGGCCTATTTCATCCTTTTCCATTTGCATTCTATGACCTCTGGATTTAATATAAACATGACTTTATTTCAGTATAAATACATTCTTGCCTTTCAAAATGTCTTTTTGAGTTGCTTTCTCTTCCTTGCACTTGATTACATCGAGGTTTCTCAATGAGCCCACCAACAACTAGACAAAGGATAATCTCAAAAACAGATGATTAAAGGCAAAAAGCATAAATTAATGCTGAAGTTAAAAAAAACTGTATACATCCATGACTATTCACGCTTAACGATAAACACTGTGGGTCAACTAAAATATACGGAATGCCATAAGGAACAGCATAATTTATTATAGTCTGGTATCCATTCCACAGATCAGTGCGGAGAACACCTAGAAGATCAAAATAATGATAAAATAAAAGTTTTGCCATATGCACATACTTGATCTCCAGTATCTGGCTAGTGTTCACTAGGTTAAAAAAGTTAAAAACAAGTTTCTTTCAGAAACATTTCATTTTTATCTCACAAAGTCTCAGTAATGCAGTAACTTCAACACAATAAGTTCCAATAGGAAGACAGCTAAGCAAAACTACTGTATTAACCAAGTACATCATCTGCAATACCCAACTTATCCACTGCAAACTTTTTCTAGTTCATCACCAGGAGGTGAAACACTGACACAGCAGATACAATTATGATAAAGGCAGTTAGAAGGTATCCAGTATTTTTAAATTGGATTATTATTTTAAAATCATACACAAAAGTACATTGCTACTACAATTAACTCTACAATGGTCACAGCTAAAGAATAGCTGAAGTGCAGCACCAAGGCCTAAATAGCAACTGGGCCTTACTACAGAGCCCCACGTCTAGAACCATCCTAACGACTGGCAAAGCTGGGGGTAAAACAAAAATTGACCCTCAACTATTGTGAGGTTTACAGTATTTTAAATATCTCAATATAAAATATGAATTGAAAATTCAAGAAAAAACTTTTTAAACATTTTAATCAAACCAAAATACTCAGTGGCCACTTTATTAGGTACATTTGATCGTTAATGCAAATATCTAATCAGCAAATAATGTAGCAGCAACACAATACATAAAAGCATGCAGACATAGTCAAGAGGCTCAGTTGTTGTTCAGACCAAACATCAGAATGAGGAAGAAATATGATCAAAGTGACTTTGACCGTGGAATGATTGTTGGTGCCAGACAGGATGGTTTGAGCATCTCATAAACTGCTAGTCTCCTGGGATTTTCACACACAACAATCTTTAATGTTTACAGAAAATGGTGCGAAAAACAAAAAACCCAGTGAGTGGCAGTTCTAAAGATGAAAACGCCTCGTTAATCAGAGGTCAGAAGACAGTGGCCAGAGTAGTTCAAGCTGACAGAAGGCAACAGCAACTCAAATAATCACACTTTTGAACAGTGGTGTGCAAAAAAATTATCTCGAATGCACAACACACCGAACCTTGAAGTGGTTGGGCCACAGCAGTAGATCAAACTGGGTTCCACTCCTATTGTTAATAAAATGGTCAATGAGTATATATTCTCTTTTTGAAAATGACTGATCTTTGCCTCCTCAACTGAAAGTTTACAATCTTAACATCACTGGGTTTCAGATACTACCGGATCCAACCCACTGCAAAAACTCAAAGGTCATTCCTTAGAATTTATTTTACTACGTGGAGGTAAAGAGCAGAGTGATCTGATAAAATTCCCCAAGCTTCCATACTCAACAATACACTTGAGAAAGTCTGGGACTTGCAACCATTTCAACAGCTGAACTCCAAGGACTTAACACACCAAATCCCAGCATGCTATTGTAAAAGAACTTTCCAAAACATCCAGAATAACTTAACATTTATGTTGAAAATTTCTGGACTTCCCTCTTGCATGTCTGTTGCTATATTACCTGAATAACTGCAGTTACACATCAAAATAATTGATTTTAAATCAAATACTTTGCAATGCTACATGCCACAAAAACACCACATATATACATTATCTTCCTAAATTTCCCTAAAACCACCACAAAATAAAACTGGAACTTTATAATTAGTTTTTGCCATTTTGAAGGCAATGATATGAAAAGACAAAAAAAAATTGGTCAATATAGAAGAAAATTGATATAATAAATATAATCAGTCAAAAACTTGGATGATGTGCAACTCAAAATTGCTAGATACTGGACACAGTTGGACAGAACTCAAGTGCAAGCACTCATTGCATATTATTTGGCAGGGTCATCAAAAGACAGATTTTTCAAGGACTATCACATCAACCAGTTGAAGATCCTAGCAGATGATTTTTAACAAGAGGATGATGAATGAATTCTGGTTCAAGAAATACAAGCAGCAGTGTACTGTGAACAGAAGTGCAGCAGTGAAACAGCAAAAAGATTAGAGCAAATAGGTTAAAGGGATATCCGAGTACGCTTAGCGAGTTGATAGTGTTGGAAAAACTTAATAAAATATTGAATTGTATAGTATTGTATAGACTTTTAAAAAGTTCAAATTCAAGTTTATTGTCATTCAACTGCACACATGGATACAGCTACATGAAACAACATTCCTCTGGAACCAAGGTGTAAAACAGAATACATATATCATATACAGCACATAAAATATTAACTTAAATATATTAACAGATAATATTTTTATGATTTATCTAATTCCCCAGTATTTTCTCACTCTAAGATCTCACTTAGTCTACTCACTATCTTTTTATGATCCTGAACAGTCTGTAACTAGTCTCTCAACCACCATACCACTTGTGGAACCCTAGTTAAATTATTGCTATCTTTGTCAATGAGCCACCAAATCATTTGGAGCATACATGATAAATGTTCAATTTTACAAGTGCGTTTATTATTTGTGTTTTATCAATAAAAAAAAGTACTATGTTAAAAAACCTCCAGTTTAGTCACATGCAGAATTTGCAGTTGTGAAACTGTGGAATGTCAAGGATTAATGATTGACATAGAAATTATGGCACATTCAATTTTATACACAGATATCTACATAAAAATGCTTTTATTAAATGGGTTTCATGATCTAAGGATTGATCAGAGCACTAGACAAATAAGTATGCACGTTTTAATGTAATATCAGATTAGGAATTGAAACAGTCAATATTTGATGATACGAATAATGTAATGATGACACATTATATTTTCACTGATGTTGATTGAGAGATAAACATTAAATAGGTGGCCGAGGATAAGATCCCCTACTAAACCTTTTACATACATCTACCCAAGAGAGCAGATGGGATCTCAGTTAGCATTTTATTTGAAACCAGCTTTGTAGCAAATGCAGCAAAGTCTCAGAATTGAACTGGACTGCCAGTCTATATTGTTGTGTTCACATCTCTGACAGGAATTAAAATGCATAACCTTCTGACTCAGAAGCTAGTATTACCCACTGAGCCATAGTGGATAGTGATAAAAACAATCTGCTCAATTTGGCTAATAAATACAGATTGGATCAAATAACCTACGTAAACATTTAACACATTCCCTTAGGAATGGGGGGCAGAAAGTGAAGCAAAAGCAATTTAAAATGCAACATAACTTTAAATAATCACCTTTTGCATCAAGGTATCCATTCTGGAAACAATGCACATTATCATAAGATCAGGAATTGAGTTTTAAGGAAGGGCCTTCAACTCTGTTTCTCTTTCTGTAGAAGTCACTCAACTTGCTGAGCATTTCCACAACTTAGTTTGATTTTTACATTTCTAGCCACTGCACTCTTTTTTACTTTCTCCAAGAATTCACAACTTTAATGCATGGATAATAACGTATACTATGTGGCATTACTACCTACAGTCATTTCTATAGTACCTCCTTTCATTGCCTTATGGACGAGCAAGTATGTCAATCAGTCATTAATGTGACAGTTCTCTACTGGTGCTCCTCTCAAATTTAATGCCCCAGCCCTTTCTCTGCAAATGAAAAATCCTAACCAAACTGCAGAAACTGGAAATCTAAAACAGAATTAACACGCAGCACATCGGCTGTACCCATGGAAAGTGAAACAGTTAAATTTCCAGGTTGAAGATACTTCATCGGAATTGGAAAAGACAGAGAAAATATCTCTGATCTGGTAAAACTGGGGTTTCCATGAGAATAAGTTGTAAACAAGGTCAATGAGTGAATGGGAGCAGTTAGGGAGTGAGAGCACAGATAAACATGGGAGCTGCAAAAATGCAGAGCAGGAAGAACATATCAAAGAGGTAAACCCTTTGACTATAGCCTTGCAAATATTTCATTTTCCCAGAATATATTCATCATATTCCTTCTTGAAAGTCACAATAGAACCAGCCAAGTCAGAATCATGCTTAATATGACTGGCATATGTTGTGAAATTTGTTATTTTGCAGCAGCAGTACATTGCATGCATAATAAAAATTATAAATTGCAATAAGAAATATATTATTATATTAAATAAGTAGTTCAAAAAGCAAGCAAAAAAAGAAACAAAGTGAGGTAGTGAACATAGGCTCGTTGTCTATTTCAGAAATCTGAATGAGGAGGGGAAGAAGCTGCTACTGAAACAGTGAACGTGTGTGTGGCTTCAGGCTCCTGCACCTTCTCCTTGATGGAAGCAGTGTCCTGGGTGATGGGAGAGCTTAATGATGGATGCCTCCTTTTTGTTGCATCCCCTTTTGAAAATGTCCTCGATGCTAGAGAGAATAGTGCTCATGATGGAGCTTGCTGAGTTTGCAACTTTCTGCAGCTTTTTCTGTTCCTGTGCAGTGACCCCTCCATACCAGATGGTGATGCAACTAGTTAGAACGTTCTCCACAGTACATCTGTCGATATTTGTGAGTGTCTTTGTCCTCAAACTCATAATGAAATATAGCCGCTGTCATACCTTCTTTGTAATTGCATCAATATATTGAGCTCAGCATAGATCCTAAGAGATGTCAACACCCAGAAACTTAAAAATAATTGCCATTTCCATTGATGGTTTGTGCTTCCTTAACTTCCCCTTCCTGAAGTCTACAATCAATTCCTTGGTCTTTCTGACATTAAGTACAAGGTTGTTGTACTCAACCAGCTGATCTATTTCACTCCTTGTCACCAACAGTTATGTCATCAGCAAGCTTATATATGATATTTGAGCTGTGCCTAGCCACACAGTCGTGGATGTAGACAGAGTAGAGCAGTGGGCCAAGCATGCATCTATGAGGTGCGCCAATGTTGACTGTTAGCAAGGAGAGGTTATTTCCAATCTGCACTGACTGTGGTCTCCCAATGAGGAAGTCAAGGATCCAGTTGCAGAGGGAGGGAAAGGCATTCCAAATACCAACCACATAGGGTCAAACTCTTTTCCTCCTAATACGCCCAGTTCTTCCCAGCTTTGTTATGTACACATTATCTCAAGACCTCAATCACTCCAAAGGAAACATCTTTCCATTATCCACCTATTTCTATGTACTTGGATCAAATCTCCTCTCAGAAAAGCAAACTGTTGCAGTCTTGGACAGTCTTTTTAATCAACAGAACTAGTCTGTAAACAAAAATCTTATTTGGACACCCTCTAATGCCAGATTGAAAACAATATTTGAGTTGAGGCCACACCAGTAATTCAATAAAGTTCAGCACGAAATTCCCCACTCTCATAGTCAATGCCTCCACTTTTAAAGACCAAAAGGGACTTCATGTTATTGACTACTTTCTCAACCCGCCCACTGCACTCCTTGGTTTGTACACACATACCTTCAGGTCACACTGCACTTGCATCCTTTTTCAATGATTTACTTTATGTTGCCTTTCTTAATCAATTCACATTGCTCTGCATTAACCTTTGTCAGCAGTACATCTGCCTGTTCTATCATATTGCTATGTTTCAGAGACACTGATGCTCATGTCTACAGGCAATCATGCACAGACAAAATATTTATTGCATTTGCAACCTAACACCAGTATTAGTTTCAACATGGATGTTATAATGCAGATAAAATATTCAGGTATACTTGACAATATGGCATTGCACCTAAATATTATTATGCCATCAAATGATAATGAACAGCAACATGGCAAATGAAGATACAAGGAACCATTAAATACAAAACTGCTCTCCCAAATGCCATGGATTATAAAAAGAAAATTAGCTGAAGTTCTTAGGCATTAATTATCATAATCTTTCTAATAAATGATTTTTAAAAGTCCTAATATTGAACTATGTTTAACTATTTTTGCTGTTACAGTTGATAGGATACATGACCCATTCAAAATACTTATGAGAAAGAGAGGCTCCAAAGCTAGAGAAGACTTTACCATCAAAACTGGAGCAGCAGAGACTGAGCGAAGTTCTGATTGAGATTGTTAATATTATGAGAGGCATAGGTAGAGTAGACAGCATCTCCTCCCCCACCCCAGGATTGAAATGTCCAATACCAGAGGATAGGCATTTAAGCATTTAAGGTGAGAGAGGATAATGTCAAAGTGAGTGTGTGTGTGTGTGTGTGTGTGTGTGTGTGTGTGTGTGTGTGTGTGTATGTGTGTGTGTGTGTGTGTGAGAGAGAGAGAGAGAGAGAGAGAGTGTGAATGAGAAATTTTGTTTTAAACACAGAACGGTGGGTGCCTGGAATGCACTGCCTTGTTTGAGGGTCAAGGCAGAGATGTCAGGACTTTTCAAACACATTTCGATAAGCACATAAATGTGAGGAAAATGGAAGGATATAGACAGTGTTGACAGAAGAGATTAGTTTAGTTGGCCATTTGGTTACTAATTTAATTGATTTGGCACAACATTGTGGACCAAAGAGCCTATTCCTGAGCAGTACTGTTCTATGTTCCAGCGCATTGCAAAACAAAAAGTATAGCCAAAAGAAACTGACTCTAGATGAGTGAGTAACATGACCACTGAATATTCAACTAATTTCTTTATTACACAAGTTCACCCATTCACCCTGAAAGATTCTGAGACAGCTTGTGGTTAGGTCAGCCCTCATCTGTCAAATGGATCAAGAGCCAACTAGTCAAGTACAGTACAAGTTCAACACTAACATGGTTACCACGCAGGAGGCACCATACAACCTGATACTTCTCAAGTAATTTATAGAGGGTTGAAAACCTGGTGACATTTCTAGTTAAGTAAGTCTTTTGAAGAATGCATGGAGCATTCTTGCAGAGATCATATAAAATATAGGCACCTGCTGGCCTAGTGCTAATCCAAAGTACTGTAGGACAGACTCAGTAGGGGGGGGGGGGGGGGGGAAGAATAGTTAAAGTAGCAAAGGTCACTCTCAATTACAGGGAAATAACCATAACCAAACAGTGCTGCTACCTGTTGCCAATACCAGCTGCCCAGTCCAGGGGTTGTCAAAAATTATATTAGCAAATAGCAGTAAGTAGAATAAAAGGCACAACTACAAGCAAACTCTACCCACCATAACTGCAGATCCGACTTCAGTATCAATAATCAGAAGCACTGGAACAACAAGGAAGATGGCATTCTCCTCACCCAACTCATCCCCACTGCTCCCTCTCATTGACCTCACCAAACTTGACCCTACCAACCCTCTCCAGCATCACCAACACTGCCATTCCATCCTACCCCACCATGCCCAACCCATTCTCTCCACCATACCAACTATTGTCAGCTCCTCCCCAACCACCCTCCACTGCCCTTCTCTGTCATTTTCACTTGTGTCCACTCTCCCACCCTCAGCCCACCCAAACTACTGCTCTCTGTCCACGACCCACCATCTACCATCCAGTCACACCCTGCTCCATTCACTCTCTGTCCATCAGATCCTTTCATGGGCCTTCCCACCAATCCCCTCCCTGCACCCACTCACCAAACCCCCTACCCCTAACCCGATCCCCGACCCAACCCCACCCAACTCCGACTATTCAACGCCCTCACCCCTGATCAGATCTTGTCGTAATCTCGCAACCGGCCTGGCGAGTGAACGATGCTTTACCGGGTTTAAGGAAGCCCCAGACAGGACTGTCAGAGGGAATGCCCCTGCGCAGCAATCCCCGACCCGCAGCGGGCTGGTCTGTCCGAGCTGACAGGTTCACTCCGGCTCGGTAACCCCCTCAGCTCCCGACCCCGAGAGGGAGCGCGACCCGACTTCCTGGTGCAGGCCAGACAGCGCAGGCGGAAACGCCGCCAACCCTCCTCCTCCTCCTCCTCCTCCCTCCACATAAACACACGGCGGCTGAGAGCAGCCGCCGGCCCGTCCGGGCTTCGGGATGCGTCCGGACTGCGGACGCCTCCCGCACACTCACCGGCCGTGATGGCAGCGGGCCGTCCTCGCCCCCGGCTGCCCTCCCACCCGGACCGTCGCACGCTTAGCCCTGCTCCAGCGCCGGAGCAGCCGCCGCTCTCCGCCACCACTAATATGGCCGCTCGACCGCGCCTCCCCGCCGCCAAAGAGCGTTCAGACGCGTCGCAAGAGAGCACGCACTCCCCCTTCCCGCGCAGGCAGTATGCCAGCTGGCTGGAGGACCGACCAGTGGCCGCAGCAGGGGCATCCCTGCCGCCCTCTGTGCGAACATCTTGCCGAGTGAAGGAAGGGTCATACAACACGGAAATCGCCCGCCCAACTGATCCATTTCGATCAAAATTCCCATTTCAGCTATCCCTGTAAGCCATGTTTGTGCCTTTTCAAGGTATCGGCCCCAAACACTTCTCATGAGTAAACAATTTGCCCATCAGGCCCCCATTAATTATTTTTCCTCTAACAAATCTGAAAGAAAACACCGCACATTCACCCTCTCTATGTTCCTCATGAATTTAACCACCTCTATTAAGATCACACCTCACTCTCCTGCACTTTATTGGAAAGCAGTCACAACCTGCTCTACTTCTCTCCATACCTCAGTTCCTGAAGTTTTTGACAACATCTTTGTCAATCTGCCCTATCCCTCTTTCCAGATGAATGGCATCTTTCCTATAGCAGGGCAATCAGAACTGAGCACAATGTTGTAAATGTGGCCTTGCCAGTATTTTGTACAATGGGTTTGCTAGGGGGGTGGGGGGGAGGTGAACACAGGAGACTACAGATACTGATATCTGGAGCAAGGAATCCAGAGTAGTTCAGATGAAGAGTCTTGGCATGCTGGCTTTTATAACAAGAGGAATTGAGTATAGGAGTAAAGAGATCCTTCTGCAGCTGTACAGGGCCCTGGTGAGACCACACCTGGAGTATTGTGTGCAGTTTTGGTCTCCAAATTTGAGGAAGGACATTCTTGCTAATGATGGAGTGCAGCGTGTTCACAAGGTTAATTCCCGGAACGGCGGGATTGTCATATGTTGAAAGATTGGAGCGACTGGGCTTGTATACACTGGAATTTAGAAGGATGAGAGGGGATCTGATTGAAACATATAAGATTATTAAGGGATTGGACACACTGGAGGCAGGAAGCATATTCCCGCTGATGGGTGAGTCCAGAACTAGAGGCCACAGTTAAGAATAAGGGGTAGGCCATTTAGAACAGAGATATGGAAAAACTTTTTCACCCAGAGAGTGGTGGATATGTGGAATGCTCTGCCCCAGAAGGCAGTGGAGGCCAAGTCTCTGGAATAATTCAAGAGAGAGCTAGATAGAGCTCTTATAAATAGCAGGGTCAAGGGATATGGGGAGAGGGCAGGAACGGAGTACTGATTGTGTATGATCAGCCATGATCACAGTGAATGGCCATGCTGGCTAGAAGGGCTGAATGGCCTACTCCTGCACCTACTGTCTATTGTCTATAATGAAAAACAACTGTCCGCTTCCCTCTGCAGATGCTGCCTGATCCACATTTTTTTGTACAGTCGGTTTAATTCTGCTTACAGTTAAATCTCCTTTACACTGCGGAGTCAAAAAAAAACCCCTCCTTCCCCACCCCACCTGCACTGCCCTTGCTTCCTGACCATGGTTCCCCTTTCCAGACTCTCAACCTGTTCTTCAAAGCAAATATCTATCACTAAAGCAATTGTGACCCAAATTCTCTAAACTTTCCTGCCCAGACTTGTCAGCCTTCGGGCTTCAATGTAGCCCAGCATAATTTTACGTAATAGGGAATCATCAGCTAACTGTTACTGTTTCGACATGCACCCAGCCACACCAGCCTCTGGGGTCCGGATGCTCTAACTTCTGGAATATGGATAGTTGGCCTGGCCCCATTAAAGATTCTGGTCTGCCCTGCTAAATGGCAGCCATGTTTTGGCACCAGGATTTTAATATTAAAGGCACACCTGAACTGAGGTGCATTGCTCAATTTTGTATTCTCATCTAGCGTGCAGTTCAGAATTCTGTCTTTGTTTCGTGTCTTGATTCTAGTCTCGGCACTTGGGTCTTAACCATCCTCGCCTAGGCCTCTTGTCGCAGTACGATCGAGCCTAACATGGACCCAGCAGGATATCAGAGCCTCTTGTCAGCTGTGGCTAGCCACAGCAAGAAAATTTCCTGGCAGAGCCTGGAGATACACAACCCCCAGGTCGCTGTGCAGCAGCTATCAGAAGGAGGAAGCCAGGGTCGCTTGGGTAAGGCTGTCAGTCCATCTTCCAACCCTGGAAAGTTTCAGTGGTGATTTGGGTTCTTGCCGCTGTTTCCTCCATCAGTGTTCATAGGTGTTTGAAGTCCAGCCATCCCTCTTCCCTATGGAGCTCAGAAAGGTGTCCTTCATGGTATCTCTCCTGACCAGGAGAGCCCTGGCCTGGGCCACCACACACAGGGATCAAAAATCAGAGGTTTGCTGAGGTTCAGAGGAATTTATGGATGCTGTGAATAGGGCATTCCCTCATCCTGCTTGTGTAAATGGAACCTTGGACTGTCTGATGGTGCATCAAGGTAGTCGTTCAGCAACTGACTATTCTATTGAGTTTCAGACTTTGGCTGAGGAAAATGGCTGGAGCAGAGTGGCGTTGGCCAATTTATATAGACACGGGCAACGAGGTGAGCTAAAGGATGCCCTAGCTTTGGGAGAACTGATAGAGGACTAAGAGGTTCTGATCAATCAGTCCATCCGCCTCGATAATTGCCTGGCTTAGCGAGAGTGGGTCTACCTCAAGAGGCCAAAGAAGGCCCGATCCTGACCTCAACACATTGCAGTTCCATTTCCTGACCTCTTTCAATGACCAGCCCATCTCCTGCTCAAGATCTTGTCGAACCCATGCAAATTGGCTGCGCAAGACTTCCGCTGATGAGAACTCTCAGTGTTGGAGTTAAGGTTGCTGCAATTACTGCAGGGAAGCAGGTCACCTATGTGCCGAATATCCAAAGTGGCTGCCATCATGTGAACTGCTGAAACTGTTGGGAGAACTGTGACGGTATAGCCACTACTCGCAACCCTATTGATTCCGGTGTCATGCTGAGGGCAGAGATCTGGGGAAAGAACCGATGAGAGGTGAATGCATTTGTGGACTCGGGCAGCCAGTAATTTTGTGGAATTGTGGACCACCTATTGCCTCAACGTACCTCTGCAGGAGTTGAACTAGCCATGACTGCAACAACCCTGGACGGTCATCCTCTTGGTTCTGGGTAGACCCTGCAGCAGGCATCAGTTTTGCAGATGTGGATAGAGGAAAATGTGGAAGACAGTTGTCTCTATATCGTTAAGTCTCCTCACACACCCCTGATCCTTGGGCACCCTTGGTTGTCCCAGCATAACCGTTCCGTGAACTAGAAGGAGGGGAGGATCATTGAATGGTCCAGTCTTTGCGGAGAGATATGTTTTCAGCTTGGCATTCTGACCCCAGACTCCCTTGAAACCAATGGCTACCAAGGAGGCAGACTTTTTTTCAGTGTAACCTGGAACCTTTGGGAGACCCAGTCCTGCCTCCAAGGGTAGCCAACAGGACTATGTCTTGTCGGGGATGTGCTGGAACTAGAGAGAGTATCTCTAGTTCAGGAGCAAGCCAAAGAAATGCTCAAGCAGTCTGGAGCTCTAGCAGCCAAGCCTAAGGGATCCAGTCACCAGGTCCCGTCTAAGGAGAAGGCTGTTAAATGCAGACCCTTGGACTCTAGTCCCAGGAGCTCAAAAACCATCGTCTGAGGATATGAATGAGAATTTGGACTCTGATTTGGTCTCTGTTTCAATTATAGACTCTAGTGAACCTATGGAGGAGACTCTGAGGTCTGCTGAATTGTCCCTGTTACCTTTGAAGCCTTAGGAGTCATTCAGGGGTAGTTGCAATACCCAAGCTGGTTGAAATCCCTTCTGTTTACAAGGAATTGGAAGAGGTCTCCAACAAGGGAAAGGTTTTGACTCTGCCACTGCACTGACTGTGCAATAGATCTACTGCCTGGTACTTGGTACTCTGCGGGGTTGATTATACACACTCTCAGGCCTGGAGAGAAGCACTATGGAGGAGTTTATGAAGGAGGCTCCCGCCATAGGAATCATTTAGGCTTCCACTTCACCAGCTGGCCCGGACTTCTTCTTCACTAGATAAAGGAAAAGAGCCTGCGGCCGTGTATTGATTATAGAATGCTGAATTGCATAATGGTCAAGAATTGTGACTGCCTTCCATTCATGAACACTGCCTTCAAGATTCAACAAGGGACAAGGGTATTCTCAAAGCTATACTTGCAGAGTGTGTACAATCTGCTCTGCATTAAGGAGAGCAACAAGTGGAAGTCTTCAACTGGCACACCGACAGGGCACTGCGAGTACCTGGTCATGCCCTTCAGCCTTGCGAACATGCCAGCAGATTTCCAGGCCTTTGTAAATGATGTTCTCTGGGATGCTCTCCAGAAGTACACCTTCATCTGCTTGGAAGATATTCTAATCTTGAATTGTCCTGCACCAGGTCTTCAGGATCCACTGGACATTGTGTAAAGGCGGAGTTCTCATTTTGTTTCACGTTTTTGGAGGGTGTTCAGTGTAATAATTGGGGCAACAGCAAGTGTTTCCTCTGGGCTTCACCCGCAGTCCACAGCCAGATGGAACAGGTGACCAGGATATGGAACAAACCCTAAGGTGCCAGGCCTCAGAAAAACGTGGCAAGTGGTGTGACTACTTGATGTGAGCAGAGGTCGCCCACAACACTCTATAGCATTCTGAGCATGGGATGTCCCTATTTGAATGCCAATTTGGGTATTCTCCACCACTCTTCCCTGAGCGGGAGGCTGAGGTTGTGGTTCCTGCAGCCAAAGATCTCATCTGATGCTGTTGGAAAAAATGCAGTAAGACAAGGGGGATTTTGTTGGCCTAAACCCAGAAGGCTGAAATGAAGGCTAATCACAAGAGAAAACAGGGGTCAGCTTTATAACCTGGGCCACAGGTCTGCCCATGGAGAGCACGTTACTCACGTCAGAGATAACCTAAAGAGATTTCTAGATCATAGACTTTATGTTAAGCTGGAGAGATCAGAATTTTATGTAACCACTGTTTCATTCTTGGGTTTTATCTTCCCTAAATGGAACTTGGAATCTCATGTGGATAGGGTGGTGAAGAAAGCTTTTGGTATGTTGGCCTTTATAAATCAGAGCATTGAGTATAGCAGTTGGGATGTAATGTTAAAATTGTACAAGGCATTGGTGAGGCCAAATTTGGAATATTGTGTACAGTTCTGGTCACCGAATTATAGGAAAAATGTCAACGAAATAGAGAGTACAGAGGAGATTTACTAGAATGCTACCTGGGTTTCAGCACCTAAGTTACAGGGAAAGGTTGAACAAGTTAGGTCTTTATTCTTTGGAGTGTAGAAGGTTGAGGGGGGGACTTGATAGAGGTATTTAAAATTATGAGGGGGATAGATAGAGTTGACGTGGATAGGCTTTTTCCATTAAGAGTAGGGGAGATTCAAACAAGAGGACATGAGTTGAGAGTTAAGGGGCAGAAGTTTAGGGGTAACACGAGGGGGAACTTCTTTACTCAGAGAGTGGTAGCTGTGTGGAACAAGCTTCCAGTAGAAGTGGTAGAGGCAGGGTCGATTTTGTCATTTAAAAAAAACTTGGATAGGTATATGGACAGGAAAGGAATGGAGGGTTATGGGCTGAGTGCAGGTAGGTGGGACTAGGTGAGAGTGAGCGTTGGGCACGAACTAGAAGGGCCAAGATGGCCTGTTTCCGTGCTGTAATTGTTATATGGTTATATAAAGACATTCTCAAGATGGACCCTACCAAGACACAGACAGTCAGAGATTGGCTACAACCATCCAATATGAAACATGTCCCATGATTCCTGGGACTTGCTAACTCTTACAGGAAGTTCATCAGGAACTTCTGCTCAGTTGCAGCTCCACTGACAGCACTGAATAAGAGAACCACAGGTCCTTCTGTTTGGAATACCGAAGTGGAGGCCGTTTTTGCCGAGCTCAAACAACGGTTCAGTTCAGCTCCCATTTTGGTTTCACTAAACCTGGACCTTCACTTCATCGTGGATGTGGATGCCTTGGACTTCGGAGTGGGTGCAGTGTTGTCTCAACGGACACCTTCGGACAATGAACTGCACCCGTATGCATTCTTCTCCAGGCAGCTATCCCCACAAGAGGTGAACTACAACATCAGAAATAGATAGCTGCTCACAGTCAAGTTGCCTCTGAAGGAACACTGACACTGTCTTGAGGGGGCCAAGAACCCTTTTATCATAGGGACAGACCACATGAAGCCGGCTTATATTCAGGAGGCCAAAATGTTGAATTCCAGGCAGGCCAGGTGGTCTCTCTAATCATTTCAATTTCGTCTTGACCTATCGAGCAGCATCAACAAATCAGAAACTGGATGCCTTGTCTCTTCAGTTTGAACCTGAAAGAGCGGAACAGCCTACCACCATTTTGCCCCAAGCTAAGGTGATGGTGCCGGTTCATTGGGGAATTGACGCACATGTCCACAAGACCCAGGCACAAGGGGAGGTTCCCAAGAGCAGACCTCCAGGTTGTCTAGTCATCCCAAGTTTTCAGGTACTTCAATGGGGACATGCATGAAGAATGAACGCTTACCCGGGGATAGCCAGGACCATCAAGTTCATTAAGAGAAGATACTGGTGACCTGGAATGGTGAGAGAAACTGACAATAGGTGTGCACCCAGACATGCAAGGTGTGCACCCAGAACAAGAAGCCCCACACCGAACCTCAAAGGCTCCTTAACACTCTACCTGTTCCGGACAGACCACGGGCACACATTACCACGGACTTTGTCATGGGTCTTCCAATGGTAAGGCTGTCATCAAGGTAAATGTAGATCATTTTTTTTGAAGACCTACAAATTCATTCTCTACAAATACCATCTGCAGCAGAGACGGCCAAAATTGTCCTGCACCAGGTCTTCAGGATCCACTGGACATTGTGTAAAGGCGGAGTTCTCATTTTGCTTCACGTTTTTGGAGGGTGTTCAGTGTAATAATTGGGGCAACAGCAAGTGTTTCCTCTGGGCTTCACCCGCAGTCCACAGCCAGATGGAACAGGTGACCAGGATATGGAACAAACCCTAAGGTGCCAGGCCCCAGAAAAACTAGGCAAGTGGTGTGACCACTTGATGTGAGCAGAGGTCGCCCACAACACTCTATAGCATTTTGAGCATGGGATGTCCCCATTTGAATGCCAATTTGGGTATTCTCCACCACTCTTCCCTGAGCGGGAGGCTGAGGTTGTGGTTCCGGCAGCCAAAGAACTTATCTGACACTGTTAGAAAAAATGCAGTAGGACAAGAGGGATTTTGTTGGCCTAAACCCAGAAAGCTGAAATGAAGACTAATCACAAGAGAAAACAAAAGTCAGCTTTATAACCTGGGCAACAGGTCTGCTTGTCTACTCAGGATTTGCCTCTCCGGGTGGAGTCGAGGAAGTTGGCACCCAAGTTCAAAAGTTCAAAGTAACATTTATTATCAGAGTACATACATGTCACCACATACAACCCGGAGATCCTTTTTATGTCAGCGTACTTAGTAAACCTATAACTGTAAACAGGATCAATGGACAAACAGTACAAATACAGATAAAAATAAATAGCAGTAAATAATGAGCATGAAATAACAACATAAAAGACTCCTTAAAGCGACACTATCGGTTGTAGGAACACCAGAAGTAGAATGAGTGTAGTTATCCCTTTTTGTTCAAGATTTCATGGTAGCAGCGAGAAAAGAGCATGGCCTATGTGGTGAGGATCTTTGGTGATGGATACTACCTTTCTATGGCAACATTTCATGTAGATGTGCTCAATGGTTGAGAGAGTTTTACCCAGTCAGCACACTTTCCACCACACATCTACAGAAGTTGGTCAAGGTTTTTGATGACATGCTGAATCTCCGCAGACCCCTGAGGAAGAAGAGCCTCAGACCATCTGATGAAGGAGTGTCAGGGTAGTCAGTCAGCAGCTGACTACGCTATTGAGCTTTGGACATTGGCTGAAGAGAGTGGCTGGAACGGAGAGGCCTTGGTCCCAAATTTGGACAATGACCAGCCTGTTTCCTGCCCAAGATCCTGGTGAGCCCATGCAAATCAGCTGAATAAGACTCTCCGCTGGTGAGAGGTCCCGGTGTTGGAGTCAAGGTTGCTGCTATTATGCAGAGAAGCAGGTCACCTATGGGCCAACTGTCCGAAGCTGCAGCTGTCAGAAGAGCTGCTAAGACTGTGTCCAGTGTGGGGAGAACTGTGATGATAGTGGCCGTTACTCCCCATCCTATTGATTCTGGTGTCATGCTGAAGGCAGAGATCTGGGGAAAGAACCGATGAGAGGTGAATGGCTTTGAGGACTCTATCACTTGGGTCCTAACCATCCTCGCCTCAGTCTCTTGTCACAGTGAAGAAAGCTTATGGGATACTTGCCTTCATTAGTCACCAGTTAAGAATAAATGTGCAGGGATGGTGGAGTTATAAAACATCATTTAGGCCAAACTGGAAATATGTACCACCATTGAGCACATCTACAGGAAATCAGCATACACATTAGGGACCCTCACCACCCAGGACATGCTCTCTTCCCGTTGCTGCCATCAAGAAGAAGGTACAGGAGCCTCAGGACTCACACCACCAGTTTAGGAACAGTTACTACCCCTCAACCATCAGGCTCTTAAAACAAAGGGGATAACGTCACTCAACATCACTTGTCACACCATTGAAATGTGTCCACAGCCAATGGACTCACACTCAAGGACCATTCATCTCCCATTCTCAATATTTATTGCTTATTTTTTAAATTATTTTTATTAATTTATTATAGCCTGTGTGCTACGTGTGCAGGGGCCAGACTTCCTCCCTGTCCTCTATAATTCAGCCTGAGTTCCTTTGTGTTTCCAGTGAGGAAGCATTACATGAGCCTTGCTGTTGGAGATGCTATGTACCGACAGGAAGAGACTTGCAGATTCAGCTCTCCTTTTCGCAAGACGGCTCGCCAGTGGTGGAAGCTGGAAGTAAGAGCGACAAGCACTACCCACTACACTACCACATTAGACGCATCACAACAACCGCTTTGACACCAGGGAAATGTTAAAATGTGCATTTTGTGAAGATTGTCAGAGCAGGTTAAAAATTAGAATTTGATTCACAAAGTAAAGGAAATACATAATTGGTGTAAGTACATCGCCATCAGTTTCCTCTGATTATCAGTAGAATAAAAAGGCATCGGTAGAGCTGTGAAGTGTCATCATGTGCTCAATATGCTCCATTTGGATTCAGTCAGCTCTAGACTTCATTACAGCTTTGGTGAAAACAAGGACAAAGAGCTAAACCCTTGTGATTGAATGCCCTTGAGTACAGCAACAAGGAACCCAAACAGAATTGAAATCAATGCAGATCAATGATAAAAACAATTGTCCATTGGCTGAAAGTATATTGAGTATAATAAATAATGGTGGTTGTTGGAGATCAACTGTCTCAGTCCGCAGTCATCATAGAGAAGCCTCTTTAAGGTAGAGGACATTGCTTAATCATTTTTAGTTGCTTCAGTAATGATCTTCCATTCTTCAGAAACAGGCATGTAAACTGATGATTACACATATTCACAACTCCTTGAATAATGTAGCTGTACCTGGCAGAGTACTGTAACACCTGGACAATTTTAAAACTGGAGCTCGTACAGCGAATGTCACTTGTGTCACACAGGTTCCAGGCAAAGAACAGTTCCAACAGCGAAGAGACTCTTAGCATCAATGTTTATAATCAAAAATAACGTCAGGTCTCCATTATCAGCAGAGTGCAGGATTAATTGGCAGCTAGTGTGTGGTGATGTGGTTTTAGTCCAGATTATTCTGTGACTAGTGACATAAAGACTTCAGCTCTGGGAACAAGTTGAAGACTGGGTACTCTGTGGTATATTTACTCAACTAATCTACAGCATTTCCATTACTTTTAAGGATCGTCAGGAATATGATGGAATACTCCTAAGGACTGGACTAGTACCGTTCTAACAATGCTCAGGAAGCTTGATACCATCCAGGACAAACCATCTCTATGAAGTGGAACCTTATTCTCTACACCAGGGGTTCCCAGCTTGGAGTCAACAGAACCCTCAGTTAACGGTAAGGTCCATGGCATAAAAAAAGATTGGGAACCCCTGCTCTACATTAAACTTTATTCTTTTTCCAATTTGGCATGTTTTGACCATAGTCTGTGCAATTTACAATATGCACTTCAGCAGGGCGCCACAGTAGCATAACGGTTAGTTTGACGCTTCTACAGCTCGGGGTATCAGAATTCAGGGTTCGATTCCAGCATCCACTGCAAGCAAGTTTATAACTTCCTATCCATGTGTGCATGGGTTTCCTCTGGGTGCTCCGGTTTCCTCCCACCTTCCATAGACATACGGGTTAGTTGTTTCATTGGTCATTGTAAATTGCCCTTTGATTTGGCTAGGGTTAAATCAGTGGGATGCTGGGCAGCATGGTTTGAAGGGCCAGGAGGACCTGTCCTGTGCTGTATCTCTACATAAAATGAAAAAAACCCACCAAGGTGTCCACACCTACTAAAATGATGACTTTACCATTTTAAAGGAAAAGATCTGCAGACAAATGTTACCTTTGTTAATCATAGACTCCAGCATCTGCAGAATATCTTGTCTTTGATTTCTTAAACATCTAATCATTGCTGAATTAATGGAACTCCACCTAACAGCACTGCAGTACTTTCAAATATTCAGAAGATTCAAGATTCAAAGTCCATTTATTATCTAAGTATGCATGTAATATACAACCCTGAGATTTGTCTTTCCACAGACAGCCATGAAAAAAAGAAAACCATAGAACCTGTTGAAAGGAGGACACCAAAGCACCCCCCCCCCCGCACTTGTTTATAAAAAAACATCGTGCTAACGGCAAAAAAAACACAGAATATAAAACATTAAATTGAAAGAGTGCAGGCATATTCAGTTCAGCTCAATCTAGCACTGTGTTGTTCATTATCTGCAGGACACCCCGATCAAAAAAGCCCAAAATAGCAGTAAAGTGAAACATATCATAATGTGATCTACAGAGCCCAATCCACAATCCGCATTGATTAAATCTTGTCCAAGACTCAGGACTTCTAAACAATCCTCTGGCAGCATCAAGCAAGAGGGAGAGAGAGCCCATTCGAATGCAGGGACCTTCTTCCAGGCGAGCAAGAAGGAGAGAGAGAGACTGTTACACACACAGATACCTGCCTCCAGCAGCAGCAAGCAAGAGAATAATAGCGGGACTGAACTCCTGCTCGCCTTCTGCTCTTGCCTCAATGATTTCAATCTTTTTCAACACCTCCATTGGCAAGATCAGTGAGAAATGGAGTCGATCATGGGCTTGCACGCCGTCTCCAGGTTTCTTGGCCTTGAGGCCACAGGCTTCGCTCGGAACCTCGCGGAACACCCTCGGAGACAGCAGAGTGCCAGATCACTCAATCAGCCTGAAAGCACACCATCAAGGTGTAAATCTCAGGCTCCAGAAGTAGCTGAGCCACATTTGAAAGGAAAAGAAGATGTAAAAGAAGTGAAAGAAGTAGTTTTGTGAACTGTCTGGGGGATGTTGCCCTTGTCTGCATTGTTCACTGGCACAGAAGTGTGGCTGAGCTGCATCTTCTCAGGGCTACATAAGAATGAAATTAAATGCATCACTTATTTTGTATTCTTCAACTGATCAAGTAAACATTTTTATTTCGAGTTTCAATATGTTGTATGTTTATTAGTGAATAAACAGTTTATGTCACGGGACTATTCTGTACAACCTTAATTTAATTTCTCTTTGTGGCCGAATATACTGTATATTTCCAGAATTTTCTGCTTCTATTTCATTATCTGAAAATTGCAAACACAGATCTTATCTGTTTACTAACAATAATGCTTCATTTCTAATAGAATCAACATTGTATTTAATGTTATCAAAACTGATACTACCCTGCTGGATTAGACCATAAGACCATAAGATATAGGAGCAGAATTAGGCCATTCAGCCCATCTAGTCTGCTCCATCATTCCATCATGGGTGAATCCAGATCTCACAAAACCCAATACACCTGCCTCTTGCCGTAACCTTTGACACCCTGACCAATCAGGAAACTATCAATTTTTATGGTCTTGTCCTCCACAGCTGTCAGTGATGGTGCTTTCCACAGATTAAATAATTTGAAGTAGCAAAGACCCTGCAGAAAGAAACAAGACAAATTTGATAATAGTGAAGGCATTCCCTTTCCTAAAGCCAGTAACAAACAGAAATGGATTCATTGATAGTCATCTAAATTAATTCAACCTATTAAAAATAACTTACAAATGAATCAAATATTTTTAAAAGGGCTACAGATAATTCTGACTGGTTCATAATATCTTCATTTGTAATAAGAGGCAGCATTTCCTACTTAAAAATACTTATAAAAGGGATAAAAGGGATGAAGGAAATCATTCCCTCTCCCTTCCAACACTTTTCAACTCAATTCCTATCCACTTTATGATTCACCATGTCTTTAAATTTTGCAATATTTGCAAATCAGAAAATTGTGCATGTCATTAACATTTTTTTTAAAAAGTGGGTATCAAATATTAGTTAGGTAGATGGAGTTAAGGTACAGATCAACCATAATCTTATTGAATGGTAGAGCAGATCCAATTAACCTTCTTATCACAATGAAGTCTGTGCTCCAGTAAAGATCTTAAGTAAATAGGTTTCAAATTCATGATTAATAATGAATTCTTGAATTCTCTGTTTTCAAAATTCAGAACTTTATTGGCTTTATTAACAATCTTATCCATCAGCTTATTTTACATTCAAAGAATGATGAGGTCAAATTGGTCTTCAGTGTTCTTGGAAAATGGATTCTGTTAAGCCTTTTAACAGTGCTTGTTGTTTGCACTTTATGCTATGTATGCTATCAATAAGTTTTAACATGATTCCCCAAGTCGAAACCAGCTATGTGTGAAGAGAAGCACAGATCCATGAACTATTTCACTTTCAATCTTTTATTGGTTAATGTATCCTGAACTAAACCAAAAGTTGGTTTATGGCAGATCAATAAACTAATACGTCAAAATCGATCAACTGACTTCCAAAGGCCAGAATAGTGTTCAGCAGCTTAGCAAACAACTAGGGCAGTGTCAAGACTATTTCTGCAACTCATCAAGACTCAGAGATAAAGAGGAACTGACCAGCCTGATTTCCCACTCCTTATCTTTATCATGCAATTCCTGCTGCAAACACTTGCACATTGCCATGAGGGCAAGAGAGATAAATGTTCTCTGGCATTAAACAGCTGCAGGCACTCACTCTGAAATGCTACATGTGAGTAACATTTACATGCACAGTCTCATGCAGTTCAAGTATATTCTAGCAATGTTGCAGGACAGAAGATGGAGGACAATGTAGTAGATAAAGTGGTCCATCTTTGATTCCTCAATCATAAATAGTCTGATTTCACAGGAAGTCTCAACTTCAGTTCTTGATTTTACTTATCATTAAAGCCATTAGCAAGATTGAAGGTTTTAATTATTAACTGAAATCTGCCTCAAAGGGGAATTCATCCATAAAATATTATATTAGGGCTAGTAGGGATATTAGATATTAGATACTAAAAAGTATCTAGAAATAATGCCCTTTGTGATGTGCATATCTTCTACATACTGCACACTGATTGTTTGGAAATTTGCCTAGGATTCACTTACTGATTACTTTTCAGCAATTTTTCCTGAAAGTGTATGCATATTGAATGAGAATCAGAATCAAGGGTATTATCACTAGTACATGTTGTGAAATTCGTATTTTTGCGACAGCAGTACAGTGCAATACATAATATACTATAAATTACAATCCGAAATACTGCAGAATATTATAGAGTATAAGAAAATTAATCTAGATATAATAAGACAGACAGACAGGCAGACATACTTTATTGATCCTGAGGGAAATTGGGTTTCATTACATTCACACCAACCAAGAATAGTGTAGAAACATAGCAATATAAAACCATAAATAAGTAAATAATAATAAGTAAATCATGCCAAGTGGAAATAAGTCCAGGACCAGCCTATTGGCTCAGGGTGTCTGACACTCCGAGGGAGGAGTTGTAAAGTTTGATGGCCACAGGCAGGAATGACTTCCTATGATGCTCAGTGTTATATCCCGGTGGAATGAGTCTCTGGCTGAATGTACTCCTGTGCCTAACCAGTACATTATGGAGTGGATGGGAGTCATTGACCAAGATGGCATGCAACTTGGACAGCATCCTCTTTTCAGACACCACCGTCAGAGAGTCCAGTTCCACCCCCACAACATCACTGGCCTTTCGAATGAGTTTGGTGATTCTGTTGGTGTCTGCTACCCTCAGCCTGCTGCCCCAGCACACAACAGCAAACATGATAGCACTGGCCATTTGAATAATTTAAACATTTGAACATTTGAATAATGTTCAAAGATTCAAAGTACATTCATTATCAAAGCCTGTATGCAATATACAATGCTGAGATACATCTTACAACATATAATATATAAGAAATATATAAGAATAAGATGTGTTTGACTCCAATATTCTATGCGTTCCATTTCATGTTTAAATAGACTTCCAGGATTCAAGTCTGAAGTATAGCAAGTTGGTAATCAAAATGTACTGAGCAAATAATCAGCTCACTCAAGGGTATAGAAGGCAAGAATAAAAAATCAAAGATCACAAGCTGAAGAAGTAAATTGAATTTAAAATGTGATATGCTAATTGTAACATCTAAGATGCAAATGTAATTTTTGCATTGGACTGGATTTGCCATTGTTAAAGAGGATAATTTAGTTTCAAATCTAAAACCTTGATTCACTTTCTGTGCCAATGTAACTAGATCCACAGTAAAACATGCTTTTTATTCAAGAGACGATAAACATGGTTTGTGATCTATCTGTGACCAGTGTTTGCATATAAATGCTAGAAAACCAGTTCTTCCATAAGAACTACTTCCACACCCACTCTCAACCATATTTTATTTTTTGAGTCAGTTCTTTTGCACCAACATGTAGTGATTCACAGTTCAGTGACACTACTTGTCTTCAGAACTGGATGACTCACTAAACAATCAGGAAATTAGTTGTGGAAAATGTGTAGGTGGACCATGACCTACAACTGTAGTGTAATGTGTTTTATCTTGTTCCCTTTCCACAAATTGATTCCAACTGCAGATGTTTCCATCCCCCCAACACTTATTCAAACTATACCTGTACAGATACATTTTATTTAATTTTGAACAGCAACTTCTTATCTAGAAAAATTTGTAAATATCAGTACATTTGTGACATATGAACATTATGCTGTGTTTGTTTCTGGATATACAGTGCCAATAAAAAGTATTCATCACCTTCCCCAGAAGTTTTCATGTTTTATTGTTTTACAACATTTAATCATAGTGAATTGAACATTTGCTTTTTTTAAACACTGATCAATAGAAAAAACTGTTTTGTGTGAAAGTCCAAACAGATCTCTACCAAGTGATCTAAATTAATTACAAATATAAAACATAAAATAATTGATTGCATATGTATTCACCCCCTTCAAGTCATTATTTTGCAGATGCACCTTTGGCAGCAACTGCAGCCTTAAGTCTGTATGGATAGGTCTCTATCAGCTTTGCACATCTGGACACAGCAATTTTTCTCCATTTTTCTTTATAAAACTGCTCAAGCTCTATCAGATTGTATGGGAATCATGACCGAACAGCCTTTCAAGTCCAGACACAAATCCTCAACTGGATTGAGGTCTGGACTCAGACTTGGCCTCTTCAGGACATTAACTTGTTGTTTTTAAGCCATTCCTGTGTAGCTTTGGCTTTATGCTTGGGGTCATTGTCTTGCTGGACAAGTCGCAGTTCTCTTGCAGACTGCATCAGGTTTTCCTCCAGGATTTCCCTGTATTTTGATGCATTCATTTTATCCTCTACTTTCACAAGCCATCCAGGGCCTGATGCAGCCCCACCATGCTTCATGGTAGCGATGGTGTGTTTTTGATGATGTGCGGTGTTTGGCTTACACCAAACATAGCATTTAGTCTGATGATCAAAAAGCTCAGTTTTGGTTTCATCAGACTATAGAACCTTCTTCTGCCAAACTCTAGATGACATTTCATGTGAATTTTTTTCAGCAATGGTTTTCTCGTTTCCACTCTCCCATAAAGCTGTGACTGGTGATACACCAGGGTAACAGTTGCATACACAGTCTCTCCCATCTCAGACACTGAAGCTTGTAACTTCTCCAGAGTTTTCACAGGCCTCTTGGTAGCCTCCCTCACTCATCCCCTTCTTGCTTGGTCACTCAGTTTTTGAAGATGGCCTGCTCTTGACAGATTTACAGCTGTGCCATATTCTTTCCATTTCTTGATGATTGCCCTAACTATACCACAAGGGATATTCAGTGACTTGGAAATTTTCTTGTATCCATCTCCTGACTTGTGTTTTTCAATAACTTTTTTGCAGAGTTGCTTGGAGTGTTCACTTGTCCACACGATGTAGTTTTTGCCAGGATACTGACGCACCAGCAGTTGGACCTTCCAGATACAGGTGTTTTTTTTTTTACTATAGTCAATTGAAACAGCTTGATTGCACATAGGTCTCCAAAACCTAATCTCCATTTGACTAATGAAGTGACTTCTAAAACTGTTTGGCTACACAGTGCTGATTTGTGTCATATTAAAGGGGGAGGGGTGAATACCTATGCTACCAAATATTTTGTGTTTTACATTTGTAATTAATTTAGATCTTTGTAGAGATTTATTTTCACTTTGACACAAAAGTCTTTTTTGTTGATCAGTGTCAAAAAAGCCTAATTAAATCCACTATGATTCAATGTTGTAAAACAATAAAACATGAAAACTTCCAAGGGGGATGAATTCTTTTTATAAGCACTGTATATAGAGGAGAATATAAGCAAGAATCAGTAATAGACCCTAAATCAATGAGATATTTTGCACATTTTTGCAACTTAAGTCATTCTCTTCTGTTGTTTCAATTCTGTGCCCATAAATAATTAACACTTTGCTTTTTATAAAATTGTCGATGTCGGTTCTTAACTTACTTTGTGTAATGAATAGTTTTCTTTTATTTCTTTTTCTTTCTCATTATCAGAAAAAAATCCTATTAAACATTTTAAAATGACCACTATCCTGAACTTCAATGTTGCAGATAGTATATATAATTCAAGCAATCCTGGTTTCAAAGTCTTCTGATCATTAGAAGGGCTGACCTAATGAATATTATCGTTTGCATAAAGAACATAGCAAATTTCAGATGAAGCATTTCTTAGTGACATCAGTAAATTAAAAAACCTGCAGAAATTTCTTGAAGATGATACTGTAGCCAAAAGTACATAAAAGGAGAAAATGCAGGAAATACTCAGTTGTTCAGGGAGTGGCTGGGGATGGAAACAGGAAATGTTATATTTTAATGATTTTTCATGAGAACCAGTGGATGAATTTAAACGTTTTTGATGTTTTACATGTTTTCTTGTTCTTCAGTGTGATTTCTTAAGAAATATGGCCGATTTTGAATTTTTCCTGAATGACAGCAGTCCAGTTTGGCGGTTTGCTTTGACTGGGTCTCACACTGCAGTGGGATTTATGGTCAGAAAGCCTTGCAGCATAGAGGATCAAGTTGAAGTCACCTTTCACAAGGGATGTCATGCAGGTGCACTGGCTGAAGATGAGATTAAGCTTATTAGGTTGTTGACCAGCAAGTGTGACAGGTAGGATTTCCAGTAATCCAATAATTCACAGGCTTTACGCTTGTTTCCAGGTTACGGTTACTGTCCATCCAAGGCTTTTAATTTTTTAATTTTTATGTAGTTACAGTTATGTAAACAGGTCCTTCTTGCACCAAAGAGCCTGTGCTACCAAGTTCTCTATATCCCATTTTTGTCCCCTCTTTAACATAGGGTAAATACCAGGCCAGCTTTGGCCAATGTTTTGTAGTTATCAGAGCGCAGTGAATACTGTTGGTTCCCTCATAATAAAAAGACTTAGGCTGTCTGCATGATGCCCTGTCTATAAGGACCACTCATTAAAACATAAAGAATAGAAGCTGGAGTAGGCTCTTCAACCCCTTATGTCTGCCCTGCCATTTAACCTTTCACCTCAGCAGCACTTCCCCAAACTAACCTTATATCCCTTGATTATCTAACAATCTGCTGATCTCTGTCTTGCACAAGCTCAGTGACTGTTCCTCAGCTGTTCTGTTTCAGGAGAGAACTCAAATTATTCACGACCTCTTGGGTTGAATTTTTTCCTGCCTCTATCCTGAATGGCTTCCCCTTATTCTGAGGCCATGAGTCTAGGTAGTAGACATGCCAGTTACAGGAAACATACCCTATCAGACACCTTAAGAATTTTGAACAATTTGACATTCTTCTTAGCTTGACAGAGAATAGACCTGATCTACTTAATTCTCCCCTGTAACAACCAGCCTCAAGAATCAATCTGCCAAATCTTTGCAGGGCCGTGTGTCATAAACATAACCTTCCCAGGTTAGGAAACCAGACACAAGTTCCAGATACATACTCACTAGGGCTCTATATATTGCAGCAATAAAGATCAACATATAGTTTGCCTTTCTATTTAAAATCAGAGTCAAAATCAGGTTTAATATCACTGGCATATGTCGCAAAAATTGTTAACTTTGCAGCAGCAGTACAGTGCAATACATAATAATAGAGATAAAAAGACTGCAGATCGTGTGTGTGTGTGTGTGTGTGTGTGTGTGTGTGTGTGTGTGTGTGTGTGTATATATAAAATAAGTACTGCAAAATAAGAGAAATAAAAAAGTAGTGTGGCATCCATCATTAAGGACTCCCATCACCCAGGACATGCCCTCTTCTCATTGCTACCATCAGGAAAGTGGTACAGGAGCCTGAAGGCACACATTCAATGATTCAGGAACAGTTTCTCCAAATGCACATTGAACCCAGGAACACTACCTGACTACTTCTTTTCTCTTTTTGCACTACTTATTTAATTTAACTTTATAAATAAATATCTGTTAGAAGAAGTTTTAAATTGCAGATCACATCAGATTAGTTTATTGTCATGTATGCCAGCATACACTGGAATTCTTTGCACACAGAGTAAACATAATTACATGGTTATAATAATTAGAACAATAAATACAGCAGTGAGTGCAAAGCAGAAGAATGGTGCCAGAAGGAGAAGGTGTAGGGAGTAGGTTGAGGTTGATGTTTATTCAGAGAGAAGTAGAGAAACTGTTTGTGATTAGAAGCATGGATGGTTTCCTCAAAGCACATGTAGCAGAGATTAAGATATTTCTAGTGTTTGCTCCAGAGTGCTTACCATATGCCATCCTTTGCCTCCCCTGATACCTCCCCTTTACTATAGTTGTTTGGCCTCTCAACATGCAGGCTGCATTTCCCACATCTATGCTCTCACCCTCTCTCATCCTGCCCTGAATAATGACACAGTAGCTGTTGAATGGTGTGGGGTATGGATAGTTAATCAGTGAAGATTAGAAAAGGATATCTGATCAGAGTGCAGCAATACTCTGAGAGGGTATATGCTGAAAAGCTGTAAATTTCTAACTAAGGGACCTTAGTCTGAAGAAAGGGATTAGTCACATATGAGAAAATGATGGAACAACTCTTCATTTGGAGGATTCTCAAGCTTTTGGAATATTCTGCTGCATATGACTAAAAGTGTCCTGAACATGAGCTTGTGCACATCTGAGACTGATAGACCTTAGGCTCTAAGAAATGTCATTTATTTGGATTTTCAGAAGGCATTTGATAAGGTGCCACCCGTGAGGTGTTATAGTGTTACAGGAAAGATACTAGCATGGATAGCAGAATGGCTGACAGGCAGGAGGCAGCAAGGGGCCTTTTCAGGTTGGCTGCTGGTGATGAATGGTACTCCTCAAGGGTCAGTATTGTGACCGCTACCTTTCACATTGTTTGTCAGTGATTTAGATAATGGAATTGATGATTTTGTGGCCAAGTCTGTGGATGATACGAAGGTAGGTAGAGGGGTAGGTAGTGCTGAGGAAGCAATGCGATTACAGCTGGACTTTGGACAGATAGGAAGGATAGGCAAAAATGTGGCAGGTGGAATACAATTTTGGGAGATGTATGATAATGCATTTTGGTAAAAGGAACAAAAGTGCGGACTATTATCTAAAAGGGGAGAAGGTTCAAACATCAGAGGTGCAGAGGGACTTTGGTGTCTTTGTGCAAGACTCCCAGAAGGTTAAGTCAGTGATAAAGGAGGTAAATTCAATGTTTGCATTTATATATTGGCACTCTGGCACAGTGGTGACAAGAAAACAACCTCTCCCTCAATGTCACAAAATCAGGAGGTTTGTGGACCTCAGGAGGAACAGAGACAGGCTCACCTCTATTGACATCAATGGATCTGGGGTTGAGAGGGTGAACAACTTCAAGTTCCTCAGCATACACATCACTGAGGATCTCACTTGGTCTGTACATACCAGCCGTGCGGTGAAAAAAAGCACAACAGCGCCTCTTTCATCTCAGAGGGCTGAAGAAGTTCGGCAGGAGTACCTAAATCCTAAGGACTTCCTACAGGGGCAAAATTGAGAGCATCCTGACTGGCTGGTATGGGAACTGTACTTCCCTCAATTGCAAAGCTCTACAGAGAGTGGTGCGGACAGCCCAGCACATCTATGGTATGAACTTCCCACTGACTATTCAGGATACTTACAGCAACAGATGCGAAAAAAAATACTGGAAGGATTATTGGAGTCACTCCAACCACAAACTGTTCCAGCTGCTACCATCCAGGAAAGGGTACTGCAGCATTAAAGACAAGACCAACAGGCTCCCGGACAGCTTCTTCCACCAGGCCATCAGACTGATTAATTCATGCTGACACAACTGTATTTCTGCATTATATTGACTGTTCTGTTGTCTATTTTACTGTACATGCTACTTATTACGAATTACTACAATCTGTATATTACACATTCAGACGGAGATATAACGTAAAGATGTTTCCTCCTCACGTATGTGAAGGATGTAAGAAATAAAGTCAACTCAATTCAGTTCAGTTTCAAGGCAATAGAATATTAAAGCATGGAGATAATACTGCAGCTTTATAAGACACTAATCAGGCCACACTTGGAGTTTTGTCAACAGTTTTGGGCCCCATATCCCATAAGGGATGCGTTATCATTGAAGAGAGTCCAGAGGAGGTTCACGAAGATGATTCTGGGAATGAAAGGGTTAACGTATGAGGAGCATTTGGCAGGTTGGGGCCTGTGCTCACCAGAATTTAGAAGAATACAGGGGGATCTCAATGAAATCTACTGAATGTTGAAAGGACCATATAGGGTCAATGTGGAGAGGATGTGTCCTATGGTCAGGGTATCCAGAACTAGAGGGCATAGCCTCAAAATTGAGGGGTGATTCTTTAGAACAGAGGTAAGGAGGAATTTTCTTTTAGCCAGAGAATTGTAAACCTGTGGAATGCTCTGCCACAGAATGCGGTGCAGGCCAGGTCTGTTGGTATATTTAAGGCAGAAGTTGATCGTCTCCTGATCGGTCAGGGCATCAAAGGATATGGCGAAAAGGTCATGGGGTTGAGTGGGATCCCGGATCAGCCATGATGGAGTGGTGGAGCAGACTCAATGGACTGAATGGTCTAATTCTGCTCTTATGTCTTACAGTGTTATGGAATCAAGGGTTATGAGGAACAGACAGAAATGGACAGCTAGAACTGTACTTGTGTGCTGCAGGATAATGATAATCAGGAAAGAGCACAGAATGTAAGACAACATTCTGTTATAATAAAGACTACCTTAGAAAGGAAAAGAACATTGCAAAACAAAGCTCCATTTATACAGAACAATACATTGTAGATTATTTGCTAAGCTATTCCCCTTCCCCTATTTCAGGGCTTCATGCAATATTCCATGAAAAATGATAGGGAAGATCTATTGGTAGTGGATCAAACATTCTAAGACTGTGGTCACTGATGTCCAACCACAATCAACACAATTAATTAAAGTTGACAAAAAAAAACAAACGCTGGAGCTGGAAACTGAAGAGGACTTTAGAATTTATAAAACTAATGTATTCAGCTTAATTCAGTTTTTTTAAAATCGCAAATCAGGCTGTGGGTGTCATTTGAAAGATCAGCATTCCACATCTCTCAATGTGGCTTGAGAGGCCCACCTTAGAAGTTAACTTCAAACATAGATGTACAAGGCATAAAAACTCTAAACTGGTACGGAAACCAGTTTTCCTTCTTTAATGAATGGCAAAATCAGTTTGGTATATATGACAAGTTAACAGCTTCACGGTAACTCTTTAAATTACAAATTAAAAACTTCGTGGGTGGAATCTGAAATCACATTCTCTGAGTTATCTATCCAGCCAAGTTGATATATATTTAAATAGCAGTATCACATCATTACAACCTTCCAATTAAATTTAGTGGTGTTAGTTATGTTTTGTAACTCCAAAAATTGATCAAAAGAAAATCACAGGAACCAGGATAATTGTCTACTTTCAGCAGTTTTTCTTTAGTGAGGTGCTAACGTATGACATGGTGGCATGAAGACATATGCCATTCACGTACTTTTATATATAACCCGTAATGAATTGAGCAAACAAAGAATGTTTAATCAAACAATATATTTACAAGATTACTCAAATATTACTGAAATGTTAAATATACAATATTCCTCCCTGCTTAGCGATAAACTCTAACTCAATACAGAATGCATCTCCACTCAAATATGTAACATATTGCTATCTAGTCAACTTACAAAGTATTTAACCAGTATACTATATAATAGAACTACTTTCTTGACATCCACAGCATAGCAAATTTTAAATTGTCCCATTCAGGTCTAAAGATTTAACTGATGTGAAGGACTTCTTACTCTTGTGGGATAAAGTCTTTCCTGACAAGGGGGTTCACTGTGCTTGGCAGATGGCTATGAAACAATTTCAGGTTCTGGAGCCTCCTCCGTGGAGGTTGTAGGAGTTGACTCTAAGACCGCAGGAAGTGGTTCTGACAGCTCTGGATACTTTTCTTCTCTAACAAATGACCTTGTTGTCCTCATATGAGTGACGTGTCATCTCCAGATGACATCAAATGCAAATCTCCAGAGTATTCCAGTTCTGTCCTTAATCTTTCCAAGTAACCAATCTTGATCACCTCTGTAGTCTTTTGCCATGAGTGAATTGTTGAGCCTCTTTGTTTGAGAAGTCATCAGTTTGTCTCAGCTGTCTGTCCTGCATACTCCTTCTGTGATTGGGTTTGAGGAGATCCAAGTGTGAGTGTAAGGCATGGCCCAGGAGCAGCATAACTGGTGAGTTGTTGTTTGTTGAGTATGCTGCATTTCAATTTGCTAAAGGAAAGTAGGTGACTTTCTGATTCAGTGTGGTGTGTTAAGACCATAAGACATAGGAGCAGAATTAGATCATCCAGCCCATTGAGTCAGCTCCAGCATTCCATCATGGCTGATCCCACTCAAGCCCCTACACCTGCCTTCTTGCCATAGCCTTTATGCTCTCACTAATCAGGAAACGATCAAATTCCACCATAAGTGTACGCATGGACTTGGCCACCACCATCTGTGGCAGAGCTTTTTGCTGACATTGCTCACAGCGCTTTCTTTAGATTCTGGACAAATCTTTCCACCGAGTCATTTGTAGCTGGATGGTACAGTGCAGATGTAATACTATATGTCTTATTCCATTAATTTTCTGGAATGACTGAAAATGTTCAGCTACAAACTGTGGTTCATTGTCATTGACTGAGTGTTCTGGAGCACCAGTCCTTGAGAAAAGACTTCTCAACACATCAGCAGTGTGTGAGGCTGTAGTGGAAGCTATTGGGAACACTTCTGGCCACTTTGTAGCTGCATCCACTACTACCAAGAAATTTGTGCCCATGAATGGTCTGGCAAAATCCTCATGAATCCTCTGCCAGAGCAATGCAGACAAATCCCATATATGGAGTGGCACTGCTCTTGTTATCTTCTGGACATGTTGGCATCCTGAACAGAGCATGGCAAGCTGCTCAACCTGCTAATCTATCCCAGGCCACCAGACAAAGCTTCGAGCCAACACTTACATTTTGATCATGACTAGATAATCAGCATATAGGTCCTCCAACTGCTGGATGGTGCAACTCTCAATCCCCACATAGGGCAATCTCCGTCAAAAGCAATTTCATCCCAGCACTAGTAAAAACGGGGAGACTGGAATTTTGGCTGCGCATTCCAGCCATTCTGGGTGGCCATATAGACCTGAGATAGTGTGGGGTCATTTCTGGTTTCCATTTAGATAATCTCTGCCATAATAGGGGGACTTTTGATTTGCATTGGGGAAAATATGTCAAGAGGAGCCCTCTTTTGTAAATTATTCAGCTGTTTCTTTTTCCATGGGTAAATAGGACAATCCACCCATCAGCATCAGCATTTGTTCTCTTGAGTTTGACCTTTCAGTTGTGACTTCCAAGAAACAGAGTCCAACTCTGTTGCTGCCATTAGTAGAACACTATTCTATGGATTGAAAATGAACACCAGTGGTTGATGGTCAGTTAATAGGGTAAACTTCCTTCCATACATATTGGTTGACATGTTTTCCACCCCAAACTAGATTCAAAGCCTTGCTGTCAATCTGTAATCTGTGCATAATTTTTCTCTACAGTGGTGCAAAGGCTATGGGGCAATAACTTCCATCACTCACAACATGTGACATGACTACACCTATACCATCAGGTGAGGTGTCCAAGGGAAGCTTCACTGGATGATGTGATCATAATGTGTGAATACAGTTTCTTATGTCACCATTTCCTTTACCATGTGGAAAGCCACCTCACACTGTTTGTCCATTGCCATTTCTTCTTCATCTGTGGTAATGAGTTCAAAGGGTGGAGCACAGTAGCTAATTTTGGCAGGAACCTGTTATAGTAATTGACAAATCCAAAAAAAAATTACCACAACAGTGACACTTCCTTTAGCCTTGGAAGCCCCAAGATCACATGTATTACACACTAGTGTAGTTCTTGTGCATCAATGGAGTAACCATAATACATGATGCTTGGTTTAAAGAATTCACAATTGTTGCTTCATGCTCTAAGCCCATAGTCATCTATTCTTTTTAACGCTGTCTTGAGATTTTGTAGATGTTCCTTATCATCCTTACTACTAACAATGGTGTCATCCAGGAAACACTGAGCACATGGACAATCTTGCAGCTCCAGGTACATTCTGCCAGAGTGTAGGTGCAGCTGTTACTCCAAGAATAAGACTATTAGAGTGATAAAGCCCTTTATGAGTGTTAATGGTGAGAAACACTTTGGGCTCTTCTTCCACCTCCATCTGTAGGCAGGCTTCAGCTAAATCCACTTTGCTGAAGTGCTTCCCTCTGTAATGTGAAGAGTTAATTTGCTTGGCACTTGAAAGCTACTTCTGCTGTGCCAGTCATTGATTGGCCCATCAAGCAAGGCCCCACAATGTTGACCCTCCTGTTTTTACCACGTACTAGCACAATGTGGCTTGTTGGTTGATATATTTCACTAGAATGAATGTCATTCCTACAGGATTTATCTTTTTTTCCCAGTGTAAGTTATCTGCAGGCTTCAGTTCAGGATCTTTGATGTGCCTTTTCAACTCATTTTACAGAATGACTGTAACAGCTGAGTCAGTGTCCAATTCCAATTTAATTAATTTGCCATTCACTTTTGGTGTAAGCCATATTGCTTGTCGCTTGTTAGTTTTCATATGGTAAATCTTAAGGCTACTCAGTACTGTGTCACTCTCATCATTTTCAGATCTTTCATCAACAACATGCAGATTGGTGCCTTTATTGAAACTGCAACATGACATTTTAAGATCTTTTTCTCTTTTCTGTGCAGTCAATTTTTTTGTCTGCCTGACATGCTCTTTGTATGTGTCTGACTTTGTTGCATTTTCAACAAGTTTTCTCTTTAAATCTGCATTGGGCTGGTGTATGTGTGCCCCTGCCATGACAGTAAGTCATTTTGTTTGGCCAGGCAGGTTTCTGTTTAGACATTGCAGTTTTGTTCATGTTCACTTTCATTCTTGACTGAATCTCAATTGTTTCTCTGGTTGCTGTTTTCATTGATACAGTGACTTCAACTGCTCTTTTAAATGTGTGTTGTGCTTCAGTTAGAAGCTATTTTTAATGCTTTCTTGTAAATTTCCACAAAATAAATGATGTTTCAGTGCATCATTAAGCAGAAAAATTTAGTCACCTTGGCTGAAATGGGTTTCCCTTCTTTTTGATTCTGCTAATGAAACCTAAAGTGTTCTGTGATTAGCAATGGTTTCAGTTCTAAATGTTCCTACATTACATTCATATCAGCAAAGCTCATTTTGGCTGGTTTGGTTGCAGTAGCTAAAGTTCTAAGCAAAATGGATGTTTTTCCATCTGCTGTACTTAGCAACACTGACTCACTTTTCCCTGGCAGTTTCATTTGCTTCAAAATACTGCTCAATTCATGCAGTGTACATCCAGTTATCTGTTGTGCAATTGAACACATCTATTTTTCTGATGTATCAAGCCATTTCTGCTTTATTTAGTTATTATCTCCCAGTACTTTCTGCTTATGAATCCATGGCTGAGCTTGTTACTTGTTACTTTTGACCATTTTTCTGTCTCCCCTTCCAAAGAAAAACGTCCTGCACTTCAACTGGTAAGTAGTTGTCTCGGGTTCATTTTTAAACTTCCTTCTTGCCACTCTTATGTTTTGTAACTCCAGAAATTAATCAGAAGAAAAAAAAAACAGGAACTGGAATATTTACATACTTAGTTTTTCTTTAGAGAGGCACTCACATTTGACGTGGTGGCATATGCTATTCATGAACTTCTTACATATAACCCACATGAATTATGTAAACAAAGAATGTTTAATCAAACAATATATTACTCGAGTATCACTATTAAATACACTGCAGCACTAGAAGGCATCTCCATCTTACAAATACCATAAAGCACACAGTATCATCACCTAAAACTGGATTATGTGGTAATGGAAAGGCAACCAACATGTTCTGCTGAAAATTATGTCATGGATTTCTAAGTGTCCAAAGATTCTAAAAAGCAAAATAACAGGCAGAACCAAGTAACTCATTCTTTTGAGCCATCATTTTAAAACAATGGTGCAACTTTTCCTAGCATAGTAAATGTTAACATTACTTTATACCAGGAACAGTAATACAGTGTTTAATTTATAAACATTGATGTAAAAGGCACTTATCAACTATATAATTAGACTTATCTAAAAGATTGTATTTGCAAATGGAAAATAGAAATGTCAAGCAAATCTGTTACTAAAATTGAATTTGTATTTATACTCAAATCATGACCACAGGAAGTAAGTTAAGTTGACAAGAAGTGAAAAATGTTGCAGAACTTTATTTCTGATGCATGTCAATCACACTTCAATCAATAAATCAAAAAGTACGGTATAGATTGAAAATAAACCTAATTATTTTTCTTTTTTTTCTCTTATCTTTGATATTTTGCTTTTTCCCTTGATGGCCAAGAACCATGGCTATGTGTACAATTGTGTACTGTCCTGATGAAGAATCTAGGTCTGAAATGCTGACTGTACTCCTTTCCATAGAATCTGCCTGGCCTGCTGAGTTCCTCAAGCATTTTGTGTGTGTTGCTTGGATTTCCAGCACCTGCAGATTTTCTCTTATTTATGTATACAATTTTTCTTTTATCTTAGTGAAAGTGATTTTGGTGTACTTTTAACATTGCGTCTTTTACAGTAAGTGCACCTATAAGATTGCGCAACATGAAGAATATAACAGTACTAATTAAAATTTACTGAGACTCCGGTGAATTAAATGAGCGCATCGGATGATGCGATGAACGTGGCTCAGTGCTCTTTGACTGTCACAGGCAACTGAAAATACTGATAGAAACACAAGTTCCTTCTTCAGAAAATTCAGGTATTGACAAGACTGAGCAAGAAAGGGTGTGATTCTCTCACAGGAGAACCAAGAAGCCACCAAATTACTCAATAACAATTTGCACTTATATAGTATTTTTAATTCAACAAAATGGCTCTAAGTATTGTTTAAAGACAAAATGTGATACCTAGCCACAAAAGATAATGGTAGGTCAGATTATTGATAGGCTGCTCAAATTGTTTCCACTGAGTTTTGTTTTACTTATTATCAAGATGTCATTGCTTTAGGATAGGCCAACATTTACTGTCCATCCATAATTGCCTTTGAGAATGTAGGAAGGGCCATGCACTTGAAGTGTTGGAGTTTCGCTGGTGAAAGTAATGTGACAATGCCATTTGGGAGGGTATTCCAAGATTTGGACCCAGGTGTTGAGAAAGAATGACAATATATTTCCAGCAACACACACAAAATGCTGGTGGAATGCAGTAGGCCAGGCAGCATCTATAGGGAGAAGTCCTGTTGATGCTTCGAGCCGAGACCCTTTGTCAGGACCCTTCGTCCTTGTAAATAAAGTGAACAGTTTTGTAGTCTGAGGGCATGGAGCTTCTTGAGTGATGTTCAATTTGTATTCATCCAGGCAAGTAAAAAATGTTCTATCAGACTTTGAACTGTGCCCTTTTAGAAGGTGGAAAGATTCTGGGGTAACAAGTGGGTTACTCAGAAAAGGTAAGAAATCTCTGACCATTTTTAAAAGTATGTTACATATATAAGACCATAAGACTTGGCCTCCTCTGCAGTCTGTGGCAGTGGATTCCACAGATTCGCTACTCTCTAGCTAAAGGAAATCCTCCTTACCTCTGTTCTAAAGGGTCCCCTCTCAATTTTGAGGCTGTGCCCTCTAGTTTTGGATACCCCGACCATAGGAAATATCTTCTCCACATCCACCCTTTCTAGTCCTTTCAACATTCGGTAAGTTTCAACGAGATCCCTGCACATTCTTCTAATTTCCAGTGAGCACAGGCCCAAAGCTGCCAAACGCTCCTCAGGTGTTAACCCCTTCATTCCCATAATCAGTCTCGTGAACCTCCTCTGGACTCTCTCCAATGACAGCACATCCTTTCTGAGATATGTCTATTTCAATTTTAATTACTGGGCAATTGTAAAATCCAGGATATTGATGATGGGGGACTTTTTATCATTGAATATCAAGAATAGTTTTTTTTGGATGTGATAATTATCTGGTGGTGTGGCATGATGTCTGCAGTAAAGGAATGCCATTGGGCTTAAGTGGAGTATTAATGATACCATGGACCAGTTGAACTAAATAGTTTCTTTCTATTCCGTAATTCTATGTAAATATTAACAACCTCGTACATTTAAAGTTAACAGTTAAATATTAGCTTTATTTGTCACATGTATATTGAAACTCACAGTGAGTGTGGGAGGAACCCAGAGTATCTGGAGGAAACCCATACAGTTACAAAGGGAATGTATAAACTCCATACAGACAGAGGCAAGAATTGAACTGCAAGCTTACAGCTGCAGACTGATATATTAGTCCACATTATCTCATTATTGGTCTGGGCTGCATCATTTTATTTCTACATTATATTGGGGTTTAATGCTAGCCTAAGGTAATGTTTTGCTCGGACTCCCTGTGCAGATTCTTAGCCTGATCTGTGTTGTGTGTGGTCACAAGGGTGAAGATTGGATTGATCTTTATTGATATAGATTGAGGCTCCTATATAAATAATTGTAAAGAGCTGTATCAACGTAAAGAGCTGGATATTTCCAGACTTGACCCATTACCCAGAGTCACTTCTTAAACTCCTGTTTGCCTGCACTAATCTAGACTAGATGTTGAAGGCTGATCTCACTGGATAGACAAATCCCTATGGCAAGCAGGACTCAAGCTGAGATAATTCATATTCAGATGCATCAAAATAATTATAGTTATCAATGAGGTGTATAAAAGCCTTAAATGAAAGTTTAAAGGCATTCAGAAACTAAATTACTTTTTCTATTCTTTGGGCCAAGAGCTCCAGCTGAAATGAATGACTTTTGTCAGGTCTGAGCTAATGTAGGATCAGAGAACTCAGTCCACTGCTGGACTCCATAGAGGCATCTGGCATTCATTTTGTTGCAGGCTTTCAGCTCTGATTGAGTTTGGGACTAAACTGTATCTAAATCTCTTCTTTTTGGGTGGCCCTTTGGGAATGTGAATGTCTTACTTCCACAGTGATTTTGTGATGGTTGATGGCACCAATGTGGGGCCTGCAGGTTTTACCACAGATGGGGTAGGGGGTGTCTGATGGGACAACAGGGTAGGTGGCTGTAAGGTAGTGTACTCCTCCTGCTTTTACCAGCCTTTCTCGTGCTCTTGAAGGATGTGTTTGAATGCCATTTTAAAGGTTCCTTCACTTTGAGCAGCCATGGGCCAGGGATTCTCAAGAGTAAAAGGAATGTTGCTATTTTTTTCAAGGAGGCTTTGAGAACATTCTTGAATCCCTCTCTACTGGCTGGTTATCTTTCCCTGCAACAGCCCTTTGAATAGATTACCTACTTATGGAGGAATACAAATGACCTGACCAGCCCAATGGAGTCAATGAATGTAATTAGGCCCTCAAAAATTTGGATGTTGTCCTGGTTGATGTTGGCTTGCTTATCCTTCTGGTGGATACTTTGGTAGTAAACTTCCTTTATGCTCTGAGCTGCCTGTAGGTGTGTGAGAGCAAGTTTATACCTGCACCTAACATTTGGACCATCAGTCTGTGAGCATGTATCCAAGTAGTTGAATGCCAGCTGATGCTTGTATAGTTGGTGGCCACAGTCAGGCAAATTCACCCCACTAAACAATATTGATGTCTGACAGGAGTGAGATGACGACAGCCAAAATCAGGCAGGTGTTGGAAATAACGTTGGAGGTATTTTGAAATAAAATTACTAGGAATGCACAGTGACTAAGCACCTGTGTCGAAATCAACAGGATCAATATTAACTCTAGTGTATTCAAGGGAGAAAATAGATCATAATTGTTGCAAAAATTGCTCTAACAAGTATGAATTAAATAAGTGACATTAAAGAAAATATTTCCAGGGTTGATCCAGACAATAAATCTTTGAGATTTACAAGGAAGGAAAGAATTCAGAAGAATGCTAAATGAGCTGAGAGTTCAATATGCTGTTTTTCATTTCCCAAGAAACACAGAATATTAGAAGTGACACCATCAAACATGGGTGTTTACCCCATTTGCCTGAGATATAAGTGATTCTTATTTAAACTCATGGGTTACGTTGGTGGCAGTATGACCAAAGCAGTCTGTCATTTTTAAAAAATCTCCTGAGTATAAGTGCCTATTTGCAACTTGAAGCAATATGCATAAAATGCTGGAGGAACTCAGCAGGTCAGGCAGTTTCTATGGAAATGAATAAACAGTTGCTGTTTCATGCTGAGACCCTTCAGGCAGACATCTTCCCCCTTCCTTTTCAGTCCTGAAGAAGGGTCTCAGACTGAAACATCGGAAAAAGCCTCTGACTATCCACACAATCAATGCCTCTCATCATCTTATACACGTCTGTCAGGTCACCTCTCATCCTCCATCGCCCCAAGGAGAAAAGGCTAAGTTCACTCAACCTATTCTCATAAGGCATGCTCCCCAATCCAGGCAGCATCCTTGTAAATCTCCTCTGCACCCTTTCTATGGCTTCCACATCCTTCCTGTAGTGAGGCGACCAGAACTGAGCACAGTACTCCAAGTGGGGGCTGACCAGGGTCCTATAAAGTTATAACATTACCTCTCGCTCTTAAACTCAATCCCATGGTTGATGAAGGGCAATGGGTAATACTGTGGTGAACTACATATACCTGTCTGGACACGCCCCCCCCCCCGCCCCGCTGACTGCTCCTGTGGATCCTCCTTCAGACCCCTGAATAAAGGCGATCGGAGGCACTGCTCCTCCCTCAGTCTCCAGGATGTTGTGTGGTGGGCTCTTGCTGCTGACGGTGCTTTCTTCCAGCTAATAAAAGCCTACCTTGACTCACGTCTCTGAGAGTTATTGATGGTGCATCAAATACACCGTATGTCTTCTTAACCAGAGTCAACCTGTGCAGCTGCTTTGAGCATCCTATGGACTCAGACCCCAAGATCCCTCTGATCCTCCACACTGCCAAGAGTTTTACCATTAATACCATCATATTTGACCTACCAAAATGAACCACCTCACACTTATCTGGGTTGAACTCCGTCTGCCACTTCTCAGCTCAGTTTTGCATTCTAAAAATGTCCTGCTGTAGCTTCTGACAGCCCTCCACACTATCCACAACAACCCCAACCTTTGTGTCATCAGCAAATTTACTAACCTGTCTCTCCACTTCCTCATCCAGGTCATTTATAAAAATCACGAAGAGAAGAGGTCCCTGAGGCACACTACTGGTCACCGACCTCCATGCAGAATATGACCATCTACAACCACACTTTGCCTTCTGTGGGCAAGTCAATTCTGGATCCACATAGCAATGTCCCCTTGGATCCCATGCCTCCTTACTTTCTCTATAAGCCTTGCAGGGGGTATCTTATCAAATGCCTTGCTGAAATCCATATATACTACATCTACTGCTGCTTAGACACATCCTCAAAAAAGTCAATCAGGCTCGTAAGGCACGACCTGCCTTTGACAAAGCCATGCTGACTATTCCTAATCATATTATGCCTCTCCAAATGTTCATATATAAATCCTGCCTCTCAGGATCTTCTCCATCAACTTACCAACCACTGAAATGGCATAAAAAAATTCCAATACTAGTAGCTTTAGGCAGTAAACTGGTACCTCACACAAATATCTCTGGCCAGTCTCCTGTAATTTCATACCTAGCTTTCCACAATGTCTTAGGATACACCTGGACAGGCCCCAGGATTTGTCCATGTAATAATTCTTTAAGATTGGCAACACCTCCTCTTCTATAATATGAATACATTCCAAGGCATCAATATTCATATCACTTAATTCCTGATCTCCACTGTAAAATGTGACCAGCAGTACATTTTTAACTTCAATATTGTAGTGTGCACAAATTGAAGTGAGAATCATGTTGAATATCAAAAGGACAGGGCAGAAGAGAGATTTGATTGGATTATCCCACAGTCAGCACTTGAGCTCCATGTGCTCCTGACAGAGAGACTCAAGCAGTGTCCAAACGCCTCTGTCCATCTCCACAGAATCAGGTGAAGGAGTCCATTTCTCATATTTTGTTTATATTTTCTCAATACATCTTTGAGAAGATTATTAAAACAGTTTCTCACTCTTCTTTAGATTGCTTGCCACCTAAGAGCTAACAATGCTTGCTGTGGGAGACAGGTATCAGACTTATGGACAGAGTGGGCCACCTATTGAAGCTGGCAGGGCTTATGCCTATAGCTTAAAATCTGAGGACTTTGACCTGGGAAAGAACACCAATGCCAATTCACCTATTCCACTGGTGGATTTGATGATAACATTTACTTTGAACTTTGAATTATTACCTGCGAAGTAACGGGAATGTTCTTTTAAACTCGAAGAACACATTATTTACAAGATGTTAAAACAGCTAACTTGGTGTCCACTGGGATTTATTTGTCAGAATAAACTTTTCCATTGGGAACATTTTAGGTAATGTTTTTAAATACTTTTCACCAGTTAGCAGCCTACTTGCCTTTAATCTGGTAGTTTAAAAACTTCAGTAAATTGAAGGGACTTGCTTATAGTTCGCTGAATGTGATTGATGAAAAATCCAAAGTGAAAACACAGCAAAGCTCCGGGAAAAAAACATTCAGCAGCTCAATCAACTAGCTGGAAAAACTATTATAACGTTTTATATCATTTACATTTATTGATATCTTTAAGAAGATTTATTAAAATTACAAAACAGCAAATTTCAATGTGTTAGAGTGCATGCAATACATCAGAAACTGACATTTTTCTTCCAAAGAAACATTTGAAGGGAAATAATTCAAAACGACAACATTGCACACTGGTTACAAGCGTCGTTCAGCGGAGCCCGGCCGGCTCGCGCCAGTAGAGAGGTCCCACCGGGTAGCTGCCCCTGTCTCTGCCTGATGCCGATTTTCAAAGTCCGTCTGGATGGTAGGGCTCACTCTCGTCACCGGAGTCGGCTGGCCGTCGTGCTGCTGTTGTGGTAACCGGGCGATCGCTGCCGGTTGTGCTTGCTGCCCTCCTGGGTGGTGCGAGGCCCCGGCAGGCGGGCGGCAGAGCGCCGGTCGGTGTGTGCTTGCCCGGGGAGGGAGAGGGGGCGGGCAGCTCGGCGGGGAAGATGTCCGCAGCTCTCCTCTCACCCATTGTCGACTATTATAACGACGAGGAGGAGCTAGACAGCGTCGACGATGAGGACGAACGTAGTGTCCGCGGCCGCGACTCGGATGAAGGTAACTTCCCGTCCGTTTGCGGCGGAGGGTGCGGGAGAGGGAGGGTTGCTGCAGCCGGCTTGTGGGCCTCAGGTACAGAGGCGGAGACCGGTAGGTAACCGCATCCCGGGAGTACAGGCAGATCCCTGGGCCTCCACTATTGCCCTACAAATAGGGGGAAGTGGGTTGTCTGGGGTAACAGCGGCAGTGGCTGGTGCGGTAAGCCTGCACAAACTTTAAGCAAACTCCCACGAGAAAAGCAACTCGGTCTCATTGATTGACTCCCAGACCATATCTCAATGTTCTCTTATTTTTGTGGACTTTAGTCATTTCAACATGTCTTTGAGTGTTGGGGTAGCTTTAGAGCAGCAAACGGTTGAGAAATTGTTCTGTTATTTTCACCCTTTTCCATTCAAATTTAATGCAGAGTCACTTGTTCCCATTGGGACCCTGTCCAAATAGATGTTATTAGTATGCTAGTGTTAGTAGGTAGTAGTGATATTTACAGCTTTTTCATACTCGGGTCTCCACGTTTGAGCAAATTAAGTATATTGGATAGTGCAGGGTATTTAATTAAATTTAATTAAATTTTTCACATCCTAACTTGGATTGTTTTGGATATATCCTTTCAATCCCTTTGCACCCAGAATATCCATAGCAGAATTGTATGAAAGATTGGTTCTGTTAATATTGCGAGTTAAGTGAGGAACATTCTGACATATGTTCATGTTTACATGGCCTGCTATGGAAGCACCAATGCCCTGGAACAGAAAAGTGTACAAAAAGTAGTGGGTACAGCCTAGTCCATCATAAGTAAAGCCCTCCACACCGCTGAGCATATCTACATGGAGAACTGTCGCAGGAAAGCTGCTTCCATCATCAAGGACCCCCATCATCCAGGCTATGCTAATTTCTCATTGCTGTAATCAGGGAGGATGTACAGGAGCCTCAGAACCCACATCGCCAGGTTCAGGAGCAGTTATTATCGCTCAGCTATCAGACTTTTGAATGAAAAGGGGTAACTTCACTCACCCCATCACTGAACTGCTCCCACAACCTATGGACTCACTTTCAGGGACTCTTCATCTTATGTTCTTTGTACGTGTTGCTTATTAATTTATTATTTGCTTCCCTTTTGTATTTGCGCAGTTGACTTTTGCGCAATAGTTGTTTGTCTGCCTTGTTGGTGGTGGTCTTTCATTGATTCTATTGTGTTTCTTTTATTTGCTGTGCATGTCTGCAAGAAAATGAATTTCATGGTTGAATTTAGTGACATTTAATACTTTGATATTAAATTTACTTTGAACTTTTGACATGTAATTGTTCTGATTGCTTTTGGTGCTTGTTAATATTTGGTATTTCAGCATCTAAACTGGTAATAATTGAAACAACAACACACACAAAATGCTGGTGGAACACAGCAGGCCAGGCAGCATCTATAGGGAGAAGCGCTGTCGACGTTTCGGGCCGAGACCTTTCGTCAGGACTAACCAAAAGGAAAGTTAGTAAGAGATTTGAAAGTAGTGGGGGGAAGGGGAAATGCAAAATGATAGGAGAAGACCGGAGGGGGTGGGATGAAGCTACGAGCTGGAAAGGTGATTGGCGAAAGTGATACACAGCTGGAGAAGGGAAAGGATCATGGGACGGGAGGCCTGAGAAGAAAGAAATGGGGAGGGGAGCACCAGAGGGAGATGGAGAACAGGCAAACAACTAAATATGTCAGGGATGGGGTAAGAAGGGGAGGAGGGGCATTAACGGAAGTTAGAGAAGTCAATGATTGAGTTATTTTTTTACAATGATAGTCAAATAGTATAAATTAATTACCCTGGTCAAGGTCAAATTTGATTTGATTGGGTCAGATTTTAAATTTATCCCAAGCAGACCTTTTGTTTTCATTTCAAGCTATGATTTGTCTCCAAAAGGATTGTGCAATGGATGCTTCAAACTATTTAATTATGCAAAATGTATATAATAGATGATGCGGACAAGCTCAATTTTATTTATTTATCTTGTGTTTCCTTCATGATCTTCCTCAAGTCCAGTATAGCAGCTGATTCTTCTGGACTTGGCTGTTCATATATTTACCGAGACACCTTTGGTGACAAATATTTAAACTCTTCCATCTGTGTGTACTCCTTATGCTGCTGAGCTGCCTTCAACATGGAGTAATTCTGATTCATTAATTGAAGGAAGACAGGTGGTAAACAACAGGGGTTTCCTTTGTCCATATTTGACTGAATCACTGCAAACCATGGAAGTTCACAGCAACATTAAGGACTTCTAGAACTTCGATACAATTGTGCCTTCATTATGGGTGGGCCTCTTTTTTAAAAAAACTTTGAGTGGAATGTAACTTGGGATAGCTTTGGAGGAGTCTTGGACATTGGTAGAAGGTGTGATTCTGGGAGAAAGGTATCCAACTTCGTTGATGCAATAATTGTAGGCTGTAACTGATTTCAGAATGAAGAGTTGGTGCTGTGGGTTTGAAATCCATACAAGTCAGAGAAATAAGAGAGTAAATTTCCTTCCCAGAGAAAATCGCTTTAAGTTTTCTGCTAAACCAGCAACTTCATAATAAGTTTACTCATAAGGAATGCTGACATTTTTCTTAGAGTAATACGAATGCAGAAGTGAGATTATGACATGGTTGTGCACTCTTTGGAGTCACATATTCAACTTGGGGTTTCTTGGCGCTTAGAAAGTATACATCTTACGAGGGGTGATTGATAAGTTCATGGTCTAAGGTAGAAGGAGTCAATTTTAGAAAACCTAGCACATTTATTTCTCAACATAGTCCCCTCCTGCATGTACACACTTAATCCATTGGTCGTGGAGCATACTGATCCCTCCTTTGTAGAAGTGGTCCACAGCAGAGGTGATTGATAAGTTTGTGGCCTAAGGTAGAAGGAGATGAGTTATACAGCTCTCATTACATGCATGTGCAGTTCAACTCTGAGTGAAAATGCAGTAAGTTTACAATTAATAACTCATCTCCTTCTACCTTAGGCCACAAACTTATCAAGCACCCCTGCTGTGGACCATTTCTGGAAGTTTAAGACACTGATTTCTACAAAGAAGGGATCCATATGCTCCATGAGTGCTGGACTAATTGTGTAAATGTAGGAAAAATAAACGTGCTAGGTTTTCTAAAATTGACTGCTTCTACCTTAGGCCACAAACTTATCAATAACCCCTCATACATTCCTTGGCATGAAATTGGAGAATTGTACAAATATAACTTGTATTTTGCAACAGTCTTCACTGTGGAAGACACTAGTAGTATGGTGGAAGTACCAGGTGTCAGGCAGCATGAAGTGTGTGAAGTTAGCATGACTAGAGAGAAGGTTCTTGGGAAACTGAAAGGTCTGAAGGTAGATAAGTCACCTGGATCTGATGTTGTACACCCCAGAGGTAGCTGAAGAGATCGTGGAGGCATTAGTAATGATCTTTCTAGAATCACTAAGTTCTGGAATAGTTCTGGAAGATTGCAAATGTCACTCCACTCTTCAAGAAGGGAGAGAGGCCGAAGAAAAGAAACTATAGAAACATAGAAAATAGGTGCAGGAATAGGCCATTCGGCCCTTCGAGCCTGCACCGCCATTCAGTATGATCATGGCTGATCATCCAACTCAGAACTCTGTACCTGCTTTCTCTCCATACCCCCGATCCCTTTAGCCACAAGGGCCATATCTAACTTCGTCTTAAATATAGCCAATGAACCGGCCTCAACTGTTTCCTGTGGCAGAGAATTCCACAGATTCATCACTCTCTGTGTGAAGAAGTTTTTCCTCATCTGGGTCCTAAAAGGCTTCCCCTTTATCCTTAAACTGTGTCCCCTCGTTCTGGATTTCCCCAAGATTGGAAACAATCTTCCTGCATCTAGCCTGTCCAATCCCTTTAGAATTTTATACGTTTCAATAAGATCCCCCCTCAATCTTCTAAATTCCAGTGAGTATAAGCCTAGTCGATCCAGTCTTTCTTCATATGAAAGTCTTGCCATCCCAGGAATCAATCTGGTGAACCTTCTCTGTACTCCCTCTATGGCAAGAATGTCTTTCCTCAGATTAGGGGACCAAAACTGCACACAATACTCTAGGTGCAGTCTCACCAAGGCCTTGTACAACTGCAGTAGAACCTCCCTGCTCCTGTACTCAAATCCTTTTGCTATGAATGCCAACTTACCATTTGCTTTTTTCACCGCCTGCTGTACCTGCATGCCCACCTTCAATGACTGGTGTACAATGACACCCAGGTCTTGTTGCACCTCCCCTTTTCCTAATCGGCCACCGTTCAGATAATAATCTGTTTTCCTGTTCTTGCAACTAAAGTGGATAACCTCACATTTATCCACATTAAATTGCATCTGCCATGAATTTTCCCACTCACCTAACCTATCCAAGTCACCCCGCATCCTCTTAGCATCCTCCTCACAGCTAACACCGCCGCCCAGCTTCGTGTCATCCGCAAACTTGGAGATGCTGCATTTAATTCCCTCGTCAAAATCATTAATATATATTGCAAACAACTGGGGTCCCAACACTGAGCCTTGTGGTACCCCATTCTGAGCCTGCCATTCTGAAAAGGTCCCGTTTACTTCCACCCTTTGCTTCCTGTCTGTCAACCAATTCTCTATCCACATCAATACTATACCCCGAATACTGTGTGCTTTAAGTTTGCACACTAATCTCCTGTGTGGGACCTTGTCAAAAGCCTTTTGAACATCTAAATATACCACATCCACTGGCTCTCCCCTATCCACTCTACCAGTTACATCTTCAAAAAATTCTATAAGATTCGTCAGACATGACTTTCCTTTCACAAATCCATGCTGACTTTGTCCGATGATTTCACCTCTTTCCAAATGTGTTGTTATCACATCTTTGATAACCAACTCTAGCACTTTCCCCACCACCGATGTCAGACTAACCGGTCTATAATTCCCCGGTTTCTCTCTCCGGCCTTTTTTAAAAAGTGGGGTTACATTAGCCACCCTCCAATCCTCAGGAACTAATACTGAATCTAAAGAGTTTTGAAAAATTATCACTAATGCATCCACTATTTCTTGGGCTACTTCCTTAAGCACTCTGGGATGCAGACCATCTGGCCCTGCGGATTTATCTGCCTTTAATCCCTTCAATTTACCTAACACCACTTCCCTACTAACATGTATTCCCCTCAGTTCCTCCATCTCACTAGACCCTCGGTCCCTTACTATTTCCGGAAGATTATTTATGTTCTCCTTAGTGAAGACAGAACTAAAGTAGTTATTCAATTGGTCTGCCATGTCTTTGTTCCCTATGATCAATTCACCTGTTTCTGACTGTAAAGGACCTACATTTGTCTTGACCAATCTTTTTCTTTTCTTGTATCTATAAAAGCTTTTACAGTCAGTTTTTATGTTCCCTGCCAGCTTTCTCTCATAATCTTTTTTCCCTTTCCTAATTAAGCCCTTTGTCCTTCTCTGCTGGTCTCTGAATTTCTCCCAGTCCTCAGGTGTGCCGCTTTTTTTTGCTAATTTATATGTTTCTTCTTTGGACTTGATACTATCCCTAATTTCCCTTGTCAGCCACGGGCGCACTACCTTCCCTGGTTTATTCTTTTGCCAAACTGGGATGAACAATTGTTGTAGTTCATCCATGCAATCTTTAAATGCTTGCCATTGCATATCCACCGTCAATCCTTTAAGTATCATTTGCCAGTCTATCTTAGCTAATTCACGTCTCATACCTTCAAAGTTACCCTTCTTTAAGTTCAGAACCTTTGTTTCTGAATTAACTATGTCACTTTCCATCTTAATGAAGAATTCCACCGTATTATGGTCCCAAGGGGTCTCACATGACAAGATTGCTAACTAACCCTTCCTCATTGCTCAATACCCAATCTAGAATGGCCTGCTCTCTAGTTGGTTCTATAGGCCAGTTAGTCTGACTTCAGTGGTTGGGAAGATGTTGGAGTCGATTATCAAGGATGAGTTCTCAGGGTACTTTGAGGCACATAACAAAATAGGTTGTAGTCAGCATGGTTTCCTCAGGGGAAAATCTTGCCTGTCATATCTTTGGAATACTTTGAAGAAATAACAAGCAGGATAGACAAAAAAATCAGTTGATGTCGTGCACTTGGATTTTCTGAAGGCCTTTGATAGGGTGCCACACATGAGGCTGCTTAACAAACTACGAGCTCATGGTATTACAGAAAAGATTCTAACATGAATAAAGCAGTGGTTGATTGGCAGGAGGCAAAGAGAGGGAAGAAAGGGAGCCTTTTCTGACTGGCTGGTGGTGACCATTGGTGTTCCATAGGGGTCAGTATTGGGATGATTTTTGTACGTTATATATCAATGATTTGGATGATGAAATTGATGTCCTTGTTGCAAAGTTTGCAGATGATATGAAGATAAGTGGAGGGGCAGGTAGTTTTGAGGAAGTAGAGAGGCTACAGAAGAACTTAGACAGACTAGGAGAATGGGCAAAGAAATGGCAGATGGAATACAGTGTTGGGAAGTATATGGCCATGCACTTTGCTAGAAGAAATTAAGGGATTGACTGTTTTAAATGAAGAAAAAATAGTAAAACCTGAGGTGCGAAGGAACCTTGGAGTCCTTGTGCAGGATTCCCTAAAGGTTAATTTGCAGGTTTAGTCTGTGATGAGGAAGGCAAATGCAATGTTAACATTTGTTTCAAGTGGACTAGAATATAAAAGCAAGGGTGTAATGTTGAGACTTTGTAAAGCACAGATGAAGCCTCACTTGGAGTATTGTGGGCAGATTTGGCTCCTTAGACAGGATATGCTGAAACTGGAGAGGGTTCAATGATTCGTGAAAGTGATTGTAGGATTGAATGGCTTGTCACATGAAAAGCATTTGATGGCTCTGGGCCTGTAATCACTGGAGGGGTGATCTCACTGAAACATATCAAAAGGTGAAAGGAGCTGAGCAGGCCAGATAGCATCTATGGAAAAAAGTGCAGTCAATGTTTCGGCCCGAAACGTTGACTCTGCGTTTTCCATAGATGCTGGCTGGCCTGCTGGGTTCCTCCAGCATTTTGTGTGTGTTGCTCAGATTTCCAGCATCTGCAGAATTTTTCTTGTTTGTGAATGATCTAAGGCCATGATAGAGTGGATGTGGAGAGGATGTTTCCTATGGTGGAAGAGACTCAATAGCAGGGCATCATTTTAGAACGGAGATGAGGAGGTATTTCTTTAACCAAAGGGTGGTGAATCTGTGGAAGTCTTTGTTACAGGCAGCTGTGGAGGCTAAGCCTTTATGTATATTTGAGGCAGAGGTTGATAGATTCTTGATTGGTCAGAGTATGAAGGAATATGGGGAGAAGTCAAGTGATTGGGGCTGAGAGGGAAATTGGATCAGCCAAGATGAAATGGCAGAGCAGACTTGATGGCCAAATGATGTAATTCTGCTCCCTTATCTTATGGTCTTATCTCTTGCATTAGAAGACTAAGGTGTTCAAGTTGTGTTGTACTTCTGGTAAGATGGTGGTTTCTACAGGGCCAACCAAAGATGTTTTGTCCATTTTTTTTATGATTGCAAGACCCTGCTGGACTTTAATAGTAAAGTACTGCAGGTCTACCTCCATCAGTGATTTGCTCGTTGTCAGAGAAACTGACTTGGATGCTGACCATGCTGTTGACTGCTTTTAAGTAGTATATGTGCCTTGTGCTGTGTATTGCATTTTGCACATTGGCCCCAGAGTAACGTTATTTTGCTTGGCTGTATTCATAGGTACAGTATTCATGTATGGTTAAACGACTTAAAATTATTTAAAGGACTGCGGATGTTAGTTAGAAAATGTTGCATCATTTTGACGATTCCTTTTTTGAAAAATAGATATATTAGGTATATATTTTAGAAGTAAATATTGAAACAGTAATTCAGGTGTCTAGCTAAACAAGTGTTCGTCTAAGATACCAAAAACCACAACATTGTATATTCAGTTACCCTTTAAATGATCAGATACACTGCTAAACCTCCCCAATTTATAAAGCCCAAGAGGTAAACATGCTATGAACGGATACTCAACGAAACAAATTGCGGGGATGGGGATGGGGGCTGTCTGTGACTGCAATGCTTTTTCTCTGTGGTCCTTCAGGACTGCTCGTGAATTCAGCCTCAAGTCAGGCCCTATGGGTGGCAGGAAAGAAAGAGGGTGAAGTCTCTACACGTGCTGTCTTTTATTACCCCAGGGTGCCTGGAACTGGATGTGGGTTCCTTTGCACCCATATGTCAATCAATGAGAAAACGGCATCTCAAACTTTAAATGAACCAATCAGCAGCTTTCAAACAGAATAACCTACACCCTCTAGAGGACAAGTAATCCCTTGAAAATTGTGATATCATGACAACTCAGTCCTCAAGCTAGTAAAACTCCCACAAATGCCCAGACACAAGACAAAGGTATAATACTCAGTATTATAAGTCCAATAGTTACACCACAGTGTATTATTCTAGTCCCACCAGCCTGCCAGTGCCCCAAAGGCCACAAACTCCACCCCTGGCTCCCCTCCCCCCAGAATATAACAGTTATGGAACTGATCCCGAACTTTCATAATTTTGTTCCGATTATTTAGTGTGATCAGCCAAATGAGTGATGTTACCCGACTTATCAGGAATGCAGGTGCAGCATTCTTTGACCAATAACAATACAACTACCACCTTTCACAGTGAGCAGGTAATCTAAAACCATCCGATTCTGCAAGGCAACCATTCCAATAGCTACTACCTCAGCCGAAACCTGGGTTAATGTTTCCTCAGTATCTCTGAGCGGCTACGGCTGTCTTGTTAGCCAACGTTTCCATTGCAGCGGCCATGCATATAGTTTCTCTGTACAGCCTAGCAGTACTGTACATGGGTAAGGCTATCATCCAAAACTGTTTGCCTCCATAATCAAATCAAGTCACTTTTTATTGTCATTTCGACCATAACTGCTGGTACAGTACACAGTAAAAACGAGACAACGTTTTTCAGGACCATGGTGCAACGTTTTTCAGGACCATGGTGCTACATGAACAATACAAAGACTACACTGAACTACGTAAACCCACACAAAAACTACACTAGACAACAGACCTACCCAGGACTGCATAAAGTACACAGAACAGTGCAGGCATTACAATAAATAATAAACAAGACAATAGGCACAGCAGAGGGCAGTAGGTTGGTAGTCCGATGGCTTGGGGGAAAGTCTGTTACATAAATAAACAAACAGCTGAATTGCGGCATCCGGGATTCTGTCCATTTCTGTACTTCCGCCGAGTATTTTGTTGCCACAGATGTAGTCCAATTTAATGTCCATCGGAGAGCAGAATGGACGGGAGAGCTGGCCAGCTGGGACTTGCTTTTCTCCTGGCACGGACTCCTGCCCACTCGCCTCACTTCTGCTTCTTCGCACACCGTTTATGACATCCCCACCTCCGGCCACTGGCACCAGGCGACTCCAAGGACTGCAAGCCTGATTCCCTCAGTAAGCCGAGGTCGCGCAATCTAACCAGCAGATTTCCATGAAGGTTTGTTTTTGGGTGATCTCTGTATTGTAGCAGTATCTGGCTTTGTTATCCATTGCCTTAAACCCCAATTGGGCCTTAAAGTTAAAAACTAAACTAAATTAAATTAAAGTACCGTCTTCCCTCTTACTATGCTGACCAATTGAGGTAAGGTGCTCATCCAAAGCACTGAGCTGATGTGTGATCAGCACAATATATCTCAGATAGCAGCAACCTTACTACTATGGTAGGCCTGAGAGCCATGTCGCTAGTAAGTGCCATTTAGCATCCAAAGAGTACCCTATCTTTTTGGCACCATTCAGCATAGACACAGCCATCTCAGGGTACCTTTCCCAATTACACTCGCTGTATCCTACTGACTGGTTTAACCTGTGCTCATCATACCATCTGCACTAATCAGAATCAGAATTCGACTTTAATCGCAAAGTACCTGTGCACATACAAGGAATTTACTTCCGGCAGATGTTGTCTCTCTGCTCATAACAGATGATAAATATAAATGAAAATATAGATTATACATACAAGTAGTGCAATCCAAGTAATAGTTAGCCGACAGTTAACCGGCAGTTAACTGTTCAGTAAAGTGACCGCAGTAGGGAAAAAACTTCTTCAGTGCCTATTAGTCTTAGTCTGGAGGGATCTGAAGCGCCTACCAGACAGAAGCAGTTCAAACAGTTCGTGCGCAGGATGGGAGGAGTCCTTTATGATGTTCCCCACCCTCTTCTTCAACCTGGAAGAGTACAGGTCCACAATAGAGGGCAGGGAGGCTCCAATGATGCGCTCGACAGTCCTCACTGTGCGCTGTAGTCTGGTTCTATCCTGCTTGGTGGCGGCTCCAAACCACACAGTGATGGAGGTGCACAGGACAGACTCAATGACTGCAGTATAGAACTGCAGTGGCAATTCCTGAGGCAGACCATATTTCTTCAAGAGCCGCTGGAAGTACATCTGCTGCTGGGCCTTCTTCAGGATGGAGCTGATGTTCTGCTCCCACTTCAGATCCTGAGAGATGGTGGTTCCCAGGAACCTGAAGTTCTCCACGGTGGACACAGGGCTGCTGAGGACTGTGAGGGGGGACATAATGGTGGGATGTCTCCTGAAATCCACTATCATCTCCTTTGTCTTGAGCGTGTTCAGCTCCAGAGTGTTCCGACTGCACCAGAGCGCCAGTTGGTCCACCTGCTGTTGATATGCAGACTCATCACTGTTCTAACATTCCTTTCCCTTCCCTGTCGGGTGGGAAATTATTTTTGGAGTCAGAACCTTGGAATTAAGCAAATTATATGTAGGGAAGTACCAGCCCTTAAAACCCTTATTCCATTGGGGGTTATTAAATCTCAGATTCTTTAAAACTGCAGCCATACTATGGGGTGGGGTTAGCTGAAATAGACCACTCCATCCTTGTTTTCCCCGAAACAAAATGCCAAAACCCGAGAAGCTGGATAATTTCCCCCAACAATCTTTTTCCTTGTCATTGAAAGGGATTGGTATTAATGGCTTCCCTTCTATGGTGTTGTTCGGTGTTTGCAAGCAAATCCAGCAATCCAATGCATTGGTCCTGTTTACATATTCATACGCCATTTGCAGGAATGTGTTGTAGGACCACCCACCACAGATCAGCATCATTACCACTGCCACCAGCAGCCACCACTTTGTCATTCTGTAATGGAGGGTAAACACACACTCACTCTCTCTTGCTTAATGTTGGTTATTCAGTTATGACATTCCCAGTTCCCCTGGCAATGTAAACCCCAGTCCAGGTGCTATGCTCTCCTCCCAGTCCAGTGGCCATTGTGACTATTGTACCCAAACCTTCCCTGATTCCATCCAACTCTACCTCCCCTAACTTCAGAGAGTCCAACATAGCTAAATCCTGGGATATGGGAGACCCAGCCAGGAGCTTGGTGATCCACTGCTTGCTGTAGCACACCCAGCTATCCCTGTAGTGTATGGATAGCAGGGTCAGTAGCTTTATTTGCTGTTTCAACAGCCCATTCAAATGTTTGATAAGGCCCGCCACCTGTGGGTAATATGGGATGTGAATCACTCAAGCCATAGCAGATTCCGTGACCCAATCCTGGACCTTAGCTCCTGTAAAATGTGAGCTGTTGTCAGATTAAATCTCCCAGGGAGCCCCATCCATGGATGCCAAATGCTGTAACCCTTTAATAGTGTAATCTTGGTCAGCACAGACACACGGCTCTGCAACTAGAATGCTGTAATACGTGTCAACCGTTGTCAGCACATACCGCTTTTTATTTTGTTGTGGTAGAGGCCTGATGCAATTGATCTGCCAGATCTGACTGGCTCCCTTATGTCTTGAGGCACCCACCAGCTGTACTCTAGGTTTAACTTGTTGGCAGGTTGAGCAATTTGCAGCTGCAGTTCAGGCCTCATCGTAAGTTAATGCCACCCCTTAAGCCTCCACCCACTTTCTCGTCGCATCCTACCCCAAATGCCTACACTTCTCGTGTGTCCAGTCTGCAAGGTGACTTCAGTCCTTCTTGGAACACACTGTGGCCACTGTGATCTTTGTTGCTCTATCCACAGGGTTAGGAATGGCTTCCTCGGTGTCCCAAGAAGTGTGGGCATCTATGTAGTAGACAGAAATCTGCAGCTCCATGCATCTCTCCAGGTATGTTCCTAATAAGGGTGCCCCTAAAGAGGTTGACTATGCACCTCCCAGTTCTACATGTGCCACTGATGCATCCAAACCGGCATACTATTAGTGACTGCTCAGCATTCAGTATAGACCTTGATAGGCTTGGTGGTCTCTTGGAGGGGCAGAGTTACGGCCACCAATTCAGCCTGTTGGCTTGATCCCCCTCCCCCTCTTCCGGGCCAACCTTGCCTGTTGCAGGGTGGAGAGCCACAGCCTTCCACCACTGCTTGCCGCTCTGCCAACGGCTAGAGCTGTCTGTGAACCAGACGTTTTTCTTCAGGGATCAAATCATCATTTGGCTTACCCTACTGTATAGTTGAGGGATTGATTGTAAGGATTTCATCGAGAGTGCAATGATGATTATCGGGCAGACACAACTTGCTTATGGAGCTGTCTCACCCTATTAGGACATTTTGCAACTTGCGATTTCCATTTGAGAATTGAAGACCATTGGACATAGCCCTCTTTGTCGATTTTACGCATTGCATGAAAGGGGGATGTGGTTGTAGCACAACTGATAGAGGCTGTTGGGTGTTCAGTGACCTGCAGAACCAAATAACAGGCCAATAATAGCTTCTTAAAGGAGGTGTGTAATGTTGTCTCAGGGAAGGCCTTAGTTCAAAACCCTAAGGGAACGAGATACCTCTTTAAAACCTGCCATAGCCTCTATTCAGCCACCCGAGGGGTAGCCAAAACCGGCAGTTTGAGGGGTATGCTACTGTGTCGCAGGACTAATGGGAGGGCCTGTTCCACGGGCTGCCTGGCAGCCTTGAAGGCCCCTGATGTTCGGGACCCTTTTGGAAAATGGACTTCTTGTGGGAAACCTGATATAGAGGCTGTAATATCATGGTCAGGTGGGGTACATGTTGGCGTCAGTACCCCAAGTCCAACAAAATGCTGTTGCTCCTCCTTCGAGGTGGGACGGCAGTATTCAGAACCTTACATTTAGCCTTTTCAGTTATTTCCTGCTGTCCACAATGGCGTTGTATTCTCTGAAATAGAACATTCTGACTGGGGTCTTGTATCTTCTTGGGGTTGATGGACCACTTTTGCTTCCCCAGGGAGGTAATTAACTATGTCATCCAATGTCTGTTGCTCTGCTTTCTCTGAGGGTCCTTGTAACAGCACATTATCTATTTAGTGATACCCAATCTAACTGTATCTTCTGTAAATCTTGTCTTGCAGTCTGTGGCACAACATAGGACTGTGTATATATCCCTGGAGGAGGCAGCTGAAAGTGCACTGCCAACCTTCCCACGTAAAGGCAAACTGGTCCTGCGATTCTGGACTCAAAGGAATGAAGGAAAAGGCATTGGCCAGATCCACTACCGCATAACAATGCCCCTCCCCACCCCTATACCTCAATGACGGTAACCACATCCAGAACAGTGCTTTTGAGAAGCAGTGTGTGTTTGTTCAACTGTTGATAATCGACCGTCATACTCCATGTCCCATCTCACTTCTGCACTGGCCACAGCGGACTGTTCTAGGGAGACATGGTGGGGCAAATGACTGCCTCACATACTAGGGCTTGAACCCCGATTTCTTTGCTGCCTCCTGGGATGTGGATATTGTTTGATGTTGACCACCTTTGAGGGGAACGGAATCACCAAAGACTCCCACTTGGCCAATCCCACCAGCGCCTTCGCCTGGGTTACCCCAAAGGAAAAATTACCCTTGCCTGTCTGCAGTGATCTACTCCTCAAAACATTAATGCCCAGAATACATTCAGGAGATGCCACCACTAATACAGTCATGGGTCCTGCTGATACTGCTCCAAGGGCCACCTGCAATGTAACCTGTGTAGGAAGAAGGGACCCCCCCCCCCCCCCCCCAAGCCCTTTATAGTAACCCAGGGACACTGTCAGATATCAAGATTACCTGGATTGATCGTATGTTCAACACCATATCTACCAATGCCATCCATTGCTGCACATTCTCCTTTCCCCAATGCATTGTAATAGGTGTGCATGTAAGGCCTTGGGTCCCACGGCAGGGAAAAGGCCGCCAATCATATCCACTGGGAGCATTGGCATTGGGCATTGGTAGACGACTGTTCGTACTGGAGGTCAGCTATGGCCTTTTGTAATGACTCCAGCATGGGATATATGGAACCCTGACCTTGAGGTGTGGAAACTGGCAAGGGATCAGGCAAGGTTCTATCTGAGGAGGGATTAGAAGATGACACCCCTCTCTTGGCTTTACCCTTGCCTGGCTTCCACTTGCAGCGTTTCCTCCACATCTCATATAAGGTAGAATTAGAGACCCCTTTGATCATCTCCTTTGGTAACCCTGCCCTAAGCTGTGCTAAAAACATCTCCTTACAGGTTATATAGCCACATAGCCCCTATTTGCCTATCCATCTTCCGTACCTTCATTTACATACTCCAACCCTTGCAACAATTGTATGGCTACGTTTATGGGATGACCCACTGCTGGCCTTATTAAAGACAGGCTATTCCTTTTAGATGGGTGGCTGCTGCCATAATCAGATGTGCTATCATAGCAAAGAGTAATTCCTCATCCTCTGGCAGGTTATCACTATTGTTGTACACTATTGCAATGAAAGCCCAGTGGCGAAGGACCTCAGAGCCTCCCTTTACTGTGCTCCATTCCACTCAGGGCTTTAAATCCCATTCAGGGAGGGAAGGGCATCTGAACCTAACAGCTGCTTCTACTCTCTCCCACCGTGATAAATTGGCCTCCTGGGAACTGAGTGATGACCTCAGGCTGCTTTTAATTGCATGCTGAGATGATAAGCCCCCTAAAATGCTTATCTCTACATTAGGTAGGGTCACTCCAGTATCCCCTCATTCTGCATCCTCAACAGCCAAGTGGCCAGTGACTCCCCAGATCTCAGTCTGTATCGATCTCCTAATTCCATCAGTTCCTTAGCTGAGAACTCCCTGGTCACTGTGGTCATGGAGGGGCCCTCTGTATTACTACTTAACTGTTTGTGGCCAATGTCCTCCACCTCTGGGTGGAAGAGGCCGCTTGCCCAGCATGGGCCTGGTTTGTAGCATCTAGGAGGTAGGGCAATCCTTTCTGAGGGAATCCCAGAACTCTATTCTATCCCCTCTTCCCCATCCTCATCGTCTAGCCAGACATCCCTGTCTCCTATACTTGTGTTGAGATCATCGCCCCTCCTCATTATGGCTCATACCTTAGTGGGATCTGGTTGCCATTTAGCCCTTTGAGCCGCCTCTAACTTTTATACCTTCATTAGCTGACAGGGTATCTGTGTACCGTTATCTTCTAGAGCTGTAGCCTGGGTCTGTGCTGTTGTGGCAGCTTTCCCTGTGGCAATGCAGCACTCACGCAACTCTGCATTCTCATCCTCAAGACCTACGATCTGCTAGTGTTGGTGCTTTACTATAGCTGCAAGAAGCCAGAAAGCATCCTTTCAGCTGCCCTTTCTCCTGGGAAATCCTAATGAGTTAAGTATGGACAGAATGTGTCCGGTTTCAACCCAGGTGGGAATCAAACTGATCCGAACAATATTCAGTCGGTCCATAACCCTGCATTAGGTTAGGGTGGCTACCAAATCTGAGCACCCAGGGGGAATTTCCATCTCTCGTGGGGGGGGGGGGGGGTTCTACTGTCTTAGTCATCTGGTTAAAAATACTCATCTGTCCTAAACAGTGGATCCTGCTGATTATGCCAAATGTAACCTGGTTCAAGGTTCATTGTTCAAGCAGGTTCAAGGATCCAATGAATGAAGCAGGAGACAAAGATTTAAAAATGGATATATTAGGTATTTGTTTAAGAAAGAAAAAGTGAACACTAATTCGGGTGTCTAGTTGAGCAAGTGTTTTTTGAAGCTACCGAAAACCAAAACACTGTACATTCAGTTACCCTTTAAATTAATACTCTGCTGAGCCTCTCAGATTTATAAAACCCAAGAAGTAAGCAAGCTACAAACATATACTTAACTAAAGCCACAGGGTTGGAGGGGCCTGTCTGTGTCTGCAATGCTCCTTCTCAGTGGTCCTTCTGGCCTGGTTGCGAATTCAGCCTGAAATTGGGCCCCCTGCAGATGCCATCAAAGAAAGATGGCGAACTCCCTGCACGTTCTATCTTTTATACCCCCACGGTGCCCGAAACTGGAGATGGGTTCTGTTGTGCACATAAGCCAACCAAAGTGAAAAGAGTATCTCAAACTTTTAAAGGAAACTATTCGCACGATGGAAGTGGCTTTTGAACAAAATAAAATATGCCTTCCAGAGGACAGCTGGGCCACTTTCAAGGAATCATCAGAGAATTTTGAATGAATACGCCACGGTTGTAATGGACTTCATAGTCCCTTGTGTTCTCACAAAATCATTCAGAATCTTCCCCAAACAGAACCCCTGGATGAACCAAGAGATTCGAAATATGCTGAAGTCTAGATTAATGGCATTCAGGACTGGCCATCCAGGAAAGTACAAGAGATCCAGGAACGATATCTGGAAAGCTTTCTCACATGCAAAGTGGCAATTCAGGACAAAACTTGAATCACAGAAAAATGTTTGATAGCAGTGTCAGGGCCCTTACAAAACATAAACAAGCAGCATAATTAACAACAAGGTTTTTCTCCCAGATAAGCATACTATCTTTCCTTTCGGTTAGTCCTGACAAAGGGTCTCGGCCCGAAACGTCGACAGCGCTTCTCCCTATAGATGCTGCTTGGACTGCTGTGTTCCGCCAGCATTTTGTGTGTGTTGTTGATAATGCCTTTTATGTTTGCTTTGACACAACGTGGAGATACCTTCATGGACCCTCACAGCCAGAAAACCCTGTGCTTTCAGGCTCTGAGAGCATTCTTCAGGAGGCTGAATCCATGGAAAGCATATGGCCTGGACAGCATGCCTGGCTGAGTACTGAAGACCTGTGCTAAACAACTGGCTGGAGTTTCAAACCTCGGACTTCAGCATGAGCTTCAAGCAGGCATCAATCATACTGGTGCCCAAGAAGAATGTGGTAACCTGCCTTCAAGACCATTGTTCAGTAGCAGTTGCATCCTCTAATGAAGTGCTCTGAGCAGTTGGTCATGAAGTTCTTCCTGCCTGGATCCACTCCAATTTGCCTACCATCACAGTAGGTCAACAGCAGATGCTATTTCATTGGTTTTTCACTCAGCTCTGGGACACCTGGACAGTGCAGATGCATACTTCAGGGTACTCTTCGTTTGCTACAGCTCAGCATTCAACACAATCATGCTCTCTGCTAACCACTAAGCTCCAAGTCCTAGGCCTTAATGTCTCCCTGTGCAACTGTAGCCTCCATGTTCTCACTAGCAACAACATCTCCACGATCACCATCAGCACAGGTGCACCACAAGGTTGGGTGCTTATCCCCCTGCTTTACTCATTCTATACTGCACCTTTGATGGTGTGGCTAAGTACAGCTGCAGTGCTGTATTTAGTTTTGCTGATGACACTACTGCTGCTGGGCATATTAGAGGTGTGAGATGGAAACAGATTGAAAATCTGGGTGAATGGTACAACAACAGCCTCTCACTCAATGTCAACAAAATCAAAAAGCTGGATATTGATTACAAGAGAAAGAAACCAGAGATCTATAAGCAAGCCCTGATTAGGGATCGGAGGTGGACCAAAATGTACTGCTCCCGATGTGTCCCATTTAACTGGAATCCACTGTATATGGTAACGTATATGTACTTAGATAATAAATTTGATTATGACTTTTAGAAGAGGCACTTAGTATGCTGACCTTCATCAGTCAGGGCATTGATTTTTGTAGTAGGGACATCCCTCTGCAAGATGGCAGCGCGATGCAGCGTGCAGCGGCCACTTTGGAATGAATATCTGTAATCTATCATGTAGAATGCCGTATACAATCCTGATTTGTAGAATGCCGTATACAATCCTGATTTGATGGAGACGGACGTATGAAGCACGGAGGAACATCTGGTGAAACTTTTGAAATGCCTGTTTCACTGCCGCTGCGACTGTGTGATTGGAAAACTCTCTGGGAGGAAGGCCCCGAATCCTTGGCTTTGCCTGTTGCTTGGCGGCTGGTGCCGGGGTCGAAGCGCTCGGCAGAGATAGTACTCGGTGCTCTGTGTCTGAGGGATAGTCGGAGGCTCGAAGTTTTCGGACGGGCTCGGAGTTGGCTGTGGTCGGGGCTCCCAGAGTGCTGTATTTGACAAGCTGTGGTGCTGGAGGTTCATGGCAGGAAGAGTTTTTCTTCCTTCTACCGTCTGTGTGAGATGATGGGCTGTCGGGACTTTGAGACTTACTTTTAAACCGTGCAATGGACTGCTCTTTATCAGATTATGGTATTGCTTTGCACTGTTGAAACTATCAATTATGGTATTGTCTGCACTGTTAAAACTATATGTTAACTATAACTACATGTAACTGTGGTTTTGTGTAGGTCTTGTAGGTTTAGTTTTGTCTGATGGGTTTGTAGTTCTTTTCCGGGGAACGTACTAAGACGGTAGTGCGATATCGATATGCAGAAGCCTCTCTGGACTCTGGATTGGGGATTACCAAACGTTATGTGGTTTTTCTTGTGTGGTCTGTTTTGTGCTTTTTCATGATACGATTCCGGAGTATGTTGTCCCATTTTTTAACTGCGTTGTATTTGTGGTTTATAAATGACAATAAACTGAATCTGAGTCTGAATCTGAATTATGTTGCAGATATACAAGTCATTGGTGAGGCCACATTTGCAATTCTGTGTACAGGTACAGTCTTTCCTTTATTTGGAAAGACATTGTCAAGCTGGTGAGGGGTGCAGAAATGTTTTACAACGGGACTGCCTAGACTAAAGTACCTGAGTTGGAGGAAAAAGTTGGACATGCTGGATATTTATTCTCTGGAGTGCAGAAGAATGAGGGATGTGGATAGGTGGATTGTCAGTCTTTTCTGGTGGTTGAAGAGTCAAGGTAAGAATCAAAATAAGAGGCATGATACAAGATTTAAGAGACTTAAAGGAGTTAACTTCTTTACAAAGTGGATAGTATGTACCTCGGATAAGCTGCCAGAGGAAGTGGTTGAGGTGGGTACAATTGCAACATTTAAGAGGCATTTAGATAAGTTCATGGAGGGGAGGGGCTTGGAGGTTTATGGGCTGAAGGTTGGCAACTGGGGCAAGCAGGGAAGATGCTGTGGTTGGTGTGGACCAGTTGGGCCAAAGAGCCTGTTTCCAAAATGGAAATCGATAAGTGCAACCCCCTGGGTCGCCTCAGGCTCGCTCAGCTCATTTCGTCTAGGGGGAGCAGCCTTCGGCCCCGCCAAACTGGGTAATCAGCTGGTGTGGATGCTGTGTGATGTCCCCGCCTGGCCCAAAAACAGACAGTACACCATATGCGATTAAATGAGTACAATTTATAAAGGTTACTATAACTAAGTGATTAATAACGATACAGTATATATGAAGAGAAAATTAAAGAAAAGGCGCCAAACTTATCAAAGTCCAAACCACTTTGTGCACAACCGTTGGAGCTCAATTACTGAAGTCTTCTGGCCACCATTCGCTCCCCTCCGAACTCCTCGACTCGCAGCTCAGGACCCTCCGAACTCCTCGGACTCTCCAAACAGCTCAGGACCCTCCGAGTGGTCAACCAAGCACATCTAGCTTCATTCCCCCCCCCCTCGGAGAATCTCCCGGCCTCGGACCCCCCTTTGGGGTCCGATCCTCGCCCAGCTTAGAGCATTGCGTCCTCTCTCTCGACCCCCTCGCGCCGATCTGCCCAAAAGCCCGTCAACAAAAGCTTACAGACTCAGAAGAAAGAACATTAATCCCCATTTGGTTTACAAAGGAATACCATTCTCGTTATCAGTAAATTAGCATTCCTGCTAGTTAACAAAAAGAAGAAACCCTCTTTACATAAGCAACACACACAAAATGCTGGAGGAACTCAGTAGGCTTGACAGCATGAATGGAAAAGAGTACAGTCGATGTTTTAGCTTGAGACTCATCATCAGGACTGGAGAAAAAAAGTTGAGAGTCAGAGGAAAAAAACTCCCTCAAATTACAGTCTCACTCCTACCGAAAGCACTGCTCTCCACTCTTTCTGCACTAATCCTAACCTCACCATCAAATCCGCAGTTAAGGGGGATGCTGTAGTAGTCTGGCGGACTGACCTCTACCTTGCTGAGGCCTAGCGACACCTCCTCTTACCTCTCAAACAGGATCCCACTAAGGAGCACGAGGCCATTGTCTCCCACGCCATCACTGACATCAACAACTCTGAGGATCTCCCATCCACTGCCACCAACCTCGTAGTTCTCGCACTCTGCACCACCCATTTCTACCTCCTACCCAAGAACTAGAAACAGCCTGTCCAGGTACACTTATTTTTTCTGCTTGTTCCTGCACCACTGAACTATCTGCATACCTCAACTCAGTTTTATCCCCCCTTGTTCAGTCTTGTCATACCTACTACATCTGTGATACTTCACATGCTCTTAATCTTTTCAATGATTCAGAGCATCTTATTTTCACTGTGGATGTCCAGTCCCTATACTCCTCCACCCCCCACCTGGAAGGTCTCAAGGCTCTCTGTTTCTTTGTTGTCACCAGTCCCAACAATTTCCCCTCCACCACCACTCTACTCCGTCTGGCAGAACTTGTCCTCAGTTTCAAAAATTTCTCGTTCAGCTCCTCCCACTTCCTTCAAACAAAAGGTGTAGCCATGGGCACTCGCATGGGTCTCAGTTATATTTGCCTTTTTGTCGGCTATATAGAACGTTCTATGTTCCAAACTTACACTGGTATCACTCCCCAACTCTTCCTACGCAACATTGACGACTACATTGGTGCTGCTTCCTGCACCCATGCAAGCTCAACTTCTTCAGCTTTGCCTCAACCTTCCAACCTGCCCTCAAAATTTATCCGGTCCTTTTCCGACACCCCCCTCCCTATCTCTCTATCTCTGGAGACAGCTTATCTACTGCTGTCTTAATAAACCCACTGAATCTCGCAGCTACCTGGACTATACCTCTTCTCACCCTGTTAGTTGTAGAAATGCTGTCACCTTCTCCCAATTCCTCCATCTGCACTGCATCTGCTCTCAGGATGAGGCTTTTCATTCCAGAACTAGTGAGATGTCCTCCTCCTCCTTCAAAGAAAGGGGTTTCCCTTCCTCCATCAAGGCTGCCCTCAACCCTGTCTCTTCCATTTCATGCACGTCTGCCCTCAACCCATCCTCTTGCCACCCACCAGGGATAGGGTTTCTCTTGTCCTCACTTATCACCCCACCAGCTTCCATGTTCATCACATATCTCTCCGTAACGTCCACCAATTCCAATGGTATCCCACTACTAGGCACACCTTTCCCACCCCACCCCCACTTTATGCTTTCCACAGGGTTTGCTCCCGACATAATGCCCTTGTCCACTCATCCTTCCCCACTGATCGTTCTCCTGACACTTATCCTTGCAAGCAGAACAAGTGCTACCCCTGCCCCTACACCACCTCCTTCACTACCATTCAGGATCCCAAACAGTGCTTCCAGGTGAGGCAACGCTTCTTGTGAATCTGTTTGGGTCCTCTTCTGTGTTCGGTGCTCCCAGTGCAGCCTCCTGTATATCGTTGAGACCCGACGTAGATTGGGAGACCATGCTGCCAAATACCTATGCTCCATCCACCAGAAAAAGTGGGATTTCCCAGTGGTAATTCCATTTCTGACATGAGAGTCCATGGCCTCCTCTATTGTCACAGTGAGGCCATTTTTAGGTTGGAGGAGCATCACCTTACATTCCAAACTGATGGCATGAACACTAATTTCTCGAAGTTCCAATAATGCCCCCCTTCCCGATTCTTATTTCATCGCCTTACCTGCCCATCAGCTCCCTCTTGTGCTCCTCCCCCTTTTCTATGACCTTCTGTACTCTTCTATCAAATTCTCCCTTCTGCAATCTTGTATCCCGTCTCTTCACCCGACTCTCTCCCATTGCACTCATCAGCTTGTTTCTTCTTCCCTTCTCCCCTTCTAACTCTGACTTTTCGTCTTTTTTCTCTCTAGTCTTGATGAAGGGTCTCAGCCCGAGACATCAATTGTTTACTCTTTTCCATTGATGCCGAGTCCCTCCCTTTGTGTGTGTGTGTGTACTCTGTGAAAATCTTATCTATCCTTTTGAAATCACAAATAAGTTAAAGTCATGGAAATTTTGTTGTCAGTTCTGATGTAAAGTATGTAATTTAATTCAAATGTATATTTATTGCAATAATTTGTTTTTAAAATAGACATTCCTAATGACTAAAATAGTGTCAGAAAGTTAAATATAGATTGAAGTGTGCATCTGATGTTCCTTCGTCCAAGTTAATTCCTCCTTTTGAGTATGGTTAAACACATTAACAGTTGTTTGCATAAAACAGATCTATTGTTTAACTCATAATGGTTCACTGGTTTGTTTATGTTTGTAAATTCATGTTGTTCTTGTCATTAGGTGGGTTTCTACTGTCAACGTAATGTGATAGTTGCTCTTCATTTGTGGTTAAGTGACCTGAGGCTATTTGAGTCCTGTTTCTTTTCTTCCAATATTTACTTCTCTTTCTTGCCATGCACAAACCTGGTTACTTTTTATCGGTACCATATGAATTGGCCAAAATTAAAATAATCTTCAGATGGGTGGGGGAGGGGAGAAGGAAGAGAAGATAGAATTTGACTTGTATTTGATTATTTACTCAATAATCCAAAATATTACTTAGGGGTATAAAGGCTGAATAATGGTGATAAGGCAAGGCTTTTACTTAAAGGACCAAAATGGAGAGTAAACTTCCATTTCCTTGATTGTTTGTACTGTAAGGTTTCATGTAAGAGTTGGACTTTGCTTGTGCCTTTAGCTACCTCTTCATTAGTTCAAGGAATTTATGGACTCAGTGTGGATAGTATGCAGAATATGCATTGCAGATCTTCCCCAGTTTGTGGATACATGATGTGTGCAGCCCGTACACTTGAATGAGTGTTGGGGAGAGCACCAAGTTGCTATTGCTAGTTGCTGCAAGCATCTTTTGCCGGGTGAGAATTTGGTTTGCATTTTCAGCTGGCAAATTGTTCAGGTTACAAACAAAAGAGCAGAAACCGTGACCTAACCTGGAGAGTACCTGTGGTAAGTTTGTGAATCCACTTGGAAGCTTGGCCAGAATTTCCCTGCGAAATAGTGACAGTGGAATTACCTGTGTTTTTAACTATGATTGTAAGAATGCTCACAATATGTGTTTGCTGTGCTATACCCATAGTTGTGGAGTACAATTATCCTTAATTTTTTTTTGAAGATGGTGCTGGTGAAACACAGCAACATGTGGGCAGTTAACAAAACTTCTAAATATACTTCTTTTGAACTACTGTCACTGCAATCTGTTGCATGTAATTTCCCTTTAAGTAATCTACTTTTGAACCATCTTAATGAACTAGCGATTTCAGGATCTTCTGAAAGACTTGGTGGACTGGACTCTCAAGCATGCTGGTGCAGCACTTTTGAACAGACAAAGGTACAGCACTGTGGCCAAAACAGAGGGAGAGGGGAAGGACTCCAAGCCAGACTTAAATGAAGGGGTATGAATCTTCCTTTACCCAGCATCTTGTTAGAAAAAGTAGAGTCGCTGGAGAGCAAGAATGAGGACTTAGGGTAAAATTGCTGTATTGGAGGGAAATAAGGAATTGCTGTGTTCTATATTTCATGGAGACATGGCTCACTCCAGACACACTGGTTTCAGTGATCAGACCTGAGGATTTCTCGATAAACAGGATGGGTTGTATTGCTGATTCAAAGAAGGCAAAAGGTGGGGTTATGTATTTAATGGTAAAATCTTTGTGGTGCTTGGACACAGCAGTCTTGTCACACTCTTGTTGGAACATCTAATGATTCAGTGCTGACTGTTCTATTTACCTAGAGAATTATCCTCCGTTATCCTGAGCACAGTTTACATACCGCTAAAGGACGATGTTAAGCAGGCATTCAAGGTACCAAGTACGGCCATCAGCGAGAAAGAAACAGCCTTCCTTGATGCCTTTCAAATCATTGTTGAGGAGTTCAATCAGGCTTGTTTGAAGAAATCTCGTCCAATTATCATCGACATATAACCTGCAGCACCAGGGGGCCCAGCTTGCTTGACCACTACTATGCTCTGATTAGGAATGCCTACTATTCAATGTAAGACAGCACTTTGGGAAATCTGATCACTTGACTGCCCTCCTCATCTCTGCATACAGGCAGAGGCTAAAGAGCAAGGCTCCAATAGTAAGGACAACAAAGAGGTAGTGTAGGAGGCAGAGAAGCAGCTATGGGATTGCTTTGAGTTGGTGGACTGGGCCGATTTCAAAGACTCGTTGGATGATTTGAATGAATACACCACAGTTGTTACAGACTGCGTAAAAGCAGTGTGTCACCGCAAAATCATTCAGTCTTCCCCAAAAGGAAGTCTTAAATGAACCATGAGATCTGCACTCTGCTGAGGACCAGATCAGTGGCTTTCAGGTCTGGTAACCAAGTAAAATACAGGAAATTTAGGTGCGATCTTTGGAAAGCCATCTTGCATTCTAAGTGGCAATTCTGGACCAAACTTGATCACCTAATACAAACTAGACAGCTATGGCAAGACTTGAATGCTATCAACTCCCACAAAGTGAAACCAAGTGACATAAGTAACAGCAAAGTTTCACTCCCAGAACAGCTCAATGTCTTTGTATACCTTCACGAACTCCCACAGGCCTGAATGACCCTGTGATTTCAGTCTCCTAGGCCGATGTGAGAGCATCCTTTAAGAGGATGAACCCATGGAAAGCACCCTGCCCAGACAGGGCACCTGGCCAAATTTTAAAGACCCGTGCTGATCAATTAGCTGTTGTGTTCACTGATATCTAATCTCTAGCTTTTGAAGACCCCACCTGCTTCAAGCAGACTTCAGTTATACTGATATCTACGAAGCACATGCTAAACTGCCACAATGATTATCGTCCAGTAGCACTTGCATCTACAGTGATAAAGTATTTTGAAAGATTGGTGATAAAATGTATCAACTCTTGCCTGAGAAGTAACTAAGATCTGCTCCAATTTGCCAGCAGTCACAAAAGGTCAACAGCCGATGCCATTTCATTGGCTCTTTACTCAACCTTCGAACATCTGGACAGTAAAGATGCATGTATCAGCATGCTCTTCGTTGACTACAGTTTGGCATTCAATACTATCATCCCTTCAAAATTAATCAATAAGCTTCAAGATTTGGGTGTCAATGCCTCTTTGTGCAACGGGATCCTTGATTTCCTCACTTGCAGACCCCAGTCAGTTTGGATTGGCAACAACATCTCCACAATCTTCATCAGTACAGGAGCACCACAAGGCTCTGTGCTTAGTCTCCTGCTCCACTTGTTTTATACTTCTGACTGTGTGGCTAAGCACAGCTCCAATGCCATATTTAAGTTTGCTGATGATACCATGTCATTGGCAGAATGATAGGTGGTGATGAATCAGCATAGAGCAGGAATATTGAAAATCTGGCTGAATGGTGCCACACCAACAACCTCTCACTCAATGTTAACATGACAAAGGAGCTGATTATTAACTTCAGGAAGAGGAAACTGGAGATCCATGAGCCAGACCTCTTCAGAGGAGAAGAGGGTAAGCAAATAATTCCTCGGTGTTAACATTTCAGAGGACTTGTCCTGGGTCCAGCACAGAGAAAGCATGGCAGTGCCTCTAGTTTATTAGAAGCTTGTGAAGATTCGGCATATCATCTAAAACTTGACAAATTTCTATCAATGTGCAGTGGAGAGCAAATTGACTGGTTGCATCGTGGTCTGGTATAGTAACACCAAATGCCCTTGAACAGAAATGTCCACAAAATGTGAATACTACCCAGCCCGTCACTGGTAAAGCCCTCGCCACCATCCAGGCCGTGCTCACTTATTGCTGCTGCTGTCAGGAAGACAGTACAGATGCCTCAGGACTTGCACCACTAGGTTCAGGAACAGTTGTTACCCCTCAACCATCGGGCTCTTGAAGCAGAGGGGATAACTTCAGTAGCCCCATCACTGAACTGTTCCCACAACCGATGGATTCACTTTTAAGGAGTCTTCATCTCATGCTCTTGATATTGTCTGGATGTCTAATTGCATTTGTACAGTTGTCTTTTGTGCATTGGTTGTTTGTCCATCTTGTTAGGTGTGGTCTTTCATGGACTCTGGTGTTTCTTGTATTTACTGTGAATACCTGCATGAAAATGAATGTTGCTTGTACATAGTGATATGAATGTACTTTGATAATAAATTTACTTTGAAATTTGAACATGTTGGGCCAGAGATCCTGTAAAATATCTGGTGCAAAATCTTTGGCTCCACCTATTTCCGTGGAGAAGTTCGGCTATAAGGGACCAAAGCAAATGTAAAGTAATTTTCAGTTTCTTGACTGTTTTTATTTTTTACTTCTATTTGAGTAACAACTGTCTAGGCCGTATGGTGTGATTTGATCAACTATTAGATTTTTCTTCCAAGGAAAGGTTGTTGAAGATTATAGTTCAAATTACATTTATTATCAAAGTATATATACTATACCTTGAGATTCATTTTCTTGCAGGTACCCACAAACAAAGAAACAGTTGAATCCATGAAAAAACCCACACAAAGACTGCCAGCATCTAATGTGCAGAAAAAAAAACATATAGTGCAATAAAAAGTAAACAATTAAACACATAGAACATCAAGCAGTAGTAAATCTAGAAGGTGTTTTGCCACCATCCGAAAGGGTTTTTCAGTTCTGATCCATGATGAGTAGTTTTCAGGCTTTTAAGCTCTGAGTTGTTTAAAGGTATAGCAATCACATGAAGGCCATTAAGAGTTGTAGAGGTAATGAGAGGGTCATTATTCTTGGCGTGAATGGAGGAGTGAACTGTTGTGGAGATCCTGAGGTAAAGATGTTAGGACTGCATTGTAAGTAGCTGATAGGTTGTATCATATCCCTCTTTTCAGGGATGTGTTTTCCAGTTTGACAAAGATGGCTTCTTTAGCCCCTTTTTCAAACTACCTGTCCTCGTCCAAAATGTGCACATTGTTATTATCAAAGGAGTGGTGTCCCTTGTCCTTTAGGTGTAGATATACAGCCGAGACTTGACCTGAGTTGTTAGCTCTCCTATGTTGTGAAGTAGTTGTTTCATCTCGCTGATATGCAGATCTATGCAGTTCTCATTGCATTGGATAGCATGTATAATATTGCTCTGTTTATGATAGGGTGTTGCACCCTTGAGGTGGACGGGTTTCTGTCTTCGTGTCTTTGTAAGTTTGAAAAACATAGGGATTTGGCGTTTGTTGAAAATCCTTCTGAGTTTCTCTGAAACTCCAGTTACATATGGGATGACTATGTTTTTCCATCTGCTTTGCTCCACTGTCTGTTGATTTACTATTGCTTGATGTGCAGTTACCTGGATGACTGAGAACCTTCATAGACAAACACACAGAATAGAACATAAACTGTTGAGTCCCTGAAAGTGATTCCACATCTATGGAGCCAGTTCAGCACTGAGGTGAGTGTTGCTGGTCAAGACTCCTGCACCTCACACCTGATGGCAGTACCAAAAAGAGAGGGAGACAGACCAGACACAGGCAGATGGGACAGGCTCAGGTGGGGTATCCTGGTTGAAATGGAGTAGTGAGCTTTGGTTTGTCCTCCACCCTTAGCCTCAATGCCTTAGACTATTTAATCTGGCTTGGTGTTTAAATCAGCTGAACTTTGGTTCGTTTCTCATTCTTAAACCCAGGTTCCGCCACTTCATTCAGGTCTGAAGTTTGCTCCAGCAATGGTTAGACCTGCATTTTTGGGAGTGTATTTCACTAAATCATTCAGGATACCGCAGAAGCGCCAGATTGTTCAGATGGTTCAAAAGCACAACTTCCAAAGGGAAGTTACAGACTGAAAACTGCAGTGATTGTAGTCCCGAAAAAGTACATTTTGTTAGCTACCTGCAAAACGTCTCTGAATATCGCTAGCACCATCTTGGCTTTTTAAGCCCGCAGATCTGGCACAGAGCTTGTTGTCTACCCAAAAAACCTTGCCCTGTATTGTTTGGACATCTGGACTACCTACAGCAGTCATCTCAAGGTGTTGGTTAAATGCCACCAAGGAGATTTCTGCAAAGTTCTCCAAATTCACTGGAAAGTTAAGTGATCCAGTGTTAGTCTCCTCTCCCAGGCTAATGCATATGCACAAGGTCTACACTGGGCAATCCACGTCATTCATGAGCCCAATGTTACATTCCCAAAGCTGACACGGTTCTGAGTTCTGTCATGGAAGAAAATTTTAAGACTGAAGAAAAGGCTGTGTTTGGGGAAAAATGGCAATGTTCAACTAACACCTCAAGCCTATGACTGCTCGAAGTGGAAAAGGTTCTTTTGAGAATTTCTAGTCCTTGCACCTGGAGTGCATGGAAGACATGAATAAATGGTAGAAGGAATGGGCCAACTTATAAATTACTTACCTGTCTATGCTAACAGATGCCATTAGTTGAAGAGGCTGTTGTTCCTACAGTAGCTTCATTAGCCACCTGAACATTCAAGAAACCAGAGCATGCATGTATCATCCTGATCCTGAGGGACTGCATAAGAACTTGTTCTGGTTCTGTTATATGTTCAGATTTGTATCCGAAAAGCTTTGTGTTGTAAAGGGCTTGCCACAGATGTTCTGTCTGACATTTTGTAAGGATGATCTCATCAGATCTGCATGATAAGTCTACGCTCAGTTGGTGACTTGTCTTTCCCAGAAAATTCTGGGCCAATATTCATCGTTATGACCTGAAAAAAATGTTTCCTCCCAGCTTAATCTTTAATAATAGTAAAATATTGATTCTAAAACTCCTGTTGTTTAAAATTATAAAATTTTATTCCAATATTTTTACTGATGCAGTGAAGTGATGACGTATGCCATTCCTGTACTTTGTTCACATAACTTTAATGAATTATTTTAAACAAAGAATGCTAAATCAAGCAAAATAAACTGCTGTGATTTCATACTTGCCATCATCTATAATAGCTACTCATTCTATGGTGGAATTCAAAATTTGTGCTTTGCGATCACTATTATGGACTTCTGGTTCTAAATTCTCCAATATGCTTCTGAATGTCTTCTTTTATCCCTTGTTAGTGCAGTTTGATGGCATTGTGGCTTTTTTATTGTCATGTACCTGGTGGACTTTGTGCTATTGTAGCCAAGCTAAAAAGCTCAAGGCTGGATCTCACTGGCAGTTTAGCTTTGCAGAATTAACTGAAATTAGATACATGTACTATCAAAAACAAAAGTTGTGGATCTTTTACTAGTTGTGGAAGATGGCATTCATCAAATCATTCTGCTGCTTGATTCTAATGACAGACCTTGGTCTTGCAAACATTCCCCAGCATTGTACAGTATTTGGAAATTGCTTTTGTGTCCTACCATGTAATCTGACATCATATAGATTTAAAGCAGGTTTCCAGGGGAAGTTACTTTTAAAATTATTTTCTTTTTGTTTATTGGTTCTAATTATATGTTTAGCATTTTTTAAACTTTTGAATTGGCAAATAACTTTGGCTGGATTAAGGTGGCTAAGTCCCTAGGGCCTGATTGGATATACCCCAGGTTATTGAGAGAGATTCTTAGGGATTTGATTTATGAATATTTAGAAAACAATGCCTAAATTAGGGCAGTCAGCAAGGCTTTTTGCGAGGCAAGTCTTGTCTTACCAACTTGATTGTGTTTTTTGAGGAGGTGATGAAGATATAACTGTGGATGTTGTCTAGATGGATTTTAGACAAAGTAATTTTGACTGTGGAATGTTTGTTGGTGCCATATAGAGTGGTTTGAGTAGCTCCAAAACTGCTGAACTCCTAGGACTTTCATGCACAACAATCTAGTTTTTACAGAGAATGGTGTGGAAAACAAAAAAAAAATCCAGTGAGCTGCAGACTGTGGGTGAAAATACCTTGTTAATGAGAGAGGTCAGAAGAGAATGGTTCAAGCTGACCGGAAGGTGCCGGTAACTCAAGTGGTGTGCAGAAGAGTGTCTCTGGATGCACAAGTGAAACCTTGAAGTGGATGGGGTACAGCAGTAGAAGACCACACCGGGTTCCATTCCTGGACCTGATAAAGTTTTGAAGATGATGCAGAAGAGGTTTATAAGGATACTATCTGGATTAGAGGACATATGCTATAGGGAGAGGCTTGAGTGACGGTGGCTGATGGAAGACCTGATAGAGCTTTACAAGATTACGAGATATATAGGTAAACATCTGATATCCGTTTCCCAGAGTTAAAATGTCTGATCTTGGAGAACTTGCATTTATGATGTGAGTGATTAAGTTCAAAGGAAGTGTGTGGGGCAAGGTATTGTACACTGAGAGTGGTGGAGGCTGGAATGCACTGGAAGGTGGTGGAGGCAAATCTGAAGCAGGCTGTCAGGTGACTATTAGATAGGTACATACGTGTGCAGCAAGTGAAACAATATGGATATTGAATAGGCAAAAGGGCATTTGATTACTCTTTAGTTTGGCATAATGTTGTTGGCTGAAAGGTCTGTTTCTATGCTGTACTATTCTATTTTCTAAGTTAATTTAAACAAGAAGTCTGTGTCAGATATAATGTTGCTTTTGCCGTTTTTAAACCAATTTGTAGACTTAAATTAGTAAACTGTTCTGTCAATTGCATAGGCTGCAATGGATTTGGCCCATATCAGTGGAATCGTAGGTTCTCACGGTCAGATTATTTGGGCCTCGAGGGATTGTGTATGTTGAGAGAGTTTTGTTTTCACACTAAGTATCTGCAATTGTCTTTCAAACTGTTTGTATATTGCTAACTAGATTAAGTGACAAAACTGACTGTTAAAATTAACCTGCAGCACATCATGCATTGTAATTAGAAACACAATTTGATTCCATCATAATCTATAATCTCAAGACCTGGCAGATTCAATGCCCTACCTTTAATATTGAGGCAATGGATTAAGTATATTTTAGTTGGCAGCTGAAGGGCATGTTGTGAGCTGCACTGCAAACAAGAGGCGAGTGAAGCGAGGTTGATCTGAGGGTCGAGGCATGTGGGTGCAAGACAGAGCTGAAGCAAGGTTGAGGTGTGTTCCAGGAGAAAATGTAGTTGGAATTGGAATTGTAGACATCGTTGGAGCAAGAGGAGTGGAGTACATCTGAAGCAGAACTGTTTCAGAGACTGTCCACCTAAACCGAGAGTAGAGTTTGATCCATCTAAGCACCGCATCGATTTGGAAAGGTCAAGTGTGGACCACTTTCAGCCCGGAGTGTATTGCTGTGGTGGGGCCTGGATCTGAGAGCAGGGGATGACCAAGTGCAGGCCAGATGGACTGAAAAGGCAGGTTGTTTGGACTGGTGGCAAGAGTCAAACTGGTTCTGATCTGCAGTGTTTTGCTCTGCTGTCGTAGGCGCTGAGGCTGTGTCATGCCCTGGCTGCTCCACACTATCTGTGAGCTTCATGGCTACTTGCCACTGTGTGATGGACTCTGGCTGCTCCCAGCTTTGGGTTTATGGACTGTTTTGTTCTGAATGTTGATGTTTGCTTTATTGTTTGCATGATTTTAGCATATTGAAATCTATAGCACATTACAAGTCCTTTGGCCACAATGTTGTGCTGACCATGTAGCTTACTCTAGAAACTGCCTAGAATTTCTCTAGCACATAGCAATCTATTTTTCTAAGCTCTATATACCTATCTAAGAGGCTATTTGTAGACCTTATTGTATCCACTTCCACCACCACCATCTTGTATACCTCTATCAGGTCACCCCTCATCCTCCGTCACTCCAGGGAGAAAAGGCCAAGTTCACTCAACTTAATTTCATAAGTTAAGCCCTCCAATTCAGGCAACATCCTTGTAAATCTCCTCTGCACTCTATATATAGTTTCCACATCCTGTAGTGAGGTGACCAGAACTGAACACAGTACTCTAAGTGGGGTCTGACCAAGGTTTTATATAGCTGTAACATTACTTTGCTGCTCTTGAACTCAATCCCATGGTTGATGAATGCCAGCACACCATATGCCTTCTTAAGAACATTGTCAATCTTCACAGCAGCTTTGAGTGTCCTATGGAGAAAGACCCCAAGATCTCTCTGATCCTCTACACTGCCAAGAGTCTTACCATTTAAATTTTATTTGATTTGCTTTTTTTCTCTCTGTATTTTTTTAAAATTGGGTTTTTTCCTGTTTCTTGTTTGTGGCTGCCTTTAAGCAGACGAATAGCATGATTGTATAATTTATACAAACTTTAATAATAAAATATACTGTGAAATATAGTGGGGGAGTCTAGGACCAGAGGGAAGTCTCAGAATAGAGGGATATCCATTTAGAACAGAGATGAGGAAAAATTTCTTTAGCAAAAGAGTGGCAAATCTGTGGAATTCATTGTCACAGACAGCTCTGCAGGCCAAGTCATTGGGTATATTTAAGACAGAGGTTAATAGGTTCTTGATTAATCAGGGTGTCAAAAGTTACAGGGAGAAGGCAGAAGACTGATAATAAATCAGCCGTGATGGAATTGCAGAACAGATTCCATTGGCTGAATGGCCTAATTCTGCTATGTCTTATGGTCTTATCCCCAGGGTATTTGTTACAGGTATTACATAGGGCAGTGTCCTACTTTCTATAATCATTGGATGGTTTCTTTAATCTTCCATTGTAAGATCAGAGTTGAGAATGTCTGCTGATGCACAATGTTCAATTCATTTCATAACTTCATGGAAAAATTCAGCATACCTGCGTACAACAAAACTTAGATTGGGCTGATTAGCTGTAGGAAAGGTTTGTGCCATGAAGGCAGTGATTATTTAGTTGTGAAATAGCCTAATGACTTGAAGCTAATATCTATTACTGTCACTGAGTGCCCCACTGTTGAATAATCTCTGTGATGTTATCATTGATATTGAACTTCCTGTTGCATGTGATCTCTTGCCAACACATTAAAGAATATTAGGGATGATTAAAAACTGTTCTGACTTTACTGGTACATGCAACCCTTCAAGAAATGAGAATTACTTTTGTATGAAATTCTTTTACTTTTCTCCGAAATGATTTAAAGGCATACTTGTTTATATTACAGATACAGAGGATGCAAGTGAGACAGATATTGCCAATAAGCAGGATGATGAAGACTACCTGGAAGTAAAAGAGCAGTAAGCATTGTTGTAATGTGTGCATTTGCCTTGTGGCAAATAAGTTCAATAAAATACTGATTAAAATCACTTTTACACTGAATAGTTACATTTTAGATGCTAATTTGATTTGATAGTTCAAATTGTCAAAGATTTTGAAGTCACGATTCGGGTTGAAGTACTTGACAGTGGTAGATCCAACTTAATTTATTGATAAGTAAGTTTTTTTTAATAAATGAAAATCAAAAATTGCAAAAGCTGCAAATTTGAAAAAAAGCATGGAAAATGCTGGAAACATTCAGCAGGCCAGGCAGCCTCTGTGAAAGGAGAAATAGTCAATATTTCACATCAGACCCTTTGTCGGAACTGGGTAGGAGAGAAAACAATTGAATTTTCTGTGGGAGAGGGAGAGACAGGTCAAAAGGAATATCTCCAGTAGATTGAGGCCAGTGTTGCCATAGGGATAAGTTGGAGTGGTCATCAGTTGAAGTGTTAATATGGACAGTTAAAGAAAAAAATAAACACTAGGTATGTGACCAAGGCAGTTAGAAAATTATAATACAAATAAAGAAGCATAAACTTGGTCACAGCTGTGAAATATGATCAGCAATCATAGGGCCATTTTTGCTGCTGCTGATTCTTTGTATTGGAACAAACCACTTCTGGTGCAACTCATCCATTTGTGATTATAGGCACAATTTTTCTGTCCATGAGCAAAGCCTGACTTGCTGGGGGTGTCTTGAGCTGTATTTTTTGTAACTTTGGAATTCCTTTGATGATACTCTCACTCTCCCATTTCCCATTTTCTTAATTTTTAAAGCTTTTGTGTATTTCATCTAACTATCCCATTAACCCATTGACTGGATAACCTTTATAACTGGTCCCTTGACAACTCTGGCCTCACCTTTTCAGAAATATTCCCTACTCCCTCTGCAGTTTGAAACATGTTTTCCCTCTTTCCTAATTCTGATGAAGTTTCTTCAGCCTGAAACACTGTCTGCTCTTTTTCACAGATACTGCTCGTCCTGCTGTTAAGTTTTATTTCAATGATGAATAGTGCGGCCTTTTGTCAGTATTTCACATTATTGTTCTTTGCATTTAGCTTGCACAACCAATTCTGCAATAGTACTGTCGATTTAATGTAAATTGCCACCTAGCTGTAAGATATTCTGACTCCGCTGCTATTTGAAAGATTGCTTCCAATTTTTGCTTCTGTATTTTATAAATTTTGTTAAAGGTTGCTAACATCAATGATCTTTCCACCTTTGTTTACTTTCGCTTGATTGATTTTAGAATTTCTGTTCATTTCTTTTTGAATTAATCATACTGCTCTGGAAGGAGATGAAGCACAGTTGCAGAATACAGCTGATGGGACTTTAGGGAAACAAAACGGCAATAATTGTAGGACAAACCAATTAAGCAGTTAATGTATAAAAATGAAATTGAGTACCTTGCTTAGTGCCTGAAATCTTTGGTCTGTAGCTGTTGAATATTATTTAGAGAATGTGGAAACAGATACCTGTTTTATGGAATGCAAGTTGAAATATACTGATCAGTAGATATTGATGCCAAGAATTTTGTTGATGGCTTGATAACATGTATTTCAAAAGTTCTTTTTTGTTTTGAAGAGAATAGTGCTGAAACCTGTTGAAACTTGCTTTGAAGTGAAAGGATTCAGTGGAATATATTATTATATACCATGTTCTGTAATTTCCCCTCAGGATGTTTTCTGAATTTAGTTTCCTGGATGGTAGCGTTTCTCTTAAGATTTTGGTTTCATGTTTTGACAGAAAAGGTCTATATATGAGACTAAAAGAAAGTCAGGTTGTATAGATCCAATAACTAGAAACAGAATATACTGGAAATACTCAGGTGAAATGGAACTTGAGTGATTTATTTAAAAAAAAATTAAATCTCTTCACTAGGCTTTTAAAGAGGTTAAATAATTTGGGCAAGTTCAGAGGGAGGTTGACAGACAATTAAAATTATAAGGCTGATGATTTGTTGGCAGCGAGAGGAATTAACTGTCAAAGGATGGCAAAAGAATGTCAAAGGAGGCCTGGAGACTATGTAAGAATAAGCGGCGAAGCCATTGCCAACAACTATTATGTGGAAAATCAAGCCTAAGACTATGATTGAAAGATCATGAGTCCAGTAATGAGCAAAAATAATTATTGAAAGTACACAATGGGTCAGGCAATGGTGGAGGAAATGGAGTAGTTAAAGTTTCAGGTCCAGACCTTGCCTCAGGAGGTAATGGACAGATCAGCAGCAATGGAAAGAAAAATTAATATATTTCAAATTGAATTTCTATGGCCTAAAATCAAAATGAATCTAGTAAACATTTATCAAAATGGAGTTTTCAAAGATCAATATTGATGATGTAGTTCTGCTTTTGTTTTGATTTGCTCATATTTTATGATATTTCTAATCTATGCTAACTAATGATATTCTGTTTTTTAAATTAAAACTGCTGTTGTATTTTGTTTGCTAGTCATCCTGTGCAAATCATTTTGTTTGTAAATTCTCTTTCATACCCTTAAGTGACCTTCCAAAATATTTTACAGCAGATAGGTTGCTTTTAAATATTATTATTTAAATTACATTATTATTACATAGGATGCTTATGTTACTGGACGTAACAAGTTCCCACATGCATTTGCAATAATGAGTGGATTTTTTTTTAAATGGTTAAATATATGCCAAGAAATCTTAAATCCTTTGAATAGTTCCTTTTTTTAAAAAAAAAATCTGTCTGGTTTAATTTTCCAGTCAAAAGATAATGGAAAGCCTCTTTCTCTGAATCTAAAATTGTTGTCTGAAATAACATTAGTGATTTGAGCACAGCAATCTTGGCTGATGTTTCAATGCAGCAATGAGAAAACATTGTACTGTCAAAAGTACAGCTGCTTGGGTGCAATTCCTTCACATTGCAGCAATCCCATAGTCAAACATTTTGTGTTTGTATCGCTAGAAGAGGAGACTGCCTATTATTTTATTGGATTTCAACTGAAGCTATGAAAGACATTCTGTATAACTTGCTGAACTTTTCAACTTCATTTTAACTGGAATGGGGAACTTGATTAATTTAAAATTCCATGGAGAAAAATACAGTGAAGCGTTTTGGCTTTCAAATTTCTGACTTCTGCTAAAATAGCTTGTGAAGTATACACATGCAAATCTGTACAATATGGTTTTAAAACCATTGGTTTAAAGTAAAGTGACAATGAGTTGCATATTATTTCATGAAACGTATCTAAAATGTGTGCTGGCTACATACCAACTTAAGCTATGAATTTTTTAGGATGTGATTTGAAGAGAATATCTTCAAGCTGGAGCCTATAACATTTTGTGGGATTTGTTAGCATAATTTTTAAAAGTATAGCTAAGATGAAAGCTTCCATGAATATGTAAGGGCATGATAATATTTTCACTGCATGAATAAGCTGGGCTAATATTACTGAGATTGAGTCAATTCTCACCTAGTGCCAATATTCAATTTGAGGCTTTTGAGTTGTTGGACACATTCAGTTTACCTGCAACTCCAGTTCCACACTGAAGAGTTTAATTCCATAGCCTTTTCAGCATGGTATCCACTCAACAACATATTGTAGGGGGCTAATAAAACTGCCTGACCATGCCAATCTATTTGTTTAACTAAAAAAATAATCCTGGTTATTTGAATTCATAAATTAATGTGTTTTCCAGAAACAATATTGTGGCATTCTAAACTGGTCAGTGTGCTGAACATAATCAGAATTGCCGTCATCTATATTTGTTCTATGTACAAGTTCAAAGTTACTGAAGTTATTTTACTTTAATCTAAATGCAAGCTTTTATTTTTTTCCTCTTTTTATTCATAGGATGTACCAGGAGAAATTGACATCTCTCAAAAGACAGCTACAGCAGTTACAGGAAGGTAGGCGCCTTGCTTTCAAGTTTTATACCAAATAACTATAAATGACGCAATATGAACCATTTGATAACCAGCAGTTGTGAAAGTCTATTGTACTGGCAGGTGTGCTTTTGTTTGATTTTCCACAATGCATTAATGGATGTTTAGCAGACATCTGAAAGTTGTGGGCTCAAATCTCCTTTCAGTTGTTTTATTACAATGTGCTGCATTGTTTAAGATAAAATGTTTAGGTTTGAAAAATAGCGGCAGTGATTTAATAGATGAATTCTCAGTTGTTTTGTGGACAGAATGTTAAACTGAAAGCCTGTCTATGTTTGATCTTAAATGGATCAAGAAAAATTAGAAAGTTCTTGCCTGGCTGGTATTATTTAATCCAAGTCACTGAAAGAGATTGGGTAAATGGTGCACAATTTGAATTATATCTTCTTGTCTTTCTCAATCCTTGCTTTCACACTTTCAAACAGCTAGTTCAATATCAAATCTTGAAAGAGTTGCATTTTCCTCAAACTGAACATTAAGTGATCTAAGCTATTATTTTTGGCTCCTGTCATACTTTGCAACCTTACCACCTGCTGTCTAAAGCTTTAAGCTGCTGGCGACTTGAGCATTCTGTTTAAGGTTGAAGTAAACTTTTAGTTCCACAATCCTTTCAATCACGAAAACTCCATAATTCAACTTCCGCATTGAATTAATTAATTGGGCAATATGGTAGAAGGAAGAAAAACAAAGATAATGTGGTTTATTCTGTTGCTTTCCGAGATTGTCTCCAAGTGCTAACTTGAGGTTTACCATGACGTTGTTCTTGCTGAACTGTTCTATGTTGTCTCAGGTGTAAAATTTTCCCTTTGTTGTACTATAAATCCCTTGAAGATGCAATCCTTTCCTTTACAACTTCCTTTGGTACACATTTACCTCTTAACTAATCTAGGCCAATAATTGCTATAAATGTAATTTTCTAGGAAGCTTCTTTTGTTCAGTAGTGCCAATCTTCAGAGTATGTCCCGTGCTCTCTACTACAGGCCTGTGATTGATCTGGAAGATGCCATACATTCCATTCAGCCAGTCTCATTATAGTGCTCATTAAAGCATCATAATCTCTGATCACTATTATCACCTGTAGCCATGTAATCTCCCAGGAGAAGCAAATGTAAAGAGACACAATTGGGGAAAAAAGCTGGAAACCTCTACACGACTTCTTTTGAGTTGCACTAGATGTTTTGCCATGTGTAAATTTTCTGCAAGAAATAAAATGTTTTTTGCTCAGAATCTCAGTGGCATCAGATGTAATCATGATCTCTTCCTATCCATCTTTAAAAACCTTGGGTACTTCTACTGGCAGGTATAAGGACATTGCTTTATATGATGAATGGTTAAAAACAGAATTTTTAGGGTCACAGAGTCATCATATTATATCTGTTATGCAACCATCAAGGCATATTCCAATCTGAGCATAGCTTTACGTTAACAGTGCAGTACTGTGAAAACACATTGTAAAAATTTTAAGATTACATCTTCAATAGAAGAAACATTACGACTGGTTGTACTTGAAATTTTTTATCTAAAGGTTAAAGACTATAAGTACGGAAGCTTGCAAAAACAACTCGCTGTTCAATCAAATACCTTGCATTTTAACAGAGACACATAGATTTCTGGAATCTAATGTGAATAGAATGAACTTTGTGCAGTTTTTTTTCATTGCATTTCTGATCTCTTGCATTTTAGAGTACTGGATATGCAAATAGGCGCTAGATGTTAACTTCAGAGTCAAAGTTGCGTTTAATATCACCAGTATATTTCGTGATATTTGTTAATTAAATAGCAGCAGTACAATGCAATACATGATAAATGTCGAATAAAAAAGATTTGCGGTAATTGTATATATGTGTGTTTCTTTATATCTATATTAGTTAAATTTAAAAAAAGTAGTGCAAGAACAGAAATAATAAAAAAGATCAGGTAATATCCATTTAGAAATCGGATGGCAGAGAGGAAGAAACTATTTCTCAATTGCTGACTGTGTGCCTTCAAGCTTCTGTACCTACTTCCTGATGGTAATAAATAGAAAGAGGTATGTCCTGGGTGATGGGGTTGGGGGGGGGGGGGGTCCTTAATAATTGACACTGTCTTTCTGAGGCACTGTGTCTTGAAGATGTCTTGGATACTACAGAGGCATGTACCCATGATGGGTGAACACAAAGTACACTGCAGATGCTGTGGTCAAATTAACATGTACAAACAAGCTGGAGGAACTCAGCAGGTTGGGCAGCATCCGTTGAAACGAGCAGTCAACGTTTCAGGCCGAGACCCTTTGTCAGTCCTGACGAAGGGTTTTGGCCCGAAACGTTGACTGCTTGTTTCAATGGATGCTACCCATGATGGGGCTGTCTAATTTTACAACTTTCTGTAGTTTCTTTCAATCCTGTGCAATAGCACCCCCCACCCCCCAACCATTCCAGATGGTGATGCAGCCAGTCAGAATTCAAGTCAAGTCACTTTTTATTGTCATTTCAACCATAACTGCTGGTACAGTACACAGTAAAAATGAGACAGCTTTTTTCAGGACCATGGTGTGACATGAAACAGTACAAAAACTACACTGAACTATGTAAAAACAACACAGAAAAAAACCTCCTGGATAGCAGGAGGGAAAAGAGTTTGTATGACGGGTGTGTGGGGTCCTTCATAATGCTGTTTGCTTTGCAGATACAGCGTGTAGTGTAAATGTCTGTAATAGTGGGAAGAGAGACCACGATGACCTTCTTAGCTGACCTCACTATCCGCTGTAGGGTCTGTCAATCCGAGATGGTGCAATTTCCGAACCAGGCAGTGATGCAGCTGCTCAGGATGCTCTCAATACAACCCCTGTAGAATGTGATGAGGGTGGGAGATGGACTTTCCTCAGCCTTCGCAGAAAGTAGAGAGGCTGCTGGGCTTTCTTTGCTATGGTGCTGGTGTTGAGGGACCAGGTGAGATTCTCCGCCAGGTGAACACCAAGAAATTTGGTGCTCTTAACGATCTCTACCGAGGAGCCGTCGACGTTCAGCCGAGAGTGCCCTCCCGAAGTCAACAACCATCTCTTTTGTTTTGTTCACGATCAGAGACAGGTTGCTTGCTCTGCACCAATCCGTTAGCTGCTGCATCTCCTCTCTGTATGCTGACTTGTGCAAGAATATTCTTCAAGGTACATGTGTAGAAGTTTTCAAGTGTTTTAGGTGACAAACCAAATCTCCTCAAACTCCTAATGAAATATAGCTGCTATCTTCCCTTCTCTGGTGTACAGGAGTGAAATATGCTAACTAGTGGAATGGTGCCGCAGCAACAACCTGGCACTCAACGTCAGTAAGACGAAAGAGCTGATTGTGAACTTCGGGAAGGGTAAGACGAAGGAACCCATACCAATCCTCATAGAGAGATCAGAAGTGGAGAGAGTGAGCAGCTTCAGGTTCCTGGGTGTCATGATCTCTGAGCATTTAACCTTTATATCACTGTAGATATAAAGAAGGCAAGACAGCGGCTATACTTTATTAGAAATTTAAAGAGATTTGGCATGTCAACAAATACACTCAAAAACTTCTATAGGTGTACCGTGGAGAGCATTCTGACTGCCTGCATCACTGTCTAGTATGGAGGGGCTATTGCACAGGACTGAAAGAAGCTGCAGAAGGTTGTAAATGTAGTCAGCTCCATTTTGGGTACTAGCCTACAAAATACCCAGGACATCTTTCTGGAGCGTCCATTATTAAAGACCTTCAGCACCCAGGGCATGCCCTTTTGTCACTTTTACCATCAGGTAGGATACAGAAGTCTGAAGGCACACACTCAGTGATTCAGGAGCAGCTTCTTCCCCTCTGCCATCCGATTCCTGAATGGACTTTGAAGCTTTGGGCACTAACTCACTTTTTTTTAATATACAGTATTTCTGTTTATGCACATTTTTAAATAATCTATTCAATATACATAATTGTTTACTTGTCTGTTTATCATTGTTTTATTTTATTTATTAATATTTTTTTTTCTCTCTCTGCTAGATTATGTATTGCATTGAACTGCTGCTGCTAAGTTAACAAATTTCATGCCACATGCCAATGATAATAAACCTGATTATGATTTATAGCTACATTGATGTGTTGCATCGGTAACTTACAATAAAACATTAATTTGTTGTTGTTCCAGTCCATTTTTCTAAAAGCAGAAATGCCATCTCTATCGCTGAGTACTTGTAGAGCTCCACTTCCGGGTTATAGTCATAGGATAGAAGGTTTCTCTATTGTGCATGGATTGAAAAGTCTTCCAGAAAAGAAGTGGTACTAATTGATGTCTTGGATGTAGTAGGAAAGAGTTAGGAAATTGATGGGTAGGGAGTGGCAGTGGCTTAAAATTGTAGGAAGTTTTGTAGTGGAGAATTTGAAATGGGGTCTGGGAAGCAGAGAATAGCCTTGGGATGGAGTTAATAGTTGGGTGACCTTTCAGTTCTTGAAGCTTCTCACTCTTACTCACTCTTCAACACTCACAAACATTGGTGGCATTTGAAAAGGGATTCTACTGGAACACTAGTTCTTTCCTTTTCCCAATTTGTCTCTGATTATATGGACTCTTGCTACGGAATCTGCCATGTGCTATAAAGGCTGCTAGTGTAGCACATTTCTGGATCTAGAATCTCACCTTAAGTGGATTAAGTTGCCTTTAGTGAAGCAAACAATGTTAATTTAAATCAAGTCCCCAGTGGCAGCACAATAAGACAAAATTCCAGCCATGGCTGGAAAAATATTAAGCAGTACACTAGAAGGATGGTTCCTTGTCTGTAGTGTAAACCAAAACTTCAAAATGTGGACTCCTTGAAGTTGTCTGTGACCCTATGAAAAAGCTTTCTCTATACATTTCCATTTGAACAAGTATAGTCCTATTTAGAAAAATAAAAGTGAAGATATGGGACCCCAAGAATCTTGGATGATTAATGTCAAAATGCAAGGAGGTGACTGTTCCATTTGTGGTTATGACTGATTAATTATTACCACATTCTAATTCTAATGCATTGTTACCCATCCTCATATTCCTTGTTAATTTGTTTTTGATTTTGGGGAATTGAATTTGAAAAAAAAATAACTGTCTGTTATTTGCTCTGTTAAAATAATTGATGTAACAGTTTTTCTCCTGAACTAATATGTCTTTCTATTGTAGGCACTTTGCAGGAGTATCAGAAAAGGATGAAGAAACTAGATCAACAATACAAGGAAAGAATACGAAATGCAGGTTTGTTTTACTCGGTATTTAAGATGAAAATTATTTGCTTTGTTCCCACAATTTTTTTCTTTATCTCCTGCTGCCACAGATTATTGTTTTCATTAATATTTCACTGTTCCAGGCATCAGCAAATTGGTCTTCAAGGTATTAGAAATTAACTTAATCTGGTCACAGCTAATCTTAAATTTGGCCACTGGCAAAAGCTGCTGATTGTCTTAATGGCTAAGTTTATATTTTACATTGGTATCTGTAAAGAAATGTCATTTGTTAAAAAAATTAGAGATGTTGTATGTACTTTATTTTACTAATTGATATTGCTAAGTAGATCATTAATTTATTATGGCATGATATATTTAGATACTAAAGTTTGAGTAAGAAATTGATGAAAATACATTAATCGTGCATGTGAATACGGCCAAACGTCTGTGAATCCCTGTAACAAATTGGACTTTTTGTAGCAGTAAAAAAAAAGATGCCGGTTACAATGTGTTGAATTCATTGTGAAATCCATATCAAATGTTTTGGTTAACACAGACAAAAGGAGGCAAAAAACAATATTATTATTTACTAATTTTTCACAAATGCAATATTTGATTTTTAGAGCCAGAAGTTGATTATAAGTAATGAATGTCTACCTTGTCATTTGACAAGGTAACTGATCTGAAATTGGCAGGCACTTACATTCTGCAATGATCTAATACTTTGTTCAGCAGCTTCAAATTGCTCAATGTTGACCTGGACAGCGTGTTAGTGTTTTCTTAAATTTAACAATACAGAGCAGTCCATCTCACATAATAGATATTGGGTTGGTCCGTAGTCTTGTATTGGCCCATTTCTTAAACTGCTGCAGCATTTGTGCTTAAAAGTAGACAGGGGAATTAGCATCACTGTTATTTTTGAATATTCTGTTGTATGATTCATTTCTAAGTAAAGTTAGGAAACTTTAAAACTTTACATTGCTGAATTTAGGCACATCAGCTAACAACTTCAAGTGTATGTCATTGACATGATGATTTTGTTTTCTTTTTCTCCAGAGCTTTTTCTGCAACTGGAGGTAGGTGTTCTGCAACTTAAATATTCCCCTCCCAATTCAGTTAAAAGATCTTAACAAGTGATGCATTAAGATTTTCTCTACTTGAGACTACTGCGTTGTTACGTGATGGTGGGATTCAACTTTTAGGCAACTGTTTATAATTTTTTGTTCTGGGTGGTTTTGAGTCCCTGAAGAGGAAAAGAAATGTATTTCTCACAAACTTAACATCTGTTGAAAAATATTGTAAGAAGTCTGAAAACGGGTTGCTCTAGTGGGAGCTGGCATAGTATGACTTTAACAATGAGTGTATAGAACATAGATATAAAATTGTAACTATATGATCTTTAGTGGTTAAATGTTGTCCAAAATACACTGCAGATGAACCAACAAAGCAGACAAAGCCTCTCGTGTCACCTGAAAGTTGGGTTTTCATTTATCACAATCCCAATAACAGAACATAGAGCAGTACAGCACAGTATGGGCCCTTCAGCTCACAATGTTGTACTGACATATATCAGCCTACATCATGATCAATGTAATCATTGTCTCCTATACTTTCCTTAACCCTCATTTTTTTTTACATGTGCCTATCTAAGAGTCTCTTAAATGTTCCTAATGTTTCATCCTCTACCGTCAGCTTGGCTGTGCGTTCCAGGCACCCATCACTCTCTAAGTAGAAAACCCTGTCTCTGATATCTCTCATAAACTTTCTTCCACTCACTTTAAATGGATCTCCTTTGGTATTGGCCAATACTGCCCTGAGGAAAAAGATGCTGGCTGTCCACTGTAAGCCTCTCATAATCATATAAACCTTGATGAAGTCATCTCTCATTCTCTGTTTCTCCAAAGAAAATAGCCTCAGCTCACTTAGCTTTTCCTCATAATACATGTTCTCTAATCCAGGCAGCATCCTGGTAAATCTCCTCCGCACCCTCTCTAAAGTTTCCACATCCTTCCAAAATTGAGGCAACCATAAATGAACACAATACTCCACTTGAGGTCAAACTGGAGTTTTATAGAGCTGCAATATTAGCTCTTGGCTATTGTTCTCAGTCCCCCAACTGATGAAGGTCAGCATGTGATATGTCTCCTTAACCACCCTATCGACTTTGTGCGATCTATTTACATGGACCTCAAGATCCCTCTTCCTCCATATTAAATGTAACCTCCAAATGTAATCCACGCCAGCCTCCTGCATGATGTACAATACCTCCAACTTTCACGGTATCTTCAAACTTATGAACCCTCCACTCTTCTTCCTTATCCAAGTGATTTATAACAATCACAGAAAGGACATGATTCCTTTTGGAAGAAAGGAGGTGATTAATCTGGTAGATCAATTCGTGAACAAGGGAGGACATCCTATTGAAGGGGTTACAGATCGAAGCAAGGAAAGGGGCAAATGTTAACTGTTTTACTCATCAATTGATGTTTTTAAGGTACTTTAACCCTGCAGCATGAGCTAGAGATAGTATCTCCCATATTTCTATCAAAAAATTTGCTAAATTAAGGCATACCTTTTGAATGCTAGAGTGTAAGCCAGCAGTTTTAGGTGATGCTGTTAAACCCTCTATGTTGCTGAGCAGAAATACTAATCTTTTGTTTTCTTTAAAAATCATGCCCTAGTTGATCTGAGCAATGCCAAAGACTAGAATTAAAGTGTTGAAAATGGCACAACCAAGCATAAAGTAATTATAACATTTCCGGGTCTCTAAAGTCCCCTGTTGTTTGTCATTAATATTAATGATTTTCATCCAAAAATAGGTGGCACATTTAATAAATTTGTGGAGACACTAAAATTGGTGGTATAGTGGACTGTGGATTGAACAGTCAAATCAACAGTATTGTTATACACGCAAGTACATGTTTACATTGTGAGAAGGATGTGGACCAAACACAAGCAAACAGCACTAGCTTGGTCAGTATGGATGTGTTGGGTTGAAGGGACTGTTTTCTCTGCTTTATGGCTCAATGACTATTTTTCAAAAATAATGGGTCATCAAAAGCGTTTCTTATTGCAGACAGAACAAGTGGAAAGGAATTATATTAAAGAGAAGAAAGCAGCAGTGAAGGAATTTGAAGATAAAAAGATTGAGTTGAAAGAGAATCTCATTGCTGAGTTAGAAGAAAAGAAAAAGATGATTGAGAATGAGAGGCTAACAATGGAACTCACAGGAGGTGTGTAGAACTAAGATTTCATATTCCTTTGGGTGCTCTAAGAAGAACTGACCTTGACTTTGATTTTGACAAAGTATACTAGCAGAGCAAGAGTATGTTTAAAAATTGAATGAAAAGTTATTGACTCCATTGTCCACTTGTCTCTCCCCACTGATCTCTCTCCTGCACTTATCTCGGCGAGTGTGACAAGTGCCACATCTGCCACTTCACCTCCTTCCTCACCACCATTCTGAGTCCCGAAACGTCCTTCCAGGTGTGGTAACACTTCACCTGTGAGCCTGTTGGGGTCAACTCTTGTATCTGGTGCTCTGGATGCGGCCTTCTCTACATTGGTGAGACCTGATGCATGTTGACCACCTTTCTCCGTCTGTCGCAAAAGGCAGAATCTCCAGGTCAATTCAATTTGACTTTCCGTTCTCATTCTGATATGTCTGTCCATGGCCTGCTCTACCCCAGTGATGAAGCCAAACCCAGGTTGGAAGAGAAGGACTTGATATTGTGTCTGGGTTGCCTCCAATCTGATGGCATGTACATTGATTTCTCTAACTTCTAGTAATTTCCCCCCCCGCCCCCCCATTTTCCATTCCCTATTCTGATTACCCCCTTACTGTCTCACTTCTCCTCACCTGCCCATCAGCTCCTCTGGTTTCCTTCCTCCTCCCCCTTTCTTCCATAGTCCATTGTCATCATCTCTTAGATACCTTTTTTCTCAGCTCTTTACTTCTTCCACCCATCTCCTCAGTTTCTTACTTCATTCCCCCTCCCCCATCCACCCACTTGGTTTCACTTATCACTTGCCAGTTTGTACTCCTTCCCTTCCCCCTGCCTTTTATTGCTGACATTTGCCCCCTTTCTTTCCAGTTTTGATGAAGGGTCTTGCCTGAAACATCGACTATTTATTCCCCTTCATTGATGCTGCCTAACTTGCTGAATTTCTCCAGCATTTTGTGTGCATTGCTCTGGATTTCCAACAGCTGCTGTTTCTCTTGTGTATAAAATGTAACAGCAATTTAGAACATGGGGTGGGAGGGGAGGGAATGGTATGGGAATAAAATGTACTTTAATATATTTACATTTTCAGTATTAACTGACTGAATGAATAGTGTTGCATATTTGTGCAGTAAATATAACTTCTGGGGTGTGGCCCTCAGTACTGTTAACAACATCTGTATATTGCAGATTCTATGGAGGTAAAGCCAATAATGACTAGGAAACTAAGGAGGAGACCTAATGACCCTGTTCCAATTCCAGACAAAAGACGAAAACCTGCACCTGATATCCTTTCATTAAAAAGAATATCTGCTTTCAGGATAATTCAGAAAATAATAGTAGCGAATTAATGTTTTGATATATTTGAGTTATTGATTAGAGTAACAGATATGAATTGAGTAGTTCTAACACTAATAGCTCTACCTTCACTGGTTGAGGGCAAACTTCTGAAATTTTTAAGGGAGGAATGGAAGGCAGAAAATGGGAGTGTAATGGTTAGCACAATGCTGTTACAGCTTGAGCAGCTCTGCTGTTCAATTCCAACAACCTCTATAAGGAGATTTTATGTTCTCCCCGTGAACCACGTGTGTTTCCTCCTGGTGCTGTGCTTTCCTTTCACAGTCCAAAGATATACTGTTTAGTAAGATAATTCATCATTGAAAACGTCCAGTGATTAGGCTAGTGTTAAATAGGTGGGTTGTTGGGTGATGCTACAAGTTGGGCTGGAAGGGTCTGTTCTACACTATATCTCTAAATAAATAAAAAGATTAGGAGGGATTTCTGAGCCTGCATGCAAGTGTTGAAGGCACAGCCACCAGTGGTGCAGTGGCTACTTGGGGTTGAATAAGCCATGTACATTATCTCTAAGGATCAGTGAGCTGGAGAAGATTTCAATGATGAGAAAAGGATTTCATTCAATGAGTATTTTAAAATCATGCGGCTACTTAACCAGAAGCTCCAGTAAGATAGAATCATCAGGTGCTGGGTGTATGGGACATTTTGCAAGTTAGGACTTGGGCATTTATTTTTTTGGATGAGCTTAAGTTTATGAAAGGTGAAGGCATGTAACAGAGTGCTTTGGAATGTTGAAATCTTATGTAATAAATGCATGGGTGATGTTTTCAATAGCAGATGGAATGAAGTAGGCAACGGTGTGTAAATAGAAACATGTCTTGGTGATGTTGCAGCTTGAAACTTGCCTCTAGGTCAAATGTGACATTAAGTTTTAGCTGTGAGCAATATGATTTGTTTTCAAACAGTTGCATGGAAAAGAATTAAAATTGTTAATGCAATTGTGTGAGTAACTAAATGCAATCTTAGTGATGGTATTGGAAGTAACCTTTTTCTTTGACTGTCAGTGTTGGACAAAAGCCAAACCACTTAGTTAGGCACAGTAAAGGGATTAAGAAAGATGGTGCTGCCAAAGGTTATCAGTGACATTCCACTCAGATTGTTATCACAGGCAGAGTATGGAAATAAAACCATAAGATACCGGAGCAGAATTAGGCCATTTGGCCTGTCGAGTCTGCTCTGCCATTTCATTATGGCTGATTCAATTTTCCTTTCTGCCCCAATCTCCTGCCTTCTCCCTGTATCCCTTCATGCCCACCCTGACCAATCAAGAATCTATTAGCCCCTGCCTTAAATATACATAGACTTGACCTCAACAGCTGCCTGAAGCAAATAATTCCACAGGTTCACCACCCTGACAAAAGAAATTCCTCCTCATCTTCAACCTAAAAGGACGCCCTCTATTCTAATGCCATGTCCTCTGGTCTTAGACTCTCTCACCATAGGAAACATCCTCTCCACATCCGCTGTATTAAGGCCTTTCACCATTTGATAGGTTTCAGTGAGGTCACCCCTCATTCTTCTGAATTCCAGTGAATACAGGCCCAGAGTCATCAAACGCTCTTCATATGACAACCCATTCAATCCTGGAATTATTTTCATGAACCTCCTTTGAACCTCATCCAGTTTTAGCATAATTCTCGCCAACTCCTCTCTCATGGCTCTGTAATTCTCTTTACTCCACTGTAATACTGATACATCTGACTTTAATCTCTTCTGAAATTTCAGGGTGAATTCAATCATATCATGATCACTTGCCTTTGGGGTTCTTTTACCTTTATGGTCTCTAATCAATTCTAGTTCAATGCGCAACACCCAATGCAGAATAGCTGAATCTCAAGTGGGCTCAACTATGAACTGCTCTAAAATGCCATCTCATGGGGCATTCTAGATATTCCCTCTCCTGTAATCCAGCTCCAACCTGATTTTCCCTATCTATCTGCATATTGAAGTCCCCCATGACTATTGCAACATTGCCCTTTTGGCATGAGTTTTCAATCTCCTGTTGTAATTAGTAGGCCACACATCTTTACTTCTGTTTGGTGTCTGTATACAACTTCCATCCGGGTCTTTTTACCCTCGCAATTCCTTAGCTTTAACCACAATGATTCAACGCTTTCTGACCCTATGCCTCCTCTTTCTAATTATTTGATATCATTTTTTTTAACCAACAGAGCAATGCCGCCCTGTCTGTCCTTTTGATACAATGTGTATCCTTGGACATTAAGCTCCCAGCTGTAATCTTCTTTCAGCTACAATTCAGTGATGCCTACAACACCATACCTACCAATCTGCAACTGTGCTGCAAGTTCATCTACCTTAATCTGTATACTGAGTGCATTCAAATACAACACCTTCAGTCCTATTTTCACCCTTTTCGAATTTGTTATATGGAAAACCTGAGCAGGGGATTGTGGTGAGAGCTCATGGGTAGAGACTATGGGTACAGGAGAAGTCATTGATTTTGCCACCTATGATTGGATTGACAATAGGATCTAGCTTGATGACAGGGAAAAGATGCTGGAGGCAGCTAATGTAACCAACTGCAGACAGGTAAAATAGGACGGGAAGTTGCAAAAAAAAACTACATTTATGTTCTCTGTTAAGTTGGCATACATTTAGGTGGCAATTAACAAGACAATTTCATTAAGATGGCATACATTTGGGAGGAAACATCTTTCAGTGGTATATTCAAAAGTGTAGGCAAAAGCAGTGGATTTTTAAATGTGACGAGTGTTGATGCAAATTGAGATGCTTGAGAAAGGCATAACAATAAGAGAATAAGAGGTTTTGATTTGCCAATGAGACCCACACCATCACTGCAACAGGCATTACAGTGTATGTACTGTAAATTTCACACGTTAAGGTTTCGTTTGGAAGTCATCAGTTAATAATCTGGTTTCCCTTGAGGCCCGGTTGTTAATCCAGTTACCGACACTAATTTCATGTATGAGCGCCTTTTTCTCAAGTGGATGGATGTTTTTGATTGACCATAAAATGAGGCTTGGAAGTGATAGCTGATAAGATGTAAAAGAGAAAATAAACAAGCAAGACTATTTCTTGGAAGTTATCTTTTTACTGTAGTGTGATATTTGAATCTTAGAAGGCACTATGGTGTGTTCTGCTTAACAATAAGTACCGCAGTTAAATTACTTGTTAACAGATGAACAGATAATGGAAGATCTGCGAACTCTCAATAAGGTGACTTACTGTAAAAGTGAGATAATTAAATGATTATGTGTTAGAACATACAGCCCTGGGCCTGACCGTTTAGCCCAGGGTTTGTTAATCTTGATACCAATTTATGCTCAACCTCCTTTTTTATCATCTATATTCCTCCAATCCCTTTATATTCGAGTGTTTATGTAAAAGCTTCTTAAATTCCCTCAATCTACCGGCTTCCACTACTAATCAACGTGTTAAGAGTATTTACAAACAAAACGTGTTGCATATTCAAGCACCTTATGAATTGGAATGCTACCTGGTTGATGTTAGTTCAACCAGAATTAAAATGGAGTCAGTAAAAATGGTACCTATTGACAATGTCACTTAAAAAGTGGAAAATATTAGCAATACTCTCTTAAATTTTATGATGAGAACCCTAGATTTTTGCATACAATGTGATCAATATGCAAAACATTCTTTTGTCTTCCAGCAACTAAAAATGCTTGCGTAGAAAATTCAATGTCTACCATCAGTTACTGGACATGTTTGCACACACCTTTCACAGGTGTCGATCATTGGTTTTTATCTACTGTGTATATTCTGAAGCAAGACTTGGCTAAAGTAAAAGATCAGTTGATTTAGTACCAGCTGAAATGGCAAGATTTTTATGCCATTGAAAGTTGTGGATTTTCCATGTATCAAGCAGTCTACTGTTGGCAAATGAACTTCTGGAAGATTGGGTTATTTTAGTAGCACATTAGTCTGGCATGAGGGTTGGGCCAGATTTTGCCTGAAAGAAAGTTTTGATTAACAAGTTATTTGAAATATTTCAGCTATATAGCAGGAATTCTTTTATGTTCTGGTAACTGATGATTGCCATAATAGTGAATCACCTCCAAAACAATGGTGCAATTTATTCTGGGTTTATACCAAGTGGTCAGGGGTTTGAATGAGTTTAACTATCAAAGGAAATAACCTATTTTATTTTATTTTGCAGCTTAAATCTCCGAAAAGACCAGGTATTTTTTATATATATATTAAAAAAAATCATATATTCAGTTGTGAGGTTACACAATGCTTTACAAAATATTCCACAGAAGAAACAGTGAATCATGTTTGTTGTTGCACCAGTGTGTACCCTAACTCATTGTGTTTTTTTCAATAGCATCTCCGTCTTCTCCTGAACATCTTCCCAGCACTCCTGCTGAATCACCAGCACAAAGATATGAAGCACGAATAGAAGATGGAAAGTTATATTATGATAAGAGATGGTGAGTAAGGAATTTGCATTTTTTCTTTATTTCCCTTTGCTGCAGTAGTTATAATTTAACTCAATGAGCATGCATGATTAACACGCACCATCTTGTACATTTTTAAAACCATGGAAGATGGTGTCATCATTCAGGTGAGGTTACCTGAATTTCTAAAGTATTTTTAAAACATTTGAAAGTTCAAAGTAAATTTATTACAAAGTGCAAATACAGTATGCAACTACATACAACCATGAGATTCATTTTCTTGTTGCCATTCTCAATAACCATAATAGAATCAATGAAAAATTGCACCAATATAGCGAATAACCAGTGTGCAAAAAACAACAGACAGTGCAAATACAAAAAGAAATAAAATGTAGTAATAATAAATAAGCAACAAATATTGGGAACATGATTTGAAGGGTTGGTAATGGGGCAACTGAAGTTGAGTGATGTTATCCCCTCTGGTTTAAGAGCCTGATGATTGAGGGGTATTAACTGTTCCTGAACCTTGTGTGTGTCCTGAAGCTCCTGTACTTCCTGATGTCAGCAATTAGATGAGGGCATGGCCTGGATGGTGGGGGTCCTCGATGATGGATGATGTTTTCCTGTGACAGTGCTGCATATAGATGTGCTCAGTGGTAGAGAGGGCCTTACCTGTGATGTACTGAGCTGTACGGGCATCTTCCATTCAAGGGCATTGTTGTTTCTATATGAGGCTGTAATGCAGCTAGTCAGTCTCCCCTCCACCATACATCTGTAGAAGTTTGTAAAAATTCAGCTTGACATTTAAAACTTCAACAAACATCTAAGGAAGTAGAGGTACTGTTGTGCTTTCTGCATAATTGCACTTAAGGTGTTGTGCCTAGTACAGGTCCTCTGAAATAATAATACTGAGGAATTTGATATTCCTGACCCTCTCCACCTCTGATTCTCTGATGAGGACTAGCTCATGGACCTCTGGTTTTCTTCTCCTGAATTCAATAATCAGCTCCTTGGTCTTGCTGATATGAGTAACAGGTTGTTGTTATGCAGCACTTAATGAGATTGTCAATTTGCTTCCTACATGTTGATTTGTCACCACCTTTGATTCGACTTATGATAATGGTGTCACCAGCAGACTTGTATATGGCATTGGAGCTGTGCTTCACCACAGTCTTTAGTGTGAAGTAAGTTGAGCAGAGGGCTAAACACATTCTTGTGATGCACCTGTGCTGATGGTAATCGTGGAGGAGATGTTGTTGCCAATCCGAAGTGACTGGGGTCCGCAAGTGAGGAAATCGAGGTTCCAATTGCACATGGAGGTATTGGAGTTTATTGGTTAGCTTTGAGGGGACGATAGTATTGATTGCTGAGCTTTAGTCAATAAAGAGCATCCTGATTATATGCATCTTTGCTGTCCATATGTTCTAAGGTTGAGTGAAGAAATGGCATCTGCTGTGGACATATTGTGCTGGTAGGCAAGCTGAAGTGGATCCAAGTCCTTAAATTGTGTGAACGTTTTTTTTAATCCATTTGCTACTTCCCAGATTTAAAATAAAAAGACCACTAGATGGTGATGTGAACACACTTTTTCCGGATAGAGACATAGAAACGTAGAAAACCTACAGCACAATACAGGCCCTTTGGCCCACAAAGATGTGCTGAACATGTACTTACTTTACAAATTTGGGGTTACCCATAGCCCTCTATTTTTCTGAGCTCCATGTTCCTATCCAGGAGTCTCTTAAAAGACCCTATTGTATCTGCCTCTACCACTGTTGCCGGAAGCCCATTCCATACACTCAACGCTCTCTGCGTTTTTTAAAAAAAAAACTTACCCCTGACACCTTCTCTGTACCTACTTCCAAGCACCTTAAAGCTGTGCCCTGTTGTGTTAGCCATTTCAGCCCTGGGAAGAAGCCTCTGACTATCCACACGATCAATGCCTTTCATCATCTTATACACCTCTATCAGGTCACCTCTCATCCTCTGCTACTCTAAGGAGAAAAGGCCGAGTTCACTCAACCTATTATCATAAGGTATGCTCCCCAATCCAGGCAACATCCTTGTAAATCTCCTCTGAACCCTTTCTTTTGTTTCCATATCCTTCCTGTAGTGAGGTGACCAGAACTGAGCACAATACTCCAAGTGGGGTCTGACTCTGATCAGTGTCCTAAAAAGCTGTAACATTACCTCTCGACTCTTGAACTCAATCCCACAGTTGATGAAGGCCAATGTACTGTATGCCTTTATAACCACAGAGTCAACCTGCACAGCAGCTTTCAGACCCCAAGATCCCTCTGATCCTCCACACTGCCAAGAGTCTTACCATTAATACTATATTCTGCCATCATATTTGACCTACCAAAATGAACCACCTCACACTTATCTGGGTTGAACTCCACCTGCCACTTTTCAGCCTAGTTTTGCATCCTATCAATGTCCTGGTGTAACCTCTGGCAGCCCTCCACACTATCCACAACACCCCCTAACCTTTGCGTCATCAGCAAATTTACTAACCCATCCCTCCTCTTCCTCATCCGGGTCATTTATAAAAAGCACCAAGAGAAGGGATCCCAGAACAAATCCCCGAAGCACACCACTGTTCACTGACTTCCATGCGGAATATGACCCGTCTACAGCCACTCTTTGCCTTCGGTGAGCAAGCCAATTCTGGATCCACAAAGCAAGGTACCCTTGGATCCCATGGCTCCTTACTTTCTTAATAAGCCTTGCTTCGGATACCTTATCAAAGACCTTGCTGAAATCCATGTACGCTGCATTCTATCTTCATCATTGTGTTTAGTCATATCCTCAAAAAATTCAGTCAGGCTCCTATGCATGACCTGCCTTTGACAAAGCCATGCTGACTATCCCTAATCATATTATGCCTCTCCAACTGTTCATAAATCCTGCCTCTCAGGATCTTCTCCATCAACTTACCAACCACTGAAGTAAGACTCACTGGTCTATAATTTCCTGGGCTATCTCTACTCCCTTACTTGAATAAGGGAACAACATCTGCGACCCTCCAATCCTCCGGACCCTCTTCATTGATGATGCAAAGATCATCGCCAGAGGTTCAGCAATGTCCTCCCTCGCCTCCCACAGTAGCCTGGGCTACGTCTCATCCGGTCCCGAAAACCTATCCAACTTGATGCTTTCCAAAAGCTCCAGCACATCCTCTTTCTTAACGTCTATATGCTCAAGCTTTTCAATCCGCTGTAAGTCATCCTTACAATTGCCAATACTGTGAATACTGAAGCAAAATATTCATTAAGTATCTCTGCTGTCTCCTACGGTTCCATACACACTTTTCCACTGTCACACTTGATTGGTCCTACTCTGTCACATCTTATCCTCTTGCTCTTCACATATTTATAGAATGCCTTAGGGTTTTCTTTAATCCTGTCCATCAAGGCCTTTTCATGACCCCTTCTGGCTTTCCTAGTTTCTTTCTTAAGCTCCTTCCTACTAGCCTTAGAATTTTCTAGATCTCTATCATTACCTAGTTTTTTGAACCTTGACTAGATTTTCAGCAGCCTTTGTACACCATGGTTCCTGTACCCTACCATCCTCCCCTTGTCTCATTGGAAAGTACCTATGCAGAACGCCAGGCAAATATCCCCTGAATATCCCCTGAACATTTGCCACATTTCTGCCATACGTTCCCCTGAGAACATCTGTTCCCAATTTATGCTTCCCAGTTCCTGCCTGATAGCTTCATATTTCCCCTTACTCCAATTAAATACATTCCTAACCTGTCTGTTCCTCTCCCTCTCCAATGCTATGATAAAGGAGGTGGAATTGTGATCACTATCTCCAAAATGCTCTCCCACTGAGAGACCTGACCCATAACCAGGTTCATTTCCTACTACCAGATCAGTTACAGCCTCTCCTCTTGTAGGCTTATCTACATATTGTGTCGGGAAACCTTCCTGAACACACGTAACAAACTCCACCCCATCTAAACCCATTGCTCTAGGGAGAGGACAATCAATATTTGGGAAATTAAAATCTCCCACCGCGACAACCCTGTCATTATTACAACTTTCCAGAATCTGTTTCCTTATCTGTTCCTCAATGTCCCTGTTACTATTGGGTGGTCTATAAAAAGCACCCAGTAGAGTTATTGACCCCTCCTGTTTCGAACTTCCACCCACAGAGACTCAGTAGACAATCCCTCCATGACTCCTCCTTTTCTGCAGCTGTGGCACTATCTCTGATCAGCAGTGCCACATCCCCACCTCTTTTGGTCCCTCCCTGACCTTTTTGAAACATCTGAAGCCTGGCACTCTTAAGAAACCATTCCTGCCTCTGAGCTAGCCAAGTCTCTGTAATGGCCACAACATCATAGCTGCAAGTCCGAATCCACGCTTTAAGCTCATCTGTTTTGTTATAACCATAACCATATAACAATTACAGCACGGAAACAGGCCATCTCGGCCCTTCTAGTCCTTGCCGAACGATTACTCTCACCTAGTCCCACTGGCCAACTCTCAGCCCATAAACCTTCATTCCTTTCCTGTCCATATACCTATCTGTTCATGATGCTTTTTGCATTAAAATAGACGCATCTCAAACCATTGGTCTGAATGCATCCCTTCTTTATCACCTGCCTATCCTCCTTCTCGCACTGTCTCCAAGCTTTCTCTATTTGTGAGCCAACAGCCCCTTCCTCCATCTCTTCAGTTTGGTTCCCACCCCTCAGCAATTTTAGTTTAAACTCTCCCCAATAGCCTTAGCAAATCTCCCCGCTAGGATATTGGCCCCCCTCGGATTGAAGTGCAACCTGTCCTTTTTGTACAGGTCAAACCTGCCCCAAAAGGGTCCCAATGATCCAGAAATCTGAATCCATGACCCCTGCTCCAATCCCTCAGCCACACATTTATCCTCCACCTCACTCTATTCCTATACTCACTGTCGCATGGCAGAGGCAGTAATCCAGAGATTACTACCTTTGAGGTCCTGCTTCTCAACTTCCTTCCTAAATCCCTGTTGTCTGTTTTCAGGACCTTCTCCCTTTTCCTACATATGTTGTTGGTACCAATGTGTACCATGATCTCTGGCTGTTCACCTTCACACTTCAGGATATCAGAAACATTGCGGACCCTGGCACCTGGGAGGCAAACTACCATCCGTGTTTTTTTTTTCTGCGTCCACAGAATTGCCTGTCTGACCCCCTAATTATAGAGTCCCTTATTACTGCTGCCCTCTTTCCCTACCCTTCTGAGCCGCAGGGCCAGACTCTGTGCCAGAGGCACAGCCAATGTTGATTCCCCCAGTTAGGCTGTCCCCCCAACAGTATCCAAACAGGAGTAATTAATGTTAAGAGGGACAATCACAGGGGTACTCACTAGTATCTGACTCTTGCCCTTCTCTCTCCTGACTGTTACCCACTTATCTGTCTCTCGAGGCCCCGGTGTGACTACTTGCCCATAGCTCCTCTCTATCACCATCTCACTTTCCCTGACCAGACGATGATCACCGAGCAGCAGCTCCAGTTCTGTAACATTGCCCCTAAGGAGCTGCAGCTTGACGCACCTGGCGAAGATGTAGCCATCTGAGAGGCTTGGAGTCTGGCTGACACCCAGAACAGAACACCGGCCTCACAAACATACTTCCTGTTTCTATTCTTCAGAGGTAACCTGCCTGGCCTAACCTGTTATCACCTAAACCCCATTGAGCCAAAGCCCTCCTACTCTGTCTACCTCTACTCTGTCACCCGCTGTAAAAACTGTCTCCTTTTAAATCCTTCGTGCTGGTGTAGCTCAGTGATGTCCATGCACCTGCGCAGTTATCCCTCGATCAAACTGTTGAAGAAAAAACTCATTCCTTTTAAACTCTTCGCGCTGGTCTAACTCACTGACATCCCTTAATCTTCATCTTGTACATCTCTTGCTGCTGTCCATAGTTAAAATTCTCAGAATAGTGACCTGATTATCTTGCTTGTTTTCCTTACAAGTATTGTTGATGTGTACATAGGCTGCGAGTATTAGCTATAGTAATTTAAAGGCTCAAGTTCTCCTTTCTGGAACTTCATGAAAGAAAAATGCCTGAAAATGTTTTTGTCAAAATGTGAAGAAAATCGGTTTAGGGAAGCATTTACTTGTTTCTATGAATTTACTAATTAAATAGGGAGTTTAAAATAAGCAAAGGTAGAGTTAAGGTATGACCCTGCAATCCTCAGTAAAGAAATGAGTTTCTGAAGTCAAACTCACTGGTTCTTAATACATTGTTTAGCTATTTCATTTGTAGTAAAAGGTGGATTTCTGTGCTGGTACAGTCACAATACAGAACTTGCTGAAATATTTGAGTGGCTGAATCTATCAGTTTTCTCTGCTTGTTGACTCATGAGAACTGCCATCAGATTTGCTCTCTAAAGAAGGATATGCTTGTAATAGGGGCAATTAAGCAGAAGTTCACCAAGGTTGATACCTGGGATGAAGGGGTTGGTGTACAAAGAAAGGTTCAGTAGTTTTGTTTATACTTGTGAGAGGTGATCTGACCAAACCATAGCTTCTGAAGCAATTTGATAGGATGGATGCTGAAAGGTTACTTTCACTTGGTTAAGGTCGTAAATTGGGGCCATGATTTCACAATAAGGGCCATTCATTTGAAATGCTCACTGAAGCTTTTGAATCTTTTTGGGCTTCTCTACCCCAGAGATTATGGAGGTGGAGTAATTTCATTTTTTAACGGTAGAGGGTGGCATGCATTTTAATTATGAGATATGACAGAGGGGGAGAAGGTTAACATTCTATTGAGGCCAAGATTGGATCTTTCATGATATGGTGAATGTTGAGTGGCATTGAGGGGCACCCAGTGGATAATCTTGGTAATGTTACGAATGGGGAGCAACCCTGATGGGCAGAAGGGTACAGAATCGCCAATGCCCCCCCCCCTTTTTTTTTGAGAATCGCAAAATCGCTATTATTTCAGGTTTGATACCCAGGAAATGAGAGAGATACACAGCATGTCAGTAATGACAGAGAGACAACGCAGGGATATACAAAGGTGGAATGTCTCCTATTGACAAAGAGAGAGATTACTGCTATTGTCTCTTGGAGAAGGAATTGTGTATTGAGTACTGTTCTATTCATTGAAACCCCTCGGGGGGCAACCAGAGTGGTCTGGTTGAGGGATTGCATCATACCAACCTGATTGACATCTGAGACCCCGTGAGTGGGGATAAAAGTAGGGTCTGGGGAACACCCCTCAGACGCACCAGGAGAGACGCTACGAGACCAGTGGGGGCTTGTGTGTGTGTCCACCCTTGACTGGGTGACGAGTCCTCCATGGAATGGTCTAGCTAAAGGACGAATACGGATCAAGATCGTAAAAGGAAAGTCGGCAAGTTTCTCTCTCTCTCTCTCTCTCTCTCTCTCTCTCTCCCTCTCTCCCTCTCTCCCTCTCTCCCTCTCTCCCTCTCTCCCTCTCTCCCTCTCTCCCTCTCTCCCTCTCTCCCTCTCTCCCTCTCTCCCTCTCTCCCTCTCTCCCTCTCTCCCTCTCTCCCTCTCTCCCTCTCTCCCTCTCTCCCTCTCTCCCTCTCTCCCTCTCTCCCTCTCTCCCTCTCTCCCTCTCTCCCTCTCTCCCTCTCTCCCTCTCTCCCTCTCTCCCTCTCTCCCTCTCTCCCTCTCTCCCTCTCTCCCTCTCTCCCTCTCTCCCCCTCTCCCCCTCTCCCCCTCTCCCCCTCTCCCCCTCTCCCTCTCTCTCTCTCTCTCTCTCTCTCTCTCTCTCTCCCTCTCTTCCTCTCTTCCTCTCTCTCTCTCTTCCTCTCTCTCTCTCTTCCTCTCCCTCCCCCACAATTGCAACACAGTGAATAACACCGACTGCAACCTGTATGAACTAAACTTTATATTTCCATCGGACAATTCATTATACCCTAGACAACGATAGAGCTATTTCTTATTGATTATTATTATACCCGCACTTTTAGGTTTAGTATTGATGACATATATTATCTGTATATCTGATATTATTTTTGTGTACTTTTACTAATAAATACTGTTAAAAATAGTATCATCAGACTTCAATGGATACTCGTATCTTTGCTGGTAAGATACCCAGTTATGGGGTTCGTAACAACTTGGGGCCTCGTCTCGAGATTTGATACCAAATTGGAGGGCCAGTAAATCGGGCTTTTAAGTCCGGACTTGGATCTGGTTGCGCAGGTAACCAGACGGGAAACCAGCAAAGATGGACGTAGACGAATTTACAAAAAACCCGACTCCGGAGGCGCTAGAGGTTGCCACAAAGTCGGACTTGGTAAATATTGCGAAAAGATTAAAACTCACAGAGGTGAAGTCGTCAATGAAAAAGTGGGAGATACAGAGGGCCATAGCTCAATGTTATGTTAATAAGGAGGTGTTTTCGGCTGAGGTAGTGGAACCTACCCCTGAAAAGGTACCAGCTAGTGGGACGGTTCAGTTAGAGTTGGAAAAATTGAGGCTAGACGCGGAAGAGAAGAAGAGGGAGCATGAACGTGGGTTAAAATAGCTGGAAGTAGCTGAAAAGGAGAAGGAAAGAGCTGAAAAGCAGAGGGAGCATGAAAGAGCTGAAAGTGAGAAGGGGAAACAGAGGCAGCATGAGCTGGACATGGAGAAGTTAAGGCAAGTGAGAAGAGCTCAAGGGGCAGACTGAGAGGAGAGGTTTAATGTTAGTATGGAGATTAGGTTAATACCTCCGTTCGAAGAAGCGGATGTTGATAGTTATTTCTTGCATTTTGAAAAGATGGCAGTGAATCAGAAGTGGCCCAGAGATCAGTGGGTGGTGTTGTTACAAAGTGTGTTAAAAGGGAAGGCACAATGGGCATATGCGGCGTTGTCTGTGGAGGAGGAGGAGTATGAGAATTACGAGGAAGTAAAACAGGCCATTCTTTGGGCCTATGAATTGGTACCTGAGGCCTATAGACAAAAGTTCAGAGATTTAAAGAAAGTGTGGAATCAGACGTATGCAGAGATTGCCTATGAGAAGTGTGTGCTTTTGGATTGTTGGTGTGCGACAGAAAGGGTGGAAGAGGATTTTCGGTGTTTCAGGGAGTTAATTCTGATTGAGGAATTTAAAGGTTGTGTTTCGGATGATATCCAGATGTATTTGAACGAGAAGCCGAGTAAGTCCATATCAGAATTTGCCGGGTTCGCAGATGAATATGCCCTAACCCATAAGACAAAGTTTTCCTCGACTAAGAGTTACCAGAAAGACCGTAGGAATGGTAGAGAAAGCCCGCCGGCTGAGGCAGAAATTCAGCTGGGAGCTAGTGGTAAAAGTAAGGAGGAAGAAAGGCAGGCTAGTAGGAGGGTTCCTGGCTTGACCTGTTTTAATTGTGGAAAGATGGGTCATATTGCATCTAAGTGCTTTGCTCCGAGGAAGGAGACAGGAAAAGGGAACGCAGCAGTCTATAGGGTGTATTGTGTCGATCAGCAAATCGACGAGAAAGCCCCAGGTAGATAAAATACAAGAGGGGCGTGAGAAATTTATTTCAGAAGGGACCGTGTCTGTGAAAGAGGGAGAAACACCAGTTCCAGTGCAGATCTGGAGAGATACTGGAGCTGAGCAGTCATTGATTCTTGGTAAGGTACTAGATTTTGGTCCTGAGACGGGAAAGGTAGTTTTGAGAGGGATAGGAAAAGGGACAGAAACTGTACCTTTGCATAGGATCATTATAAATTGTGATCTGGTATCTGGACCAGTTGAAATAGGGGTGCGATCAGAATTCCCGAGAGAAGGCGTGGACGTCCTTCTTGGTAACGATTTAGCAGATGGTGACGTATGTTCAGCAGTGAAGCTGATGAGCCAGCCTGTAAGTGTTGAGGACCCGCCCCTAGATTCCAAGATCTATCGCAGCATGTCGAGAAAGGCAGCTGAGAAAGAGACCAGTTTAAATGTCCTGTGTTGATTTGGCTGAGACGTTCTTACCGACCCTGGACCAAGAGGGGTTGGAGGGTGGTGAAACGGAAAATAGGGAGGTGAAAGAGAGTAAAGGAGAGGAGGTAGACCTACCCTTAGCCAGGAGGAAATTTATAGAGGCACGGAGTAAAAATGAGAAACAGATAAGGCTGTTAGAAGGTCCAGGGTTGGACATGGATGATCTGTCTGGCTTGACAGAACTGTTTGAAGAAGTTGAAGAATTTAAATGTGTTCCCGATAATGATATAAGGGCAGTCCTAGATGAAAAGGATGCTGTTACTTTGAAGGAGTCTGCTGGGTTAGCAGATGAAGTTGTTTCAGCCCGCAGGGTTGAGTTTACTCCAGAAGGGAGTTACCCAGAGAGTAACTGGGAGGATCAGGGGAACTTAGAATTTGAAAAGGGGACGGGTATTGAAAGCCTGGAAGTTTGAGTTTGAGTGTGTTCAAGATGTGGATGCATGTTGTACTGAACCTAGTAATAAAACTCAGGAAAAGTCTGAGGTATCTGATTCAGTTAAAAAGGAATACAGTCCTTGTGGGTCAGATGGACTTGGTTCAGTGAAGAAAGGGTTAACCTTGGTACTAGTGGGAAGTGAGAATTCCCAGTTGTTTATGTTCGAAGGTGTGTTCAAAGTTAGTGAGGAGATAAAAGGTGGTGATGTGGATATTATTATTGAAGGAGAAGGGAAAAGTGTAGTTCCTAAATTGAATGAAGAAAATTTAAAGTCTGGATTGGTGTCAGAAGCAGTAACCAGGCTGAAGGAACAATGGCTTGTTAACAAGGTACCTGCAAATCAATTACAGTTTGATTTGGAATGTAAAGGTGCCCCACTCGCTAATGTTATTCAAGGGTGTGCTGTGAAGAGGCAGAATTTGAAATGTTGTTTGGACAAAGAGGGATCGCTTGCAGATGTTAACCTGAAAACTAATAGAATGAAGGGTCCTGAAGATAAAACTAACGACTTGCTTAAAAATAAAGAATTGAGTGGAAGTTCAGAAGATGGGCTAAGTTTGGAAAACATTGTTGATAAAATAACTCCTATGAGAGGAGTATGCAAAAGCCTATTCCACACTGGTGAACAAGCTAACCACGTGAGAGTTAACTGGAAAAGTGGGGAAGGTTGAAAAATGCCACTTTAAATACCAGAATCTGGTTTTGAGGGATTTCGACAAAGCATGTAAATAATAAAGGCAACACCATGAAAGATTGACTGTTAAGTTTAAAAGTAAAATAAAGATTAATATTTGCATAAACTATTGTAATGAATTACAGAGTAATCACACATGTATTGGTTCAGATTTTGTATTATATACTTAAGATCACAACCCTTTAGTTTTGTTTTGCTGAAGAAAAAGAATAAAAATAGGTGGTTATTAAATTGGAATCTGATGCTACCGGAGTTTATTAAGGTACAAGATATTAAGATATTAAGGGAAGTGACAATGTAATTGCTAAATGTTTAGATGCTAAGTTGAATGTATAACTGTATTACTCTGTAGTTTAAAATAAACTCTTTTGTATTATGTTAGATTCTGAAATTCTGTAAGACTCTGTAGTACTTAATTTTTCCCTGTGGTAAAAATTCTTAGAAGGATGGGGGTGTTACGAATGAGGAGCGGCTCTGATGGGCAGAAGAGTACAGAATCGCCAATGTCCCCCCCCCTTTTTTTTGAGAATTGCAAAATCGCTATTATTTCAGGTCTGATACCCAGGAAATGAGAGAGATAAACAGCATGTCAGTAATGAGAGAGAAACAACGCAGGGATATACAAAGGTGGAATGTCTCCTATTGACAAAGAGAGAGATTACTGCTATTGTTTCTTGGAGAAGGAATTGTGTATTGAGTACTGTTCTATTCATTGAAACCCCTCAGGGGGCAACCAGAGTGGTCTGGTTGAGGGATTGCATCATACCAACCTGATTGACATCTGAGACCCCGTGAGTGGGGATAAAAGTAGGGTCTGGGGAACACCCCTCAGATGCACCAGGAGAGACGCTACGAGACCGATGGGGGCTCGTGTGTGTGTCCACCCTTGCCTGGGTGACGAGTCCTCCATGGAATGGTCTAGCTAAAGGACAGATACGGATCAAGATCGTAAAAGGAAAGTCGGCAAGTTTCTCTCTCTCTCTCTCTCTCTCCCCCCAACAATTGCAACACAGTGAACAACAACAACTGCAGCCTGTATGAACTGAACTGAACTTTATATTTCCATCAGACAATTCATTATCCCCTAGACAACGATAGAGCTTATTTCTTATTGATTATTATTATACCTGCACTTTTAGGTTTAGTATTGATGACGTATATTATCTGTATATATTTACATTGATATTTTTGTGTATTTTTACTAGTAAATACTGTTAAAAATATTATCATCAGACTTCAACGGATACTCCTATCTTTGCTGGTAAGATACCCAGTTATGGGGTTCGTAACAGTAACACGAGTGAATCTGCAGATGCTGGAAATAAATAAAAACGCAAAATGCTGGCAGAACTCAGCAGGCCAGACAGCATCTATGGGAGGAGGTAGTGACGTTTCGGGCCGAAAACCTTCATCAGGAGTGAAGTAACATGGTAAGGTCAAAGTGGGATAAGAAGTGGGGGGAGGGATAAAGTAGAGAGCTGGGAAGTGATAGGTTAGAGGGAAATGGGCTAGGGGGAAGATGGAGAATTATGGGAAATAAAAGAGAAAGAAAGGTAGGGTTGGGGTGAGATTATAGTGAAGGGGGATAAAAGAGAGAGCAAGAGAACCAGACTGAAATAATAGGGATAGGGGTAAGGTGGAGGCAGGGGTATCAACGGACATCTGTGAGTTGGAAGTTCATGCCGGCAGGTAGGAGGCTACCCAGGTGGGAGATAAGGTATTGCTCCATCGACCTGCGCGCCTCCTCATCTTGACGGTAGGGAAGGCCATGGACAGACATGTCGGAGTGGGAGTGGTCTGTGGAACTGAAGTGTGTGGCCTCAGGGAGATCCCGCCACTGCTGGAGGACTGAGCGCCGGTGTTCAGCGAAATGGTCTCCCAGTGTGCGGCGGTCTCCCCAATGTATAACTGGCCACATCGGGAGCACCGGATACAGTATATCATCCCAGTTGACTCGCAGGTGAAGTGGTGCCTCACCTGAAAGGACTGTCGGGGGCCTGGGATGGTGGTGAGGGAAGAAGTGTGGGGGCAGGTGTAGCACTTCTTCTGTTGGCAGGGATGAGTGCCCGGAGGGAGGTCGGTGGGGAGGGATGGGGGGGGATGAATGGACAAGGGAGTCGCGTAAGGAGCGATCCCTGTGGAAAGCCGAGAGTGGGGGGGGGGTAGGGGATGATGTGGCTGGTTGTGGGATCACGTAGGAGGTGGCGGAGGTTACAGAGGATTATACGTTGGATAAAACGTATAATCTTGGTCTTGTGTTTTATGGGTTCCATCAGCTGAACTCAGTTGCTGGCTTTACATGGTTGGACTTCACACAGAAGGCAGAACTATATTTCATTGGGAGCTTTGGGCAAGAAATTAGGAACAATAAGGTAATATGCTTTAAATCTTATTTATATGTTATTTTTAACTTCAATTTAAATTCCTCTGGATATCATAAATTTCAAGTGATGAAAAATTACATGCAACTTTTATAGTTGTCAAAGCTGAAGGTAGCTTAAGTATAGGCACTAGGGACACATTAGGTGGGGTACAAGTTGATGACTGCAGTCCAGGTTTTCGTTGCTTTGGTAAACTTTATTTGTTTCACCACACAGCACTGAGGGATCTGAGTTTTTCCAACACACAATGTTGTATCTTGTTGTATGATTGTTTTCTTTTCCTCATTTCCCCCGAAATGAAAGTATCCTGAAACCACTGTTTCATTGTTTCGTAACATTATGTCCACCTACCAAAATGGATTGTGAAGGCATACCAATACATTTCAAAACACTAATTAATTAGTTTATCTTCAGGGCTCGTCTGCATTACAGTTCTGGAAGTTGAGGTCATGTTCCATCTCTACATTTAAAAGCATAAAACAAGATTAGGCCACAAACCTTTGAGCCCATTTCTCATTTGAATTGATCATTACTTTAGTGAAATGGTGAGAGGAGCTACACTTGGATATCGTAGAGCGCATGTGTTAATACTGATCCTCTTTCCCTGTCATTGCTCTTGTATTTTATTCTTTGGAACGTAGCTAATTCATTTCTATAAACAAAACTTTTATCAGATTCCATATTTGAGCTGTTTGAAGTTAGAGTCTATCAAGAGTTACTTCTCAAAGCATTAGTAAATGGGTCATTTCAAAGTGATAAATTTGTCTTAAATTCCAATCACAGAGAGAGCTCCTTTGCATGAGATCCAATTGTTCACTTAGATGTAGTATCTATCAGTCTAAAATCCTTGTGACATGTATCCTAATGCTGTCATCACAATCAAAACTGAACCTTGAAATGTTCTAGAATAATAGTTTATGTATGAATTAGATTTAATTAACAATTTTAGCTTGTAAGTGAGCTAAGATTCCACATGCACATCTGTTCAGAAACTTTTTGTTTGGGATCTTTTTTTGGTTGTTGGTTTGATTATCTCTTTAAGAAGTAAATCCTATCTTTACCCAGTTGGGGGCATCAGAAAGCTATACATTTTTAATGTGTTTCTCTGTTTTCTCTATTTGAAGCAAATAACATTTTAAGGTTCAAGCTTGCTTTCATTGTTTCTCAATCTGGTTTGGAATAAATTGGTTTATGTTATAATATGTAAAAGTGTTGATTCAATTTAACAAATGTGTGTCCATGTTTAGGCAAAACCTGTTTACATGATGAATATCACCCTTTCTTTACTGACTTCCTTTGCTGACCTTTTTTATGACTACTCCCTCAAACTTCCAGATTACATCAAGTTGTAGTTATTGAGTAATTGCTCATAAAATGCTTAGATATGTAAGCACTTAGCAATAGGAGTGGCTTATCTTCCTCCCTGAGGGCTATTTATGTTTTTTTTATGTGGCCTTTTAATTTTTTTCTTGAGCAATGAATGTGAAAGCTAGTATGTCAAAATGTGCGATTATATATACCTCAGAAATGGTGGATGACGATAGTTCAAATGACAAAAGGATGGAAATGCTCAGCAGGTCAAACATCATATGTGGAGCGAGAATCCAAATATCTCAGGTTTAAGACCTTCTGTAGGCGCATTGCTGATAATTGAGGTCCATGAAAAGTTAATAATAGTTACTAGTATTAAACTTGCCATAAATTCTTATGAACAGTCATTAGCTAGAAATGTTAACTTTATTTATATCTCCACTTAGGCTGAGTGACCTGAGTTTTTCTAGCACTTTCCATTTTTTTTCAGGTTTCCAGCATCTCACTTCTTGGCAGACAAATCAACCTTTCTAATCAGTTCCCAATCAATGCAATAGCTGAAGTCAACAAAGCCAATTGAACGAGTAACTATGTAGTTGTTAATACAATAAAAAGCAGGCACTGATGCAATATGATTAACATAACAAGAATTAAACCTCTACTGTTTTAGACTTGTTGAGTTACCAGAATTATGTTTTGTGATACAGCTAGTCAGTTGGTAATTTAGAGATACTGTTCATCCAGGAAGATGATTTTCCTTGAGAAGCTGGAAATTCAAATGCTGTCATTTGGTAAGGATTTTCTCTGCTTGTGGTTAGTTGTAAAATATAGGAGCTGAGGGCCATTCAGAACCTCAAGCTCTTTCTGATGGATCATAGCTCTGGGTACACAACTCTTTCTTAACCAATTTTTCATCTGACTTCTTTACTAACCTCACCAAATGAAAATAATTACCAGGCTTTGTTATATATCAGTTGACACAGCATTTTCTTTTTGTTAAAATAAAAATCAAGTTGCAAGCATGCTAACAAATTCTGCATGAGAGGAAATAGTTTCTTTGTACCCATTATATCAATTTAAGTGCTTCCATTACACCAACTCAAGGAAATTCAATCTAGACTTTAAAATTTATCCTTGAAATTTAACCACTTGGATTCTTGTATCAATTTAGTGCTTTCTTCAATGCTGATACATCCTTCCTAAAGGTTGATACCTATGACTGAATGCAAAAGTTCAGGCTATGTCTTATAAATAATTTGGTGTTCATTCATTATGACATTTTGAGGGTATGTGGCCAGAGCTGGGGTTGGGGTCTGGTACAGTGGGTAGGGAATGAAGACATTTGTAATTGGAGCCAATGTCTGAAGTGCTTGTACATTACACACTCCATTTAAATTCACTAATCACTGGAAAACTTGTACTGTTCACTGTGTATCATGTAAAATAAGGTGATATAAAACTGTGTTTGAAAATCGGTAAGAGTAACATCCAGCTGTATGGAAAATTCGTTGGTCTTGTTACACCAGAGTCCCAAAGGTGTTGATATTCTGCTACTCACAAAGTGGCCTCCTGTGCATTTGTGAGTCCAGCACTCCTGATGCGACCCTCCTCTACATTGGTGAGATTCGCATAGATTAGTGGATTGCTTTGTCAAGTACTTGGCTCCATTCACAAAAAGCAGGACCTCCCACAGTCAACCATTTTAATTCCAATCCCCATTCCTATTCTGACATGGCCTCCTATTGCTCCTCCAACCTGACAGAATGAATATTGATCTCTCTAACTTTCAGTAACTTTTTCCCCTCCCCTTACCTCCTCTTTAATCCCCCAATATCTCTTACCTCTTCTCCTCACCTGTGTACCGCCCTCCTCAGCTGTCCTTCCTCCTTTTCTTTCTCCCAAGGTCCATCATCCTTTTCTATCAGATAACTTCTTCAGCCCTTTACCTCTTCCCCTCTTCCAACTACCATCTTCCAGCTTTTACTTCACCGCTGCTTCCCCACCCCCCTGGCTTCACTTATCACCTAGCTCAGGGATCGGCAACCTTTACCACTGAAAGAACCATATGGACCCATTTCCCACAGAAAAGAAAACACTGGGAGCCACAAAACCCGTTTGACATTTTAAAATGAAATAACACTGCATACAACTTTTTTTTGCCTTTATGCTATGTATAAACAAACTATAATGTGTTGCATTTATGAAATTGATGAACTCCTGCAGAGAAAACAAAATTACATTTCTGCATGCAACAAAAACATTTTGAACTCCGAAAAAAAGACGTTGGGTTAAAGGTTACTCCATAGTTAGCCTACCTTGGATCGAAAAATTAAAAGAAATCGCGCACTGGCAGGTGTCAGGCATTGGCAGTGGTGACGTATATTAATAGCGATTAAAAACACGTAGCGGTGTGCTACACGCAGTGCTAAAATAACGACACTGCAGTCAAAGATAACTTTATTCGAACTAAACAGCCTTGCTTTAAAGCCTCCCTCAACCCGCCCCCCGTGGGCGCGGATGTTCCAAAAGACATGTACTCACAAACCCTTGTAGGCTATCTCCCTTAGCTGGAACGGTGGCTAATTGTGAGCCGGTTCGGATGTGCCAGGAAATGGGGTCGCCACAATGTTTCATTTAGATTGTACAAGATCACCATAATCTTCAAATTTCGAATTACATTTCAAAAACTAACAAACCACGGGGAGCTGCAACACAGAGATGAAAGCCGCATGCGGCTCCGGAGCCACGGGTTGCCGACCCCTGACCTAGCTTGTACTGGATTATTTACTGTTTTACTGTTCTTAGTAGTAGAGCTTGTGTTTAAAACCATAAATTCATCATTTTGATCAAATTTAAGAAAGAAAGGAATAAAAGGGGTTTACCATTCTAGTTTGTATTTCGGTTTGTATTTTCATGTGTAGTATTTACTGTTTATGTGTGTAGATTAGGTGAGTGAGTGTAAAAAATATTGTTTAGGGTTATTTAATAACTAAGTTTAAACTTTAGTACACTTTCCAATTCTGTATTATAAGTGGATTCTGTCAGCACTTGCTCAGTACTAGTTTGCAGTGCTGGTCTGGTTACAGAACTCAGGCCTGAAGGTGAGGCTTGAAATTTAAAGCTTGAATTAAAAACAATAATTTAAGATATTGTTACAAATATTAGATTTTTTTTTCCTTTTAGGTATCATAAAAGTCAGGCTATCTATCTGGAATCTAAGGAGAATACGAAGATTGGCTGTGTAATTAGCTCAGTTGGAACAAATGAGGTACTTTTTCTTATTCTGAGGTACTATTTCTTCTTTTCACCAGTGTGCATTGATGCACAAGCTTCCTGATTGATAAATTAATTTTGGTTTCTTCTACTTAAAGCTTAACCTGGTATAGGGTAAAATGGTTGACGGGCAAGATGCTAGATTACTAAACTTCTGCACTTAGGCAGTTTTAATATCAAGGTTTATTAACATTTTTTTAGAGAGATACAGCACAGAATAGGTCCTTCTATCCCTTTGAGTTGTGCCATCCAGCAGCCCTTGAGAACCCTGATTTAACCCTAACCAAATCACAGAACACTTCACAATAGCTAGTTAACCTACCCGGTATGTTTTTAGACTGTGGGAGGAGAAGCGGAGTACCTTGAGAAAACCCATGAATTCCGGAGACGCTGGGACTGCACTCTGAACTCTGACACCCCGAGCTGTGATAGCGTTGCGCTAACTGCTGTGCTATCGTGGTGCCCACAGCATTAAGAATTTCCTTTGTAACAAAATCCAAGTATCAAAATCTTCTTTTAAAATTATAATTATTATCAGTCAATTTTTTTCTGGTCTTATGTATAATCCAAGTTCGTTTTGTGTTATTTAAAATTGTGCCTTTTTTCAACATTTAATAATAAGGAACTTGGAAGCAGCTTAGAATATCATTTAAAAAGCAAAAATTATTTCTTTGTTCATTTCTTATATAATGTATCTGACTTAAGACTTGCATGCAGTCACAGTTTAATTTCAGCACTGTTTAGTTGTTCAGAAACATATCTTAAAACTTCTGGTATCCAGCATAACGGGTTTTACTGAATTCCTGTTTTGCATAACAAAACATTGTAATGACATCATTGCTGATTATATTGAAGACAAACACATTCTGAGATGGGTTAAGTACATTTCAAAGTAGTTTTTGAGCAGTAGTATGTTATTTAATGTAATTGCCAAAATCTGCTGCTCCTGAGCTTACCAGTGAAATGAAGTTGTGGACAACTTGGTGTCCATTTTACTTTAATGTGCCAGTCCTTGTTAAGAATTTTTAGAATTCTTGAATTATGTGTGGGGAGATGCAAAACAAAATAGAACACACAAATAATTTTGGAATTGAGCATTGCGGCCATTTAGAAGAGAACTTTTATCACCTCATTATCTCAGGTGAGTCCAGACAACAATGTAATGGCAGTATTCGAAAATGAGGCAGAGAGTTCCACTTGCTACTCATCCACTATCATCTCTCAGCAAAAATCAGATTGATTACAGATTTAAAGCAGACTGATTTGAGAAAAAATGCTTATTGGGTGTATAATATTCCATAGTTCTACCCTGGTGCTGGCCACTGTAAGGCAATGGTGAATTTTGAGCTTTCAGCAGCAGTTGATTTAATTCTAAACAATAGGCAATTACTCTGTGGGATGGAATAAAAAGAGAAGTCTATTGCTGCTTGTTTGTACCAAAGGCTGGGGAGAGTATTGGCCATTGCCTCCTGCACATTTAATTTCATTGAACACATTGGATTTTGCAAGATCTGTGTTCAGCTGGTACCTGTGTGATCAAATTGTGGCATTTGCAATCAGTGATTACATTATACCCTAAAACAAGCAGCATCTGGCATTCTGGACTGTCTCATCTGTCACACAATCCCAGATATTGATGAAAATTTAACATCCCTTGAAAGCACAAAAATAGTTATGAGTGAAGAGAAACTTCTTCTGTATCTGAACAAAATGCCGGTTAATAATTGTTATTATCTATACACTTCTTCCAGGGACCTGTAGGGAAAAATGTGTGTACTAATAATTACCTAATTTGAAGCTTTACATTCCAGATATTTGGGGTTTCTGTAAATAGTTAATATGTATCAATTTAAATGTTGCAGATTTAAAGTCCACCCATTTTTGTTTCTTACAGATATGGGTAAGGAAGACAAGTGATAGCACAAAGATGCGTATATATCTAGGACAGCTGCACAGAGGAGTCTTCATTATACGGAGGCGATCTGCTGCCTAGAACTCTTAGCAAGTTGGAGGCGCACATCTTCTTAACTCCCAATGCTCAGAGGTCAACTTTTCATGACTTTTATATGGAAATCTGTATTAAAACAAACAAGTTATTGACAGACTGAAGAACACACTATTTGAAGACACTTTCCAACGCCATCTCAGTTTTGATGATTGTACATATTTTTAAGAATAACATTCACCTTTTCACGGATTTCACTTTGCTTTCATCATATTTGCAAGATGGAGGTGACTACTCTTTATGGCTGGAACCTGCCAAATTGTGGATTGTTTAATTTATTCCAGACAATAGAGTGAAGACCTGTTTGCTTCAGTGCCGGACAATCTGAACATTTTTTCCTGAACCCCATCACTCTTTTTTTGAGAGGACTCTGTTTTGTACATGCTGTTTATTTTGTATTAAATGCTTTATCATTGTCACTCTAAGGAGCAGGCCAAACATGCATTTGTTTGTTTTTATAAGTATGTCAAATAACCTTGTTTCTTTGAACAATCAACTCAAATTCATGGTTTATAGTATGCTGTATCCTTAAATAAAATTGAAAATGTTGGTAGCCTGTGATTATGATTTATCATACATTATGATCGCTATTTATGACACTCTTAAATAGAGTTTTGCCACACATGGCATTGGAATAGAATTGAACCAAGTAGTTTTTTTTTGTTAGCAGCTTGATTGGCAGGTTAGAGCTGTGCTTTTAAAACTGCATCTTAAAAATATTCATGGCTGATTCAAAGTAATTTGGCCTGACTCTCGGAAAACCTTTGGAAATATTTGAAGTTTTTTGCTTTGGAGGGAACAGTATTTGTGAAATAGGATTAAATCCAAAAGGTGTTTCTTTTGTAATTATCCCTGGTATCAGTAACTGTAATGATTTTTATAAGTGTTGGATGATGCCAACTTCCTCAATTGTGTGGCAAAATTTTGAATTGCTTTTGGAACAGGTATTTATGACTTGTAGTTGAAGACCTGTTCCTTCTTCAAGAAGGCTGCTATAAACTCTGTTTTGTTTTCTTCTTTTGAATCATGGATTTCAAAGTCTACCTGGTGATATTGCTGCACAATTAAAACCTGAAGCAAGTTACACTCAAACTGAGTATGTGCACATGAAAACATGTTCTTCTGTACTAATGTTTCCTCTCAAGTGTGCATGCATGTGTGCGCACAGATCTTCTTCTACTCGTGCACGAAGTAATCTATACTGTGCACAGAAGGTTGTCACCCTCTACCTTCTTGGCTTGTTAATTATATTTCATGATTGTACACAATTACATTTCCTTTTCCGGTTTCTGATGTAGAAGGTGTTGACAGCATGGAGTTCACAATGATTTGTTTGCAGATTTTAGAACTGTCTTATTTATACTGCTTTTATTGAAGAAATTATTGATTCACTGTGTTGAATTCCAAAGAAGCAAAGAGTGTGAAGGGGAAAAGAACTGCTATTTCATTTAAAGCAGATGGCTTAATGAAACAGTAGAAGCTGCAACACCGAAAGCTCATGAGGTCAGGAATGTGCAGCTCCGAGAAATATTTATGTGTTACTTGTGTAAATGTTACTGGAAAATTTACAAGTGGGAAGAGGTGGAGTGATATTTGGAAGCTTGACTTTTTAAAGTGTAATTTAGCAAATGTGCATATGGGCGGTGTGCGAAAACTCTGGTGAGAAAATTCTTTATTACCTGCTGGAGGTCTGCTGCATATGTTGTGACAGTGCAGCTGAATGAAAGTGAAAACTATGAAACCCAGCAGAGATCAAAGTTCTTATTGGCAATTATTTTATTTATTTTAAGCAATGAACAACAAACTGAACTTGGTAGTTTATTATCCTTAGAATAGCTTCAGGTTTACTTCTGCTTAAGAACAGTGTATCTGTGTTCTCCACTGGGCAAAAAATTGCACAGCACAAGATTTTTGTACACATTGTTCATTACAAATTAGAATCAGAATCAGGTTTAATATTACCAGCCTATGTTGTGAAATTTGTTAACTTAGTGACTGCAGTACAATGCAATACATGATAATATAGGAAAACGAAAATAAGTAAATCATCTACAGTAAGTATATACGTACATTAAAAAGTTAAATTAAAATAGAGCAAAATCGGAAATAATAAAAGTGAGGTGGTGTTCATGGATTCAATGTCCATTTTGGAATTGGATGCCAGTGCAACAGAAGCTGTACCTATATCACTGAGTGTGTGCCTTCAGCTGTCTGTACCTCCTTCCTGACTGTAACAATGAGAAGAGGGCATGTCTGAGGTAATGGGTGTTCTTAATGATGAATGCTACTTTTCTGAGACACTGCTGTTTCAACATGTCTTGGATACAATGGAGGCTAGTACCCAAGATGGAGCTGACTTATTTTACAATTTTCTATAGTGATGCATTCTGACAGGCTGCATCACTGTCTGCTATGGGGTGGGGGGGGGGGGGGTCTTCTGCATAGGACCGTAAAAAAGGGTTGTAAACTTAGTTGGCTCCTTCTTGGGTACTAGCCTCCAAAATATCCAGGATATCTTTAAGGAGTGGTGTTTCAAGAAGGCAGCGTCCATTATTAAAGACCTCCAGCACCCACGGCATGCCCTTTTCTCAATGTTACCATTGAGTAGGAGTTACAGAGGCCTGAAGGCACACACTCAGCGATTCAGGAACAGCTCCTTCTCCTCTGCCATCTGATTCCTAAATGGACTTGGAACCTGTGACACTATCTCACTTTTTAATATATACTATTTCTATTTTCTGCACAATTTAAAATCTGTTCAATATATACATATTGTAATTGATTTACTGATTTTTTTTTGTTCTGCATTGAACTGCTGCTAAATTAATAAACTGCAACACATGCTGGTGATAATAAACGTGATTCTGAGCTTCTTTCGATCTGGTGCAGTAGCTCTCACCCACCTCCCCTCCGCTCCCCACCATACCAAATAGTGATGCAGCCTATCAGAATACTCTCTACTGTACATCTTTAGAAGTTTTCGAGTGTCTTAAGTGACACACCAATTAGAGGGAACATTGTTCTCTTAAGCTTTTAGAACACAATAGTTCAGTGATGATTTTGTTACTAAGTTTTTAAATACTATGGCAGCATTATATTTTCAAATATGCTTTTGGATTTTGCCTCCAACAACTACATAAAAGCAAATGTTACTGTATATATTTGCCCCTCAAGATCTTTTGAGATGCAAACTTGGTTTTTAATGAATATCACGTAATATCTACATGAATGATACAATCAAAACTACTATTTCCTTTTCTATTTGAAAGTTCAGATTTTTTTCCCATTGAAGTAAGTTTTTTGCATTGTGTTATTATTTAATTATGATTGTGAAATAAAAGCAAGTAATTCTGTTTATTAACTGAAATGGTACATTAAACATGACACCAAGTTTTAAAGATGTCTTTGTCACAGCTTAATGCCACTGTTGAGTACTTTTCAAGTTAAGGTTTAGAATATCTTCTTCCACAATATGAAGTAATTCATAATACAACATTTTTTCTTTCTCTGCAAGATTACCTTGCAAATGAATAAGAAATAATGCATGTTATCTAGATGGAGAATATTAAAATAATTGCTTGTACTTGTTCAGAGATTACACAATGTATAGGAAGTTGCCACTTATATTTCTTTTGTACACCTAACAATACAGTATTAATTGTGTGGGTGTATAAGCTGGGTTTTTGATCCAGTAGAGCATTGTCTTCTATGCTCTGAACATATGCTTTGAAATGATAATGACAAATGGAGCTTGCGTTAAGTAACATCCCTTTCCTAAAATGTTGAGAAGCTTTTTACGGTGTCAATAAAAAGTATTCACCTCCCCTTAGAAGTTTTCATGTTTTATTGTTTTACAACATTGATTCACAGTGGATTTAATTTGGCTTTTTTGACACTGATCAACAGAAAAGACACTTCGTGTCAAAGTCTAAATTTATTCCAGTTATTAAACTCAAAATAATTGATTGCATTTTTACTCACCGCCTTCAAGTTAGCATTTAGTAGATGCACCTTTTGGCAGCAATTACAGCCCTGAGTCTTTGTGGATAGGTCTCTGCAGACTGCATGTGGATCATGAGTGAACAGCCCTTTTCAAACCCAGCCACAAATTCTCAACTGGATTGATATCTGGACTCTTGGCTTGTCATTCAAGGACATTAACACTGTTGTTTTTAAATCCTTCCTTTGTAGCTTTGGCTTCATACTTGGGGTCATTATCTTGCTGGAAAACAAATCTTCTCCCAAGTCACAGTTCCCTTGCAAACTGCATCAGGTTTTCCTCCAGGATTTCCCTGTATTTTGCTGCATTTACTTTATCCTCTACCTTCACAAGCCTTTCAAGGCCTGCTGCAGTGAAGCATCCCCAGGATGATTCAGCCACCATCATGCTTCATGGTAGGGATGGTGTGTTTTTGATGATGTATGGTGTTTGGCTTTTGCCAAACAGTATTTAGTCTGATGGCCATAAAACTCAATTTTGATTTCATCATATCATAGAACCTTCTTCTAGCTGACTTCAGAGTCTCCTGTGTCTTCTGGCAAATTTGCCGAGAGTTCATGTGAGTTTTTTTGAACAGTGGCTTTCTCTCTCCCTTAAAGCTGCGATAGGTGAAGTAGCAGATGTCTGTGCAGTTTCTCCCATCTCAGCCACTGAAGCTTGTAACTCCTCCAGCGTTATCGTGGGTCTCTTGATGGCCTCTCTCACTAGTTCCCTTTTTTTGCATGGTCACTCAGTTTTTGAGGATGGCCTGGTCGAGGGAGATTTACAGCTGTGCCATATTCTTTCCATTTCTTGATGATTGACTTGACTGTACTCCAAGGGATAGTCAGTCATGCAGAAATTTTCTTGTATCCAGCTCCTGACTTGTGTTTTTCAATAACTTTTTCATGAAGTTGCTTTGAGTGTTCTTTTGTCTTCATGGTGTAGTTTTTGCCAGGATACTGACTCACCAGCAGTTGGACCTTCCAGATACAGGTGTATTTTTACTACATACAATTGAAACACCTGACTGCACATAGGTCTCCAAAAGCAGATCTCTATTTAACTAGCTATGTGACTTTCAAAACCAATTGGCTGCAACAGTGATGATTTAGTGTGCCCTATTAAAAGGGGTGTGGGTAGAGTGAATACCGGTACTCATCAATCTATTATTTTCTGTTTTACCTGTAATTAATTTAGATCACTTTGTAGAGATGTGTTTTCATTTTGACGCGGTCTTTTTCTGTTGACCAGTGTCAAAAGAAGCCAAATGAAATCCATTGTGATTCAATGTTGTAAAACAATAACACATGAAAACTTCTGAAGGGCTGGTTGGAGATTGATTTTTATAGTCTCTGTATGCTTTGAAATGATAATAACAAAGGGAACTTGCCTTTTCCCAAAATGTCGTGAGGCTATTTAACTTGAGTCTTTGAGCATTCCCATCCATTCCATTCCCTCATTTATTTCCTTGTAAACTATTCTCTTCACCTTTAACTGGCTATTGTAAATCATTGTTACTGTGCCACCCACCCACACTTATGGTGATTTATAGTGGCCAATTAAACTACCAACAGTGCTTACGACATGGCACGGAGCTGGAGTACTTGAGGGGACAAACCTAAGTTGTCATAAAGAGATCGTGCCAGATTCACATGGGCACCTTTTGTGTGAATTGGCTTTGGATTGTCAAAGCTGTGTGGCAGTAGCACTAATTGCCGTGACAACTTCGTGGTTTCGCAACTCTGTCAAAATAGATGAAGACCTGCAAAAACTGATCCTCTTTTTGCAGTTGCTGCCCACCCTGCAGATATTTTCTTGCCTGGTCTGTTTTGTTTCATGTTCTTGCCCAAGATCTAAATGAAGATTTTCTTTGCGAAGATGAATGTGATGATTGCTATGTTACAGGATAATGGTTCAGGGATAATTCTCAGTCAGGACAATAGGCCTCCTCTAAAGCAAATAATTTATAAATATCTGACTTTTGTTCACTTTTTTGTGTGGGTGGAGGGATTTGGAGTTCAATGGTCCTATTCCATTTTTTTTCTTTTTGTTTGGTGGGGAGGAGGGATTTTAGGGATTGGTGATTGCTTTGCCTTTCTTGGTTTCAGAGCTACCTGGAGAAGAAGAATTTCAAGTTGTATACTTTGATAATAAATGAAACTTTGAACCTTTTGAATCTTTAATTTATTACACTCACCATCAATCCCAGAGCACGATTAGTAAATACACCAGATATTTATTTGTTCGACTGCTGGTCTCCTGTGATTTACTGAGACTGGTTATCTATAATCTCAAGAGTATGAACGATTTTCATTACCAGCCTGTTGGTAGCAATATTTTTTTTTCTTTCATGGTGCAATAATAGCTGTCAGCAAAAACAACTCCACTAAAATTTAAAACTAGGTGGGATTTTGCTATTCTGATCCAATTAAACCTTGGCAATTGAAAACTTGGATATTTCATATGTTTCCGTCAATGTTCAAAACCCCTCAATGACCTCATTAGCCGCCCACATCTTCTTTCAACCCCACCCCTTCCCGACCAACTTCCTATCTATCAAGAATACAACATTCTCCCAATAAAAGTCCCTGATTAATCTGCACACTATCACCATTCTACAGGATGCATTCAAATATTTATGCTTTAAATTCAGTATTTCCTTCTTGAAACCTATCATTCATTCTATAAAATTCTTCTGAAATTGATTGCTTTAGCCAAGTTCTTAGTTAACAGTCCGACTATCTCCTTTAGGTTAATTTTATTGGTTGATTATGCTCATGAAGTGCATTTGAGCAATTCCAATGTTAAAATTGCTAAATAAGTGCATGTTTAAGTTTCATTTACTTACATAATTGGAATTTCAGAATGGTGAATGCTGCCTGTTATTGGACAGATAAAGTATGCAAAATGATGAACAATCCATACTGAATGTCAACATAATTTCACTTTGTTCGAATCACTTGGTAATACTTCCAAATTTACTAGTGAAAATTAATGGGTCAGAATTTTAGAATCCTGTGAAACTAGAGCTCTTTTATTTTTAGCAAAGAAGGGTAAGAGAAAGTATGGAAGGTGTACAAAATTATGAAGGGTTTGATCAAATAAGTGGGAAGATTTTTCTCATCTGGTCATTAAAAGTCTAAATGGCATGAATAAACTTAAGAATTTAAAAGAGAAATGTGAAGTGTTTGAGTACTTTGTACTGAATGTTGCCCCTGATTTTTAAGTGGGTAAAATGGAAGTGGATAAATACATTTTTTAAAAAGGGGAAATGTAGAGGGATGAAATAGTTAATGTTTTCAGAGATGGTGTACTGCTTTAGGCCTTGGGCTATCATGCTTTGTTTAGTTTAATAATGTTCCATTTACATTGGGGTAATGTTTAGTGCATATGTTATCAGTAATGATTTTGATATTTTATAAGACCTAGGAGCAGAGTCAGGCCTCTTTGACTGCTCTGCCATTCCATAATGGCTGATTTATTATCCATCTCAATCCTATTCTCCTGCCTTCTGTCTGTAACCTTTGACTCCCTGATTAATCAAGAACCTATTAAACTCTGCCTTAAATGACTTGGCTTGTACAGCTAACTGCGACAAAGAATTCCACAGATTCACCACCCTCTGGCTATTTTTTCCCCCTCCTCTGTTCTAAATCAATTCTGAGGCTGTGCCTTCTGGTCCAAGACTTCCCCACTATAGGAAACATCCTCTCCACATCCGCTCTATCTAGACCTTGCAATATTCGGAAGGTATCAATGTGATCTCCCTTGTTCTTCTAAACTCTAGCAAGTACAGGCTCTGAGCCATCAAATGTCCCTCAGATGTTAACCCTTTAATTCCTGCCATCAAACTTGTGAGCATCCTCTGGATTCTTGCTAATGCCAGAATTCTTAGATAAGGGGCCCAAAACTGCTCACGCTACTCCAACTGCATTCTGCCCAATGCCTTATAAAGCCTCAGCATTACGTCCTTGCTTTTATATTCCAGTCCTCTCAAAATGAATACTGTACTGTGGCGACCCATTTCCTGGCACATCCGAACCGGCTCACAATTAGCCAGCGTTCCGGCTAAGGGAGATAGCCTGCGGGGATTTGCAAGCACAGAGCTTTGGAGCCTCTGCACCACGGGGGGGGGGGGGGCAGGTTGAGGGAGGCTTAAAAGTGAGGCTGGGGATTTCGAATAAAGTTTTTTCCTTTGACTGCAGTTACCGACTCCATGTCATAATTTTAGCGCTGCGTGTAGCACACCGCTACAGTACTAACATTGCATTTGCCTTCTTTTATCACTGACTCAACCTACATGTTAGCCTTTAAGAAATCCTGCAGGAGGACGCTTTAATCTCTTTGCAAATTTGATTATTGAACTTTTTCCCTTTTTACAAAATAGTCCACACCTGTGAAAATGCATGACCATGCACTTCTGTATATTATTTTCCATCTATTACTTCTTTACTCCTCTCCCAAATCTTTCTAAGTCCTTCTGCAAACACCCTGCTTCCTCAATTCTACCTGACCTTCCACCTATCTTCATATCATTTGCAAACTTAGCCACAAAGCCATCGATTCCTTCATCCAAATCATTGACGTACAAAGTGAAAAGGATTCTGAACACCAACCTCTGTGGCACCCCCTTAGTCACCGCAGCCAAACAGAAAAGGCCCCCTTTATTACCACCCTGCTTCCTGATAGTCAGCCAATCTTCTATCTGTTCTAGTACCTTTCTTGTCATCCCATGGGCTCTTATCTTGTTGAGCAGCCTCATGTGCAACACCTTGTCAAAGGCCTTCTAAAAATTAAAAAAAAAACATCCAATGCCTCTCATTTGTCTATCCTGCCTATTATTCTACAAAAACATTCCATCAGGTTTTTCTGGTAAGATTTCCCATTTTAGAAAACTTAGTTGACTTTGGCTATTTTATCATGTGCCTCCAAGAATCCCCAAAGCATCATCCTTAATTATCGACTCCAAAATCTTTCCAGCCACTGAAGTTGGAGTCTCTGGCCTATAATTTCCTTTTATCTGCCTCCCTCCCTTTTTGAAGAATGAAATGACATGTTCAATTTTCTGTCCTCAGGAACCATTCCAGAATCTAGTGATTTTTGTAAGATCATTACTAATGTTTTCACAATCTCTTCAGCTACCTCCTCTTTCAAAACACTGGGGTGTAGTCCATCTGGTCCAAGTGACTTTACAGCTTCCCAAGCACCTTCTCCTTAATAATAGCAATGATACTTCTGCCCCCTGACACTCTCACATCTCTGGCCTGCTAGTGTCTTCCACAGTGAAGACTAATGCAAAATGCATTATTTCTTTCTCCCCAATTACTCTCAATACCGTAATTTTCTAGTGGTCCAGTATCCACTCTCGTCTCTCTTTTACTCCTTACATATCTGAAATAACACATCCTCATATATATTATTGGCTAGCTTACCTTCATGTTTCATCTTTTCTCTTATGGCTTTTCAGTTGCCATATAACCATATAACCATATAACAATCACAGCACGGAAACAGGCCATCTTGGCCCTCCTAGTCCGTGCCGAACCCTTAATCTCACCTAGTCCCACCTACCTGCACTCAGCCCATAACCCTCCACTCCTTTCCTGTCCATATACCTATCCAATTTTACCTTAAATGACACAACTGAACTGGCCTCTACTACTTCTACAGGAAGCTCATTCCACACAGCTATCACTCTTTGAGTAAAGAAATACCCCCTCGAGTTTCCCTTAAACTTCTGCCCCCTAACTCTCAAATCATGTCCTCTAGTTTGAATCTCCCCTTCTCTCAATGGAAACAGCCTGTTCACGTCAACTCTGTCTATCCCTCTCAAAATTTTAAATAACTCGATCAAATCCCCTCTCAACCTTCTAAGCTCCAATGAATAGAGACCTAACTTGTTCAACCTTTCTCTGTAACTTAATTGCTGAAACCCAGGTAACATCCTAGTAAATCGTCTCTGCACTCTCTCTAATTTATTGATATCTTTCCTATAATTCGGTGACCAGAACTGCACACAATATTCCAAATTTGGCCTTACCAATGCCTTGTACAACTTTAGCATTACATCCCAACTTCTGTACTCAATGCTTTGATTTATAAAGGCCAGCGTTCCAAAAACCCTCTTCACCACCCTATCTACATGAGACTCCACTTTCAGGGAACTATGCACAGTTATTCCTAGATCTCTCTGTTCCTCTGCATTCCTCAATGCCCTACCATTTACTCTGTATGTTCTATTTGGATTATTCCTGCCAAAATGTAGAACCTCACACTTCTCAGCATTAAACTCCATCTGCCAACGTTCAGCCCATTCTTCTAACTGGCATAAATTTCCCTGCAAGCTTTGAAAATCCACCTCATTATCCACAACACCTCCTACCTTAGTATCATCGGCATACTTACTAATCCAATTTACCACCCCATCATCCAGATCATCTGACCATCTGTTGGTTCTTAAAAGCTTCCCAATCCTCTACCTTCCCACTTTTTTTTGCTATGTTATATGCCCTTACTTTTGATTTTATGCTATTTTTGACTTACATTGTCAGCCACGGTTTCCTCATCCTCCCTTTATACAATGACTTCATCTTTCCCTCACTTTCAGAAGCTCCCCCAGAAACACCAGCCATTGCTGTTCTGCTGCCATCCCTGTTCGTGTTTTCTTCTGATCAACTTCGGCCACCTCCTCTCTCATGCCTCTGTAATTCCCTTTACTCCACTGAATACTGGTACATTTGATTTTAGTTTCCCTTCTCAAACTGCAGGGCGAATTCCATCATATTATGATCACTGCCTCAGGGTTCCTGCACCTAAAACTTCCTAATCAAATTTGGGCCATTGCATAGCACCCAATCCAGAATTGCCATTCCCCTAGTGGACTCATCACAAGCTGCTCTTAAAAAGTCATCTCATAAACATTTTATCAAACTCCCTCTCTCAGGATCCAGCACCAGCCTGATTGTCCCAATTTACCTGCATATTGAAATCCCCCATGATTATCGTAACATTGTCCTTTTCACATGCCTTTTCTATCTCCTGTTGTAATTTTTAGCTCATATACTGTCTTCTGTTCTGAGGCATGTATATAACTCCCATAAGGGGTTTTTTTTACCCTTGCATTTTCTTAACTCTACCCACCAGAATTCTACATCTTCTGATCCTATGCTACCTCTTTCTAACAATTTGATCATTTTTTTTACCAAATAAGTCTCCTCACCTCCTCTGCTTCTCTGCCTGTTCTTTCAGTACCGTGTGTATTCTTGAATCTTAAACTCCCAATTAAGTTCTTCTTTCAGCCACAACTTGGAGATGTCCACAATAATGTACTTGCCAATCTCTAACTGCACTACAAGGTCATGAACTTTATTCTATGTACTGCGTGCATTCAAATATAACAGCTTCAGTCCTGCATTCATCACCCTTTTTGATTTTGGCCCCCTATTACACTTTAACTTATTCCACTGACTGCAATGTTACCCTATCATCTGCCATTCCTTGCTGTCAGTCTCACTGCTCACTGTATCTACTTGTACACCAGCTGCTCATTCCTCAACCCTATCACTTCTGTTCCCATCCGCCCGCCAAATTAGCTTAATTCCTCCCCAATAGCTGTATCAAGCCTGCTCACAAGTTTATTTGTTCCCCCTCTGATACAGGTGTAACCTGTCCTTTTTGTACAGGTCATACCTTCCCCTGAAGAAATCCCAATGATCCAAAAATCTGAAGCCGTGCCAGTTGCACCAATTCTTCAGCCACGAGTTCATCTGCCACATTATCCTATTCTTACCCTTACTGGCACGTGACACAAGCAGCAATCCAGAGGTTACTACCCTGGAGGTCCTGCTTTTCAGCTTTCTGCTGAACTCCCTATATATTCTCTCTTCAGTACCTCCTCCCTTTTCCTACTTATGTTGTTGGTAGGACCACAACTTCTGGGTGTGCACCCTTCCCCCTTTAGAATGCTGTGGACCCAATCTGAGACATCTCTGACTCTGGCACCTGGGAGGCAATGTGCCATCTGGGTGTCTCTTTCATGTCCACAGAATCTGCTGTCTGCTCTTCTAATTATGGAATCCCTTATCACTACTGCACTTCTCTTCTCCCCACTTCACTTCTGACCTACAGATCCAGTCTCGGTCCCAAAGACCTGGTTGCTGCAGCGTCCCCTGCAAGAGTATGCAAAGCGGTATATTTATTATTCAGGGGAATGGCTACAGGGAACTCTGCACTGGTGGCCTATTATCTTTCCCTCTCTTGACGACAACGCAGGGACCTACCTCCTGCAATTTAGAGATAGTCACTCTAAATTGATGGACTGTAACTTCTGTCTATCACCACCTCCTTCTCCCATATGAGCCAAAGGTCATTGAGCTGCAGCTCCAGTTCCTTAACATGGTCTTTAAGTAACTGCAGTTTGGTGTACTTCGTGAAAATGTACACGTCTCCCAAATTTCACACAAGGAATACTACCTGTGGATCCATTCCATTCTCAGAGCTCTAGTTATTAGCAGCAGGGAAAAAAAAACTTACTTGAAACTTTCTTACTTACAGGCTTAGGCGAGCACTCTGTCTGTGCTCACTTAAGCCTATTCTCACCAAAGTCTGTTGAGCCAAAGCGCCACAGATACAATAGCCGCTCCACTTACACCTCCTTACTTTTTATTTTCTTTTTCTGCACTCAATTCTGCTCACTGAGAAAAAAACCCCAAAATTACCTGAGTTCTTTTTAAACCTCGCGCCGCGTCATACAAAGAATGACCTCTCGCGCTGATTGCTATCTCCCGAGTATATTACTACAAGGATCGAACATAACATTTTCCACCACATAAATAATCTATCAAAACTTGTCAAATTTATGCATATAGAATCTTGGAGTATGGCTAAAAATTATTTGCCCATGATAAATGATTTTCCTCCTTTTTGTTGTCTTTAGTTCTATTAATTCAAAAACCAACAAGTTGTCTAGGGTAACAAAAGACAAAGGTATTTTTAATTTGCCAGTATATTGTTGGGAACATCGTTTACTAATTCAATTCGAGATTACTTTGTCTAATTCAAAATGAGGTACTTAAAATAAAGGATATTTGGCAATAGACCTTTGTGCAATGTTTATTTTCCAAGCATCCTTTATTTTAAGTATCCTATTTTGAATTAGACTTACAGTAATCTCCAATTGAATTAGTAAACGATGTTGCCAACAATAGTGCTGAAATGCAGACAGATGATAAGTGGTAATCTATAAACATAATGGAAAAGAAATTGCATTTGTTGCTCAGTCTGTCTTCAAAGGGTTTTGTGAACATAAGTGTCATATGGTTTTATCTTCCTGCAGGATGTGGAGATGAAATATTTTTCAGTTTGCCTTGTTTCTTAAAAGATATTGTATTTGTTCATTCAGGAAATTCAGACTACTACTTAAGAAGGGCATTCCTTTCTTTCATATGTGCTAGGAAATATTTTAGTGACCTTGTGTTTGTTTTAGTCTTCAATTTTGTTTAAATTCTTTCCACAACCATGTTCTTAAAACTTTGTTGTAAATATATTTATTTATTAATTTTTCCTCAGAACTAAGTAATTGATCTTAAAACGTATCTGAGCCTTTTATCTTTTACTTTTAATATTTACAGTATGTCAAAGAGAGTATCAGTAATTTTACTTGGGAAGCAAGTTTGACTCTTTCAGTCCCAGTGGTTTGGAGAAGAAAATGGAGATTTAACCTGTGGTTAGTGTGTGATGTAATTACTGGATAAGCAAATGTAAAATTGTTATAAACTGGTATGCCTTTTGTTTAAACATATACAAGCATAGTTAGATCAAAGAAGTGTAATGTACATGTGATGTTAATTGAATGTATTATTAATATTCAAAGCCATTTAAAATATTTGTCTAGTTCTTTGAGTTAGACCATGCTTGTATTAATCAAGTAATGATTTCTTATGCTATTTATTATTATGATCTCAACCCAAAGTATGTACATTCTTTACAGAAGTGTGTTTGGACAATCCACTTTTACATCATTTGGCAGAGTAAGACTGAATTGAGATGATCTGTACTTTATCAGAATATGGTTCATCCTTTCAAAGAGAAATCAAGTAACTTTTCCACAAATCTGCAAATATCTCTGTTCACTGATACTTCAGTATGAAATTAACCCTGATTATTAATAGTATTCATTCATTTTTTTTAGTGTTTGAAAAGATGCCACTTTACTGATTGAGCTAATTATAGTGTGAAAATAGCAGCATGCTGTTTTCGCATTGCAGATCATGGAAAAAATATTGCTATTAAAGTTGTTTTTGTATTCAAATTACTTCTGATCATTAAATTGTTCTGCATGGTTTCACTTCTTGTGATCTCAGGATGAATGTCCTACAATTTTTTTAAATAAAGAGAGTGAGTTTGATTACCAAATTACTCTGCTGTTTTAAACTTGTAATTTCTCTCGTACTTACGTTAACAATGTATGGCAGCAAAAGTGGGTTTTGAAATCATGTATTTTATCAGACTTGATAAACTTTCAAGAAAAATGTTTTTACCCCGAGCTTGTATTTTTAAACTATAACATTATTTCTGTTTCTCCAGAATTCCAACATTTTAAAAATTAATTAGAGGAGCACCTTTTTGAGAAAAGATGTCTCGGCCATATATTATCTATAAAAAAAATTGTAATCATCGTACTCGAAATTCATAATAACATTAAATGGAATGACCACATTGGTGAGCACACTATGACCGCCAGAAAAAGCGGAATCTCCCGGTGGCCACCAATTTCAATTCTACTTCCTATTCCCCTTCTGGCATGTCAGTCCATGGCCTCCTCTACTGCCATGACGAAGCCACACTCAGGTTGGAGGAGAAACACTTTATATTCCGTATGAGTAGTCTCCAACCTGATGGCATGAACGCAGATTTCTTGAGCTTCCAGTAATTGCCCTTACCCCTCTCCTTCAATATTCCCTATTCCCATATCCCCCTCTCACCTTATCTCCTTACATGCCCATCATTTCCTTCTGTTGCTCCTTCCTCTTCCCTTTCTTCCATGGCTTTCTGTCTTCAATCAGATTCCCCCTTCTCCAGCCCTTTATCTCTTTCACCGATCGACTTCCCAGCTCTTTACTTATCCCCCTCTCCTGATTTCAATTATCATCTGCTAGTACTTCTTCCTCCCCTCCCCTCATCTTCTAATTCTGACCTCATCTATTTTTCCAGTCCTGATGAAGGATCTCAGCCTGAAACGTCGACTCTTTACTCCTTTCCATAAATGCTGCCTGGCCTGTTGGGTTCCTCCAGCATTTTGTGTATATTGCGTGTTATCTGTGGGGGGGGGGGGGAGCGGAAAGCGCTTGTCCAGTGGAGGCACAATTGTTTGGTCTTCAATATGATTTCAAGGATTTCAAGTTTGTTCTTGTATAAAAAAAATTGTCTTGTCTCTTCTGAACTGTTCAGAAATATGAAATGTTTGGACTCATGATGAAAGTAAGAATAATTTAGAAATTGTTGTGCATAGAAAGTCCAAGTAGCTAAACCAATTGGTTAAATTAAATAGAATGTTCATCAGAGGCTATGGGTAATTGATAAAAAAAAATCTATAGCATTTTTCAAAGGATGAATAAAAGCAGTCATCTTGTCATCTTGAAGTCTTAAATATTTTGCGCTTGAGATATACTTTAATTTGGCTCGGTCATGGAACTTCTATGAGGGATGATTGATAAGTTCGTGGCCTAAGGTAGGAGATGAGTTATGCAGCTCTCGTTACATGAACATGCAGTTCAACTCTGAGTGATTATGCAGAAAGTTTGAAGTTAATAACTCAACAGTTAGTAACTCATCGGGCTAATTGATAAGTTCGTGGTCTGAAGTAGAAGGAGATAAGTTATTAACTTCAAACTTTCTGCATAATCACCCAGAGTTAACCTTAGGCCACGAACTTATCAATCACCCATCTGTGGACACTTTCTGAAGGTCCAAGATCCGTATGCTCCACAATCGCTGGACTAAGTGCGTAAATGTAGGAGGGGACTATGTTGAAAAATAACTGCCAGGTTTTCTAAAATTGACTCTTTCTACCTTAGGCCACAAACTTATCAATCACCCTTCGTATTTCAAATTGCAATTAAAATTGTAAATTGGCAGCAGCACAGTCCTGAGAAAGGAACATTTCATAATCTTGCCATCCTTAAAATATTTTACAGCCAATAAAGTATTGAAGTATCGCCAATATTGAAGGTTGGAAATGTGGTAGCCAGTTCGCACACACTGAACTCCCAGGCAGTATGTGATATTTCAGCGATACTGACTCAGGGATAATTATGTGCAGGTCCCAGAAGGATAATGCTATCTGGGGAATCAACAAGGAAATATGGATTCTTTTGCATCCAACTAAGAGGAGTGGACCTTTCGTTTATTGAGTCAACTGAAAACCAGCACATCTGACAGTGTAAAAGTTGATAATACCTTGCACATACTCGAGCAATCTATATAAGCTATCTTGTGTTTATATTTATTGTGTTTTTATTATTGTGTTCTTTATCTTACTGTATTTCTGTTTTTGCTGCATTGGATCTGGGGTAACAATTATTTCATTCTCCTTTATACTAGTGCACTGGAAATGACATTAAACAATCTTGAATCTTGAGTTGGAGTTTTCCAGTGTTAAAGCATTGTGAATCATTTTGAGATGAGTTATTAAAAGTTCATGATTCCTGTATGTAGCTATTTTGCCATTCCATCCATGGTGAATGATATATACATACAGTATTTGGTTTGAACAACAGTTGGTAAAATTTGAACTGGCATGGAATAAGATTGTGCAGGCAATGTTATTCCTTTCATTGTGGTAAGATATTTTAATGAACAGTTATAATCTTGTTCTTTTATAGTAGCTCTTTTTCCATGTGTTATAGTTGAATCCACGAGTCTTGTGAAGAACATCAAGTTCTTGAAGATTCATGACCTTCAGTTTTTTGTGATTCATTATTGCATTATGAAGGGACTTGTCAACAACCACTGATTCTCCACCCATAGCTGTGGATCGACTGATCAGTGTTTTTTTGTTTTTATTTTATATTTCCAGCATCTCCACTATTTGATTTTGTTTTTAGTTACTTACTGTGCCAATGTGAAAAATTAAGTTGCCTACAATAACTGCATTTCAAAAGGTGGGTGGGAAGAGGAAGAGGAACAAGTTCCTGATGTGGTGATAAGATGCTATATTTAATACTATTATAACTGCTAACTGTGCAGATCTAAGCCTTCATGGTTTCACTATTAATACATTGCTTCCTCATTAGTTTAATGTTAATTCCAGTACTACTCTCTCAAGGCACTGGGCCCAGCCCGTTTTATACAATTGAACCACACCTTTTCCTGATGTTGTTGTCAGTGCCCTGTAAATTGAAATCTCTGCTTCTCAGTACACTTCTCAGCCATTCATACAAACATATTTACTCACGTGTGGCTAAGATGCAAGTCCTATTAGAAATTTCTGCTCAAACTCCTGTGTGAGACATTAGGGTCAAGCTGTATTATGAGTGAGATGCCTAAGAGGCTGGGGAAAATCTAAACTGGCTACAATTTGTCATGGCACTTTTTCACCTGTAATGTGGTATTAGAGATTTGTGCCTCAACAAATTGCTCGGCCAGTGGAAGCCCCATCCTGGAGAGCCATCAGTGGTGAAGTATGAATCTAATATCCTTTCCCTACATGTTTGCTCCATCATTGCAGGTTTGGTATTTACAGTTGCCCACAATCAGGACACAATAACCACTAAAGGACGCAATGATCCAGCTTGATTCCATATGGTCATATGGAAACGGACAATCACTGCACAACTAGTCTATATTAAATAAAGGCACATTGAAGGGTGGACACCAAGGGAATGTACAAGAGTGATTAGACAACAGGTTTGTGGTTTTGGTTTGATGTATAATGATTTTTTTTGGGATGTTCATTGTTTTGTCCAAAGTATTGTAATTTGTCCAGAAGGGAACATAAATGATCAGTTACAGAGAGAGATGGTGACAGAAGAACTGTGTCACGAAGGAGAATTCAGATTCCCTTGTTGTTCCTGGGCATTGAACATTGTGGAAAGGTTGTTATTTGTTGTTTATTCTTCAGTGGTTGAGGATCTGCCTTTCTGGCCTGCCTCAATACTTGCAGTACAGCAAATTTTACATTAAAATGATGTTTTCACGCCTTAATTGTTTTAATGTGAGGAATGTAAACTGTATGTGACAATTGTTCTTGTGTTGAAACTTCTTATGACTATCCGATTTGATAAAAACACATGCTGCAGGCATCACGCTAATGTTGGTCTGCTTTGCCAGTTCATTGTGTTTCATGGAGTAGACAGTGCAACGGGCTGCCTCGTGTAAGCACTGTTGAGGACCTTGTATTTATGAAGTTAGCATTAGACAACATTGTTCAGTGTCTGTGGGGTCAGATAGTAGGCATTTGGAATCCCTGATCTGCCCCTTGCCAGCTTCTTGACGAATACTAGCTATTTCTCCTTGACAGACTTCGGGAGTCCCTCCTTGTGGTAAACTGTGTACTGTGCTCATCTCATGAGTGTTCATGGGACAGGACAGTTATAGTGCTGGCTTTAAAGGCTCTTCCTCAAAATCTAGTTTGACAACTTCACTGAGGGGGTCTGAATTTTCTATTTAAGACTACGGAAGGTGAGAATAAAAATAGGTGTTCAGCATAGCAAGAGTTGAGATGGGGTGTTAGACACTGAACAATGTCGAATTACTTCTAGAACCAGTACAGGCATTTTAATGCTGATCCAATTATTGCAAGGTATCATTAACTATCTCCTTCAAAATAGAACTTGTTGAGTGTTTATTTCTGTGTACACTGCTACTGGATCTCAAACTCCTCCAGGGCATTATAACACAATTAATCCTGCAACTAGAAACACAAATACAATCAAGACAGAGGGTATATTTATCCTTCTATCCAAAATGTTAGCATAGGCAGTAACCAGTGAGGCAGATTTTGATGCGCCATGACTTTACCTTTTGTGAGGGGAATTCTTACTAATGTGTATCTTGACAGTGGGGCAGTTTGTCAGAGAAACATTTCTCTCGTTAAGGTGTGTAGCTATTTGGATGACGTGGAGGCTCCCCACAGGTTGGGACACACTGTCGTAGTGGAGAAAACAACTCTTGCTACTGTTGCCCATTTATTAGGTATCCGACAAGCACGGAAATTGGCAAGGAATGGAATGTACTGCCAGGTTATGGTAAACAGGATGCATATCGTCCTTGATGTTTGGCATGGACATGATGTACTGAACGGTTTGTTCCAATGCTCCATGATTCTGTCAATGCAACGCATTCCATTTCGGAGCAGACACAAATATTCATCCCATCCAATAGATCTTAAATAGATAGAAATTTGAGTAAATTTCCTAATAGCACAGAATCCCACTCCTTTCTGATTTCTACCCAATTTGCTGCATCTAGTGAAACAACAAAGAAGCCTATAACCAAAGCACCACGGTGTTTAAGGTTGCCAGTCTATTCAATGGACCAGAGGTGAAATATGACTTTCTGCTTGTTTATCTTTTCTCTTTTGAATAGTGCTATAATAAGATACATAACATGGTCCTTCAGAGCCTTTTGTTGAGGGAAATTTAATTTCCATCTTAGTGTTAACGGAAGAATAGCCCACTCTTTTTTTTTGCCTTGGAAGGGATTGCATCGTGAAAGAAAAATTAAAGAAAGATTTCTTCTTTAATATTTACATTTCAAATTGTAATTGATTATGAGGGGTTCTATTATGAAATCCACCATGTTTTATGGAGGTATTCCCTCCGCACACCACCACCACCCCAGCTTGCAATCTCAAAGTGAGCCAGAGATGCCGGTCCTTCGGGGAGGTGGGGGTGGGGGGAGGTCCTTTTATCACTCAACAGCTCTGGTGCACTGGTAAATCACAGTAAAACCAGCAGGGGTCATCATTGATGCAAAAGCTTGTGAAGGGTAGTGAGTAGAGGAGGATATCTCATCTGTTTAACGATAGAGTAATTCTGTCTTCTCTGCTAATTCCCCACCTATAGAGTGCTGACATTCATGGCTGGTTAATGAGTAGGATCTGGTAGCCACAGATTTCAAAGAAAACGTTCCTCTTTGACTGAATTAGAGATTCTGCAGATGCTGGAAATCTGGAGCAGCACACAGTACTGGAAAAAATCAGCAGTTCAGGCAGCGTTGATGGAAATGAATACACAGGGAATATTTTGGGCTGAGACCCTTCATCAGGACTGGAAAGGAAGGAAAAAGATATCAGAATAAAAAGGTAGGGGGAGGGGAAGGAGGACAAGCTAGAAGGTGATGGGTGAAGCCAGGTGGGCGGGGGCAGGAGGTGGAAGTAGGAAGCTGGCTGGAGATAGGTGGAAAAGGCAAAGAAGGAGGAATCTGAGATGTGTTTGGCAAGTTTTACGAAGAGCGGCAGGTGCTTGGAATGTGCTTCTAAGGGTGGTAGTAGGGGCATATACAATAAGAGGCTCTTGCATATGCACACGCATGGTTGATATTGTGCAAGCAGGAAGATTAGTGAGGCATTTAATTAGCTTGGTACAATATTGTGGGCTGAAGAACCTGTTCCTCTGGTGTACCATTTTGTGTTCGATGCTCAGCCCTCACTTCCAACCCCACCACCTCAAGATAATCCTTTCTCCTCTGCCACCTTCCTGCCCCATTTCCATCCATCCTATATGAATACAAAATTCATTGACTCACCTTCATCTAATCCTGATTTAGCTTTCCTATTATTTTACTCTGGTTTGTAGGGCTACTAAGAGGAGACCTAATATGATATATTGGATATGGAGTTATCAATTTCTTCTTTCTTCCAGTTAATCCTCATTTACCTCTAAATCGTACAATTCCTCTTTTGTTCCTGAACATCAGTTTATCTCACCACACCATCCCTTATTCAATTTTGATGGGAAAGCCATCCATCTCTTTTTTTCCCTCTACCTCACATTAGCAACATGCCAATTAAAAAGCTGGTCACCAACTTGCCTTTAATGACAATTTTCAATCTCCTCTGTACATGGTCTGCCCTTTTGTGCAATAGTTGTCCACTGTGTTTTATTATCTTACACTTTCATTACAGGTAATGATTGGTATAAATCTGATTTCAATGTGCTGTGCTGGAACCGGGCTGATGTCAAATTAAATATCTACACATGTTATTAATAGTTTTTTTTTAAAACAAAATACATTTTATTGATAACTATCGGCCTTTCAATATTAGGGGACTACATTAAAAATGTCAAATGCATTAACGCTTTAGAAAGCTGAGAAAGTTATTTGAGTTTATCTAATACAAGCTTCACAAAACGGCGTTTTAATGGTTGTTCACATAAGTTACAGTTGTTCAAGCTTCCTGTCCTCTCAGAGTGCAATGTCTGTGGAAGATTTCTGACTGGAATTCTGAATCTGAAAGCAAAGCAACACTAATTGACAAAGAATCTCTTTGGGGAACAATCTCCAGACTTTTATAGTCAATTTAATGCCATCATTTTTTTGATAGAGTTACTTTGGTATTTGAAGTGTGTATAGTACTTGTGCATCATTTTTTTGAAGGCTGTAATAGAATTTCCTGACAGGAGTTTAAGTACTGAATATAAACCTAAAATATTATAACAGAATGGCTTTGAAGGATCCTTTAAGAAACGATGAGTTTCGCATTTCAATTATATTATCAAATTACTGTTTTCACAGCTAGAGGACAGTTTTGATTGCCCATCAACTGATATCCTTCTTCCCGATAATTATTTGGACTATATCCATATGCAGGATGTAGGCCTTGCGAGGAAAACCAGGATTTGTATCCCCCAGAATGTGATGGCTGTTTTCTAGAATCCTTCCGATGAAATTGCTCTAGAGTATAGATGAAAACGGAATACCAGATTTAGGTCCAATAACAACAGAGAGCCAGAGATATATTTCAGCATGGTGATAGTGTGTGACTGTAAACAGAAATTCACATGAGTTGGTGTTTCTGCATGCCTGCTCCCCTGGTTTTTCAGTTGTAATGGGGTCATGCTTTGGGAGGTGTTGTCAAGAAAACTAAGGTGAGTCATTGCAGTGTAATTAACCCTTAAAATTAAATTAATAATTAATTACTTCAAAATTCTACATTTGTCTTGATGGGATTTATAATCAAGACTCTGGATTGTTAGTCTAGACCTCCGGATTATTGGTCTAATAGCTTCAATGCATTACTGTATCTAGAGTACACAAATATCCATCACAATTCTGGAAAAGCATCTGCATTATCGTCGGTTTCCTTTCCTGGAGGATAGGAACTTCTTCTGGCTGTCTTTTGAAGAATATATGGGCCATCCTTCTGTAAAATGCCTTTGTCAATTCACATCATCATTTTTCAGTCACTGTGGATATAAGACAATTCTCGTGCAGAAAGCCACTGGTGGCCCCCAATGGAGCTGTATACAGAATGAAATACGAGCTGAACAGTTGCTGAAAGGCTCCTGATAACATTCAAGGCTCAGAACAAAAAGAAAAATAGCACCAGAATGGCAATAAATTCTGCACCAAATCTCTTTATTATGCCTTGTCAATACACCTGCATTTAGACCATCATAGAATAGTATTAAAAGAACAAATTTGTGTACACAGTGTACAGTTTATTTTTAGTGTGCCAGAGAGGCTCATTACTAATTCATTTCCAGCTGAAATGTTTACAGACTTCATCCATATGCAGCAGCATGGATTTTTACCAAATTTCCTCTGCTCACTTAGAATGTTAGCTCACTGGGAAAACTTCCTCTCCCTTTTGAGCTAAACCTGATCAGAAAATATAGGCTGCAACAAACTAAACAACTCAAATTAATCTTGAAGGCTGTGCTTAATGTAGCTTGATGGAAGACAATGGTTTTTAAATAGTATTATGATAATGGAACTTGCAGACCCATTATTTTTAATAAAAGGTCACATTATGATGCATCATTATAGATTAAAGGTATCTCCTGAGCTGTTGTATTTGTTTTCTTCCTCGTGTTTAAATTAGCAATTGTAATCATAGAATTACTGTACCTTAAGGAAAGGAATTTCTTTTAACTCAAGCCTTCAGTCCCTATCTAACACATGAAATGATATTTGGGAGGAAGAGAAATGACCTGATTTGAGAAAAAACTAATTATCTTCTGACTACCCAGAAGGATCTACTCTACACTGTATCGCTAAATAAATAAATATCCCAGGATGCATCAATCTAAATTATATATAATGAAGAAAAAGAACTCTAATAAGAAATATTTAGGTGTGGGAATGAGTGATTTAATTATCACACTGCTATAAATTGAATTGAAATTTAGTGAAGCTAGTTGAAAGAGATCCTACCGAAAAACAGTAACCCAAAAGCACGTGTCTCTCACTGAGAAACTTGCTTGTAAACATTGATAAGCTGACCTCTGAAAGCCTTGCTCTTAATGTCAGCAAGACCAGGAACTGATTGTGGACTCTGGAAAGGAGAAGTTGGGAGAACACACCACAATGAGTGGTTCGTGTGGAAAGGTGGGGTAGCTTTAGGTTCCTGGGTGGTGTCAACATCTCAGAAGATCTGTCCTGTGCCCAAGTCATTGACCAAAGCATTTCAGTAGCTAAACTTCATTAGCAGTTTGAGGTGATGTAGTATGTCACCAAAGACTCCAGCAAATTTCAACAGATCTTCCAAGGAGAGCATTCTAACCGGTTTGGAGCTTCCAATGCACAGGATCAAGAGAGGCTGCAAAGAGGTACAGCCTCAGCCAGCTCCATTATGTGCACAAGCCGCACCATCATTGAGGACATCTTCAAAAGGTGGTGCCTCAAGAAGGTGTCATCCATCAGTACGGACCCTCACCTTCTGAAACACACCCTCTGTCAAGTATGTTTCATCCTCTATCACCTTCTAATACTGCTATTGGGAAGGAGGTACAGGAGCCCAACAACCCATAGAGTTTTAGTGACACCTCTTACCCTCTGACATCAGATTTTTTGAATGGTCCATGAAACTGTGGATGCTACTTCACTATTCCTTTTTTTAATCTATCTAGTTATCTATCTTTCTATCAATCTATCTAAATTTGTAGAACGTTATGTCTTGCACTGTACTGCTGTCACAAAACAGAATATTGCACAACCAACAGGAAGTCAGAGATAATAAGCCTGATTCTGAAATTTTGAACTATGACTTGTCTTCCATGTCTTTCATCAGTTTAACTGAGGGAGCAAGTCAGATGTCACATAAAGCATGTTGTAACTACGAATGAAGGTTATAATAAGCAACAGTAATTGCTGGATTCTTTTATCTCTATGTGTTATTGTAGATTGAATCAATTCACAGTGTCTGTGGAAGATACAGAAGCAATCAACCTCCAATTTGGGTTCCAGTTGTTTGCGAGTGCCACTAAGACAGTTTCTATTTTACCTGTACAAGACCGAGGACAGCAGGCAGGCCTCTAGCTGCAGGTGTTGGCATCATGATATGTCAGAAAAGTGCAGAAAACATTTGGCAATTCTCATCATCCTTCTGCCCACCCATTGGTGGGCCAAATGGAATATACACAAAGCATAACAAATAGCAGGACATAGGCTGAAGTATCCTTGATAATATTCGTGGCAGCAGAACCAAAGAAAAAAAAGGTGCTGAAGTGGTCAGTAGATTTCACACTAAACCTTCTCAATACACTTCCAAATCAGCCCTCTATCTGATGAAAGATTAACAGATTTATAAATTCCTTTGTAATTTGTCTTGCCACTTACTGATACGTTCCCACTGTACTTAGTCAAAATCATGATCAGGACTCTGCCTTACTGAAATCCGCGTGAAGAAGAATTATTCATAATTTTCCAAAGGTAGTACTTATTTTTGTACAGCACCTATCATTAGGCTGAACACTGTATGCTTAATAGTGGTAATTTAAATGAAGGATAATCAGTGATTATATTCATAATGGTCAGTGACTTTAATATATGTTTCATCTTTTATGTGTTATTGTGCTGCAATTTCTAGCATCAAACTTATCAAAGATGACATAATTTGATAGATCTGGATTAAATATGAACAAATATGAACTTAATTACTAAGTAATCAGTTATCAGTTTCAATTGAAGGCAAGCAACTCTCCAACAATGAAAGATAACTTTTGAAAGTAGGGAGTCTTATTCCTCAGATGTTAAGTACTGTTGAGAATTTTAAAGATAGGAAAAAATTATTGTATATTCTTTATTCTTCCACTTTATCTCCTTTACCTTCCTCACTTAAATCCTGTTCCCACCTCCCCCCATCCCTTTTCTTCTGCTATCGGATTTGAGATTGGGTTTAATCATGTAATTGACACTTCTTGGTTTGAACTCTATAGACAGACAAGAGCTTCTATTAGAAAAGCACATAAAAAGTCAGTGGACATGTGCAGATCTAACAATTGGTTTTGGTGTTCGTTCTCTGTTCAAAACAAAATCAGGTCCAATACATCTGTTAGCATTCACAGAAACTAATACTTTGGTCCAGGGGGATAGGGGAAATAAATAAAATGGACTCAATCATTTTGCCAGCCAGAATAGGTGGGAAAAAATATAACCTTTGAAATCTGTAATCCAACTTTATAGCATAGTGACCTTCTGAAAAGTGAGGCTGTGGAGTGGAACTGAATTAGGTTCTGGTTTGAAAAACAGCACAAATCAATTGCAGTAATACAAGAAAAAAACTGTCTCATCTTAACATTGTAGTCACACAGTGTCTATACAAAATGATGTTCAATTCTGGATGTTTCTGAACATCTTGAGAAGAAGAATTAAACAACACTTGAAAACTTAGGTCTCAGTTTCTCTGAAAGCTAAATTGTTGCCTTGATACAGTACAGTCAGATAAAAGGTTTCAGAAAATAATGAGTGAGCAGAATTACTTCAGATTCAGATTCAGAAATATACTTAAAAACATACAGAGAAATTTGTTTGCATTAAAAACCAACGCACCTGAGGATATGATTGTGGCAGTCCGCAAGTATTGCCATAGATTCCGGCGCCATGTCCTCAATGTTCAGCAGGACAACACAAACAGCAACAACAAAACAACTGTAGCAAAGCAACTCCCTTTACCATCCTCCCACCCACCTATTCACTCACAAAGATGGGCCTCCAACCCCAGGACAGGACACCTCCACACTTCCAGTCCTTGGCACTGGACTCTCAGACTTGTAGACACCAGGTCTCTGACCTTCAGTCACTGGCCAGGACTCTCAGATATCAGGCCTCTAACCTCCAGATTAGCCAACTCAGGGGCTTTGACCTTTGCACCTAGTCCTCTGGATTCACTGAGTTCAGTCTTCATTCTTCAGGCTTTGACCTCCAGTCATGCCAACCTTTGGATATTGACCCTAGGACTTGCCGATCATAGGATTTTGACATTTGGGCCTTGATGCACCATCAATAACTCACACTGAGACGAAAGGCGAGATATCGGCTTTTATTGACTGGAAGAAGGAACCAGGAGTGAGTATCTATCATACAATGTCTTGGAGACTGAGGCCGAGCGTCAGGCCGCAGACCTCCTTTATACAGGTGTCCTGTGGGAGGAGCCACAGGAGCAGTCAGCAGGGGCGTGTCCCGACAGGCACATAGTTCACCACATTCACCCCCCCTCGTTTGAAAAAGTCCTCATGTGGCGAAGTTTCTTACAAGTCAAGTCTATCAGGTGGTCGAATCTGTCGCTGCGATCTACGTAGCACCGGTTGTGACCGCATAGATGCCGGCAACATCGGTGATTGCACAGGGGACGGGGGTTGCGCGTGTTCCTGCCCACTAGGCGCCGGTGATCCCTCATGCATGAGTGAGGCGCCTGGTATAAATGCGTACGAAACGCCCGGTATACAAGTGTCGTGAGGAGTCTGTGTAGGGCCTGGTGAGCACGGTGTCACCTCTGGTGCAGGGTTCATAGTTACCGGAGAGCCTTCAGGGTAGTGGTCTGCTGCACCTGCGGGTGCCAGGTCGCGGATGGAGACCGTGTCCTCCCGCCCATCAGGTAAGACCACGTAAGCATACTGGGGGTTCGCATGTAGAAGGTGAACCCTCTCCACCAGCGGGGAGTATTTATTGCTCCTCCCATGTTTCCGGAGCAGCACTGGCCCTGGGGACGTCAGCCAAACTGGTAGGGTGGTCCCAGTGACAGACTTCCTGGGAAAAGAGAATAGGCGTTCGTGAGGGGTGGCATTAGTGGACGTACATAACAGAGAGCGGATAGAGTGCAGTGCCTCAGGGAGGATCTCCTGCCATTGAGAGACCGGCAACCCTTTTGACTTAAGGGCTAAAAGTGTGGCCTTCCACACTGTGGCATTCTCCCGCTCCACCTGGCCATTACCCCGGGGATTATAACTCGTGGTCCGACTGGTAGCAATGCCCCTAGCTAGCAAGTACTGGCGCAGCTCCTCACTCATAAAGGAGGACCCTCTATCACTGTGGAAATAGCAGGGATACCCGAACAGAGTGAAGAGCTGGCGCAGGGCTTTTATGACGGACGTGGCAGTGGTGTCGGGGCAGGGGATGGCAAAGGGGAACCGTGAGAACTCGTCGATAACACTGAGAAAATAGACATTGCGGTCAGTGGAGGGAAGGGGGCCCTTAAAGTCAACACTCAGGCGTTCAAAAGTTGTGGGTGGCCTTGACAAGTTGTGCCGTGTCAGGACGGTAGAAGTGCGGTTTGCACTCTGCGCAAATTTGGCAGTCCCTGGTCATCGTCCTGATGTCCTCCAGGGAGTATGGCAGGTTCCGAGCTTTCACAAAATGGTAAAATCGGGTGACCCCCGGATGGCAAAGTTGTGTATGAAGGGCGTACAGCTGGTCGAGCTGTGTGCTAGCACATGTTCCCCGGGATAGGGCATCAGGGGGCTCATTGAGTCTGCCAGGCCGGTACAGGATATCATAGGTGTAGGTGGAGAGTTCTATCCTCCACCGCAAAATCTTATCATTTTTGCAGTCGCAAGGTCAGACGAGTGTCTGTAGTGCTCGGAGAAACTCAGCGCATGATTCGCCAGGCCGCTGTTGCCGGGTAGCTAAACAATGTCTTGCGTAGACGGTGTTCACCGGCCGCAGGTACTGTCTTTTGAGGGCATTCCCAGTGCCCCATCGTAGGTCGGCAGGTCCCGGATAATGGAGTAAACTTTGGAGGAGACCCTCGAGAGTAGGATTCTGCGCATAACGGCGGGTTCAGTCGCACGAAGCTCCGCCAAGTACGATTGGAAGCATGCAAGCCAGTGTTCAAAAGCGAGAGCTGCGTCAGGGTCTTGAGGGTCCAAATCCAACCGGTCCGGACGCAAAACGGGTTCCATGTTTTAAAACTTCCAGTCAATAAAATTGATGCACCATCAATAACTCACACTGAGACGAAAGGCGAGATATCGGCTTTTATTGACTGGAAGAAGGAACCAGGAGTGAGTGTCTATCATACAAGGTCCTGGAGACTGAGGCCGAGCGTCAGGCCGCAGATCTCCTTTATACAGGGGCCTGTGGGAGGAGCCACAGGAGCAGTCAGCAGGGGCGTGTCCCGACAGGCACATAGTTCACCACAGGCCTCGACCTCCATAGTTGTATGTACCTCTGGCCTCAGAACTCACAGACTCTCATGCTTTCCGCTCACACTGATCTCCAACCTGGGACTTACTGACCTGGGGATCTCTGGTCTGTGTCTACAGTGCCCACCTACCCAGCATTGGTGATCATGAGTCTTTGACTATGGAGTGTTCCAACCTGGACTCTGGTCCAACACTGGATCTGCCCCTGACTCCTCATTTACTGTCCCTGACCATTTACTCTTTCATCCCTGTTGCTAAACTCAAATCACTAACTTTCCACGCTGTCCCCTACTTTTACTTTTCCAGTTAAAGTGTTAGTGATGTGCCATTTTAACTTTTATAAACTTAAAACTTCAAACATGTTCTTCAAAATTCAGCTGAACTAAAGTAGTAGAAAATTCCAAACTCAGAGTAACCTAGCAACCCCTCCATTTATACCAAGCTGCTGCAATAAAGTATAACAGAATAAAACGGAATAGATTGCCTAGCAGCACTAAAGGTCAGGTCCCAGTGTCCCAAACTTCTCTATCTTGGTTCATGGATGTTTCCTGTCACTCTGGCAGACCTACTACATGTGGCAGCGCTGTGGTTTCTGGTTGCGACCAAGTGACCCTGGAGTCCTCAGAAATCGGAAAAGAAACCACCAGGCAAATATCACATTTGCTGTCCCTCATTCGATGAATATGTGTGATCAATATGACTTAGCAGAAGAACTGACGTAGTAAGGAAGTATTGTATGGGTGCCTCAGCCCAACTGAGGGACAAACAATCCTATTCCAAGCAAAAGTTGGCATGTTTACTGGGTGCACAATGGTAAAAAAAATATAAGTATGAATATAAGTAAAAATACAAGTACGTTCTCAAAGCCTTTGTGAACAAGTGTAGTTTTCCCATTATAGCACACACAAAATGGTAGAGAAATGCAGCAAGACAGACACCGTCTATAGAGAGAGGAATAAACAGTTGCGATTTTGGGATGAGATGCAGCCTGATCTGTTGAGTTCACCCTGCAACGTGTGCGTGTGTGTGTTACTCTGATTTCCAGCATCTGAAGAAGCTCTTATGCTTAGATTTCTCATTGACTCATGGGTATCCATGCCTTAAGACTGCTCAAAATGGAGAAGGATGGTATGAAGGATCTCGAGTCCATTCATCAGGAACAAGCAGAAGTCCAGCTTAAGTGCTGAAGGAGTGCATCCATCTCCTGGGATACCTACTCAACTGCCCCAACTGCAGCAGAGATTGAACATCCCACCTGGCCTTATTAGCCACCTGAGAATTCATAGACCTGGTGTTGAAGCAGCTTGTCCTTGATCCCAAAGAGTTGAAATCGGGACCGTTGTTTCTTACTAAGTGAAGAGTTCCTATCAATAAAGGTGTATTGAGAAAAGGTATCATGTTGAGAACGTTAGGAAGAAGAGGATATCAAATGGCAATGCAATGATCTTGCTGAGGAATGGGCTAGACTCTGGCAACTGGTTTTCAAGTGGAACACCCTGATTAAGATTTTTACTGTTATACAGTGTGTATTTTATTTAGCAGTTCTGTAAGAGCAGTCTGTTCTGCTTTCAGCTTGTTTGGGTTTGTGCTGAGATAAGAGGCTCATTGTTCCAACTTAGCAACGTGGTGTCAGCCAGTCAGGAAGGTAGAATTGGGAGAAGGGTTCCAGAGAGTGCTGGGTAGAGAGGTCTTTGTTGGCGGTAGCTGAAAGAAGACAGGAGGGAAGGTGGTGGAGGACGCCATCCCTGATGCACAAGGTGCTTAGTGCAGATGAATGGCTTCTAGGAAGAAGGACCAATCCTCCTGTGGAAGAGCTTGTTTGTTCAAGAAGGATTTCAAGCGACCTTTGGAAGTTGGAGTGTGCTTTCACAGACCTAGGGTCCAGCTCATGGGTTACAGACAAGTTGAAGATCTGAGCTCCACTGTGCACATGTGACTGTTAACGGGCCCTTTTTGTGTTTTTCTTCTTTGTTTGCTTTAATAACTGCTTAAGTTAAATTCATAAATATACTTCTGATTAATTGTATGCAGTGTACAATCTGTTAGTAAATCACACAGCATTCACATAAACCGGGGTTTGGGTGGGCAAGACGTCCCAACCTCTCAGATCTGGTGGGGCCAAAGTCATATACACCCTAGACGTACGAGGTAGGTTTCTGGCCATGGAATCCAGTGAGGGGCTAACAAGTTGCATTTCCAGAGGTGCCCAGTAAAAGGGGTATTCACAAGCTAGACAACTGCAGTGTGTTGCATGTAGGCAGATCCAGCACCAAGTGTAGTTAATTTGCACAGGTTGTAACTGAAACCAGTTGAGACACACTGTTTAGAAGTGTTCAAACGTAAAAAGATCTGAAAGGAAAATTAGACAGTGAGGTGGATGGAGCACGGGGAAGTGGGTGCACCAGGGGCATGAGAAACCTTCTGTACGTCAATTTCTCTACCTTTATGCATTGTGGCTGGAAGTCTTAGATTTGAAGGCTGGGCATTGAAACACCACCAATCTGCTCCAATGGACCAGCAACAGCTATTGAAACTGCCAATTCACCAGTGTTTAGACAAGCAACATCAAGAAGCTTTTATTCTTACAATCATTTGGTGTTGAATCTGTCAAACGAGTCACTTGTGTTGCTATTCAAAATAAATTTTGTCCTGTATCTGTCATAACACACTCCTATTTTCTTTGCCTGTGGTTTGATACAATGACTGTGCTTGAATGGTGAAGTGCTGATGTTGACCTAGTCTCATTAACCTTAAGTAGGCAAGCTCTTCGATCCTTTCAGCATAAGAGGCACAAATGCTACAATGTTCTGAGCTGTTCCCACAGTAGAGGAGAAACCTGGGTAAGATTGGGACAGTGAGGTAAATGATATTACAGGCTGAATGGATCCCAGCATGAATGAGCTGTGGTGCTAAGTTTGATTTGAGATCTGATGATGAGAGAAATAAGATGATACACAGTAACTTTAAAGCACTAATTAACTAATTCAGTAAGCAATACTCATCTAAAGAAATGCCCACGGGCCCTGAGTCTATTGCAGAGTGTTTTCATTCCCACTTTTGTCCCCAACACCATGTGCAACAAACATGGTCTGGTGGTGAAGCCGCTCTGCAAGTGTGGAGTGGTTGTGTTTGCTCCTCCTCATACTTCTTCTAGCAGGAAGTGATGCCTCATCCCTTGCACAAACAAGATTTCCTCCCCAACAGCCATGTCCTGGAGGAATTCAGCAAGGTGAGCGAGTTCCACAATAAAGTAAATGTAGCATGGCATGATGAGCTGTGTCCCACAATCAGGGTTTCAAAATATTTCAATGAGTTCATCTACCCCTTGCTCAAATCGCATGGTGACTCCTCAGGATGTTCACCCCTTATTTGGCTTTGCATTTTATTCTACCATACTATCTTAGAGGTTAGGCTGAGAAGTTGAAATTGGGGCTTGGTGGTGTCATTACTAGTGCTGACTGAATTTCACAAGGTGTCGAGAAGGTGTACAGGAGTGAAATGGATCAGTTGGTTTAGTGGTGTCGCAACACCAACCTTGCACTCAACGACTTCCAGAAGAGGAAGTTGGGGAATACATGCCAGTCCTTATTGAGGGATCAGCAGGGGAAAGGGTGAGCAGTTTCAAGTTCCTCGGTGTCAACATCTCTGAAGATCTATCCTGGGTCCAACATATTGATGCAATTACAAAGAAGGCAGGCCAGTGGTTATATTTCATTAGGAGTTCAAGGAGACTGGGTACATCACCAAGACTCTCGCAGATTTTTGCAGGTGAACGTTCTAACTGGCTACATCACCGTCTTTTATGAAGGGCTTCTGCAAAGGATCAGAAAAAAAGCTGTAGAAAGTTGTGAAGTCAGCTATCTCCATCATGAGCATTAGCCTCCTCAGCATTGAGGACACCTTCAAAAGTTGATGCATCGAGAAGGTGGCATCCATCATTCCAGACCCCCATCATCCAGGACATGCTTTTCTGTCACTGCTACCATCAAGGAGGAGGTACAAGACCCAGAAGATGCACACATAGCATTTCAGGAGCAGCTTCTTCTCCCCTGCCATCAGATTTCTGAATGGACAATGAACCCATGAACAACACTTGACTTTTTTTGCTCTTTTGCCTTATATGATTCTTACTATAATTTATAGATTTTGATGATTTTGTATTCCAATGTACTGCAGCCACAAAACATCAAATTTCACAATATATGCCAAAGATATTAAACCTGATTCTGATTCTGATTGGCGTTTTAAGTAAGATGGTTGGTAGCTGTCCTGCTTCTTTACATCTGGTTGTAAGCTTGTCTCAGTACAAAATGATTTAAAGGGTGCCTCAATCAGGCTTAAAATATTTGTAAGCCATCGAAACCCAATGAGACGCATGCTGAAGTAGGGGTGTTAACATATCCAACACCAGCTTCATCAACATGACAGGCAATGCAAATCCTGCTGGATGCTGAATCAGAAAGAAATGCCTGGGACATTTCTTTGCCTGGGCTTATTTGGTGCTCAAGTGTTAGTTGGTGCCTTTGGCCTATTTATTTTATTTATTTTTATTACTTGAAAATCCAACACTGTAACAGGCCCTTCCACCCCAATGAGCCCATACAGTGCAACTACTCGCACGTGGCCGATTACCCTACTAACCCCTACGTCTTTGGAATGTGGGAAGAAACTGGAACTCCCCGAGGAAACCCACATGGTCATGGGGAGAGTGTACAAAATCCTTACAGACAGTGGCACGAAGGTGCAGAAAATGAAGAAACAGAAGAGCTGTTTCTCATTTATGGTTGAATGGTCATTTCTGTGATTTTGGAGCCATTTCTGAAGAGCTAAAGGTGAAAATTATAATAGCAGGATAGTTTAATTTTGGCAATACAAGAGGCCACAGGTGCTGGAACTTGGTGAGTGGTACCCCAGGTGATATTCACGTTATTATAAAACATTTCTTTTAAACATTTTGATTGGTTAATTAAATTATTTTGATTTTGAACATTCATTCATTTATTCCCCTTTGAATATCTCCCTGAATCTCCTTTTCCTCAGCTCTTTTAAAATCTCCAGTTTGTTCTTCAGTGTAGGATACTATCTGGTGATGATTACTTAATGTTTTTGGATTTAAAAAAAAAAGAGAATTAATTTTGAGAACAACAGAGACAAGATACAATCATTTTTATACCTTTCATATATCTGCAAAGTGTTTTCTATTTTGGTGAACACAATATTATTTAATGGGGCAATTACATTATTAAAATGTTAAAGATGGATGATATCACACCAAGTTCAACCTTTAGGGGCACTCCGCAGATCCTCAAACAACAGGTGGAGTCCAGCTGTGCGGAAGAAGTCCCTCCAGCAAAACCTCTCTTATCCTGTCAAGAAAAGATTGACAAGTTGCATTAGCAGATTTGGCAGCTTTGTGAGAATGCTTCTAAGTCACAACCAGGGATGAGAGCTGAGTTGTCTTGACTTTGACAGCAACGTGACTTTTCAATTAAGGAGATTCAGGATGGACTCAGCCCTTTAGGTGTTTATACTGCTTACAAATCAGCTCAGACTGAATCCTAAAGGCATTGGACTAGCTTGGATGATAGGATTAAGTAGATTCATTACACTGTAGCTGATGACTTGTGTCAGCTTCCTCGAAAAGTGATGACTCCAAACAAGTCCATTGAAGAGAAATATGTTTATTCAGATCTCTACGTGTTTCTAGGTGAACAATATAATATTGTCTAGTGGTGGAAAATCAAGTCAACTTCCTCACTGAGATCCTACACAAACTCTTTCTTTGTTAATATCCTCAAGAATAAGTTTCAAGTAATTCTATTAGTGGATTAAATTGATATCCTGCTGGAAATCATTCAGCCGCAGGCATTTGCTCCTTTGCTCCTTCCCTGTAAACTCTGATAGGGAGAGGAATGGTAAGGTCAACTGATGTGATGTTCCAAGAGAGAAGTTGATGGAGAAGGGAATCTTTCTGTAATGGTGGAAGGTAAGTCAAAACTTTATGGATAATCTGGTTTGTACAAGTTTTCTTTAATAACAGCTAAGGAACTTCAGCCATCTTGTATATTTTTTTGTTTAAAGAAGAAGTAAAATATAGTTTTTTTCCATTTGAGGTTGGATGAAACTGGAACTGGAGGTTGTGGGTTAAGGGTGAAAGGTGAAATGTTTAAGGGCAACATGAGAGGGAACTTCCTCACTCAGAGGATGGTGAGAGTGTGGAGTGAGCTGCCAGCAGAAGTGGTGGATGCGGGTTTGATTTCAACATTTAAGGGAAATTGGGATAGTGTGGTAAATATGTAAACCTGTCTGGACACACCCCTCTGCTGACTGCTCCTGTGGCTCCTCCCACAGACCCCTGTATAAAGGTGATTGGACTAGCTCCTCCCTCAGTCTTTGACATGTCATGCTCCCTTTTCGCTGTTAATAAAAGCCTGTCATTCACTTCCAGCCTCCTAGAGTTATTGATGGTGCATCAGATAGATAAATTTGGATGAGAGAATGGAAGGCTGTGGCCTGGGTGCAAGTCGATGGGACTAGGCAGCATAATAGTTCAGCACGGCCTTGATGGGTTAAAGGGCCTGTTTCTGCGTTGTTCTATAGCAAGCAGCTTGTTTATTTTTGTGCAAAGTTTAGTTCGAGATGGTGGCATGGTGTGATAGTTGGCTTAGGTTTAAGCTTAAGCTTAAGTTTGAGTTCTTGCAATTTTCCATGATCAGAGTTATTCTTCTGTAGATAATTCCAGATAATTATCAGCAATATAATTCCGAAGATAACTTCTGAAAACAGACAACACAAGCATCGCAGCCAATCAGTTTTTGTTTCAATAGTGCTCATAACAGTCCACAGCAGAAAGGTACCTCAATAATGATGAGTGGTTATGCATTCATTTGTTCTTTAGCTGTCAGATTTTATTGAAATATACAATTAAGCCTAGATTTTGACCTTTTAGAATGTCGTGAAATGGAATAGGACATTTTAAATTAATCTTAAAAGCATTGAATATAAATGAAAATAAAGGTTTACCGATTGCAGTTTATAGTAATAAAGACAGTTTGAATTATATTCACTGTAAGTCTTTTAGGTCTGGCAATTCAGTCATTTAAAGAGGGAGTGAACTGAACTTCAGAATTCCCCCATCACTTATGCAGAAAGTAATTATTGATATTGAGGGTTTTTGCAGAATGACGGCCAGACTGATTTTCTGCTGGTGTTACCGAGGTAGTGACCTTTGTGTTTGAAGTAAATGTGCCTCGATTGAGTTCTCCACTAATCTCTGCTTGGAGGCAATCTCCTAATGCAAAGGGTTTACTGTACTGCCGTGTAAATCCTTCGCACAGGTGGCTGTCAGTTGAAGCTCGATCATTGCTTCAGATCTGCAGATCAAAATTCAGTAGAAAAGTTTGAATAGATTTCCTGTGGATTGTCAATTAACCCGGGTCCTGTGTGGGTCAGTTTAGTAGATGCTGTTCAGAATGTCTGAGCATTATGCTTTTAAACTGCTTAAGGACACCTTCAGTCACGTGTCCTTCTATACTACCTTCAGAATGCAATTTGGTAAGATTTTGAATTCCATTCAATTTAATCTACTAAAGGGATAGATGCCCACAAAAATGTCAATGATATGAATATCTCTGAGAAGCAGTTTTAAAATGCAGAAATGAACATAGAACAGTGGATGATGGGTAAGTGACTGAATATATACTCAGTACTTTTACACTGAATATTTTTCTTTACGTTTGTTTCTTTCTGCTGGTACAGATGTCTTGTGCATTCAGAGATGCTCTTCCGCGCACCACTATTTTAATGTGTGGTTATCTGAGGTACTGACACCATCCAGACAGCTTGAACCAGCTTGGCCACTCTCGTCTGATCTCTTTTATTAACAAGGCATTTTCACTCACAGAACTTCTGCTCACCAAATGTTTTTGATTTTCGCACTGGACTCTGTAAAGACTAGAGACTGTTGTGCGTGAAAATCCCAGGAGTTCAGCAGTTTTTGAGAAACTCAAACCTGGCACTAACAATCGTTCCACAGTCAAAATCACTTCGATCAGATTTCTTACCCATTCTGATGTTTGGTCTGAACGCCAACTGAACCTCTTGACCATGTCTTTATGATTTTATGCATTGAAATTCTTCCACATGATTGGCTGTTGAAATATTTGCAATAATAACCAGGTGTATAGGTGTACCTAATAAAGTGGCCGCTGAGTGTATATTTTAATCTACTTTGCATTCAGCTGATAATAGAATAAAAATCCAGTGCCAACTTGAATCTTCACAATCCCATTGAAGAAAGGTCACCCAAAATGTTTTTGATAAGGAGCTTAAATGCACAAATTACACGTTAAATATTTTTAAAATCCAGTTCATCACATTTTTCAAATTGAAATAACATAAATTAAAATCTAAACAAAAGTAGAAGTTCCTGTTACTAAAAGGACAGTTGACTAATGAACAGAAGTGTCCTTGGATAGATGCTCAAAGATGAGAAAATTTGCAGATGCTGCAAATCCAAGTAATACATACAAAATGCTGGAGTAATTCAGTAGGCCAGAAAGCATCAATGGAAAAGAGTAAACAGTGGATGTTTTGGGCCGAGACCTTTCATCATGACTGGAAAAAAAGGATGAGGAATGTGTGTTGCTCGGATAGATGCTGGTGGTTTCCTGGCACGTGGAAAGTAAGTTAGAATAATCGGGAGAGGAGGTCCAAAATAGGGGGAAAATCAATTAAAAGTTCTCTGTGGCTTCAAAGCACTTGTCAGAAGGCTCTAACTTATGATACAACGTTCACAAAATTAAAGGATTAGAAAATGTAGTGTACTGTATGTAGATTTGCCCACTAACATGTTAAAGGGTTAGTGTCTGTTTGAATGCCCTTGAATGCTGATTTATTTTATAGCAAGAGTTCTGACTTGGGGTCCACAGACCCCTTGGCTAATGCTATTGGTCCATGGCATAAAAAAGATTGGGGGCCCCTGTTTTATAGCATACAATCCCAAGCTATGTTGGAATTGGCCTTCAATGAGAAAACAGACAAAGGTCTGTCTTCTGGGATTGAATCACACTGGTAGAAGGATGTTAATGAGCCTGGCCCTGTTGCTATAGTAGCTGAAGTCAAATGCATTGTGTACCATTGAACAAGACTTGTATAAGGCAAATCCTTTTCTCTAAGCACTCCATCACCGAGGAGAGCACAAGAATTGGGGTTACAGAGGCTTAGGGAGCTGAGCTTATGGTGGAGGGGTTTCTGTGCTGGGTGGAGGGTTGGGAAGAAGAACAGGGATCATCGCAGGGTGCAGCAACTGAGGACTGACGATCAGCTGGAAACTCTGTAAGAGGTTGGTGGCTGAGGATTGCTGAGGTTATCGGTGGGAGGGGAGTCAGCCAGTGTGGGATGAATAGGGCAAGGTGCATGGGGGATTCAGTGATTGACGATGGTGGGGGGAGGCTATGAGCGTATAGACACTAGATTGATTCGATGCAGCATTGAAGGGCTGGTCATTGGGGAATAAGGGAGGGGGGCAGTGAATAAGGATTGAGGAGAGAGGTTGGGTGGGGGATCTAAGAGGGTCATTTTATGGGGGATTGAGGGAGGTCAGTAGATGGGAATTGAAGTGTTCATTAATGGCCATTGGTATGTTGTGACCACAGACGGTCAGTAGCTGGGGACTGGGAAATCAGTGAATAGCAATTGCTGGAGCCATATTTTTGGGAAATACCTTGGTGCCTTTTATTTAATTTAAGTTAAAAGTTCAAAGTAAATTTATTATCAGAGTGTAGATATTTATTTTTATTTATTTAGTGATCCTGTGTGGAGTGTGTCCTTCTGGCCCTTTGAGCCATGCCGCCCCAGCAACCCCCGACAAACCTGATTCACTCCAACCGAATTATGTGGCAATTTGCAATGACCGATTAACCTACCTGGCACATCTTTGGACTGTGGAAGGAAACTGGAGGACCCAGGGAAAACCGATGCATTCCATGGGAAGGATGAACAGTGACTCCTTACAGAACGGCACTGGAATTGAACTCCAAGCTTCAGAATTCCCAAGCTGCAATAATCTTGTGCTAACTGTGGCGTCCAATATATGCCACCATATGCCACTCTTAGATTCATTTTCAGGAGGGTTGAAGCCTATTTACAACTGTATATTTTCTATACACTAGATTTATAGTTTATAAAATGATTTCTGATGGTCCATAGTATGTCATTTGCAGATAATCCATTGGATCTACCGTGTATGACGGAATATAGAAATTTTATTTCCCTTACAATGAATTATGCATTTGTTGTAATACATTAAAGTGAATGGATACTAAATATTTAATTTTCACAGCTCATTTATTTTCACAGTTTAATAGCTATTTCAAATCTTAAGACCAACTATTAACTACTCAATGCCAGGATTTTATTTGCGTTGCTAATTTGGAGCACAAAGGTAAAAATAATTGAAAACAGGCGAATTGATTTTCATTGACAGTAGTAATTGGGTTGTTTCTACAGCAGGCAATTGGTTTACATTGTCAGTTTTTTACTTCAAAACGCCAGCCCACTGGACGGTAATGAAAGGGGAAGGACAATGCTCAAGATGACTATTAACTGCATTGAGTTGCTATCTACCTGTGGCCAGAATGACTTTTACTGAGGCAGTAAGTAAAATTAAAAAAAAAAGTTGCCGGTGTTAAAAATCTGAAATAAAAACAAAGATCGCTGGAAATACTCAACGAGTAAGACAGCACGTGCAGAAGGCGAAAAAAAACAGTTAATGCTTCAGGATTTTGGATCCCTGTCAGAATAGGGATGCTAAAAAGAACATCCACTGAGATCCCCATTAATCCTTGGCCAAGTTCTTGACAAAGAATTGAAATATTAACCATTTTTCTTTCCATATATGATGGCTGATCATCAGTGTGTTTCCTGTATTTTCTGTTTTGTGGAGATTCAAAACGAGAACTAACACGACGCTTTGTAGTTTTCCATAGAGCTCCAGTGCCAGTGTCAGATGTTCCAAATGGACTTTTTTAGCAATGATGTAGAGTGAAGTCCTAAAGGGCGATGAGGCATTAGTACTGAATCATTTGTTCAAATGGCTTCATCAAAATTTTCATTTGAAGCAACTAGAACTCTCACCTCTGTGACTTCTGTTCCCTTTTAGCACAATGTATACAGTTTGGTAGTATTTTTAAACACTGTCGATTATAACTAATGTGCACAAGGAAGTGTCTGGCAAAGGCCAGGCATATTTTAAGTTTGCACAGTGGGTATTGAATTGTCTTACTCCTGGTTATTAGCCAAACTCTGGGAAGGAAAATATCTAAGGGGTAGGTAGACCTCCGTTAGTCTCGATAGACCATGGATTTGCAGCTTGGAAAGTTTCCAGGGCGCAAGTCTGGACAAAGTTTTTTTTTATTGAAGACCGGCAGTGCCCAAGCTGCAAGTCTCCCCTCTCCATGCCACCGATGTTGTCCAAGGGGCGGGCGTTAGGACCCATACAGCTTGGCACCAGTGTCGTCGCAGAGCAATGTGTGGTTAAGTTCTTTGCTAAGGACACACATGTAGCTTCAGCCAAGGCTCGAACTAGCAACCTTCAGGTCACTAGATGAACGCCTTAACCCCTTGGCCACGCGCCAACACATCCAAGGGGTACCTGTGGGGAAAGAACCATAATCAAAACAAAATATGATGGTGAATGAAGGAAATGGAAGAATGAACAGAGTTCTTGCAGGAAAATCTATAGGGAGTAGGTTTAATCAATGTTGCTCCAGTGACTGGGTGTTTATCGCTAGCCCATCCCCTGAGATGGAGATAGAGCAATAAAGGGAGGGGAGGTGGAGGGTGGTGATGGTGGTAATGGTGTTTTTGTTACAACAGCAGGAGGTGCAAGAATTACTTAGGCCAGGCAGTATCCATGGGAGGGAAAGAGAGTTAACACTACTGGTTAACAACATTTCATCTCATTATTAGGAAAACTAATTAGATGAAACCCATGGGTAAGAATAAGTTTTCCAGGGAGAAGTGTGAGAGTGAAATGAGTGGAATTTGTTTTAGACTAGGACTCTGTTCATTTGCATTTCCCTGAGACAGATTCAGATTCCTTTATTTATTACATGCACTGTACTTTGAAACATACAGTAAAATGAGGAGTTTGTGTCCACAGCAACACAACCTTAGGATGTGCTCGGGCAGCCCTCTGATAAATCTCTCCTGTAGCTTGCACTCTAGATTTCCTGATCAGCCAATATATTCTTTCTAAGATAGAGATCTGTGCAAATGTACATTATGCCATTAGTTCAACCATACTTTGAACCCCCTCCCCTTTATGTTCTTGCTTCAGGTCGCATAGAGTAGTAAATGTAATGATTACCATTTGATAGTATAGACTAAGAATTGATTTGTATGTGCACATCCCAATTGTTTCAATATTTAAATGATATGCTGGTTTGTTGATAATATATAAGATCATCCTCAATGATTTAGGAGCAGCTTCTTACTTTGCCATCAGATTTCTGACTCAAACACAACTTCACTATTCCTACTTTGCACCATTGGTAAATTTGGTACAAAGATTGATGGAAAAAAAATGGGAGAATGAAACTGCAAGGAAGCTTCTATAATTCTGGATAGCAACATGTAATTCCTGAGCAAACACGAGGAATCTGAGAAAACATGAGGTGTGGTCTTTTATATATCGGTGAGACTGGACGCAGACTGGGAGACCATTTCGCTGAACACCTACACTTGGTCCGCCAGAGAAAGCAGGATCTCCCAGTGGCCACACATTTTAATTCCACATCCCATTCCCATTCTGATATGTCTATCCATGGCCTCCTCTACTGTCAAGATGAAGCTACACTCAGGTTGGAGGAACAACAACTTATATACCGGCTGGGTAGCTTCCAACCTGATGGCATGAACATTGACTTCTCTAACTTCTTTTAATGCCCCTCCTCCCCTTCTTACCCCATCCTTGACATATTTAGTTGTTTTTTTTTTCTCTTTCTCTGCCCATCACCCTGCCTGTTCTCCATCTCCCTCTGGTGCTCCCCCCTCCCCCTCCGTCCCATGATCCTTTCCCTTCTCCATCTCTGTATCACTTTTGCCGATCACCTTTCCAGCTCTTAGCTTCATCCCTCTGGTCTTCTCCTATCATTTTGCATTTCCCCCTCTCCCCACTACTTTAAAATCTCTTAATTATTTTTCCTTTCAGTCTCGCCCCAAAATGTTGACAGTGCTTCTCCATATAGATGCTGCCTGGTCTGCTGTGTTCCGCCAGCATTTTGTGTGTGTCGTATGTAATTCCTGTCGTATGAATTCAGCAGCTCAGGAATCATGTATTGATGGAAACAGAGTCAACCTTTCCATTTGACAATCTTTCATCTGAAGTAAGTGAATGCTTTTGGACCTGGCAACCACAGTTGTTGGCATCAACCTCATCTTGTTAATCAGCAAACAATTCTTACAGTATTTTTGGCTTTCAGTGTGATCTGATACTGTTTATGTTAGTTGCCTTTCAACTTCTACTCAGATACATCAATTATTGTAGTGAAATTGTAATATGTATCTTTAGAACATTATCAAAAAATAGTTCATCCTGAATTATTCAATGTTCTTGGTTAGAACTGGGCAATGTGCAAAATTATGGAACCACATTTGTATCTTACAGCCATGGAACCAAGCCTTCAACTTATTCTTTTGGAAACTGAAGGTACCTAGCACATATGAGACTAGTGATGTTTATTTGTGACATAAATTTTAAACAAAATAATTTGGAGTTCGGTACAGATAATTTAATTAAAATGTAATATATTTTATTATGCTACATCTATACAAGAAATAGAAATAAATGGGCTATTCAGCCCTTCATCCCAACTCTGCATACAACAAGAGAATGTATGGAATCCATTGCCGCACATGGCCATGGAGGACAAGTCATTGGGTATATTTAAAGTGTTGGTTGATAGGTTCATGTTTAATAAGGTTGTCAGAGGTTATGGGGAGAAGGCAGGAGAATGGGGTTGAGAGGGATAATAAATCAGCCATGATGGAATGGCAAGCAGACTTTGATGGGTGGAATGGCCTAATTATGCTCCTTTGTCTTTTAGTTTTATGGTTTCTCTCCTGAATGATGTAGTTTCATATTGGTGTTCCAATTGTTTTTTGAAGTGTTGATGTTTTATGTCAATCAGCTGAGATCTGTCAATGCCAGAGAATGGAGCAATTCATCATTTTTATTATTTTGTGTCAACATCAAGCACTCCTGGCTGAGGATCAGCATCACAATATGTGTAGTTCCCATTGTTTCTCACTTGTATCAAAATCATAAATCCACTCTTTTCCCTTGCAATCTCAACTTCTATATAAATAACTCTATGATTCCTTGAAATGATAAATCAGCCTTTATCTGCCCATGTTCTAACCTCTGAAGTGCATCCATAATTGAACTTTCAGAATGACTGAAGGATAAAGAGACAGGAATCACTTTGTCCTTTTTACAACCACAGGGTGTCTCAGTGTGTTTCATAGCCAACGAACTGCTCCCTTTTTGACATTACAATACTGTAAAACCAAGGAGACCACCAATTTGCAGACAAGTTGGCTTATCCGGAGCACGGACTGCTTATCCGGAGCACTGATGAACAAATTCTGACAAATTTTGACATTTTGAGGGAGAAACAGCATAGGCTATGAGTCAAAATTTGCTAGGCAGCATCATCCATTAATGTGTTTTCAGACTGAGCAAGAAGCTGCAATGCAATGGGTCTACCCAGATCCTCCTCTCCCACCGATCAGACCCCAAATTCTTTGACAAATAATAAAATCTAATCCCAGCTATAAAAGCTGTTACAGATTTTTAATAACTTTTAAATGTCTCTGACAAAAATCATACAAATGTTAGAAAATAGAGAATGATTATTTAAACAAAATAAAACATTCAGCAAAATTATTACCTTTCCTTTTACCTATAATCTATTTTTCCTATGAATTCCATTGAAATAAAGATGGTCCCCCTGTCCTGCATTCGATTTAGTCTGGCACAGGATCAGGGAGGTGATTGTTTCAGCAGAGGACTGGAAAACCGGAGGTCCATGGACCAGTCCTCATCAAAGGATCAGAGGTGGAGAGCGTCAAAAACTTTAAATTCCTCTGTGTTATCATTTCCGAGGATCTGTCCTGGGCTCAGCACACAAGTGCCATAACGAAGAAAGCATGGCAGTAACTCTACTTCCACAGAAATTTACAAAGATTCAGTATGACGTCTGAAACTTTGACAAGCTTCTCTAGATGCGTGGAGAGAGCATATCGACTGGTTGCATCATGGCCTGGTATGCAAACACCAATGCCCTTAAATAAAAAGTCCTACAAAAAGTAATGGACGCAGCACAGTCCATCACAGGGTCAAGCCTTCCCCACCATTGGGCACGTCTATATCGAGTGCTGCCACAGGAAAGTAGCATCCATCATGAAGGATACCCACCACTGGGACATGCTCTCTTCTTGCTGATGCCATCAGGAAGAAGGTACAGAAATTACAGGGCCTACACCAGCGTGTTCAGGAACAGTTAATGCCATCAGCCATCAGGTTCTTGAACCAGAGCAGATAACTTTACTCGCCACATCACCGAGTTGTTCCCAGAACCTATGGACTCACTTTCACAGACTCCTGATCTCGATAGTTATTGCTTATCTATCTATCTATCTATTTATCTTTTGTATTTGCATAGTTTGTTGTGTTTTGCACATTGGTTGTCCTGTTAGATGTGGTCTTTCATAGATTCTATTATGTTTCTTGGATTTACTGTGTATGCCCACAAGAAAATGAATCTCGGATTTGTATATGGTGACGTATATGTACTTTGATAATAAGTTTATTTTGAACTTTCTATTTTTGAAATCCAAGTAATGGGAGGCTAATATCCATATACCACATCTACCACATCTGTCATTTTTATTACTTCATCAAAAACCTTGCTGAAGACAACAGGGTCTGATTCCAGTCAGTCTGCCCGGTCTGGTATTTCCCCGTTTACTTCTCCTGATATTCAATATTTTAATTATACATTTTTCTAATTAAAAAATGTAAATTAGAACTGATTTACCTCTATGTGATCCTTGCTAGCTCTCTCTAGTTAATCCACTTGTCCATGACTGGTAATTTTACCATTGATTATGATTTTTGGAACTTTCCTTAGTGTGTTAATGAATAAGGTTTGAACCCGTGAACTTCAGACTCAGAGGTGAGGGTGACCCTGTGGTTTATTCTCTCACGTGCCCACTTATCTATTGTAAAGGTCCATTTGTAGCAGCCACTTAAACGAACTGCATTTCATCAGGATGCAAGTGGGAACCAGTGTACCCAGTGCAAATACTTGCTGTCACGGGGTGAATATACTAACTCCAGACAGACAGCACTCACGTTCTGTGTCAAACCCCGGCTCCAAATAGCTATGAGCATTGGCTCATTGTTCTCATTACTTCATTGGAAATGGGTTAAACTAGGGAGATGAGCTAAATTCTTATTCACACAGTGAGTTTTTTCTGATCAGGAATCCCCCAAAAAGAATGAGGGAGGCAAATTTAAATGTCACTTCCAAAGGGAATTGGATAGATAGTCCAAAGGTTACAGGGCTGTGGTGAAGAAGTACGGGGATTGGGACTAGTTGAAGGAACCTTCAGTTAGCTGACATGGGTATGATTAGTATAATGGCTGCTGTACAATTTTACAAAGTTTTTGTGTGCTGCTGCCTGTGAGGAGTCTATACATTTTCCCTGCAATCACATGGGTCTCCTTCTGGTGCTCTGGTTTCCTAAAAACTCGGGTTAGTTGGTTAATTGGTCACACGGGCGAAATTGGGCAGTGCGGGCTTGTTGGACTGAGAGGGCCTGATACTGTGATGTACCTCTAAATAAATAAAAATAATTCCAAGGAATCAGAGGGTATTGCCTGATTTGAACGGCAACAGCTTGAGCAGTTCCAAGGAATGAGTCATCAAAGTTTATAATTAATTTTATTTGAGCCGTGCTTCAGCTGTTGATTCCAATAAAGCATGTTGAAATCCTTTAACACTTGCAGGCAGGATAAAGAGTGCCTGGCATTCCTTTCTGGTGAGAACTTAATTTAAGAAAATGTTAAGAGCTTAAAGACATATTGGAATTAAGATCAGCTTAAGCTGAGAGTGAATGACAGGCAGCGTTTGATAAAGTTCTTGTTTGCTGATAGTTTTCATCATGACCAAAAATGAAGTAAAATCGACTGGTGAGTGCTGATGCCACAGTCTCTCAACTCCATTGACCTTGCATGTTGCCTCTCTTCAGGACTTACTGAGGATGAAACTGGTCTCCAGAGGGAGGCCAATTGGAAAACAGTATTTGCTCCCCATTTCCACCTTGGCTTATTAATCTTTCAAGTACATCGGTAGCAGCAAAACAAGTTATAATCGGTTCAGAATGAAGGGCTAATTTATTTTCGCTGCTTTATACCAACTCCAAAAGCCAGATCAATCTTCAACAAACACATACATGCTGCTGGAGGAACTCAGCAGGCCAGGCAGCAGCTATGGAAAAGAGTAAACAGTCGATGTTTCAGGCCGAGACCCTTCAGCAGCACTTAATATCTTCAAGTATATAATTTATGCAGATAACGTTCAAAGCTAAAAAGAGTTAGAGCTTCTAATCTGTCTTCGGCTTTTTTTCTTTCTAAATGTTTTTCTTAATGTTTTCTGATTTGTTTAATAATAAATTTCCTCACCTGCCATTCAATTTATACTGAAAACTTAAAAAAAAAATCTTATCTGTATTGATTCCTCCTTCTGCTCTACTTATTTCCCTCCTTGCTGGGAGGTGCTAACTCTCAATAGGTCACAGTTCCCTTTACACAGAGGGCTCAAATGCCTTATCCTAGGGGCTGTGTATGAATGTGTGAGCAGGAATAGGGAATATTTTCATTTGCTCTTTGCATGCCCCGCGTCTTCCTCAAACGTCAAGGAGTCATGTGTTGTGTGCCTCCATTTCCATGGGGCATATCGCCCAGATGTCATGTTGTCTCACATTTCTCACAAACAGATGGAGACCATTGACGCTGAATCTCAGAGCAGTCTTGTTAATCCCACTATTCCATCTATCTACCTCCTGAAGGTTGAAGTCTTGATGTGGAAAGTCTAAAACGTCAAACACCGAAGTTAGTGAGTCTGGAAGTAGAGGGTGCATCTGTACCTTGCAGGTCTGATATCTTAGCATCTGAGAATGCAGGCCAGAGACTGAAGGCTGGAAGACCAGTGGCTGTGAGACCGGAGACATGTGACAACAACCCAATGCATAAAAGCATGCCAACATGGTTAAGAGTTTCAGTTGTTGTTCAGACCAAGCATAAGCAAGGGTAAGAAATGTGATCTAAGTGACTTTGATCGTGGAATGATTGTTGGTGCCATGTGAGGTGGTTTGAGTATCTCAGGAACTGCTGATTTCCTGGAATTTGCACGCACAGCAGTCTCCAGAGCTGACAGAGAATGGTGCAAGAAGCAAAAAACCTCCAGTGAGCAGCAGCTCGATCGGTGAAAATGAGAGGTCAGAGGAGAATGGCCAGACTGGTTCAAGCTGACAGGAAGGTGGCAGTTACTCAGATTACCATGCATTACAACAGTGGTGTGCAGAAGAGCATCTTGGAACATATAACATGTCAAACTTTGAAGTGGATGGGCTATAGCAGCTGAAGACCACAGATATACAGGAGTAAAACAGTCACTGAATGTATTTGAAGAGTTAAAACCCGCAGAATCAAGTGCAAGAAAGTGGGAATAGACTAAGCAGCTTCTTTTGACTTCTGCAGACATGATGAACTAAATGGCCTCCTTTTGTGTTGTAAGTTTTCCCATTGCCCATCTTAAGTTTCCAGTTTTGAACAGACAAAAGATCTTTCTTCAGAGAGAAAATCATTGACCTAAGAAGTTAAATGCTTTCCAAAAGCGTTAAATGATGTAACATTAAATGTGTTCACGTTCAGCTAAATACAGATTTTCTATAATTTTGTTGAAAGTTGGCACTTTGGTCTTGTCGTTCAGTCAAGAGCTTATTGTTAGCATGTCACTTTTAATGACAAGGTTGCACTTTGGTTCCACTTGAAAATCACTACTGCATGTAATGACTTATTTTATGTTTGTGATTTGAATTTGGTTTACTGTGTATTCTGAGCATGACACAAATTCCACAATAGTTTGACAAAGTGAATTACTGTACAGTGGACCTTATGTAGAAAGTGACTGGGCAGTCTAAATGGGATGCAAAGGCAGAGATGCCATAGCCCCTCACGTTTGTGGTAGCGTAGTGGTTAGCACAACACCATTACAACAACAGCTACCTGGTTTCAATTCCCACCACTGTCTGTAAGGAGTTTGTATGTTCTCCCTGTATCCATAAGATATTATGACATAGGAGAAGAATTAGGCCATTCAGCCCATCAAGTCTGCTCCACTATTCCATCATGGCTGATCCCGGATCCCACTCAACCCCATACACCTGTCTTCTCGCCATATCCTTTGAAGCCCTGACCGATCAGAGAAGAATCAACTTCCACCATAAATATACACGCGGACTTGGCCTCCACCGCCGCCTGTGGCGGAGCATTCTACAGATTTAGTGCTCTCTGGCTATAAAAGTTCCTCTCTTCTAAAGGGTCGCTCACTTAATTTTGAGGCTGTGCCCTCCAGTTCTGGATACCTCACCAAAGGAAACATCCTCTCTACATCCACCCTGTGCAGTCCTTTCAACCTTCCGTAGGTTCCAGTGAGATTCCTCCCAACCCCCTGCCCCCGTATTCTTCTACAGGCCCAAAGCTGCCAAACCTCCTCACATGTTAACCCCTTCATTCCCAGAATCAACCTCATGAACCTCCTCTGGACTCTCTCCAATGACAACACATCCTTTCTGAGATATGGGGGCCAAGACTGTATCTGCGTAGGTGTCCTCTGGTTCTGTGGTTCCTCCAACGTTCCAATGACGTACAGGCTAGTAATTTAGGGGTGTTATTATATGGTATGGGCTCATTCGGATGGAAAGGTCTGCTATCGCGCTGCATCGCTAAGTAAAAAAATAGAAAGTTGCCTTTATTTTGTGATGAAATTCATGCACACCTCAAAAGCTCGGTTTGTATTATGATCATTCAACGTTTCAGATTTAGTCAATTTGCAATCCATCTAAAAGAAAGAATCTGGTACCCGTTGGAATGCCTGTGAGGGAGGACATTTAACAAGGGGGATTAATTTAACACACAGTAACTGATCAATTCTTTGGACACCCTCGCATAAGTTCACATTTTAGTGTTTCTCAAAGGCGGCTCATCACAACCTTCTCAAGCACAGTTAAGGAGGGGTAACCAGCACCCCACATCCAGTAAATCAACTAACACAAATTTTAAACTCCTATGGAGGAAACCAAGAGTTCTTCCCACTGCATTGATTCAGTTTGTTCCTCAAGGAAAATTACTTTGCTTGATCACACGTACACTCATCTCCATCATCAATGACATCTTCAAGAGGCAGTGCTTTCAAGAAGGCTACTTAGGCCCCTCATAACCTAGGGCATGCTCTCTTCCCATACTACCACTGCGGAGCCTGAACGTCCACACTCAAATGATTCAGAAATAGTTTCTACCCCTCTGCCATCAAATATCTGAATGGTCTACAAAACAATGCATTTTTTTGCACTTTTCTTTGTAATTTATAGTAATTTTATGCCTTTAAATTCTATTTCTGGTGCAAAACAACAAACTTGAGATTATGTAAATCAGTGATAATAATTCAGATTCTGATCCTTGCCTCCTTGGTGTTAGTGGAATTTTACTGCTTCCACATTTTCTGTATTACAAACATTACTCTATTTTTAAAAGTATTTGATTGGCTGTAAAGTGCGTTCAGCTGTCAATTGGTAACGGCGAACACACACAAAATGCTGAAGGAGCTCGGCAGGTCTGACAGTATCAATGGAAAAGAATGAGCATTTGGCGTTTTGGGCTGAGGCCCTTTATCAGGTTATCTGTAAAATCAAGTCTTGTCCTTGCGTTAGAAGCCTGATGAATATTTGGAGAATGCAGGCAGGGAAAAGTGACTTGGACAGGGCTAATAGCACTCAATAGAGCTGATAGCTCAACAATGCCAGAGAGTAGCTTCTGGCCTGAGTTTAGTTACAGTCAACATGGCGCCTGTGAGTGCACAGGTTTCCTCTGAGTCGTCCAGTTTCCTCCCACAGCCCAAAGGCGTGCAGCTTGTAATGTTAGTTGGCCACTGTAAATTGCTGAGTGGCAGATCCGAAGAGGAGATGATGGGAATGAGGGGAAGAATAAAATAAAGAAGGATTAATGTAGATTGGTGTAAATGGGTATTTGCTGATTGGGATGATGGGCTTGCTTCCACACTGTAACCCTCCATGGCTTTTTCGGAACCAGAAGTAATTCCTATCGATGTGATTAGAAAATTCTATTTTTTTCAACCATAATGCACCAGGCTCTTAATGTGCACCTTTCATCTGGTCTATTATTGAATCTTTTCTCTGGCCATGATTTGCTGGTTGGTTGACTGAACAATTATTTTGCCTGCAACAATTTCAAAGTAACCACCGTCATCTTCCTCTATGATATGTCTCCTGAACCATGTAATCAGTGAGACAGGTGACTACTCGGAAGCTCGGAAAAAAAATCGCATAAAAATGCAAATAGAGCCCATGTCAGATACTGATGTTAATATTTGCTCATCAGATGATTTACATGCTGGATATTAGATTAGGAAGTAATGTACAGTTAGTAATCACTCACTGGCCAAGCACATTAGTCTCATGACATAGAATGAGCTTTCTCATTTAGCCTAAGTGAGCACAGAGCTGATCGTTCTAATGAAGGGCTGGCACTTGTGTATGTGCACTATTTAGCATGTATTAAAAGAAAACTTTGGTCTGCGTAGTGCTTTGTATTAGATTTGATGGTAATTATATCTGAGCATTATTTAGATTTGATCGTGTGATACCCTTGATAGTTACTGGGCATATATTTTGATGAAATATTCTTACGTGGTACTTCTTCATTTACAGACAATTTGTAGTTAGTTTAGGGATGATTTTGAAACCTATGCAATCTTATTCAAGCAAAAAATTTAATGATTTAATTTCTCATTAAAGCTGAATACTCAGTAAACATTACTGATTGACAATGCAGACTCCGGGAGGGACATTTCAGAATCAGGGTTATTATCGTCAGCATGTGATGTGAAAATTGTAATAATAACATGACGTGAAATTGAATAATAATAATAACAAGTACTTCATTGATCCCAAATAAGAAATTATTTTGTTACAGCAGCAACATTTAAAAACACACTTAGCAATAAAAATAATAATAAAAATGAATATAATAATAACTAATAAAGTACTGAATAATTATAATACACAATAATAATTTACCAATGTGCAATAATAATGTACGGAATAATAAAACAGAGACTATGTGAGAACAGGGCCTGGTTTGCTGGTTTTGGAGTGACTTTTGCTTCACTGCCAGTTGGGAGACATGGATAAGGGCAAGTATTTGACTGTGGTCTACTGTTAGTTTTACATTTGATCTTTAAACTTCTTTAGCACATTCCTCCTACTTCAGGGGCAGTTTCAGGATGTCTGGGAAATCCCCTGCCCCTCTGCCAGATACTCGTGAAAATCACAGCAGTCAAGATCTTCAGTTGTAGAGACCTGGAGACCTCAGAGAATAGATTAGACTGCTCCAGGATCACTGAGGCTCCAAATGAAGATGCAGATTATTATACCTTGTGCTTAATTCAATTTGGCAACTAGGAAATCAACACATCAAGCCTGATAAAATCTAGATAGTAGCTTGAGATTGAAAATGTTTGGAGGTTAACTAAGGTTGGTGGAAACTCAGAAATACTTGCATCTTAGAAGGCATCTCCCATTCAGTCTCTGCTATTTCCATTTTCCACTTTGACAGTATTGTGCCCTGTTGTAGTATACCCCGACAGACAACTCTCAGTTGCCTATTCCAATATGTTCTCACTCAGCAAGAATGGAATTGGCATTGTCAGTGCTCACACGATGCAGCTGGTATGGGGGAGGGAGTGCAGAGGGAGATGACCGAGCATTAAAGCGTGCAGCAAAGCATCAATAAAGACACAGACTTGCAGTGACCCAAAGACTACTTGTTCACCCAGTAATTTGACATACCACAGGCTCTCTCTCTCCCTAATAAGGGAAAAGGAGGTGTCCCCGTTTCACAGCAAGAGGGGCGACACAGCAAAACAGCTCGCTGATTTATGGTGTTAAAAGTCTGTTGTGTTGCTTCTTCCAAGCTCTGTGCCCGAAGAACTCGGGTCTCTGGGCACGCAGCCAGCTCGCTGCTTTCGATCTTCTGTCTCCCACAACACACCAGTTTTCTGTGGCAGCACTAACCTCGAATCTGCACGCCTCCAAAGCCACGGAATCCTGGCACCCTGAAGGCGCAATAGTCTTCTAGGCCGTGTCCTTGCCATTTCATATAGCAGCCAGTCATGAGATCCCGAGTGTGGGTCCCATTTCCGCTAAGGACTGGAGTCAGCATGTAACTCCAGGTCAGGGTCTTCAAAAGAACCCTGAAAGGAAAAAAATAGCAATATTAAAGATAGAAATAGAGCTGTTCTTGAAGATGCAAGCAAAGGAGTCGCTGTTAGGTGCCATCGTTCTCCTAAGCTCTGTACTAAATGATTTTCTGTATTGTTAGATTTACAACATCTCCATTGTTTAAATTTTGATTTACCATACATTATCTTTGTTTTTCTCTCTCTGCAAGTGCTGTCCAGCCTATTGATTGCTTCCTACACTTTCTGTTTTTATTTCTTATCTGGTAATCTGGTTTCTATCTCAATGGTGACAAACACTTAACAAAAGAATTATACAGTTCTTTCCAAGGACAACATCCCCTTCATCGGGGTTTTAGTCAGGCCTCACTAACTCCTGTGGATGTTGATGGGAAGGCATTAAGTATGTTGAGGTTTTCTGAAGGGAGAGCATGGAGGCTGAGTGAAAAGCCTTTGAGTATATTTAAGGCAGTGGTTGATAGGCTCTCGATTAGTCAGGGCATGCAAGGTTACATAGTGAAGGCAGGAGACTGGGGCTGAGAGGGAAACGGATCAGCCATAATGAAACAGCGGAGCAGATGCAATGGGACAAATGGCCTATTTCAGCTCCTATATCTTATGGTCCTATGGCCTTAAAAATCCAGTAAATCAATGGACTTCTGAAGGGATTTCTTGTTTATTGGTCAGCCCCGGACATTCTAAAAAAACTAGGAACGGGATGATAATTTAGTTGCGTACTTCCAGAGGAAGGTGACCATCCCTGACGGCCTTTAGCGGTCTTGCTAGGGTTCATCTGCAGATTCCCCTTAGAGACAGTAAACCCAAGGAAGGAGACTCCAGAAAGGTGGAACAAACTCTTCTCCAGTTTGAGAAATAGTTTATTCCAGAGTAAACATTGAAGGACTCATCGAACATATAGGATATGTTCATGGTAGGTGTTGGAAAAGATGAGTATGCCATCCAGGTGCACAAAGACAAGGTGACATAGCATCTCTCAGTGATTGTCGTTGATAAGGGCCTGAAAGACCACTGAGACAATATCACAAGGTACTCATGGAAGCCAGTGGGGATGTTAAAAGCGGCCTTTCAATCATCACTGTCCCAAATGCAGACTGAAATGTGTGCATTTCGGAGGTTCAGTTCAGTAAAGATGGTTGCCCTCTGCCACAGCTCAAAAGCCATGGGTGTCAGTTGCAAGGGGTACTGGTTCTTCAATGGTCATGTTGAGAACATGATAACTGAACATACCTGGAGTCCACTATCCTTTTCCTCCATTAAGAAGAAGGTCACAGCAGCAGGGGACGCATCATGATGTACTCCTCCATGACCACCCATTCTGGAGCTGACAGAGGGTAGAGTCTTCCTCAGGGCAGACAGGTTCCAGGTAGGAATTCAATTGCACAGTCATAGGTATAACAAGGCAGGACTGTTGTAGCCCTTTTCTTACTGAAGACCTCTAGCAGGTCCGATTAGCTGAGAGGAACAAGGGACAGCTTGGGAGAGGCAGGAGTTAGCTTGGAAGAGGTGGGTGGGTTGGTTGCCTGGCAGCACGAACAACGTCCTTGGAGTGCAGGAGTGGACCAGTCAACTTGAAGGTTGTGGATGACCAACCAGAGGTGCCCTAAGATCAGTGGGAACTGAGGAGGATGAATAAGGTGAAGCTGGATTGTCTCGGTGTTGTTCTATATGTAGACAGATGGAAGCAGTGAGGTGGCATATCCTACCATGGCCTGGAGGTCTTCCATCCAGAGCTGCAGTCATGATCCACTGATCGAGACAGGCCAGGAGAACTCAGAGATGCCTTGCTAACTCGAGGTCTGTTGAAATTGCCTGCTACACCAGAATCCACAAAGGCTCTAAGAGCACGTTGTAGATTGCCCCAGGCGATGGAGGTAAACAGCATGACCCTGGATGTAGCGGACAAGAGAAGAATGGTGGAACTTGTCACAGACTGCCACTTTCAGGATGGGTCTGGATGCTTCCAAACAACTCAGGACAGGCAGAGTCGATATGGCCCAGCTCATCACAGTAGAAGCAGCACTCTCCCTTCGTATTTTGGTCTGGTTCAGCGGGAGGAAATCAAGTTCTGTACAGCTGCATTGGCTCCTCTGGAAAAGGTTGAGGGGAGCTGGGGGGTGTACATGACTGCAATGAGGACAATTATACCGGAGGGGCTCGAAGAGTGGAAACCCCAGAAGAATCACTGTGGCATTCTCTTCTTTCTTGCAAGTGATTGTCAACCCAGATTCAGGTATTGATGAGAGTCTCAAGATCCTAAACTGGTTCTCTAGTTGTCAATCATCTTTAATTTCACCTGATAATCTGTGGTTAATCTATTAGGGCTTCAATGTTCCATGGTGCAGAACTCGATTGCGTAATCAGCCACGCTATGGGTACCCTGATGTAGTTGGAGTCATAAGTTGGCTGACTCCTGTCCACTGACTAGGTGGTCAAACACCCTCTTTATCTCCCTGGTGAAGAGGGATACATCTGCAAAACATGCAGAGTTACTTTATATTATAATTTTGCAGCAGTCAGAGGGGAAACTTGGTCCGCTGCAGCTCAAAAGCCGGAGGACACTCGGTAAGAATATTCCTGGGTTGCTCGGACTCCAGCAGGTTTGGGCTGACAGCATGGGTGTGCTGGCCCAGCCAGGTGGGTTTGGTGATGGTGATCAAGATCTGCAGGAGCATATACCTGTGTCTGCTCACCGTGACTTCCTGGCTGATGGGTCAAAGTTCAAAGTCAATTTATTATTAAAGGACTCTTATGTCACCATATACAACCCTGAGATTCATTTCCTTCTGGGCATACTCAACAAATCTATAGAATAATGACCATAACTGAATCAACAAAAGACCGTCCAACTAGTGGGTTTAACCAGAGTGCAGAAAACAACAAACTCTGCAAATAGAAAAATAATAAATAATAATAATAATAATAACAAATATATAAACAACAAATATCAACAGCATGAGATGAAGAATCCTTGAAAGTGAGCCTATTGGTTAAGGGAACATTTCAATGATGGGCAAATTGAGTGAAGTTATTCACTTTGGTTCAAGAACCTGCTGTTTAAAAGGTAGCAACTGTTCCTGAACCTGGTGCTGTGAGTCTTGAGGCTCCTGTGTCTTCTCCCTGATGACAGAAATGAGGAGGGAGACAATCCTGGGTGCCGGGGGGGGGGGGGGGGAGGTCCCTGATGATGGATGGTGCTTTCCTTCAACAGTGTTTCATGTGGATGTGCTCAATGGGCATGCTTTATCTATGATGGACTGGGCTGTATCCAGTACTTTTTGTAGTGTTCAAGGGCATTGGTGCCTCCATATCAGGCTCCAATGCTGACCTATAGAAGTTTGTCAAAGTTTTAGATGTCATGCAAACTCCTAATGAAGTAGAAGTACTGCCGGGCTTTCTTTGAAATTCTAGTTATGTGCTGGGTCCAGAACAGCTTCTGTGAGATGATAACACTGAGGAATTTAAACTTGCAGGTCCTCTCCACCTCTGATCCTCTGATAAGGACTGGCTCATGGACCTCTGACCTCCTGAAATCAATAATCAGCTTCTTGGTCCTGCTGACATCGAGTACGAGGTTGTTGTTAAGGCACAGCACGGCCAGTTTTTCAACATGTTGATTCATCACTGCATTTGATTCAACCTATGACAGTGGCATCATCAGCAAACTCGACTATGGCATTTGAGCTGTGCTTTGCTACACAGTTATAATTGTAAAGCGAGTAGAGCAGGGCAGCTAAGTACGCAGCTTTGTGGCGTACCCATGCTGGTGGAGATCGTGGAGATCTGAGCAACTCTGTAACAAGGGGTAGTTGCCAGGCTGGGTTTGAACTGGGGCTTTTATGGTGAAGTTCTGTATCTTTAACTAGTGTACTTCCAGGAGAAACTTAGACTAGCTTGACTCAAGTGTAGAGACGAGGATGGATTTGAAAAAAGAATCTTGAGGATTGGTTTTTAGAGAACACAGGCTAAGACTCAAGAATTACTGCACGCAAGCTAGGTAAGCTCAGAACTTGAAGGATCTTAATAAAGAGCAACAAAACAAAGTACAAATGCACTGATAATAACAAGACACAACTGAAAATAATCAGGAGAGGAGGCGTGTCAGTGCCTGGAGAACTCTGGCGTACCCTGGTGATGAGGTAGAAGCATGACACATGCAAATTTTGAGAATGCACAGGGTCAGGAGTCAAGTTTTATTGGGCGTGGTACAAAAGGAGCTGAACGGTGATATAATAGGAATGCAAAGGGGCAATTAAATTTCTTTTGAATGGTTAAAAGATACCATCGGTAATGCATTGGGCAAACAATACCATTGGAAATATAAAGCCAGCTTTTGGGAAGTGTGCTGCCCTGCTTCTAGAACGTAGAACAGTACAGCACAGGAACAGACCCTACAGTTTGTGACGTTCTGTGCAACTAATTATTCTAGTAATTTAAAAGAACCTTCTGAACTAGTCCCTTCTGCCTACTCAAGAGCATATCCCTCCATTCTTTGCATGTTCATGTGCCCACCTAAGAATCCCTTAAACAGCGCTCTGTTGCATTTGCCTCCACCACCACCCCGATTGTAAAGGCATTTCTATTTCATTGGTTAAAGTGATAGATGATTGAGACCTTTGTAAGCTGACAGATGGGGTGATGACATTCTTATGCTAGTATTGGATCAATATTCCAGCAACATCTAATTGGAATGCGTGATTTCAGTGATGACCATCAAATATCCAATTGACCCCGTTCACCTTCCGGTCGTTGAAAGCTTTCGGAAGAATTAAAGCAAGATCTATGAATAAACACAAGGGTTTAAACTTACTTGCCCAACTGTTGTTAAAGGTGGAATTGTGGCTGTATGATTTGAGGAAGCAAGGCATTGTGCAGAAATCTTTTGCACTATGTATTTTTATATTATAATTTATATAGATTTTTTATGCCTTGCATGGTATTGCCACCACAAAACAACAAATGACATACTGCATGCCAGAGACAGTAAACCTGATTCTAAAAATTCAAGTTCCATTTCACAGGTCACCATCTGAAAGAGTAAGCAAAAAATTCAATGAGGAAATCTATTTAAAAAAAGTCAGCTGAAGCCTAAAGGGTGTCAATAAACATGAGGCTTTTGTGAGGATGGGAAAGAATATCTTCCAAAGGACATTGGAACATCTTTATTGGATCTAGTATACTTGAGAGGTGATAGTGGCTCAAGCTGTGAAGATCTGCCACTTCACATGGAGTGAGCCAAGGAGACTTAATTCTGAGGAAAGAATGCTTCGCTTATTTCCTTCACTTTTGTCCCATTCAAGCCCATGGCAGTGACTCTAAATGATTGATCTACACTGGAGCCCTCTTCAGACACAGTAAGTAGGACTTGACCGAATGGTTGCCGGTAAAAGACTCATTTACAGGAGCTAGTGTGAACTATTTGAAATAAAAAAAATGTACAGTAAATGTTGGGAAACCACAGCACTCTATGAATTATAAAAACAGAACAGGTTACTCTTTGGAAAAGTTGTGGTAGATTTACAAATTACTACTTGAGTGTAAAGCTGATGTTGTTGTAGATTGGTTGCCCTTTACTGAAACCCCCTGATTTACATTTTTATTGATTTTGTTGGAAATGAAAATCAGACTGTTTCAATAGCAGGAGATCAATCTGCGACATTAGACTTTCACACTAATATTTCAGTTTTTCTTCGAGCTCTTCAAATCCTTACAGTAAAATTGTAACTATGTACTTATACATTAAGGCCTGACTGAAATCCACTGAGAGATTTTCTGCTGATGAAAGTTAACAAATGACCTGCACCATGAGAAGATACTTTTGAAACAGAAAATGATTCCTCATGCCAACTTGTAGTTTAACATTTGTTGCTCTGCAGAGAGTATGTTCCCCTGAAGAAATCCACATTATACAATGAATCTTTGCAATATAGCTGCACAATAACATAGAGAAACTATTAATTAAAGTATATTCAATACAGAACCTGATATAAGGTGGCTAAACCTTCAAGATTGGCTTGGGGTTTCCAAGTGATGAATATTGATTTTCAGGGCAGCCCCGTGAGCTCCTCTGGAGGAAAATAATGCATTAAAAAAATTCATTATCTATTACTTACATAAATCTTAGAAATGGAAAAAAGTGTTGTTGAGAATTGTTAATTTTGGACAGTATAGGTTCTGCTGGCCATGAAGTTCTAAACTCAAAGAAAGAACTTAAGCCCTGTCCGGTATAGACAGCTATGGGGATCCCCACTAAAGGGAGGTTATACTGTTACCATCCAATTTTCCAAGACTAGTTCACTTCCCTGTTTATCCTCCACGGTGAGTTTAGCTGCCAATACCTACTGTAACCCTTTCTCTGGTATAAAATTTACAAAGGAAATATATTTACCATTTTTTCAACTTTACCAAACAGTTACAGAAAACCAGAAGAAACATAAATGGGCCCATTGTGGTTAAACCCATCCACTGTGCACATAAATGTTGGAGCTCAGTTTTGAAGTAGCTGGGTGTTTTGCTTTCCTCAATGGCTGAACCCACGTTCTATGTGAAAGATACCTGCCACTGTTCGAACTTCCCGCAAAGACCATCTCAAATGAACTGGCACCTCCTCCATGGAGCCAATTTTCTGTCCAAAGCCCTTCTTACAATGGGGCCTCTCCTTCGAACAGCATTCAGTGGCATCTTCCCTCATTCCTTGCATTGCAGCCCCTGCTAAAAGACCCCAGACCAGGCTACTGTCCTTACGAATCCTGATCCTGCCCAGCTCCCTCAAATGCTCTGTGCCATTCCACTGGGCAGAAAGTTGCAACACATACCAAAACAATCCTAACTGGATGATACAACGTTCCTAAGTTGGACAACAAGGCTCTTCTTTAGCCGAAGCCACACACTCTTACGAGTAGGACACAGTGCTTTTGTAAACAACTGCTAAAATAAAAATACCTCATAGCCTAACAGTAGAAATCTTAACTAGGGCATTGCACTACAATTTGAGAGGTGGGTTCCCCCACCTTGCCAAGGAAAAGATACTTGTAGCTAGCCAAATGGTTTGAACACAGTTCATTTATTCTTAGTAATACACTTTTAATTCAAAACAACAGTTTTAAAACACATTTAAAACTCACAGAGGATTTCTATCTAATGAAAGATTTTCAAATTACAAGCCATTTCTAAAACCCAAAGGATTTCCAAAACACAGTTACAATTCCTATAAGGTAAAAATACATATCCATGAGCCATAAAGGCAGAGGAATGGATTCCAGTTCATCCCATGTTTCTATCATACTTCTTGATGTTTCTGGACCATTCCTAAGAAGCCTTAACTGTTTTGCAACATTGATACTATTTCTTTGCCACTTGGGTAACTTCATACACATAAGTATTTTTTCAGAAACCTTTTAACACAAGTGATCCAAAATTTTCTGAAGGCAAAGTTCCCAGGTAACCACAATTAATTCTATGAAGCTGACTTCCTGAGTACACAAATCTTCCAACTATTAATAAATCAGCCCATTTGATATGCTGTAATATTATCAATGTGGTCTGCAAGCTTCCTAGAACAAAACAATTTAGCCAGTTTGTCTACTTTGAAGCAAGCCAAATTAAATAGCCCATTGATTGAAGTTTGAAGTTCAAAGTACATGTATACAAACATGAGATTCATTTCCTTACAGGCAGCCACAAAACAAGAAACCCATTAAAAAAAAGACTGACAGCACTCAATGTGCAGCGAGAAAGAAAAACAACAAAGTGTGTAAGCAATAAATGAAAGCAAACAGCACTGAGAAGGAAAGCGAGTCCTCAGGCACGAAGCCCGGAGCAGTCGAAGCAGGCCACCACCACAGCCTCAGTGCAGCGAACGGCAGAGTAAACATCATGGAGCAGCACGCAGAACTGGCCCAACTCTCACCTCTGGTCCTGACACCCTACCTTTTCTGGCCTGGTGTTTAAATTGTCCAAGCTTAAGACAGCGTGCTTACCTCCCTGCTCCACTCGCTTTACCCTTATGACTGTATGACAAAGCACAGCTCTGATGCCATATTTAAATTGCATAGAGGAAGGAGATGCCACAACAACAACCTCTTACTCAGTACAGCAAGACCAAGGAGCTGAGTATTGCCTTCAGGAAGAGGAAACTGGAGGTTCATCATCAGGGGATCAGAGGTGGAGATGGTCACCAACTTTAAATTCCTCAGTGTTATCATTTCAGAGTACCTGTCCTGGGCCCAGAACATAAGTGCAATTACGAAGGAAGCACAGCAGCGCCTCTACTTCCTTAGAAGTTTGGGAAGATCCGGCATGACATCTAAAACTTTGACAAACTTCTATAGAGGTGTAGTGCAGAGTATATTGACTGGCTGCGTCGCAGCCTGGTGTAGAAGCACCAATGCCCTTGAATGGAAAATCCTAGAAAAAGTAGTGGATATGGCCCTGTCCGTTCATACCTTTGAGCACATCTACACAAAACATTGTTGCAGGAAAGCAGCATCCATCATCAGAGACCCTCACCACCCAGGATATGCTCTCTTCTCGCTGCTGCCATCAGGAAAAACGTGCAGGATTACTAGGTTCAGGAACAGTTATTAATCCTCAACCATCAAGGTCCTGAACCAAAGGGGATAATTCCATGCAACATTACTGAACTGTTTTCACAACCAATTGACTCACTTTCAAGGACTGTTTATCTCATGTTCTCAATATTTATTGCTTATTTTTATGTTTTTTTAAAAAATTGTATTTGCATAGTTTGTTGCATTTTAAACATTGGTTGTCTGCAACCATTGCATTTAGCCTTTCACTGATTTTATTATAGTTATCGGATTTATTGAGCATGCCCACAAGTAAATGAAACTCAGGATTGTATATGACGACACATGTGACTTTGATAATAAATTTACTTTGAACTTTTAAGTTTTAATTTATTCAAAAACAACACTCTAATCTTTGGAAGTGTTGGTTGCGGTGTTTTGAAAGCTGAGCTTGGCAAAAAAATCAAGCCCCCCCCCCCCCCCCCTTACCGAGGACAGTGAATATTCATGCAACACAGACAAAATGCTGGAGGAACTCAGCGGGCCCGGCAGCATCTGTGGAAAAGAGTCCAGTCGACGCTACGGGCCGAAACCCTTCGGCAGGAATGGAGAAAAAAAAACTGAGAAGTAGATTTAAAAGTTGGGGGGAGGGGAGTGAGAAACACAAGGTGATCGGTGAAACATTAAGGGGGAAGGAGGAAGTAAAGAACATGTTCTCAGAAAAGGATACATGGCTGTAGTAGTGGGTCTGGCTAATCACAGAGGGGGAGCACTGAACTCCCGTTGAAGGGAAGATTTGAACTTCTTCAGGGTAGGCATCCCTGGAAGAGACTTCACAGTGTAGTAATCCAATCACAGACAAGAGATGCTGGAAATCTGAGCAGCACAATGAATATTCATCACAATTTGTAATGCAAAGTCTATTTACTTAGCGCATAGTTGAGGATGGTGGCTTGTGGTGAGGGGAACGTGACTGGTAATCAAAGGAGTAGATGAGTGGGCATGAAATAAATCTATGCACACAACAACTGCTGGAGAATCTTGGCAGGCCAGACAGCATCCAAAGGAATTAATAAACAGTCAGCATTTCTGGTTGAGATCCTTTCTCAGGATTTCCAGCATATCCAGGATCTCTCGTATTTATGAAATGAAGCTTCTTGAGATTTTGCCCAAGCAATGAAACATTCTCAAATATGCTCTTTGACCACTTAATCAGATAATGCTGTACCTTATAGAGTGGTCATTGAGTGTGTGCTTGAAATCTTCTGTTGCCGTAGGCCATCCACTTCAAGGTTTGATGTATTGAGCATTCAGAGATGCTCTTCTGCACACCACTGTTGTAATGTAGAGTTATTTGAGTTGCTGTCATCTTCCTGCCAGATTGAACGAATCTGGCCATTCTCCTCTGACCTCTCTCATTATCAAGGCATTTTTGCTCACAGAACTGCTGCTCACTGGATGTTCTTATTTTTTTGTTTTTGCATCATTCTCTTTAAGCTCTAGAAGCTGCTGTGCATGAAAGTCCCAGGAGTCAGCATTTCAGAGATACTCAAACCACCCCGTCTGGCACCAGCAAGCATTCCACGGTCAATGTCACTTAGATCATACTTCTTCCCCATTCTGATGTTTGGACTGAACCTCTTGACCATGTCTGCATGCATAGGTGTACTTAATAATTGATTGCATGTGTATTACTCACCAGAAAAATAAAAGCTGCAAATGATAAAAAGCACACAGCATTTAAATAACTGCTAAGGTTTACAACCCAGGATAATGATCTGTTTTTTAAAAATTATTATGCCATATTTCTTTACAGCATAGAAGGATGCAATCTTGGCCCATTTAGTCTACAGCGGCTCACAGATCAACCCATTAACTCATTAATTTCCCTCTAGTGTATTCTCCCTACGTTTTAAACATGTTTTAATATTGGATTGTATGAGCTAAGTTAGAGGAAAATTGTTTGTTTAATGAAACTTCAGCCATCTGAGGACTAGAACTTGCTTGAACAATCCATATTTTTCCTCTGTTTGATATAGTTCATGCAGAAATCAATTTTATTTTCTGAATTTTTCTGTTTTGTGGAAATATTCATTCTCCTCAAAGTTGAGCTACACCATCACTCATTTAGTTTAGTCTCAAGACTATAACAACATGTAAGAGAGAAAGTTTTTAACTGTGGTGAGCTTGGAAGTTATTTTTTGATGGTAAAGACACATTTAGAAGGGAGAGCTTTTCAAATCCCTGGTACTTTGACTACAGTTGTACAGGATCTACTGTGGCCTAGTGAAACATTTACGCAGTGGAAGACTAACACATGATTTTTGATGCATAGCCAATGATTTTGCATTTCACATGGTTATGCTTCCTTCCATTGAAAATGGCGACTCTCAGTATTTTAATTGCCTGCATTTTGCCCTATTTGAAACACTAAAACATGGACAATAAAAGCTTCTGTTAGCTCACCTGGCAAAGACACAGAGCTGAATGTTAAGGAGTTACATAAAAGTAAGAAGGCGTTGATTTAGTTCCTCAGCTGAGCAAAATGGACATGGATGTTAATAGAAAGTGGCTGATGACTTTGTTCCTAGTTGTTGTCCAGTGGCTACTGTGAGAAAACACACATGTCTGGCCAGCAGATTGATACAGGGTCAAGATCAGTTATAATACCACACCACAGCTGGAGACTTCAGTGAGCAGACTAACACACGATGAATGCATGCCTCGGTGAAGTGAGGTCTCCGTCCTTGTTGCTTTCGGTAAGACAGTGAAAATGTTCTGCCTGCATGTTGATGGATGATGTGATCAACATCTTAAATATGTTGACTAGGGCAACTACGTCGCATATTGGAGTCTCGTCACAAGCAAAAGCCACTCGATCAACAACAAAATAGTGCTTAGTTCAGTTAGAAGACTTGAAGATGTGTGAACTTCACTGAGCTATTGAACCTTTAATAATATGAAGGAGCTGATACTTCTCTATCACAGAGGTATGAAATATGTGTCTTATGAACCATAGAACATTACAGCACAGAAACAGGCCTTTTGGCCCTTCTTGGCTGTGCTGAACCATTTTTCTGCCTAATCCCACTGACCTGCACCTGGACCATATCCCTCCATACACCTCTCATCTATGTATCTGTCCAAGTTTTTCTTAAATGTTAAAAGTGAACCCACGTTTACCACTTCATCTGGCAGCTCATTCCACACTCCCACCACCCTCTGTGTGAAGAAGCCCCCCGCCCATGTTCCCTTTAGTCTTTTCCCCCTTCCCCTTTAACCCATGTCCTCTGGTTTTTTTCTCCCCTAGCCTCAGCGGAAAAAGCCCACTTGCATTCACTCTATGTATACCCATCATCATTTTATATGCCTCTATCAAATCTCCCCTCATTCTTCAATGCTCCAGGGAATAAAGTCCTAACCTATTCAACCTTTCTCTGTAACTCAGTTTCTCAAGTCCCGACAACATCCTTGTAAACCTTCTCTGCACTCTTTCAACCTTATTAATATCTTTCCTGTAATTTAGTGACCAAAACTGCACACAATACTCCAAATTCAGCCTCACCAATGCGTTATGCAACCTCACCATAACATTCCAACTCTTATACTCAATACTTTGATTTATAAAGGCCAATGTACCAAAAGTTCTCTTTAGGACCCTATCTACCTGTGACACTACTTTTGGGGACTTTTCTATCTGTATTCCTAGATCCCTCTGTTCTACTGCACTCCTCAATGCCCCACCATTTACCTTGTATGTTCTACCTTGGTTTTTCCTTCTGAAGTGCAATGCCTAACACTTGTCTGTATTAAACTCCATCTGCGATTTTTCAGCCCATTTTTCCAGCTGGTACAAATCTCTCTGCAAGCTTTGAAAACCTTCCTCACTTTCCACTACACCTCCAATCTTAGTATCATCAGCAAATTTGCTAATCCAATTTACCACATTATCATCCAGATCATTGATATTGATGACAAATAACAATGGACTCAGCACTGATCCCTGTGGCACACCACTAGTCACAGGCCTCCACTCAGAGTAGCAATCCTCCACTACCACTCTCTGACTTCTCCCATTGAGCCAATGTCTAATCCAATTTACTACCTCATCATGTATACCTAGTGACTGAATCTTCCTAACTAATCTCCCATGTGGGACCTTTTCAAAGGCCTTACTGAAGTCCATGTAGACAACATCCACTGCCTTCCCTTCATCCACTTTCCTGGTAACCTCCTCGAAAAACTCTAATAGATTTGTTAAACATGACCTACCATGCACAAAGCTGTGTTGACTCTCCCTAATAAGTCCCTATCTATCTAAATACTTGTAGATCCTATCTCTTAGTACTCCTTCCAATAATTTACCTACTGCTGACGTCAAATTTACCAGCCTACAATTTCCCGGATTGCAATTCTGAGTCAGTCTCTGTATCAGGAGACACAGGTCTAGACACCATGAAGCCATTTAAACGACACAAACAGGGCAGCATTGACTAGTGCTGGGGGGCATCTGTTTAAGCTGAGTGGAGTGAAGTTTAGGGGACATGTCTGAGGTACAGAGAGTGGAAGGTCCTTTTATTACACTGTCAGGGTGGTGGTAAAGGCTGATACAATAGGGACATTTTAAAAACTCTTAGATAGGCACATGGATGTAAGAAAAATATAGGATTATTCGCTCTGTGGGAGAGAAGGGTTTGATTGTGGAGTAGATTTATATGGGTTGGCACAACAACATGGGCTGAAGGGTCTGTATTGTGTGCACAGTTCGATAACCCAGGGAACCTCAACTAGAAAATAGCCCAATATGGAAATCCACTCATTGTCCACTTTATTAGGTTTGGAGTGGAACCAGGTGTGGTCTTCTGCTGCTGTAGGACATCCACTTCAAGGTTTGACATGTTGTGCATTTAGAGATGCTCTTCTGCACACCATTCTTGAAAAGTGTGGTTATCTGAGTTACTGGCACCTTCCTGTCAGCCTAAAACAGTCTGGCCATTCTCCTCTGACCTCTTACAAGGCGTTTTCGCCCACCGAGCTGCCACTTACTCAATGCTTTTTGCACAGTTCTCTGTAAATTCTAGAGACTGTTGTGCGTGGAAAGCTAGAAGATCAGCTGTGTCTGAGATACTCAAGCCACCCTGTCTGCAACCAACAATAGCTCCACAGTCAAAGTCACTTAGATCACATTTCTTTCCCATTCTGACATTTGGTCTGAACAACATGCATTAATGAGCAGGTGTACATGTGCAGCTAATAAAGAGGCCACTGAATGAGGTAGAAGCTGTAACACTTTGCTCTCTCCTCATTGGCTTGCATCTGATTTCCTCTATGAATGTATATATGCCTGAAAAACTGCTTTTCTGGACTGGCAGTCAAACTGATGATGGGAGAGATCTCAGGATTGCCCTGTACTTCCAAGTGCCACAGAAGGCATCAGGAATATGTCTGCCCAGTTCATTTCCGCTGGAAGACCCACTCCCCCTCCCCTTACCCCATGCCCTTTTCTCTCACATTCTTGTCCATTCCTCCTTTGTCCTGCTTCCTTCCCCATTTCCTTTCCCACTTCTCCAACCTCTTCACCCTTCACTCCATCCTGCCGCACCATTCCTCACCTGGCTCCTGCCTCCTTCACTCTTGGTCCTCCTCTATTCCCTTCCAAATGCCTGCATTTCCCCTCTAACTCCCCCGTTCCTCTCCATACCATCTTTCTCTCTCACTCCCTTCTTCTTCCCTCTCTTTTCTGCACTATCATTCTTCATCTTCATTCACTTCCCTTTTGTTTCTGCTTTTCTTTTCCATCTCTTCATCCCCTTCTGCTCTTTTCTATCCCCTCCTATTCAATCATATTCCTCACCTTGTTGTCTCGTAACATTATTCTTTCCCATTTATCTGTCATTTCCAATTCATACATTTCCTTACCTATCAATTATTATTAATACTTTTTATTACCTATCCTTTTCCTCTCCATTCTGCTTCTCTTCCTTTTTATCCCCTCTTTTTCCTATCTCCTCCTTTTTTCCTATCAGCTCTCTCATTCTGTTCTCTCCTACCACACCCTCCCCTCCCCATCCCCTCATCTCTCCCCTCCCTATCCCTCCAGACCCTTTCCTCACCATCCCTCCGCACCTCAATATGCCTCCACCCCTCCATCTCCCTTTCCTCCTTTATTGCACTCATCTCCTCCTCCCTGCCCTTCTTTGCAGCTGATACCTCTGAATCCACCCCTACCCGCTTGCTCCCCGTCCCAGACTCTGCCGAAGGTTTGAAACTCATCAGTTTCTGCAACGGCTTAAAACCTTCTGGGAATGAGAATTTATATCACTATTCATGAATGAACCACCACAAGATATATGAAATACATATATCACAGTTTTCTCTGTGTTGGAGAAAGACTCTGTAAATTGGTCCAAGGACTTTACTTTTGTTAAATAAAGTTTCTGTGTTGGTAATGCTCATTTATGGTATTTCTGGCTCTTGGCCAGCTGAGGAATGATTGATTTTCTATGCAGCTTGTTCGTTTGATATTTATAGGCTGGTCATTTGTTTCCTGTAGAGTGAATAAAATATTTCTTAACTACAGATGGTGCACTGGGGTGTTTGAGAGGATTCACGTGCAGGTATAGAGGAGTACCAAGCTAATTCCTCTGGATGTGCTGCTCTTGCGACAGCTGGCTATCTGGGGAGGTAGATAGAGGATGGAGACAAGGCGAGCTTCCCACGTGCACTGGACTGAAATATCCGAAATCCTTCAATTAGATCAGACATTTGCAAGCTGCCAGAGAAACCAACAGACATTAAAAATTTATTTGCCATTTATGCAACAACAAATTTTTCTTTATATGACAGAATGTAGCAAACAAATCTCCCATGTCATCTCCAGAGTGCAATTATAGTGGGAACATCTGCTGGGCTTCACCGGGGGACGGATCAGGCAGCAGAGTCTGTGCTGCAGAAACATCAGCTACTCAGGGATGGAGCATTAATCCTTGCAGTGCTGTATTCCTGGCCTAAATTACAGTTCCATCCAAAGCATAGGATGGTAAAGACTCAATGGCAAAATAAATGTGAATCTAACCGCCTTTCTTGCAACCTTGTTGGAGTTATTCAGCAATTTCTGAAACAGATAAAGATTAGCTTTATTTGTCATTTGTACATTGAAGCGTCCAGTGAAGTGCATCATTTGTGCCAATGACATACACAGTCCAAATGTTTGCTGGGGACAGCCCACAAGTACCACCATGCTTCTGGCACCAACGTGTCATAACCACAACTTACAACCTTAGCCCAAACATCTTTGGAAATGTGGGATCAATCCAGAGTACCCAGAGGAAACCTACGCAGTCATGTGGAGAATGCGTAAGCTTTTTACAGAAAGCACTGGGAATTGAACCCTGATCGCTGGCACTGAAGTAGTGTACACCAACCGCTATGCTACCGTGCTGCTCTTCCACTCCTGTAACACAATTTGTACAGACATGTAAATTAGGAGGGGGAGGACATTTTGAGTCTGCTCCGCCATTCAAAAAAGCTCACAGCTGATTTGACTGTAAGCTGATCTCTTCATGCCTGCTTGTTCTGTGAAACCTTTCACTCTTTTTCTTAATTAGAGTTTCTACCTCAAAAAAACTTTGCTTCCTTTGAAAGAGCTCCAAAGATTTATGACTCCATGAGAAAACATCAAATAGGTGACTCCTTATTTTCACAAGTGACGCAAGTTTTAGATTCCTGAACAAGAGGAGATATCCTTTCCAAACCTGGCCTTTAAAATTATATTTTATAGTTACCTGTATCTCCCATGTATAGAACTATAGTTTAAAAAGCTACTGTGAGATATGTATTTCAATTGTCGAGTATTATGTTTAAATGAATAGCATACTCTAGAATATGAAATTAACACTTTGAAAGTACATTAGCTTTCACAGCAAACATCAAATGCAAAAGCAGAATACTGCAGATGTGGGAAATCTGACATAAAAATAGGAAGTGCTAGGTACACTCAGCAAGTCAAGCAGCACCTATGGAGAGAGAAACAGAGCTGATGTTTCAATTGATAAACTTTCATCAAAACAGCAGAGGGAGGGAGAGAGAGAGAGAGAGAGGGAGAGAGGGAGAGAGGGAGGGAGAGAGAGAGAGAGAGACTGGTCTGTTCAAGTATTTCTAGCATTCTCTTTTACTTTGATTACTTTTCCACAAAGCATCCTAAGATGTTACTATGTTGATGTGCTATGGAAAAACAAGTTGTTAATATCAGTGAAATATCAATATGCTGGGTTTTGGCTGTAACTTTATGATACAAGACAATAACACACCACACATTGAACAAGATCAGCACTAAAATAAGTTTCAGCATTAATCTAGAAACTATTTTAATGTTGAGCTTGAATACATACAACTCCAGGGAATTATAATTGTGCTCTTCCAATAGGCAAGTCCTTAATTGTACAGATCAGCAAAAGAGTTAAAGATAAGGCAAAATGTAATAAAAATCGCAATATCGCTCAATCACAACTAACACTCTGAGTAAAGAGGCCTTTGATTATTAACAATGAATGCAACAAAGAACACCAACATATTAATGAATTATTATACTCAATTTGCATTATTACTTTGTATATTCCATTGGATGATTTAATTTAGCCTCAGCGGTAAATTAAAAAGCACAGAAAGCATGAAGAATGTAATTACTGAGCATTTAACAACATCTATCGGTACAATACATTGATGATTTCATTCTTAAACATAAACGTTATGAATGCAAATTTTTATTATGAAACTACTAATTGGGGAACAAAGGGTATGAAATGTTGAATACTCTGGCTATTTGGACTTCTGAAATAAACATTGACTCTAATGCGCTGTTTTGTTGAGAGAATTTAAAATGATTGCAATTTAGAGAATATTTCTAATGTGTTTATGTTGAAAAAATACATCTTTCCCACACATACTCAGAGTAAGAGTTTTCCTTTACTCATGTGTTCATTCCCTTAAATATCATCCTTTCCCGGTCTCCACTCTTTCCCTCTCAGTGAGAAGCACCTGCGTGTGCATTCTGTTAGGCAAAATCCTGATCAACTATTACTTGGGCCACCACTGACTACTATTGTCAAACCTTCCTTTATTTTTCTTAAATCGGCCATCTTTACTGCATCACACTCCTCTTTCCCTACCTTTGCAGTAGTGAGGCTCCGAATATTCTCTTCTGACTCTATAGACCTGTAATGTCTTTGTCTTTGTCCTTGTCCTTGCCCTTGACAAGGCTTTCAAGAATTAGTGATTAGTTTAGGTGCAAAATTACTAGCTTATTGAGCTTGGAGGGCTGTTTTGTTCCGTGCTGTGCTCTTCTACGCCTCTGTTCTATGTGCAAATAGATGTATGAATATTGAACTATTTCCCACTAAAAGCCAATCGATGCACCTCTGTTCCTAATTTTAAACATAAGATTGTAAGTTTAGGATATTAAAGGATTTGAAGCCCCAGGTAGACGATAAGCTGCGACACCAATAATCCAGGATATTACTGGATGGCACAGCAGTCGCAGGGGTTTCGCTGACACTTATTTTTATGCATATCCCTGTGCAATTTTCCAAAAGCACGAAAAGATATTTTAAAGACAAGTCGTTCTGCAGATGCTGGAAATCCAGAATAACCCAGAGAAAATGCTGGAGAAACTTAGCAGGTCAGGCAGTATCTATGGAAACTAATAAACAGACAATGTTTTGGGCTGAGATCCCTCTTTAGAACTGCGAAGGAAGGGGGAAGATGTCAGAATAAAAAGGTATGTGGAGGGGAAGGAGGACTAGCTAGAAGGTGATAGGTGAAGCCTAATGGATGGGAAAGGTAAAGAGCTGGAGAAGAAGGAATCTGATAAGAGAGGAGAGTGGACCATGGGAGAAAGGGAAGAAGATGGGGCAGAGTGGGGAATAGAAGAAAGAAGGGGAGGGAAAAAACTACTGGAATCAATGTTCATGTCGTCAGGTTGGAGGCTACTGAGAATATGAGTTGTACTCCTCCACCCTGAGAGTGCCCTCATCGTGGTAAAAGAAGAGGCCATGAATAGACATGTCAGAACAGGAATGAAAATAGGAATTAAAATTGTTGGCCACTGGGAAATTTTGCTTTTGGAAGATGGAGTAGAGGTACTCGACAATGTGGTCCCCTAATTTCCGCTGGGTCTCACCAGTGTAGATGAGGCCACTTCAGGAGCAACTGATACAGTAGACAACCTCAACAGTTTTGCAGGTGGAGTGTTGCCTCACCTGGAAGGACTGTTTAAGGCCCTGAGGGCAAGGGAGGAGTTGAGTGGGCAAGTGCAACGTTTCTGTCGCTTGTAGGGATGTGCCTGGAGGAAGATTAGTGGGGAGGGACAAATGGACAAGTGAACCACAGAGGGACCAATCCCTATGGAGAGTAGGGGGAAGGTAAAGACGGGTTTGGTGGTAGGATCCCACTGATGATAGCGGAAGTTGTGGAGAGTGGTGTGTTGGATGCAAAGGTTCATAGAGTGGTAGCTAAGAACAAGAGGAACTCGCTCACTGCTAAGGCAATGGGGGAGATATGATGTGCGTGGATGTCCAGGAAATAGAGAAGATGTGGGTAAGGACAGCATCGATGGAAATCCCATTCGTTGAAGGAGAACATCTATGATGTCCTGGAAAGGAAAATCTCTTCCTGGGAACAGATGCAGCAGAGATGAAGGAACATTGGAAGCAATTCATTTTTATCAAAGACTGTACTTGGTGCTCAGATTTCGACTTGTGAATTAATTTCAAAATATCCCCTAAAACCAATTATGTATGAACTTCTAAGATGCTGGACTCAACAAAAACCCCAGATGGGCGAAAGGATACTGAGGATCAGGCTGGTTGCAGTAAAGTTAAATAAAGGAAGCATATCCTCATTCTCGATCATGGACCAGCTGCCCACTTCTGTTGGACAAGTTAATCCCCCTGCCCTACAGGGGAAAGCCAGGAACTTAAATAACACACCTCAGCACTGATCTTGAATGTTGATCTTTATATTGTCCAGAGTTGATATGACACGCTTCTTTGGGATCATGTGAAGCTTTAGGTGTTTGTTTATCAATTGTACACTGGTAAAGGACTACTGATCCAGTGGGTGGGACACAGATCAATGTCCAGGATAGATCCGCTTTTTTCAGGTGCAGACTTGGGTCAAGGGACACACACACACAGACACACACACACACACCCAAAAAAAAAAAAAAATTACAGGTTTATTCAGAGGCCAGGGACAGAAATTAGTCGGGGTTTCCATCAAGGTGCCTGGGGTGATCTTCATAAATTACCAGAGGCTCCTGTTCAAAGAGAAATATTTCCCATGTAAGTTAATGAGTGGAGTTTCCATTATGCCTTTGAGAACCAATAAGACAAATTGCTTCCTTGTGGTTTGGAGACACAGCAGATCATAATGCTCCTCAACTTGAACCTGCTTTAACACCTCTTTGTCAGCCAGGGGAGCAGCAGAACTCTGCAAACACCGTTACATCCTCTTTCTTCCCTCAGCAAGGAATCCCGGTCACAGCCTGCTTCTCACCGCGTGCATTTGGCTGGACTGTTAACAAAATGGAAGGACCTTAGTGAAAGCCTGTGTTCTGCAGGTTTTATGTATCATTGGCACTCCCAGATTTTGCTGCATCTCCACAGCTCCCTGTAAATGTAAGCTTTGTAGCATTCTTGCTGATCTTAAACTGCAGGCTCATTTGTACCCTGCGTGCTTCCTTCCAGCATTTCATAGGAATGTCAGATCAGTTACAATTAATTCCTTCATCAGTTAAAGTCTCTCGTGTTTAATGCAAACATCTTTAAACTGAATTCCTCAATTTGGTTTGGTCTGCTGCAGTACAGAAGCAAGCTGCTACATTTTAGATGCTTTACAGTTAAATCAGTAAGAAGCCTGAGAAGAGAAATGATAGAAGTCAACATGGATTCAATGAAAGGGAAAAAGACATCGGGAAGGATGAAGAACTTGAAATCAAATAAAATCACACTGGGACAGCCCAGCAAGCAGAGCAGTGTCTGATGTGTCTATTGCGTTGGAAAGTTTTCATGAACCATTTACCCCTCTAGGACTCTGAGAAATTCCCCTGCCACCTCCTGACCTCAACTTTTCACTTATCGTACCTCGCCACTGATTTCCATAGAACACAGAACACAGACCAGTACAGGACAGGCCCTTTGACTTACAGTATTGTGCTGGCCCTTTTACCTACTCCCAGGGGGTTGACCGTTCACTCTTTTGCACAGATGCTGAGGACATCTGAGGACCACCAGCTTTGGATTTCCAGCATCTGAACACTTTCTCATGTTTGCCAAGATCAATCTAACCCAGTGGATCCCAGACTTTTATGGGTTACCACCCTCTTGGCTACCAGACCACGTCTCCAGCACCTCATATTCCCTTTCCAGCCATCACATAAAAACTATAAAGAATTTTGGTTTACAAAGCACAGTGAAAGAAAATAGAAGTTGCAGATTCAAAGCATTGACAAATAATTGCAAAAATTATTCAGATCTATTTAAAGATACAAAGAAAACTATTTATTTAATTACAGCAAAAACAATTTTCATCAGCAATTTTAGAGCAACATTAGTAGTCCAGCTATTCACTACTTCATTGCTTTTTCACCTTTCAATGAGATGGATGGGCTTGGAGCAGAGAAATCAGCTTCTCAACGTCAGGTTATATGTCAGAAGGAGTCTCAGATCCCCACATTCAGTAATTTGCAATTTGTTACAATGCTTTTAAAGAAGTTGGGTGATTGCACTGAAACTGCACTCCACTAAGTATGATGTTGGAAAGGCAATAAAGAACATTTTGACCTTCTTCCACAGTGCATGATAGTGTGCAGAGATCTCTTTCTGCAACCAAAAGGTGTGATATGATTTTTTTTGAACTTTGGTTTCATTTCAAAGTAATTTTGTAGTGAGATCAGTTCTTCCTCCATCCTTTCTGTTAATTCCTCGCTACACGTATTCAAGATTAGGTTTATTACCCATTATGGAATTTGGATTGAGAGAAGATCCTGAAATCTCTCTGACATGTCCTTCTGCAGCTCACCCAGGAGGGCACAATATACTTGAAGACCATCACCTGATATTTCTTCTTTCTCTTCTAACCCAGAGAAGCTTGGATCTTGGAAAAGGTCACAACAGCCAATGTTATACTTAAATAGGATTAACTTGGACTGAAATGCGGAGATGACTGATTTGATTTTGATAAGATTCACATAATTTCCTTGCAATTGAAGATTGATTTCATTAAACTTTGTGAATAATTCTGACAAATAAGTAATGTCATGCCTAATTTTCTTGAGTTGATTGCTGAATAAAGCATTCGAGGCCTTGAAGAATTTTAATCACACTTTCAAAAGCCGCATGAAAGCATCTCAGGCTGTTTCTTTTCAAGAGCAAACTGACCTAGGCGTGCAACAGCAAAGGTTCAAACTGTTCATCATTCTTAATACAACACTCTCAAAATAGTCGATAATTGAGAGCATGGGACTTGATTTTACTTACAACTGTGATAACGGTATTTAATGATTTGTACAGCCGATCACTTAGGTCCTTTGCAACAAAATGTTGTCTATGAATTACACAGTTGATGGTAAATATATTAGGTAATGCTTCTTTCAAGAAAGTAATAGTCACACAATTAATGTCTTGTCATTGGTGGTGCCTCATCTGTCGCACAAGCAAGAATGTTGGTGAGTGGAATGTCCTTCTCTCTGAAAAATTGCTCTGCAACTTGAAATATTGATTCCCCCTTCACATCTGTTGCTTGTCACCTTGCAAATAGCAACTCTTGAACTATGCTTTCATCATTTATGAAGTGAATATAACCAGGAAACTAAAATTCATTGTCTGGTAATGTTGACTCATCCAAATGCAGAGCTAACTAAGTACTGTATGCGTTTCGTAAATTCTCAGACATTTCATATATTTGTTTTTGAACAGAGTCGTCACTGAGTGGAATCACTTTAATTATTTAGTCAGGTAACTTATGCAAGACTGTACTCAGAACCTCCCTAAATGCTGGGAGAATCAGTTCTTCGCCAATTGTATGGGGCTTTCTAGACTTAGCAATGAGCACTGAAATGCTGTATGAGGCACGTAAAGAATCATTGTTTTGTTGTGAAGTGCTGGCAAGCATGTTCCAAAGTATTTTCCTGTTTCTGAAGGTTTTTAAGAAGGGACTGAAAATAAGACAAGTTTTTTTATCAGAGTGTATTCTCTTCAAATGTTCAAGGAATCTGGATGGTTTCAATGCCCCATTTGAGAAGAAGCTTTTTTACTCAACAGACTCACTGGCTGCTGTGGTTGTTTAATTTCTATATAAATTCATATTTCAGATACTCCACACTATACTGCCTTCACTTCTTTTCCATTTTGTCTGCTTCTGCCATTTTCGTTATGGATTAATGACCACGGTCAATCGCCTGTTGTTTACGTTGAGTCTTAAGTATTGCCCCCAATAAAGGGGAAAGTTATGATGCCTTCATAGCTCAGGTGAAACCTAACTCTGCCAAAGGTACATAAAGTGGGGCAGCAATATTTCGGTTGGTCTGTGGACTAGAGAAATGTGGTCAAAACCATTCGAAAGGGCAGATTCTGAACTATACCCCATTGAATGTAATACCCTAATTCATAGGAATTACACCACTGCGAGATTAGAGTACGGGGAATTGTACTCCACTGCTACAGTCGTGAACAGCAATAATATGCAGGCCAGATCTGGAAATAACATAACTTCTTCAGCCCAGACTTCACATATATGCCAAATATGGAAGTGTAACATTACTTGTCAATAACTATAACATGTTGGAGTAAAGTCTAAGAGAACAGTGGGTTAGCAAAGGATGAAGTGATTATGTGGTCAGTTATAAGGCACTGAGGATCAAATGCTTATGATAAGTAATTCATTTCTTAAATTAAGCCTGTAATTTCTCAGCTGCTGCCCTTGCTATCGAGTGCCCCCTTTATCTTCCTCAGCTCTTTGAAACTCCCACCACCCCCAGGATGGGGGGCAATATTGCCCAATATGGGAACCTTCCTGTTCCACATACCTCTCCATTTTTCTATCATCCATGTGCCTATCTAAGAGTCTCTAAAATGTCCCTAATGTACCTGCCTCTGCCACAGACCTGCATAGTATGTTCTATACAAAAAAATCTGCTCCTGACAAGACTTGTGTTGGAACTCCAAATTCTTGTGCTGACTGTGCTTGCATAAATTACATAAGATGAGATGAATGGAAAGATGTAGAATACTAAAGTTATTTCACTATTTTTAACATATTACAATCTCATATTTTAAAAGCCTTACAATTATTTTACACACTTAAAATAATTTTTGTATAACTTTTATCAAAATCTTCGAAGATAATTACAATGCAAGGCTGTAAAATTCTATAAGAAAGTGAAGGTTGACTGAAAATCAGACCCTTGCCACATCTACACTGTTTTCTAATCTATTGAACTGGTTATTATTGGAAAGAACATATTTTCATCTCATTGCATGTATTACACAGCTCAAGACTAATCCATATTCTGTGTTGGTTATTATGTTCTACACAAATTTTGCTCCCACTTTGCCTTCTCTAACTCTATATTTCTCCCTTATGTGGTTATCAAGCTTTCTGTCATGTACATCTGTATTGCTTTTCTCAGCATTTACTGTCCTACTGAGTTCCATTCTCTCATCCCTCACCAAGTAAAGACATTTCTTCTGAATTCCCTATTCAACTTTTCAAAGTCTATCGTGTTTTGTTACTGTCTAGCTTTTCTCTAACTTTTAAGTTCTTCTGTCTGTCAAAATTTATTGTCATTTTAAAGAACAACATTTGATCACCCATCAGCCTTTTTTTTTAAGGGAAAAGGGACTGCCTGTTCACCCTTTTGTAGTATATTGCTTCGCATTTTTAGTGTCTGCTACAATAAACTTAAATTAACTTTTGCCAATGTGTATGCTTCTGATGATCTAATAAACTGGGGTGAGAAATTTGTTTCTGTAATGCTATAAGAAAGCATTATACAGCTGAAAATCATATAAAGATAGAAAACAATTCTGCACGTATATCTAGGTATCTGATCACTCACTAGTGTGTGGTCTAATTGTTAGGATTGGTCAAATTATACCGGAAGTAACTTGATACATAAAATTCAATATCAATGAGAATTTCATTCACATTGGCATGAGAAGAGACAGCCACTGTGGGAATAGCTCCTTGCTGATAGAAAACCTACAGCACAATGCAGGTCCTTTGGCCCATGAAGTTGTACTGAACATGTCCCTACCTCAGAAATTACTAGGCTTACCCATAGCCCTCCATTTTTCTAAGCTCCATGTACCTATCCAAAAGTCTCTTAAAAGACCCTATCATATCCACCTCCACCACCGTTGCCGGCAACCCATCCCATGCACTCACCACTCTCTGACGTCTCCTCTGTACCTACTCCCCAGCACCTTAAACCTGTGTTCTCCTGTGGTAACCATTTCAGCCCTGGGAAAAAGCCTCTGACCATCCACACGATCAATGCCTCTCATCATCTTATACACCTCTATCAGGTCACCTCTCATCCTCTGTCATTCCAAGGAGAAAAGGCCGAGTTCACTCAATATGTTTTCATAAGGTATGCTCCCCAATCCAGGCAACATCCTTGCAAATCTCCTCATCACCCTTTCTATGGCTTCCACATCCTTCCTGTAGTGAGGTGACCAGAACTGAGCACAATACTCCAAGTGGGGTCTGATCAGGGTCCTAAATAGCTGCAACATTACCTCTCGGCTCCTAAATTCAATTCCACGATTGATGAAGACTAATACACTGTATGCCTTCTTAACCACTGCGTCAATCTGCGCAGCTGCTTTAAGCATCCTATGGACTCAGACCCGAAGACCCCCTGATCCTCCACCCTGTCAGGAGTCTTACCATTAATACCATCTTCTGCCATCATATTTGACCTTCTAAAATGAACCACCTCACACTTATCTGGGTTGAACTCCATCTGCTACTTCTCAGCCCAGTTTTGCATCCTATCAATGACCTGCTGTAACCTCTGACAGCCCTCCACACTATCCACAACACCTCCAACCTTTGTTTCATCAGCAAACATACTAACCCATCCCTCCACTTCCTCATCCAGGACATTTATAAAAATCACGACGAGTAAGGGTCCCAGAACAGATCCCCGAGGCACACCACTGGTCACCAACCTCCATGCAGAATATGATCTGTCTACAACCACTCTGCCTTCAGTGGGCAAGCCAGTTCTGGATCCACAGAGCAATGTCCCCTTGGATCCTATGCCTCTTTACTTTCTTAGTATGCCTTGCATGGGGTACCTTATCAAATGCCTTGCTGAAATCCATATACACTACATCTACTGCTCTTCCTTCATCAATGCTTTTGGTCACATCCTCAAAAAAATTAATCAGGCTCGTAAGGCATGACCTGCCTTTGACAAAGCCAGGCTGACTATTCCTGATCATATTATGCCTCTACAAACATTCATAACTCCTGCCTCTCAGGATCTTCTCCATCAACTTACCAACCATTGAGGTAAGACTCACTGATCTATAATTTCCTGGTCTATCTGTACTCCCTTTCTTGAATAAAGGACAACATCTGCAAACCTCCAATCCTCCGGAACCTCTCCCGTCCCCATTGATGATGCAAAGATCATCGCCAGAGGCTCAGCAATCTCCTCCCTCGCCTCCCACAGTAGCCTGGGATACATCTCATCCAGTCCTGGTGACTTATCCAACTTGATGCTTTCCAAAAGCTCCAGCACATCCTCTTTCTTAATATCTATATGCTCAAGCTTTTCAGTCTGCTGCAAGTCATCACTACAATCACCAAGATCCTTTTCCATGGTGACTACTGAAGCATTAAGTATGTTGAAGCTCAGGAAACCAATGACGGCTCTCAGCCCGAAACATTGCTCTTTATTCCTCTGCAGTTGCTGCTGGGTTTCTCCAGTATTTGGTGTGTGTTGCTCAGAAACAATGCTATGTAAAGGACCAAACACACACAGTCAGCCCACTGCACTCCATCCTACAGGCAGGCAAAAGGCACTGCATACTGCTGCAACAGAATACGGACCCTTTTTCAAGCAGCTTCAACAATCTTCAAACTCTTTGCTGCAACGAAAACTGCATTTCAATATCTCAAGTCCACACACCTTTTCATGAACAATTTAGATATTCAACAGATTCTTCCTAGGCACCATACACACATACAGAGAACACTTTGCAGGAGAAATGCAAGGTCTCATTATCTAACACCATATCCCATTGGATTTTGGGTTTGGCGGTGAAGGGAGGGTGTGGAAAAGAAATTGCTCTGGCCTTCACTGTCTCAGAGGAAAATGCCCATGCAGGCCACATTTCCGTAAATGAATTATTATTCACAGCTGTGACGTCTGCAATGTCTACAAGTTCAGACACGGACTTGCATTGCTCCACTGCCCAAGTCAAGGTTACCTTCACTCTCATCCTGTTAGTCTCTGGATCATTCAAGTCGACATACTGCAAATTGCTGCTCACTGAGGCATTCAAAAGATTATTGACCCACTCTACTCCACCTCCTTCTCTTTTAACATTATTATCAGTCTCTTGCTAGGTCACCCCTCAGTGTCAGGCAGACCAGCCAATGGCTGCTGCAATTGGAGAGTTCCCAACATGCATACAATCAGAGAGACTGCACTCGTGCAGTCATTCCTGCTCCCATTCTCAGCACTCAAATATTCCCTAACAAGAAGAGATTATGTTTCCATTGATAGGTGAGACTAGAACTAGGAGACATTTCCCAAAGAGTTAGGATGGTGATGAGGAGAAACTGTTTTTCCCAGAGAGTGGTGAATCTGTGGAATTCTCTGCCCAGGGAAGCAGTTGAGGCTGCTTCACTAAATATATCTAAGAAACAGTTAGATAGATTTTTACATAGTATGGGGACTAAGGGTTATGGGGAAAAGGCAGGTAGATGGAGCTGAGTTGATGGACAGATCAGCCATGATCTTATTGAATGGCGGGGAAGGCTCGATGGGCTAGATGGCCTACTCCTGCTCCTATTTCTTATGTTTTTATGTTCTTAATATTCTTGATACTTTACCTGGTGGTAAAATATCAAAGGACCTTTGCAATGGTCAATTCCAGGTTGTCTCACCTTTCTTATTCCTACTTAGCCAGTCACAGCTACTTCTTATCTTTCAGGGACCATACTGTCACCAGGGTTGGTTTTAGAAACATAGCAAAATAGAAAACCTACAGCACAATACAGGCCCTTTGGCCCACAAAGCTGTGCCGAACATGTCCCTACCTTAGAACTACCTAGGGATACCCATAGCCCTGTATTTTTCTGTGCTCTGTGTACCTGTCCATGAGACTCTTAAAACCGCCTCCACCACCATCGCCGGCAGCCCAGTCCACGCACTCACCACTCTCTGCGTAAAAATCTTACCCCTGACATCTCCTCTGCGCCTACTCCCCAGCACCTTAAAACTGTGCACTCTTGTGCTAGCCATTTCAGACTCTGACTATCCACATGATCAATGCATCTTATAATTTTGAATACCTCTATCAGGTCACCTCTCATCCTCCATCGCTCCAAGGAGAAAAGGCTGACTTCACTCCACCTATTCTCATAAGGCATGCTCCCCAATCCAGGCAACATCCTTGTAAATCTCCTCTGCACCCTTCCTATGGCTTCCACATCCTTCCTGTAGTGAGGTGACCAGAACTGAGCACAGTACTCCAAGTGGGGTCTGACCAGGGTCCTATATAGCTGCAACATTACCTCTCGGCTTTTAAACTCAATCTCAGGATTGATGAAGACCAATGCACCGTATGCCTTCTTAACCACAGAGTCAACCTGCACAGCAGCTTTGAGTGTCCCATGGACTCGGACCCCAAGATCCCTCTGATCCTCCACACTGCCAAGAGTCTTGCCATTAAATTTAGGGGATAAGGTCCAAACCCTACTTAAAAAGCCAATTATTTTACCAGCTCCATATATGCAGTGTAGACTGACAGCCACCACAGCGTGGAGCATTTCACTGAAGAGCTGCACTAAATGAGATTTTACTGTCTCCACCACCCTCTGGAGCTTCTGTATCAGAGGCTGATGCAACCAGTCAGAATGCTCTCCACCATATAGAGCCATAGGACATTACAACACAGAAACAGGCATTTTGGCCCTTCTTGGCTGTGTCGAACCATTTTTCTGCCTAGTCCCACTGACCTGCATCTGGGCCATATCCCTCCAAACCCCTCTCATCCATATACCCGTCCAAGTTTTTCTTAAATGTCAAAAGTGAGCCCGCATTCACCACTTCATCTGGCAGCTCATTCCACACTCCTACCACTCTCTGCGTGAAGAAGCCCCCCCCCCCCAATGTTCCCTTTAAACCTTTCTCCCTTCGCCCTTAACCCATGACCTCTGGTTTTTTTCTCCCCTGGCCTCAGTGGAAAAAGCCTGCTTGCATTCACTCTATCGATACCCATCATAATTTTATACTTTATTCCCTGGGGTGTGGGAGAATGAGGGGTGACTCTATCAAATCACCCCTCATTCTCCCACATCCCAGGGAATAAAGTCCTAACCTATTCAACCATTCTCTGTAACTCAGTTTCTCAAGTCCCAGCAACATCCTTGTAAACCTTCTCTGCACTCTTTCAACCTTATTAATATCCTTCCTGTAATTAGGTGACCAAAACTGCACACAATACTCCAAATTCGGTCTGACCAATGTCTTATACAACCTCACCATTACATTCCAACTCTTATACTCAATACTTTGATTTATAAAGGCTAATGTACCAAAAGCTCTCTTTACAACCCTATCTACTTGTGACGCCACTTTTAGGGAATTATGTACCTGTACTCCCAGATCCCTCTGTTCTACTGCACTCCTCAGTGTCCTACCATTTAGCTTGTATGTTCTACCTTGGTTTGACCTTCCGAAGTGCAATACCTCACATTTGTCCGCATTAAACTCCATCTGCCATTTTTCTGCTCATGCCTCCAACTGGTCCAAATCCCTCTGCAAGCTTTGAAGACCTTCCTCGCTGTTCACTACACCTCCAATCTTTGTATCATCAGCAAATTTGCTATACCAGTTTGCCACATTATCATCCAGATCATTGATATAGATGACTGTGTCTGTAGAAATTTGCACGAGTTTTTCTTAACATTTCAATCCTCTTCAAACTCTTAATGAAGCATAGCTGCTGGTGTGCTGGTGTTGGACCTAGCATACAGTAGGTCATCTGAAATGTTGACGTACAGTAGACCATATGAGATGTGGATGCCTAGAAACTTCGAAGCTTGACACTGCTGTCCTCTCCAGGAAGATTGGTGTGTTCCCCTGACTTCCCCTTCCTGAAGTCCATTATCAATCCCCCGGTTTTTGCTACAACACCAATCAACCAACCAATCTATCTCTTTCCTGTACATCTCCTAATGCCATCTGAGATTCTGCCAGCAATAGTGGTGTCATTAACAAATTTATAGATGGTGGTTGAGTCATGCCTAGCCAAACTGTCATGGGTGTAGTGAGGGTAGAGCGGTGGGCTAAGCACACATCCTTGTGGTGCATCTATTTTGATCGTTAGGAAGTCAAGGATCCAGTTGCAGTGGGAGGTAGAGAGGCCCAGGTTTTGAAGCTTGATGATTAGCACTGAGAGGATAATTCTATTAAATGCTGAGCTATACCCAATAAACAGCAGATGGGAAAGGGTGGGGGAGAGAAAATGGGATTGATGTGGGATTAGTGTAACTGAGTTGTGCTTGTGCAGACATAGTGCACCAAAGCTTATGTGACCCTACAACTGGATAAGTCACTGGACCAGATAGTCTATCATCCCAGGGCTCTGAAGGAGGTAGCTGAAGAAATTGTGGAGACATTAGTAATGAGCTTTTAAGAATCAATCGATTCCGGCATAGTTCTGGACGATTGGAAAATTGCAAATGTCATTCTGCTCTTCAAGAAGGGAGAGAGGCAGAAGAAGGATTATAGGCATGTTAGTCTACTTACAGTGGTTGGGAAGATGTTGATGTAGTTTCAGGGTACTTGGAGGCACATGATTAAATAGGCTGAAGTCAGCATGGTTTCCTTAATGGAAAATCTTGCCTGACAAATCTAATTCCTTGAAGAAATATCAAGCAGGATAGACAAAGGAAAATTGGTGGATGTTGTGTACTTGGATTTTCAGAAGGTCTTTGACAAGGTGCTACACATGAGGCTGCTTAACATGTTAAGAGCACATGCTTTTGCAGGAAAGATACCGAATGGATAGAGCATCGGATAATTGGCAGGAGGCAAAGTGTGGGAATAAAAGGAGCCTTTTCTGGTTGGCTGCTGGTGATTAGTGGTGTCCACAGGGGTCTGTGTTGGGATCGATTCTTTTTATATTATATGCCAATGAAATAGATGATGGAATTGATGGTTTTGTGGCCAAGTTTGCAGACTATATGAAGAAAGGTGGAGGGGCAGGTAGTGTTGAGGAAGCAGAGAGGCCACAGAAGTACTTGAACAGATTAGGAGAATGAGCAAAAAAGTGACAGATGGATTACAGTGTCGGGAAGTTATGGCCATGCACTTTGATAGAAGAAATAAAAGCATAGAATATTTTCTAAATAGGTTTCAATAGGTACATTTAATGTCAGAGAAATGTATACGATATACGTCCTGAAATCCTTTTTCTTCACAAACATCCATGAAAACAGAGAAGCGACCCAAAGAATGAATGGCCGTTAAATGTTAGAATCTTAGCTTCGCCCTCCCACACACAAGCAGCAACAAGGCAACTCCACCAGCGAAAAGCATCGGCACCCTCCACCGAGCACTCAGGCACGCAGCAAGCATCAATAAGGACACAGACTTCCAGTAGCCCAAAGACTACTCGTTCACCCCGTAATTCAACATACCAGAGGCTCTGTCTCACTCATAAGGGAAAAAGAGGTGTTCCCGTTTCATAGTGAGAGGGGAAACATCAAAGCAACTCACCGATTTATGCTGTTAAAAGTCTGTTGTGCTGCTTTTTCCAAGCTCTGTGCCCAAAGAACATGGGTCTCTGGGCAGATGGCCAGCAGCCAGCTCGCTGCTTTCGACTTTCCGTGTCCTCCCACGACACACCAGGCGGCAGCTCCGTCCTCGAATCCGCCCGCCTCCAGGGCCACGAAAATCTGGCACTCTGAAGGCGTGCTTGTCTTCCAGGCCGTATCCTTGGAATATCGAAAAGCGGCCGGTCGTGAGGCCCCGAGAGCGGGTCCCATTTCCCCAAAGAACCGAAGTCAGCGTGTAACTCCAGGTCAAGGTCTTCTAAAGAACCCTGAAAAGGAAAAAAAGAGATATTGAAGATAGAAGTAGAGCTGTTTCTGATGATGCAAGCAAAGGAGTTGCCATCATCCTTAGTTCTGCCCTCTGTGGAGCCTGGAATGAACTGCTAGAGGAAGTGTTTGTGGTATGGTTGCAACCTTGAAGAGGCATTTGGATAGGTACATGGAGGGGAGAGGCACGGGCCAAATGCAGGCAAGTAAGACCAGCAGGGAAGATGCTATGATCAGCATGAGCTAGTGGGCTGAATGGCCTGTTTCTGTGTTGTATTAATTTACGACTTTGAATATGGGTGTAACATTTGTGACCTGCCCAATTCCGGCATTACACCTCCAACTATTGAACAATTAAACATGTAAAATAGTGCTTTTGCTGCTTCTTGTGTTTAGATGACATCTGTCCAAGATCTGATCCTTTTTGACTTTATTTACTATTTTTCTCATGATTTTAAATACGTTCTAATCTAATCTGCTGATGCTAGGGCCTCTTAATCAGGTAGCCTGATAAATAATGAAATAAAGCAATAATTTAATATTTCTATAACTATATTATCATTGTCTGTGTTTTTATCTTGTCCACCCTTTGCTCTCCTATTTTTGTACCAATTTTCCATATTTTGATTATGATATCCATTGCATATTCTATTACTTCATTTCATGTTTGTAGATAATATAATTTTGTATTTCCCTATCTCTTTCCTAATTGCTTTTTTATTGTTCTCCTGGCCTCTTTTCCCTTGCCTTTGGCCTTATGTTTAACTCTCTCATCGTTTTCAATACCTCCTGAGTAGTGTCTCATTAGTTATTGAATGATGGTGCATCCTGTGTCCTTTTGAGCACTGTTTTAAGAGCAATGTGCATAAAGTGCTGGAGGAGCCCAGCAGGTCGTGGTTTCCATTCAGGGTCTCGGCCCAAAGTATCAACTGTTTATTCCTCTTCATTGTTGCTGCCAGACCTGCTGAATTCCTCCAGCGTTTTCTATGTGTTGCTCTGGATTTCCAGCTTCTGCAGAGTCTCTTGTGTTTATAAGCACTGCTTTAAGTCTTTCTCCATCGATATTTTAGTAGTATTCTTCAATTTAATTTCTGACTCTTGATAGCTAAAAATTGGCTATTTTCTCATCTGTAACTCAGTCTTTGTTATACTGATGCCTCTGTCTATAATTGGCAACTAAATTAGAAGATTCTTTAAAAACATGATGGTTGTGCAATCAACCTTGTTTTGCTTGATCCAGTGTGGGTACTGTACCAAACGTGTTGCCTCCTAGCTTTATAAAGCTTCTGGCAATGAACCAATGCTAACCAGTGCTTTACCTGCTTTAAGGCATCAGTAGGGATCCATTCCTGTGAGTTGTCAGGAATGATGCAAACTAGCTTGCACTGTTTTGACCCAGCCCCCATTCCTTAAAGGGAAAGTGTATTTTGGTTGCAGGAGATAGTGATTGCAGTTAAAATATGCGGCTCAATGTGGAAGACATTGGACTGTGTTTTGAATATTGCACCTAAGGCCTGGAAGTGAAGGGAGGAGAGAGCAAAGATCTCTTTTATCTGTACTGAAACCTGCAATGTGGTTCCTAAGTCAAATGAAATGAGGCTTAAAGGGGACAACCTAACCTGGTTTACAGCTTGGTCACTCCAGTGATTGAAAACACCTACCTGTTGGTCTCCAAAAGCCTCCTTGGGCCCTTTCATCATCCTCCAGACTAATTGTCTCTTTGACTCTGCCTCCCAGCCTCACATGCCCAATCAGAGACCTGGCATTCTCTTCATCCGCTAAATGTTTGCTCCCTCATAAAGCCAAGATCTGACCCTTGAGGTTCCCACTGACGGATGCCTCTGTTACTCTATTGTGCCGCCCAAGCCTTTTGCTATTGTGACCCCATGTGATTCACACCTTACTAGAGTTCCAGCTCAACTCCACTGAAGCACAAAAAGGTTTGTTCTAGTTTGCCAGAGCATTAGCTTGTATGGTACGGAAGAGCTGAGGTGGGCGCACGTTTTGAACCACTAACAATCTGCGCTAAGATGCCACTTTGTTGCCTCTTGTTCAGATGGAAGACTCTCTAACGTTCCTTTAACCCTGAGTCTTTCCTATCTATTTCTGTCATCCCTTAGTGCACCATACTCTTTGGAGTTAACACAGAACTATACATGGGAGGGAAGAGTGGGCCTTATTCTGTCGGTCTTCTGTGTTAAAATACCACTTAATTTTGAAGGCATATCTTGACTTGTATCATTACCCCAGAAAAGATTTCAGCTAAGGCCACTGAATCATGAGTGGCATGCTGGCACAGTGGTTAGCGCTGATGTCTCATAGCTTCAGGGATTTGAGTTAAATCCCAGCCTTCATAGGCACATCCCAGTCCATCTTGGTGCTGCGTTATACCACGAAGGGTAACAGTATTGTCAAGGATCATTCTTGATGCCATCCTGCTTACTCCCTTTCCTTTATACTACCTTCTAAAAGATACAGGAGCTTAAAAGCCAGATAACCAGAGCCAAGAACAACATCTCAGAGGAGAATCTCACCTGGTCCCTCAACACCAGCTCCATAGCAAAGAAAGCCCAGCAGCATCTCTACTTTTTGTGAAGGCTGAGGAAAGTCCACCTCCCACCCCTCATCCTCATCACATTCTACAGGGGTTGTATTGAGAGCATCCTGAGCAGCTGCATCACTGCCTGGTTCGGAAATTGCACCATCTTGGATCGCAAGACCCTGCAGCGGATAGTGAGGTCAGCTGAGAAGATCATCGGGGTCTCTCTTACTGCCATCATGAACATTTACACTACACACTGCATCCACAAAGGAAACAGCATTATGAAGGACCCCATGCACCCCTCATACAATCTCTTCTCCATTCTGCCATCTGGGAAAAGGCTCCAAAGCATTCAGGCTCTCACGAGCAGACTATGTAACAGTTTCTTCCCCCAAGCTATCAGACGCCTCAATGCCCAAAGCCTGGACTGACACCTTGCCCTACTGTCCTGTTTATTATTTATTGTAATGCCTGCACTGTTTTTTGTGCACTTTATGCAGTCCAGTGTAGGTCTGTAGTCTAGTGTAGCTTTCTCTGTGTTGTGTTTTTTTATTACGTAGTTCAGTCTAGTTTTTGTACTGTGTCATGTAACACCATGGCCCTGAAAAACATTGTCTCATTTTTACTATGCACTGTACCAGCAGTTATGGTCGAAATAACAATAAAAGTTGACTTGACTTGACTTCCTCATCTCCATCACACTTCTGAATCAATCATCTCTTCCACATCTCCTCCCCATATTTGAACCTTTAATTCTGAACTCTTCACTCATTATCACTTCAGTACTTCTCTTTGCACTGCTATGCTTTGCACCATTCCATTGTTTTTTTGCATTAATCGCTGTAATTATTACTGTATTTATCTTCAACATGTACACCCTGTGAGCTTTGCCTAACCAAGGAGTTTCCTAGCACGCTTGTGTACGTGATAGTAAACCAATCTGACCTGGATGCTGTCTCTGCTGAGTTTGCATATTTTCCCTGCAACCATATGGGCCTCCTCTTCCATCATGATGACATCTGGTCGATTGGCTCACCCCTTAGTGTAGGCAGGTGGAAGATGACATCAATGAGCATATTAGGGAAAAAAACTAAAGTTGCAAAACCAGGGAGAGGGCAAATGGGACTGTTTAGCTCTGAGATAACGAGATTGAGATTTCTTACTGCAGAGAATGAGAAATAGAACACGGGGCCATTTTGAAAACACTTTTTTCTAGTGTTTCAGAATAAACCATGAAGGACTTCAGCATTACATTTTCTGTCTGGGGACTGTGAACATGCGGGAGAATGAGCTGCTGACCTTTTAGATTCTGAACATCACAGACACTCTGTGATAAGCTGGAGTGTCTGAGACATAGATCACTCTGAGAGGATGTCTATCATATTTCGAGGCCAAATGGCCTTCTTCTAAGCTGTAATGAATAAAATCTATTTGTAGACAGGAGGGCTCTAGAATCTATTGAAATACCGAGATTCTGAGGAAATGTTTTAGGAATTTCAGACTGAGCCATTTTTCTCCCCTTTATACTTTGAATGATTTCAGTATTGTAAATATTGACTCTCAGTTCCCTACCTCAGGGATCAAATTTGATTTCTAAGCCTGTTCTTTAATGCAAACTGTGAGGATTGTTGATAATGCTGTCTCTGTACCTCTAAAGGTCAACGATAAGGACATTTCCATCAGAGATTCAAAGGAGCAAAGATTTATTTCATACTGTGGTTGCAAAATAATTGTTATCCCTCAAGCATGCTTATTTTTCTTTTCCTTTAACGTAAAATGACAGCTGACCATAATATTTCTGTGCAATCCTTGCTGCAAGTCACCATTCTCATCAACTACACCAGAGAGCTTATCTTGCCACATTTTTCCACTTGTTCCTGGATCATGTTAAAACTCGTGATGAATAACATGATTGGTCTCAGTCATGAGCAATTGGGCCTTTGAGTATAATCTCTTTCACACATGCACACACACACACGCACACACGCATACACACACGCACACACGCGCGTGCGCACACACACACACAGACACACACGCACACACACATACACACTCTCTCTCTCTCTCTCACACACACACTCACACAATCAAGCTGCAGTCTGACACATGGACTAACTCTACACTAAAGAGATGGTTTTCAAATGAAAGGCCATTAAGATCACAGTATTAATAGGCCATGGATTGAAAGGTAGAACAGAATTAGTCTTTCTCACTATGATATGATGCCGCAGTGCATGAGAGATAGACCACAGGACCACTGGAAGAACTGTTAAAGTGCTTCAGTATAAATCGAGAAAGATTTCACCATTTTGTTTTCAGTGTGGGACCATTCACTTGCAGGCAAGTGTGTTGCCTTTCTGTAGGGTTCTGAGCTTTATAGAAATCTCCCATGATAGCAAGCTGCAGTGTGAAATGTGGATCACGTAGGGTGAAAGACTTAGATTTTGGTTTTCGGCAAATATTTTTTACCACTATGTAGATTTTGTACTTTAAATGATTTTGTTCTACTTTTTACAGCACAGTTGGGTCCATGCCAGCTCCCAACAGAACACTTCCTTCAGCATGTTGCCACAGCAAGCAGCCTGCAGGAGGGACTCAGTCGGTTGAGTGGCATCTGTGGGTGGAAAGAAACTGTTGATCTTTGGGGTCACAACCCTGCATTCAGTCTTGATGCAGGCTTTTGACTGGAAACATCACCAATTCCTTTTCTTCCGCAGATGCTGCTCTGTTCAATGAGTTCTTCCAGCAGGCTGCTTGTGGCCCCAGATTCCAGCAACTGCACTCTCTAGTGCGATGGAATAACGCTTCTAGTAGGAGCAGAAAACAGGCTATACTGAGTACTGTCAATCTGAACTATCATCCTCCTTGAAAATCCCTCCACACTAGGATCACTGGATTGGTGAGCAGAACCTAGACGATCAGACCGCTTTGCCAGGAGCCTGCTCTTTCTGTTGGTCCTTCTTGGGGTAGTTTTGTCTTGGGCATTAATATGAAATTGCCATATTGCAGAAACTGAAAACCAAAAGACTGCAGACACCGGAAGTCTGAAATGAAGACAGAGAATGATGGAAACCCTCAGCAGGCCGGGCAGCAACTGTGGCCAGAGAACAAAGTTAAAAGTAAATTTTTCTCTATATCTGTAGTCTGGTTTTCATTTCCATTAGTAAAATGAGGCATGCGGAGCAATTTATGATTAACACCATCCCTCAAAGTGAGAGTCAGATCATTGTGTGAGTGACGCTAGGTGGCTCTTCTTTGAAAATTCTCCAGAGTATGGATAACTCTCTCCCATCCTCCCAATTCCCATAGTGAACTCAGGACAGCTTCGAGTGCTTTGCAGATAATAAAGTACATTTGATCTTAAGTCTTGGCTGTAATATATGGAAAGGTCAGCCATTTAATGCACAGCGTTGAGATAAATGAAGAGTTAACTATCAGTGCAGCGCACACAAAATGCTGGAGGAACTCAGCAGGCCAGGCAGCATCTTTGCGAAAAGAGTACAGTCAACGTTTTGGGCCAAGACCCTACATCAGGACTGGAAAAAAAAGATGAAGAGCCAGAGTGGGAAGGAGGGGAGATAACAATCAGTTAATGGTGTGGATCCTACTGGACTGCTGCCAACAGTTCCACGGAGACCTGTAGGCTAACAGTATTGCGGGCCAATTCATTCCCGGTGTCCGTGTCTTTATATTGCTAGGTGGAAATGACCTTTGCATCCATTGTTAGAGTCTGCACTGAGACTAGGTTCAGAACTGAAGGCTGGATGCAGTCAGATCTACATCAGCCATGCCTGGTGCATCTGGTATGGACCTTTACACTTCAATAGGAACATTGCATTAGACTGAAAAGAAAGGTGTATTTAATTTTACTTAATAGTATTGGCTTCAATTAACTTACATCACTTAACTACGTTTAAATAAGTTATTCATTTTTAATTTTCGATTGATTATTTTAATTCCATTGAACTGTTTTTAAATGCTTCCCTTCACCATTTTAAGGGCCTTTCACAGCAGTGGGCTGTGGGAAGACCACACAGGTGGCTTGGGGCAGGGTCTTGGGTAGAGGACTGCTCTGCTTTGCGAGGTTTTCGACTGGAGCAAAAGGAAGGCAAAAGGTCCGTGTGGCTACTGGTATAATTGGGCAGAAAATTCTGGAAGCAGTCAGGATTGAACACAGTCTGACCCCAATATGTGCCCAGATTTCGGAAGCTGTCATTATATTGACTGTTTGAAGCTGCAACATCCGACTTGCAGGAATGTAGCTTCAATTTAAAAATGGATCAATTTCCATTGTTCCAGTCCCTGCCAGCAGCTGGGAAAAGATAAGTAAACCATGTTTGTTTACTAATAGCAGCTTCCAGATGAGGGGCAATCAATACAGGTGAAAAGACAGGCAAGTTTAGAGTTCCACCTTTAAAACATAGAACACAGTGTAGAACAGCACCATACAGGAACTGATCCTTTGATCTACAAGGTTGTGCACAGTAATGTGTTATGAATGAGGAGCAACTCTGATGGGCAGAAGGGTACAGAATCGCCAATGCCCACACCCCCTTTTTGAGAATCGCAAGATCGCTATTATTTCGGGTCTGATACCCAGGAAATGAGAGAGATACATAGCATGTCAGTAATGAGAGAGAGACAACACGGGATACACAAAGGTGGAATGTCTCCTATTGACAAAGAGAGAGATTACTGCTATTGTCTCTTGGAGAAGGAATTGTGTATTGAGTACTGTACTATTCATTGAAACCCCTCAGGGGGCAACCAGAGTGGTCTGGTTGAGGGATTGCATCATCCCAACCTGATTGACACCTGAGACCCTGTGAGTGGGGATAAAAAGTCAGGTCTGGGGAACATCCCTCAGACGCACCAGGAGAGACACTACTAGACCAGTGGGGGCTCGTGTGTGTGTCCACCCTTGCCTGGGTGACAAGTCCACCAATGGAATGGTCTAGCTAAAGGATGCAGAGGGGTCATACGTGAATGGCCACAACAACAACGAATCGAAGGATCCAGATCGTAAAAGGAAAGTCGGCAAGTTAATAGCTGTAACTGCTTTCTCTCTCTCTCTCTCTCTCCAACAATTGTAACACAGTGATCAACAACGACTGCAGCCTGTATGAACTGAACTGAACTTTATATTTCCATCGGACAATTCATTATCCCCTAGACAACGATAGAGCTTATTTCTTATTGATTATTATTATACCCAGACTTTTAGGTTTAGTATTGATGATGTATATTATCTGTATATTTGCATTGATATTATTTTTGTGTATTTTTACTAATAAATACTGTTAAAATAGTGTCATCAGACCAATGAATACTCCTGTCTTTGCTGGTAAGACACCCAGTTACGGGGTTCGTAACAAATGAAAGACTAGGTCAATGTAACCACCATCTAATCCATTCATTCTATCATTTACCTGCATATAATATATGGTCTGGCCAATGTATGTTGCGAAGGAGATAAAACTGACCAATAAAGAAAAATATATCATATTTTATGAAACTGAACTGCACCAGAGCAAAGAATACGATCCCACAAAACAGAAGTGTTTGACCTCGGTCGTAGCAGGACTAGGCCTCAAGCCGTAGCGTCATCTGTTTACAACAGCCAGGAGAGAGGCATCAAAGTGGGGCAGTGTGGTGTGGTGTCCAGGCTGGAAATAATGTTGACCCCCCCGCCACCCCCCTTTATTTGTTCGGCAAAAGACAAGCTGTATTGTGGTCAACTGCAAATTTCTGAGGCATTTGTGGACTTCAGGATCTGGACTACATTTTTGTGTGGCTATATTTGACTGATATCTTATATGTGCTGGCTATCTTATATGCGCTATGTCTGCTTTGTGCTGTGTTTTGCATCTTGACCCCAGACTAATGATATCTAATTTGACTGTATTCATGGGTCTTCATATATGGTTGAATGACAACTAAACTTGAATTGAATATCTGTCAATGATCACAGTTAAAAAGATTTCCCTAACTGGGTCCCTTAATTTTACATACATTTTTAGGCATTTCTAATTTGCAGATTTAACTGTTCTACTCTGACCTCGTAGTAATCATTGAGAACCAGACGTCAATTACAGCACAAAACTTATAAGTCAAATCAATATATAAAGTGCCACAATCGGCTTCTCTGAGTCTCTGACTGGTGCAGCCTCCACACACACTCTTCTGAACTTCTATCTGCTAAGATCTTGTTCAGTAAATAAGAGTTATTTGCCTCTTTGTTAGAAAATCTCAATGTGCTTCAGTTATCTGTGAGAAGTAATCTTTGGCTGAGTGGTCAATATGAAGATAGATAAGAACAACAGTGAGTGCAAGTCATCTGGCACAACACGTCTGCCCTGCTATTCAATGAGATTATGGAGGGTTCTTCGTAAATGCCATGTAACTGGCACAGTAACAAAACAGGCACATACTGATGGTGGCACAGTGGCATATCTGGTAGAGCCATTGTCTCACAATGAGAGCAAGGTTCAGTCCTAATCCTGAGTAATCTCTATGTGGAATCTACACATTCTCCCCATAGGGTTCTTCCAGGTGCTGCAGTTTCTTCCCACATCCCAAAGATGTGTGGATTGGTAGGCAGACTGGCCACTGTACATCGCCCCTGATGTACAAGTGATCTGGGCCGAGCTTCAAGAGAACAAAGAGTGGGATTAATGTCAGGTTAGTATAAATGGTCAATGTGACTCAGTGATTCTAAGAACTTGTTTTTTTACTGCAGCTCTTTAAGATTCTATGAGCTGTGAGCATCACAACACAGATGTGAAGTTCAGTTTCTAGTCTGAGCATTCAGATATGTAAATACTGGAACAAAGAATCAGCAGAGGCAATCTGGGCTGAATGGCCTTTATAGTTTATACTTAACAATAAACCAGACACTGCATGGGACTGAGATCACTAATATCTGAAGGAGAAGGCAGTGCATAATTAAATACCCTAAGAAACAAGTGAAACATTGTACACGATTGTCTTTGCTTAAGTAAGGCATTTTGCCAGAGACCTGATAGGTACTTAATTGGACATGGAGGGCCAATGAGCCCATTTCCATGCTGCTTAAGTATGATTCTGTGGGCAGTGGAGGAAAGGATTGAACTTAATTAGAATAAATTGCCCATGTTAGACACATTTTCTTGAGTACCTTTTTGTATTTATTCTGAAATAGAAGAATTAAGGTAGTGAGGCCAACTATTGTTTGTAACTTTTCTTTATGGGTGATTAAAATACTTCTTTTGTAGTAACGTATCTCAATGCAGTTTGATTCCAGAAGATGGCAGAGTTTATTTATGTCTGCGTCATTGCAGTATAGTTCTCTCAAAGGGTGAAGTCAAAACAGTTCTGTTGCCTGCAGTCGATGCAACGTGTGGTTTAATTTCAGATATCTTTTTCTCTGCAAACTCTGTCACTCCAATGGGCTTCTTCATCTCTTCCAACAAGTGCAGCGTCCTTGTTGTTGTATGCACTGGAAAAGTTGGATCAACCCTTCCAAAATCACCACATTGCCCCACACTGGCCTTCTGAAGATTGTTTGGCAGCTTTAATGCAGGTGCCTTTAGTCTCATGTGAAATGGACCATGAATAAGTTTACATATGTGCTAATAATTGGTTCTTAACAAACCAAAAATCCTTAATGATGCAATAAAATACATTACAGTAAAATCATTCTCCACAGGAATATTAGCCCTGCGGGCAAAAATTACAGCTGTCTTGCCATGCACTAGAGACTGGATATTACTGTTAAAAATGGACAGGAGGTAAAGATTGTAGATGTATACAAACACACTTCTATGACTTCTTGTGCCCGATGATTAACTGGAGTCATTAAACCATTTAAAATAAACAAGGTATAGTAGGAGTCTGATAATTGCTGCATGCAGACATGAAACACTCACGTTGCTAATTTTAATTTTTGGTTTCAAATTAATTCAAGTTAACAAGTAAGTTGTCTTGTATGCATGGACAAATGCCATTCCTCTCGAATATGAGAGAAGTACTGTATCTTAACTGAAGCACTCAAGCTAACTTATGCATCTTTTGCAACACACACAAAATGCTGGAGGAGCTCAGTGAGTCAGGCAGTATCTATGGAAAATAATAAACAGTCAATGTTACAGGCTGAGAGCCTTCTGCCCTGAAGACGGGTTCCTGCCTGAAATGTTGACAGTTTAATCATTTCCATAGATGCCACCTGACCTGCTGAGTTCCTCCAGCATTTTGTGTGTTTTGCCTTGGATTTCCAGCATCTGCAATCTTTCTAGTCTTTAGGTATCCATTCTGTGGCTGGAAGCTGTTCATAAAACATTCACAGCACATTGCCTATCCTACACAGCTTTACTGAAGATTCTGGAGGGATAACTTTCACGCAGGGTTTCCCATTTCTCACTGTAACTAAAGTGAATATGAAGTCAACCAACTGGTCCTCTGTTGCCAGCACCCCTTCAAACTGTGAGGAGTTGTATTCTGCAAATGATGCATTAACTCCGGTTCCGCCAGATGATTTGGAAGATGGTTGCTGTGGTGGAAGAGTGAGGCTAACACTTAGCTGTGGTCCTCATTGTGATTATAACACTTCGCCATTGCACTAAACTCTGAGTGAAATTCTGCCAGCATTTTAGAGTTTGAGGATAGCAGATAATAACTCCGCTACACTGTTTAGCATTGGGCACATTGGAAATGTCATCCAGACAGAGGGAAGCATACAATTTCTTGGCGGGGGGAGTTATGTATAGATGAAGAGAAAGCCATGAGTTCCTGTGTTGCATTACTCCTAATATTCCCACTCAGATTTTTCTGTCTTATTGGAGAGCAATATTCGGTGGGAAATGAAATACATTTCAGACCTAATCGACAATGAGGTTGAGTTAAAAAAAAGCTCTGCGTGTTTTCAAGTAAAATTTGGCGGTGGGAGATAGTATATTGATCACTAGTAATTGCTTGCACTGAAGTTGGATGGATTGTTTGTTTTAAACTCTGCTGATCCTTAGTGGTTTCATCTAGCTTGGGAGAGAGTGTACTAAAATACATAGTGGAAGTACGATAAGATATGTGGTGTGTATGAGAGCCTGCACTCACACGTAAAACTAACTAACAGCTAATTTAGGTTTTATACATCAAATATTGAACACACCTATTCAAACCCCTTACAGTCGATGGCTAATGTGTAATATTATTTGGTTGATATCATATTTATTTTGTTTTACTCTGAGTCATGGGCTTTTATTCTCATTCCTTAGAACGATGTCACATTCAAACATTAAATTCAATGAAATAAATTAAAGCTATCATAACAGTGTAATGATATCAAAATGATTCCCATGAGGTGCATTGAATAGTATTGGATCCCATTGAACTTTACTTAAATACAATCGAGCACTTTAAAAGTAATTTGCTTTGCTCTGTGCCCACTCATATTTATGAATAGTAATGGATATATTTTGCGAGTTTAGTCAAAAGTCACCAATGACATTAATTACTTCTTTACAAAATGAAGCAAATTGTGATTGTGCGATTTAGTGTTGATTGAAATTGAAAAGTAACGGTGAGTTGGTGAGAAAGGCTGGTTTGATGCCTGACCAAAAATAAAATAAAATGGTAATCTTTGAGCTTCTATACACTTCAAGCCTGCTCATACTTATAATGGAAATACAGGCTATAACAGCTTCTGCTGATTATTGTAATTGAACACAAATAAATCCTGATAAAAACATAACTAGTTTGCCACATAGTATTAAGCCTGAACAGGGAATTTGTTTGGATCAGGATTTCAGAATAATGGAAGCAAATAGAAATGGTAAATTGGAATGTTTCGCTTGACTAACAATTGTATTGGACAGGTACACATTTATCAGCTGTGAGATAATTTGTATTGTATCTGCAGCGACTCTGATCTCCTCTAACATTGGACTGTGATCAAGCTCTGGCTCAGTGATGCAGGACTGCGTAACAGATAATCTGCTAACCACTGTAGCCTGTCTTAAACCAATGGATGCATTTTCCTATTCTAGCACTGGAGAGTATTGAATCATTTGGGTTAGTTCATAGAGAGGAGCTGGGTGGGGAGGATATCATTCCAAAATGGAATCAAGCTACCTCTCTGTCCTTCAAAATAAATGCACAGGCAATGACATGAGCTATTTCAATGGGATGTAACATTTCCTGTCCTGAATTCTCTCTCAAGTGTAGAACCATATAAGCCAATACTACTTACAATAGCAGTGCCATATAAGGTAACAATACAATGATTTAATTTCTTAGCTGGTGGGATATAATCCTGATGTCCTATTTTCATAAACAAAGGAAATCGGGTGGGGATTCATTTTAGTAGTTGAACAAGCTTATCGATGATAATTTAAGAAGTAACACACACAAAACACTGAAGGAACTCAACAGGTCAGGCAGCATCTGTGGAAAGGAATTTACTGGCAATGTTTCGGGTTGTGACTCTTCATCAAGACTGGTCTCAGCCCGAACCGTCAACTTTCCATTGATGCCACTTGTCCTGTTGAGTTCCTCTAGCATTTTGTATGCGTTTCTTTGAAGTTCCAGCATCTGCAGAACCACTTTCATTCATGATCATTTAGGAATACTTTTGTTATGAAGTTCATCCAGGCATCACCTTTTAATTGTCTGTAATGAGTATCCTTAGACCTCCAACATGGTGTACCAGTCACATTGGCTCACTTGTAGGATGGTTATGCTGGAAGCCCTGTTGGTAAGGATGATACTGGGCCACAGTGAACCCCACAGGCAGAACTCAGAATGGAAAGATCAGAGCAATAATCAGTGTACAATGTTGTTTTCCAGTTGACACAACTACTTTGGACCCCAATATTCCAGCCAACACCCTCTCTTAACCTTGCACAGTTAATAACCAATAGTAAGTCCTGACTCTGCTATTTAAGTAGGTCATTCATTGCTCATTGGCTGGATGCTGATTGATTCTGCAAGTCAGAAGATTTTTATTATTATTTCAGTTTGGTAAGGAATCCAAAGTAATATACAGATCACAATGTTTGATGCTACCATGATGGAACAGCTGTCAAACGTGGTGAAGTCAAAGCATAGGGAAGCTGACGGTCCCCCAGTGTCTGTGAATCTTTGAGTCTGCTGGAGGCTGAAGACAGCCTGACCTGGAGTTAGTGTACCTGGGTGAGTCAGTGGCTGGGAGGGAGGAATGGGGTTTATTTTGCTGTTGCTACCTTGCTTGCTTTGCTGTGATCTGTGGGTAAAAAGAATAACAGAGAAGCTTTGTTGTAGGGTAAAAGCAAGAGGTGAAATGGCAAAGGCAGTGCAAGTCTGAGGTGATAGGTGTCAGGTAAACAGACTTACGATGGGTTACTTAAAATGAATGTATGGAATGTTGTTATGCTTATGGGGTAAATATTCATAGTCCACCTCTAGTGGCCCATGGACTGAATGGCAAATATATATTATAATTGGAAATTAATGTGTGTGCAATTGAGAAAAAATAGTTTCTAAGATATTGTAATGCAGGTGGGGTCAGTATTCATAGCCCACATATAGAGGCCCGTGAACTGAATACATTTTGGGCTATTTTGCTGGGAAGTTAAGAATCATTCCTATGCCTGGGATCGGAGTAACAATGGCTAGTTCAGGCAAGGGGAAAAAATAATGAAACACGATTTTTTTTGCAATTAATGTAGTAATTTCATGGTAATGATTACTAATACTGGCTTTTATTCTAGATGTACTTAATGATCTCAATTTAAATTTTCATGTTGGGAGTTAAGTTAATGTTTCCAGCTCAATCATGTAAAGTAATATACAGTAATCATCACACTTTCATTTAGGCTTTAAAGTGCAAAATCAAAAAAAAAAATGGATTTCTGTTCATTGAACTTCCAATGAGCTCTCTTTGAAACCATGAAGGGGGCCAAGGACGGAGGTCAGTGTGGGCATGCACCACAGTATTAAAATCAAGCAGGCAGATATTCAGGATTTCTACCGTGGTGTAAATACAAATGTTCAGTATTGGGAATCACTCTTTCCTACGTTGGCTTATGCATCTACAGCAGGTGTATGCAAATGTAACAGGTGTCTGCAGAGCCACCTTAGTCATGAAGACAGCAGTACCCTTTGTTATTATGCAGTTGGCATTTTGAAACAACAATAATAAGTAATTCCATCTACCCCCCCTCCTTTTTATTTTCCTTTCCAGTCCTGATGAAGGGTCTCGGCTCAAAATGGCAACTATCCATTTCCATAGATACAGCTTGACTTGCTGCGTTCCTCCAGCATTTTGTTTCTATCCACTGTTATAAGACTATTGAATGTTTCCTTAATAAGATAAGATGGGGTCTTGACCTCTCAGTCTTGAGGTTGCACCTGACTGTCTATCTGCACTCTACTTACTCTTTAGCTGTTGCAATTTATTCTGCATTGTGTCTTTGTTTTACCTTGTACTGCCTCAATTCACTGTGTAATGATTTGATCTGTATGAACAGTATGCAAGACAAGCTGTGACCATAAAAAACCAATTCCAGGAATGAATATCTGTTATCTGTAAGAAGGGGCTGTGTACAATCCTGATTTGATGGAGATGGACGTGTGAAGCACGGAGGGACATCTGGTGGAACTTTTGAAATGCCTGTTTCGCTGCCGCTGCTACTGTGTGATCGGAGAAATCTCCGAGAGGAAGGCCCCAAATCTTTGGCTTTGCCTGTTGCTTGGCGGCCGGTGCTAGGGTCGAAGCGCTCGGCAGAGATGGTGCTCGGTGCTCGGTGTCGGAGGGCTGGTCGGAGGCTCAAAGTTTTCGGACGGACTCGGAGTTGGCTGTGGTCGGGGCTCCCAGAGTGCTGTATCGGCAAGCTGCAGCGCTGGAGGTTCATGGCAGGAAGAGTTTTTCTTCCTTCTGCCGTCTGCATGAGATGATGTGCTGTCGGGACTTTGAGACTTTCTTTTAAACCGTGCATGGACTGCTCTTTATCAGGTTATGGTATTGCTTTGCACGTTGAAACTATGTGTTATAATTATGTGGTCTTTGTCAGTTTTTTATCAATTATGGTATTGTCTGCACTGTTGAAACTATATGTTAACTATAACTATACGTAACTATGTGGTTTTGTGTAGGTCTTGTAGCTTTAGGTTTGTCTGATGGGTTTGTAGTTCTTTACCGGGGAACGTGCTAAGACGGTAGCGCGATATCGATACGCAGCAGCCTCTCCGGACTCTGGATTGGGGATTACCAAACGTTATGTGGATTTTCTTGTGTGGTCTGTTTTGTGCTTTTTCGTGATATAATTCTGGAGAAAGTTGTCTCATTTTTTAACTGCGTTGTATTTGTGGTTAATAAATGACAATAAACTGAATCTGAATCTGAAAATAAGAACACACAGAGTTAACATGCCACTTTTTAAATGGAAAAAAAGATGAAAACAAGAACTATGATACAGATCAACATATATTTTTTCTAATCACACAATATTTTTAGAACAAAAGTCTGAATTATACCAAAGGTCAGTGTGGGCTCCTATGAAGTATAATTGCAGTTCCTTTCTAAACAGATGAAAAGCTTTCCTATGATTTGAGTTGAAATTATTTTTCCAACTAAAACATATTAATTTTGACAACTGAAAAAGAATTAACATTGTCATGAACTTCCACAGCTTTGAAGTTTTTGTAAAATAATCAAGACTTTGATGCCTGTCTAGACTGAGAACAGACCCCTGCCACTTAAAGAAACCATCCTAGCAGCCCAGCAATGTCATTCTGATCCAGATGAACAGTTATTTAGCACAAACAGTTGCAATATTAGCTCTACAGTGGAGAACGTTGCTTTAAAGTTTCAGGATAGTGGAAGTTAAATTAAACTATCAAACCCAAAATTTAGTTGATTATTATAGAGTGTATAAATTATGCACCTTGAAATTTGTCTGCTTACAGGCAGCCACAAAGCAGGAAACCTGAATAATCCAATTTAAAAAAAAAAGCAAAAACCACTGCACAGAGAAAGAGAGAACAAAAAACACACATTATACAAACAACAGAAGCAGTCTGAGCCCCAGATCTGCTCCCAGAACAGCCAAACCTCGGTCCCCGGTCCTTCATACCAGCAAGGCAAAAACGCACAGCAGCCAGCTTAGTTCGCAGGCTCGGTGTTGCAGGGAATGGAGTAAACATTTGTGGGAGAGTGAGGAAAATCAGCTCGGCCTTCACCTCCGTACCTGACAGTCAGGCTTCCCGTCTACTTGGCTAACGTTTAAATTATACAAACACCGGGTACTGCCAATTTATAGGACCCGAATCCAGACGCAGCAATACACCTGGTCCACCCAGCCTGAAGCCGTTCTCGATTTCGCCAAATTGGCGCAGTGCTTGGGAGTGATCCAACCTCATACCCGGATTAGGTGGACGGACATCAAAACTCTTCTGCATCCACTCCTCTCCAGGTCTTTCACTCCATCTCCGACAGCGATACCAACTCTGTCTATGACACCGGCTCAAACACGTTCCGCCTCACAATGCCCCAGCAAGGCACATCCCCTGAAGCAGCCTAACCTCCGCCTGTCTGCAGCAATAGTTCACCACAAATTGCTCCAGAAAAGATGTTATAAGTAATGTTTTTAGTCGAACCTCTTGCCATATGACTTACCAGTAAACTGTCACACATCTTTGGTAGTGCCTTCTTAAACTAATGGCCACACATAAAAAGAAAATGAAGTGCGTATTCACTTCATGGCTGAGCATGTCAGTTTCACAGAGCTAAAGAATGATGCAGAAACCGTGATGAACTATTCAGCCCATCGTCACTATGAAATATCTGTGGAAGAGTTTTCCATTTAGTTCCTTTGCCTTCTCCTTGGAACGCAGCAGTTTTCTCTGATTCAATAGTTTTTTGAAAGATACTAAGGAATCTGTCATTTTTTGGCAAGGATCTTAAATATATAGTCACTACCTATTTGCAAATAGAAAAAATAGATCTGCTCTTTGACCATAAGATGAGAAATGAGCAGAATTGGGCCATTCAGTCCATTGAGTCTGCTCTGCTATGTCATCATGGCTGATCCATTTTCCCTCTCAACCCTACTCTCCTGCCTTTTCCCCGTAACCTTTTACACCCTGACAAGTCAAGAACCTATCAACCTCCACCTTAAGTATACTCATTGACCTGACCTCCACAAATTCATCACCATCTGGCTAAAGAAATTCCTCTTCATCACCATTCTAAATGAAAATCCCTCTATTCTGAGGCTGTACCATCTGGTTCTATAGGAAGCATCCTCTCCACATCCACTCTATCCAGACCTTTCAATATTCAATAGGTTTTAATTCAATCCACCTTCATTCTTCTAAATTCCAAAAGTACAGGCCCAGAGCCATCAAACACTCCTCATATGATAACCCTTTCATCCCTGGTATCATTCTCGCGAACCTCCACTGAACCTTATTGAATATCTGTGTGTCCTTTCTTGGATAAGTGGCCCAAAATTGTTCACAATGCTCTGAGTGAGGTCTCACCAGTGCCGTATAAAGCCTCCGAGTTGCATCCTTACTTTTATATTCCTCTTAAGATTGCATTTGCCTTCCTCACCACAAACTCAAACTGCAAGTTAACCTTTAGGGAGTCCTGCATGAGGACTTCCAAGTCACTTTGCACATTTGATTTTTGAATTTTCTGCCCATTTAGAAAATAGTCTATGCTTTGTTCCTTGGAGCAAGGTAAATAAGCATATTTCCTAACACTGTATTCCATTTGCCTCTTCTTTTCCTATTCTCCTAATCTGTCTAAGTCCTAGTGCAACCTCTCTGCTTCCTTAAAGCTACCTGCCCCTCCACCTATCTTCATATCACCCACAAACATTGCCACAAAGCTATCAATTCCATCATCCAAACGAATGGCGTATAACATAAAAAGAAATGGTCCCACACTGATCCCTGCAGAATACCACTAGTCTCTAGCAGCCAACCAGAAAAAGCTCCCTTTATTCCCGCACTTTGCCTCCTGCTAATCAGCCAATCCTCTCAGCGTGCTATTATCTTTCTTGTGATACCACAGGCTTTTAACCTGTAAGCAGCCTCACATACAGCACATTGTCAAAAGCCTTCTGAAAATCCTGCTTGTTACTTACTCAAAGAATTCCAACAGATTTGTCAGGCAAGATAATTCCTTAAGGAAACTATGCTGACTTTTGCCTATTTTATCAAGTGACTCAAAGTAACCTAAGACCTTATGCTTAAAAATTGACTCCAACATCTTTATAACTACTGAGGTCAGATTATCTGGCCTATCATTCCTTTCTTTGGCCTCCCTCCAGCCTTGTCCTTGTCCCCAATTACTACCTTTCTTGCATTATTTTTCTGCAGTTCGATATCTACTTGACTCTCTTTTACTCTTAAATATATATGAGAAAACGTTTGGAATCCTCTTTGATATTATTGGCTAGCTTATCTTCATACTTCATCTTTTCCCTCCTTATGGCTTTTAGTTGCCTTCTGTCAGTTTTTAGAAGCTTCCTGATCCTTCAACTTCCCAGTAATTTTTGCTCTATTATATGCCATCTCTTTTGCTCTTGTCAGCCTCAGCTGCTTCATCCTTTCTTCAGAATACTTCTTCTTTGGGATGTATCTATCTTGCGCCTTCCTAATAAAAAAAATCAAGCTGTTCTGCCGTTGCCCCTGTTAGAGTCCCTTTCCAATTGATGTTGGCCAGCTCCTCTCCCTTGCTTCTGTAATTCCCTTTACTTCACTGTAATCCTTAATACAGCTTTGTCATTCAATAGCTTCTCGCTTTCAAATTGCAGGGTGAAGTCTATCATATTATAATCACTGTAAGGTTCCCTTACCTTAAGCTTCCTAATTAAATCCAGTTCATTACACAACACCAAATCCAGAATAGCCTTTGCCCAAGTGGGCTCAGCCACAAGCTGCTCTGAAAAGCCATCTTGTAGGTATTTTACAAATTTCCTCTCATGGGATGCAGCACCAACCTAATTTTCCCAATATACCAATATATTGAAATTCCCATTGACTACCATAACGTTGCTCTTTTGACATGCATTTTCTATCTCTGGTTGTAATTTGTAGCCCACATCCTGGCTGCTGTTTGAAAGCATGTATACAATTCCCATTGTGAGTTACCAGGACTCCAAGTGTGATGCCGCCAGGAGCTTAGCTTCCGGTGGGGTCATCCATCGTGGGAAGGTGAAGGGAAAGGTTCCAGATTAAAAGTTAAATAACCAAGATCCCAGCAGTGGAGCTGATGATGACCATCACAATGGCAGTGAAGGCTGCAGCAGTGAAGAGACCCCAGTCTTGCATGTGTTATGTACTCATGACACATGACAGTGGTACCCTTGTCACGTGACTGGGGTTGAAGCTATACTGGACTTGAGGTAATGGTCTTGTGATGGTGGAGTGATGTCATTTTCCTGCCAGTAGAGATCATGTGACAGGTTTTTTTTACAGGGTATTAAAAGGAAGACCCCTCCCTGTGAGGAGTGGCAGTTCGTGGCTGGATTTGCCATGTTGACTTCATGCCACTGCGTGATTTAATGTGATGATGCAGTTTAGTTGAAGGATGAAGTTTTTATCTAATGCCTAAAGTTTAAAAGGTCATTGCCAGCAGTTTCTTTACAATACTGCTAGTTGAGAATCAGTGGAGAGTGAAGATCAGAGTTCGGGAGTTAAAGATCGAGGAGAATTGATTTTTGACGGTGAAACGGGTTTGACCTTGTTTAATCCTTATTCGGAAGGAATTCGTTGACTGTTCTCGTGTTAATCTCTGCGGGATAGCAGAAGATTGAGGACAGTGTGATAAAGGAAAGGTCAGTGCCTTTAAGCCGTTTTGTTTCGTAAATTCTTCGTGGGAAAAGTTTGATGTCGGGGATCGAAGCAAAACGACGTGAAAGAGAATTTAAATCATCTTAAAAAGTCTCCCCTTTAAATGGACTGTGAGCATTTTTGAACTTCTGGCAATACTACTTTAAAGAACTGTTCTTGCAACATCGCTTTAAGGACTGTAAGCTTCATTGCTTTAAGAACTGTTTAAGCTGCTGCACAGCAGCTGATTTCCGGTTACGTTAGTGTTTGTTTACTTTTGGGGGGGTTTGTTTTCAGTGTTTAGTAAACGTGTTGTTTGTTATAAAAAACCCATGCCAAACTCACATATTTATTGTTGCCTGAATACGTAACACATGCCATGACTGGGGACCCTGAGCCCGATCTGCCAAGCACCATGTGATGGCGGCCTATGCGTGATAACCAAAGTCTCTCATAGTAAGGAAATAACCCCTTGGGAGAACATCATATTTGACTTGAGCAATCACTCTACTACTACAGTTGGTGGGATTAGGATGGGAAGATCTTTTATGACCAGTTTTCTAACTGATGCACAGTGGGCTCATGCCTTCTGTTATGTTGTAAGTTTTCTATGATTCTGTAATCTCATTTTCTTACCGTTCCTACATACGTCAGTAGAGGAGATAATTGATCAAAATTACAGGGAAGTAGTCACCCCGAAGTTGCAGAGTAGCTGGGTGACTGTCAGGAGAAATGGAAATCGGCAGTTAGAGCAGAACACACCTGTGGCCATTCACCTCAAAAATAAGTATATCACTTTGGAAATTTTTGTAGGGGTGACCTCGTGGGAGAATGCCACTGCAGCTGGGTTACAGGCACTGAACATGGGTCTGTGGTGCAGAAGGGAAAGAGAGAGAAGAAAGGTGTGGTAGTGATAGGGGAATCAATAGTGAGGGGAACAGACAGGAGATTCTGTGGATGAGAACAGAACACCCAGATGGTATGTTACCTCCTGGGTGCTAGGGTCAGGGACATCTCAGATCGCATCCACAACATTTTGGAGAAGGAGGGAGAGTAGCCAAATGTCTCGGTACACATTGGTGCCAATGTCATAGGAAGGAAAAGCAAAGAGGTCCTGAAAAGAGAATTTAGAGAGCTAGGTAGAAAGCTGAGAAGCAGGAACTCCCAGGTAGTAATTTCTGGATTGCTGCCTGTGCCACATGCCAGTGAAGGTAGAAACAGGAAGATCTGGCAGATAAGTTTGTGGCTGAGAAGCTGGTGCAGGGGGCAGGGCTTCAGGTTCTTGGATCACTGGGACCTCTTCTGGGGGAGGTATGAGCTGTTCAAAAGTGGGGTGTTGCACATGGACACGAGGGGGACCAATATTCTTATGAGCAGGTTTGGTAGAGCTGTTGGGGAGGGTTTAAACTAATTTGGCAGGGGGGTGGGAACTGGAGTGAAGAGACTCAGGATAGGACGGATGGTAAAAAAGTAAAGACAGCGTGCAGTCAGTCTGTCAGGAAGGGCAGGCAGGTGATGGGACTTAGCTGCAGCCAACAGGCTGAGTGTCAAAACATTAGGGATGCAGAATTAGAAAGGATAGCAAACACAGTACTCAAGGTGTTGTATCTAAATGCGTGTAGTATAAGAAATAAGGTAGATTATCTTGCATCTCAGATTTCTCCTCAGTGTTGGCATTTGCTCAACTGGTGAAGAGTAACCTGAATGATATATTTTGCTTTACAAGATGAAACAGGTGTAACAAGAGTTCGAATGACAAAATCTCTCTATCAAGGTGATTGCATCTCCCATTGTACCATGCATGTGGTGCTCTGCATTTGACAAGCTAGAAAGTACTCAAACTCATTTGCTAATGTAATTTAGTACTTGCTTAACATTTTTTCTTTGGGATTCTAAGAGTGGCAGTAATTATATCTCTGTTGACAGAAAATTCCAAAGTATTTCCAACTCACTTAACGTTTTTCTTTAGTATTCTAAGAGTGGCAGAGATTATATTTCAATACAGAGAATATTCCAAATAAACGAGTCATTCAAATTTCAAAGATGCTCAGAATTTTGAAAATGAAACCTAGTGAGATGATATAAATCTGAAATAAGAACAGAAAATATTGGAAACAGTCAGCAAGCCAGGAAAGGAAATCTGCCTTTTTGAGACTCCAGATTTTTAATTTACTTACAGAATGGACTAGTAATTATGGTCACTCATAGTTTGACAGTAAATGCCAACATTTTCAGTGATATATTTTATTATTAAACATTAAAACACCTTAAGCTATCAACTGCTTAATAAACTGGAAACCTACTATAACCCACCCTTACAGCATTTGCTATAGCTCAACATGAGGCTAACAGGTGACTTCTACTCTAACTGAATTACAGGAAAAATGAACTCATCAAATATTTGGTCAACCAATGGGCCATTGACCTGAAATGTTGAATCTGTTTCACGCTCCAGAGATACTGACTGACTTTCTGGGTACCTCCACATTTTCTTTTTTTCATATATATCTGTAAGTGAAGTTGCTTGCTCTATTTCAGAGCTAAGAATGCATCATTCATTAGGAAGTGTCTTCTCTGAAACAGCTCACAGTAATGTTTCACAATCTTTTCCAATTTCCATTCCTTTCCTCCAGGCATCTGTGTTTGTGGGATAATCCCTCTTATCTAGTCTGTGAAATGATCTTGCCTAACTAGCCATGGAAAGGTTTGAATTCCCACATTAAAAGCACTGTCAATCTTTTTGTGCACTGTACAGTGTATGTAGATGTCATTTGTGAAACTATTAGCATGCTTAAGACATATCATTATCTTAGATCTTATGGGGCTATAGAACTCAATGAAAAAAATCTCCTTCAAAGTAAGTTTCTGTCTTTATTCATCAGGATCCTCTGAATGGTGAACTCTTCTTCCACTGAAGCTCAGTTTTTCCATTTGCGAAACTGGAGTCTGTCTTCTACAGTTAATTTTGTTCACACATTATTCAGGTAAAACCTTACTCCAAATGCTATGGCTTACTAAAGATGTAAGAACCACATCTTGTGGAATATAAAACCTGTTAAAATTCAAATAATGTGTTCAGTTCTTTCTTTCTGTACTACCCCCATAAGAAGCAAAAGCTACCTTGTATTTAAAGATAATTCTCTTTCATCCCTTGAATTTGAACTTCATTTATTCATTTTTGACTATGCCATGAAAATATGCTTTCCATTATATTCACTGTCCTGTAATCCTTTCCACAACAAGAATGCTAGGATTTTGTGCGGAATTCTTTTGAATAATATTATTGGATTTTACTTAGATGCAAAGTTTTTTCTTCCCCCACCCTCCTCTCCCCACCAATCCAGTACCTTGCCATTCCTGGATGCTGTAATTGTTTTGATCACCTTATGTGAGAGAGGAAAACTTGTCAGATTTTATGGTCCAGATGAGTATCTTGATGTTTGCTCATGTTTTAAATACTGTATATACTTTCAAGCATGTTCACAAGTCTGGGCCCACCTGTGTATATGTGTATTAAACATCATGAGTGAATGAAGCTATTTGCACATGATATTTGAGGCTTTCTGTTGGCCAAAGAAATCCTTAGCGAAAAGCAAACTTCAGGGGTGATGGAAGATCTATGTGGATATACATGACTCCCACTTTAGAGTTGTAGAGTTATAGAGTTACAGCACAGAACAGGCTCTTTGGCCCATCTAGTCCATGCAAAACTATTCTGTGTAGTCCCATTGATCCCTGCCATACATCCCATACCCCTCCCATACATGTACTTACCCAAATTTCTCTTGGATGTTGAAATTGAACCAACAGCCACCATTTCTGCTGGCAGCTCTCAACACCATCTGAATGAAGAAGTTCCTCCTCAAGGTTCCCCTTAAATATTTCACCTTTCACCCCTAACCTATGTAGTATCCGTGCCTCCAATTTACCCCCGTTTGCCTAGGGTGAACCACCGTCGCCCCGTCAACAGTGCAATACTCTGGTGTAAATATGGTGTAATGTCCCCCAAGTACATGCTCTCAACACAAATATCAGACAATACACCGAAGGCGAGTAAATAATTGCAACTTTATAGTTATTTCTTAGTGATTTCCTAGTGATGGGTTAATAAAAACAGATAAACTAAAGGCACCAAATCAGTAAATTTATCAATTTGTGCACATAATACTTTAATACGTTGGAGTTCACGCCTCTGGTTCCATCCACAACGACCTTCCGAGCCTTCGGCCACCATCTGAGCGGCTGACGTCCAGTATCCGCTGCCCTGGAATTGCTGTCCGCTCCTCACACGTCCATCCTCCTCGCTCGCCTCCCGAACAAGACTACGCACTCCCGCTCAGCTCACACATACAAGATAGCATAACAATTCTCCATTGGTTAGTTCCCCCTTATCTGCAGTTATAACCCAAACATTCCAGATACAGAAACCATTACAGCATTAAGTAACATTACAGAGAAGCCATTTCATTATAACAATACAGAGAAGTCATTTCATTATCCTGAACAGTTAACACCACAGTTACTGGTACTGAGAGCCCTACACCTATAACCTCTAGTCTCACCCATCCTCAGTAGAAAAACAAGCAAGAGAATATCTGCAGATGCTGGATATCCAAGCAAAACACACAAAATGCTGGAAGAACTCAGCGGGCCAGTCAGTATGTATGGTAAAGAGTAAAGAGTGGAGGTTTTGGGCTGATACCCTTCATCGGTACACCTTATCCATAGATGCTGCCTGGCCTGCTGAATTCCTCCAGCATCTTGTGCTTGTTTCTCTGTAGAAAAAACCTGCTTTCACTTATCCCACATAGACCCCACGTAATTTTGTACACCACTATAAAGTTTCTCCTCATTCTCCTACCCTCCAGGAAATAAAGTCCTAAACTGTTCATTCAACCATTCCCCATAACTCAAGTCCTCAAGTCCCGGCAACATCCTTTGTAAATTTTGCCAGTACTCTTTCAATCTTATTTATATCTGTACCTTCCATGCAGGCAGGTGACCAAAATTGCACACAGTACTCCAAATTTGGCCTCACTGACATCTTATACAACTTCAACATAACATTCCAACTCCCGTACTCGGTACTTTGAGTTTATGAAGGTCAAAGTGCCAGAAGTTCTCTTTATGAGCCTATCTACCTGTGATGTCATCTTCAAGGAATTATGGATCTGTATTCCAAGATCCCTCTGTTCTACCACAATTCTCAGTGTCTCAAGGCTCACTGTGTAGTCCTACCCTGGTTTGTCCTCTCACACATGTCTGCATTGCATACCATCTGCCACTTTTCAGCCTATTTTTCCAGCTGGTCCAGATCCTGCTACATGCTTTGATAGCCCTCTTCACTGTTCACTATGTCTCTAATCTTTGCGTCATCTGCAAACTTGTAGATCCAGTTTATCCAGATCATTTATATAGAAGACAAACAAGAACGGACCAGGTACTGATCCTTGCAGAACACTACTAGTCATGGGCCTCCAGTTAAAAAGGCAACCATCCACTACCACTCTTTGCCTTCTCCCACGAAGGCAGTGTCTCATTAACTTTACTATCTCATCTTGAATGCCGAGTAATGGAACCTTCTTGAACAACCTCTTATACGGGACTTTGTCAAGCACCTTGTAGACAACATCCACTGCATTTCCTTCATCAACTTCCCTTGTAACCTCCACAAAAACTCTATAAGATTAGTAAGACATGACGTATCATGCACTAAACCATGTGATTATCTCTAATTATTCCCTGTCTATCCAAGTATTGAAATATCCTGTCTCTTATAATATCTTCCAATAATTTACCTCCTACTGACATCAAATACACTGCCCTTTAATTTCCTTGTTTGTTGTTAGAGTCTTTCTTAAACAACAGAACAACATTAGCTATCCTCCAATCCTCTGGCACCTCACCATGTAAAGACATTTTAAAAACCTCTGCAATTTTTGCATTAACTTTCCGCAAGGTTCGAGGAGACATCTTGTTAGGGACTGGGGATTAATTGACCCTAATTTGCCTCAAGACAGCAAGCACCTCCTCATCTGTAATCTGTTTGTAGTCCATGACTTCACTGCTGTTTTGTCTTAGTACTATAGACACTGTGTCCATCTCTTGAGTAAATATAGGAGCAAAAAAAATGCAATTAAGGCTTTCCTATCTCTTTAGGCTCCATGCATAGATGATCATGCTGACCTTCAAGAGGATCAATTCTGTTCCTTGCAATCCTCCTAATATATCTATAAAAGCCGTTGGGATTCTCCTTCACCTTGTCTGCTAGAACAACCTCATGCCTTTTTTCAGCCTTCTTCATTTACCTCTTAAATGTCAAGCATTTTGTACACTCTTCAAATACCTAATTTCTTTCTTCCTGCCTGTACCTGCTATGTACCTCTTCTTCTTAACTGAGACCTCAGTATCCCTCAAAAAACAAGGTTCCCTAAACCCGTTAACCCTGCCTTTTACTCCAACAGAAACAGGCAAACTCTGTTTCACTTTTGAAGGCTTTGCACTTTCCAAGCATTCATTTGCCGGGAAAAAAAATCCTATTCCACACTTGCTGGGTGCACTCTAATACCTCAAAATTGCCCTTTCTCAATTTAGAGTCACAACCTGAGGACCAGACTAAACTTCTTCATAATTATCTTGAAACTACTGGAATTATGATAACTCGATCCATAGTGATCCCTACTCACTCTCCTGTCATCTGCCCTTTCTCGTTCCCTAACAGGAGGTCAGTATCATACTCTCTCTAGTTGAGACCTCTTAATATTGATTAAAGAAACCTTCCTGAACATTTCTGACAAGCTATATCCCATTCAGCCCTTTTACAGTATGGGAGTCCCATTCAATGCAATCACAACCTTATATTTTTTTCAACTCTCTGATATCTCTCGACAAATCTGTTGCTTTAAGTTCTGCTGACTATTGGGAATCTATAGTATCATCCCAGTGACTTGGTCATCCCTTTCTTATTCCTCAATTCCACCCGTATTTCCTTAGTAGATGAGCCTTCCAGCCTGTCTTGTCTAAACACTGCCATGATATTTTCCCTGACTGGTAATCCCATCCCTTTATTCCCTCCTGCTCTGTCATGTCCAAATGGAACCCTGGAACACCGAGCTTCCAGTCCTGACCCTCCTGCAACTATGTCTGCCTGGAGGTCACTGACCAGTGGTTTGGCTGGGAATCTGTCCTGGGATCCCTTCTCTTCATGATTTTTAGAAATAAATTGGATGAGTAAGTGGAAGGGCGAGTTAGTGAGTTTGCAGATGACACAAAGATTGGTGGAATTGTGAATAACATGGAGGGTTGCTGTTGGTTACAACGCAACATTCTCAGGCTGTAAAGCTCGGCTGACAAGTGGCAGAAGGAGCTCAGTCCAGAAAAGCGTGAAGTCATTTACTTTGGAAAGTCAAATTTGAAGGCAGAATACAGGGTGAACGGCAGGGTTCATTGCAGTGTGGATGAACAGCAGGATCTTGGGGCCCATATCCATGCATAACTCAAATTTGCTGTGCATGTTGACAGGTTTGTTGTGTCACCCTTCATTACTCAGGGGACTGAGTTCAAGAGCTATGAGGTAATGTTAAATCCCTATAAAACCCTGGTTAGACCACACTTAGAATATTGTGGTCAGTTCTGACCACCTCATTAAAGGAAGGATGTGGAATCTTAGAGAGGGCACAGAAGAGATCTACCAGGATGTTGTCAGGACTGGAGGGCTTGCTGAGACTTGATAGAGGTGTACAAGGTGATAAGAGCATAGATAGAGTGGCCAGCCAGAGGTTTTTTTCCCAACGCAGAAATGTCTAATATGAAGGAGTATAATTTTAAGATAATTGGAGTATAGACTTTGAACTGACATTGGTATAGTTCAGAACCTTAGTCCACCATGCTCAACCTTTCAATTCCTTTCTTTGTATGTAGGCATAACAACATTTTCCCTCCACAACCATTCCACCATCTGCTCTGGCACACTGGTGCCCATCCCCGGCAAGTTGACAGGGTTGTTAAGAAAGCATATGACGTGTTGCCCTTCATTACTCAGGGATTGAGAGGCACGAGGTGCTCTTTAAAGTGGGGATGGGGCGCGTGGTACTAACTATTAGATTCTGACTTTCAGTGAATTAAAGTTAGGAATGGAGGTTGGTGCGAGCTGAAGCAATTGCAATGTTAATGAAGAAAGGTTTGAGTATTTTAGTCTGTAGGTTCAAACTTAGCATACAGCCTGTCTCTGGAGCAAATGGTGCATTAGTCTAAATCATTGGTAATGGTTATGCTTGTCTCACACTAAAATTGCTGAGAAATTGTTAGGAATTGAGACATTTTGCAACTAGTGTCATCAATAAGAGCCGTGGTGTACGTTAGAGCTGACAGTCAAATATGTGTCAAATGGTAGTTAATGACTTAGAGCATCAAAGCTGTATTTACTCTGGACATACTATACATTAAACAGGATGATAAGTAAACTGTGAGCTTTCAACTCACAAGCAGAATGCTTTGGCTGTTCAACTAGGAGGGAAAAAGATAAATTGACTTTATACAACAAAACTATTAGTGGTGGCTGCAGTGTAAATGCAATCACACATGGGCAGGCATAGCCAATTTGACTGGCATTTCGTTTTGAATTGGCTACTCATTCCGTTACCCAAATGTTAAATCAATACTCTCAGGTAGGCTTGAATGTGAATTTCTGTGGCATGATTTCCATGCTCAGATCATAAAGTACTTACAGGATTATTTCACAAAATGAATACATGCCAACGTCAGGCACTAGATGCAGTCATGCTTGGCCATATCTAACATTCATGCTATTTCCAAGTAGTCCTGCTGTCATTGTTAAGACAAGACCAAAGGATAGACAATTGCAAGAGAATGTTTCATGATGAGAATTTAGACATATTTGCAATCTGCAATTGAAATTCTCCACTATTCTGTACAGTCTCTTAGTTGACATTAGCACAATTAGACTTGGCGATTCTAGGCCGGTGCCCCTGACTGAAGCGTTGCGGGAGGACACGGGGCATCAAGAGCAGCAGGTCAGCTGCCAGGGGGTCATGTGTCCAGAGATCTGCGCCTTTTGGGGGCCGACTCTCAGGGCGCAGAGCTCAGAAGAATTGACGCAACAGACTGAACATTGTAAGTCAACGAGTTGTTTGTTACGTCTCCCCTCTCACTGCGAAATGGGGCACCTCTTTTTCGAGATAGAGAGAGAGAGAGAGAGAGAGAGAGAGAGAGAGAGAGAGACTATGGTATGTTGAATTACCGGGTGAATGAGTAGTTTTTGGGGAAATGCACGTCTGTGTCTTTATGTTAATGCATGCGCCATTCTTGTGTGCTCGGCGGAGGGTGCTGAATCCTTTTTCTGGTAGGGGTGGGGAGGGGGATCATCACCTTGCTGCATATTGTATACATTTCCCTGAAATTAAATGTACCTATTGAACCTATCGAACATTGTTTTGCGCGGTCCATTTCCCAGTGAGCGGAGACAATAAAGGCAAACGTCACGAACAAGGATAGTGCAGGTGATGTAGAAGATCCCAATAGCCATTGCAGGAGCACTGACCTATTCATTTAGAGCAGGGGTTCCCGGCCTTTTTGATGCCATGAACCAATACCATTACGCAAAGGGTCTGTGGACCCCAGGTGGGAACCCCTGACCCCCGGGAGTCATTGAGCATCAACCCTGCTGACATTTTTTTGGTTAATTCATGTACATGTACAGGGATTCTCAAACCTCTTGGTCAGCTTGTTGACAAGTTACTGATTTTGAGTTTAGGAACATAGCAGGTGCAGTAAGACAGATGTCCAGCTCCTGCCTCATGGCTCTAGTGAACTGGGTTCAATACTGACTTGCTGGTGCTTTCTATGTGGAGTTTGCATGTTTTCCCCGTGACTGGATTTCCTTAGGTGCTCTGGTTTTAGCCCACAGCCCAAAGATCTGCAGGTTTGTAGGTAATGTACCTGGGAATGGGACTGAGGAGTTCTGTTCAAACTAACTGGAGGTGAGGATAATGAGTGGACATGGGGAAAATTCATTGAGTGGCTGGTGGCTGGAGAGATGGAGGAAAGTGTAAGGGGGAGGAGAGGGTAAAGAAGGTAGGGAAGGTGTTGGAGAGTAGTGGGTGTTGACAATGGTAGGGTGAAGAGAATGTGCTGAGAATGGGCAGGATGAAGAGCAGGACTGGAGAATGGATTCTAGAGAACAGGAGAAGTTGAGTGGATGAGGAAAGAGAGATGGAGGGTGGCATGGGAGAGCAGGAGGGCTGGAGTGGGAGTCATTGAGATTGGAGAGACGGGAGCAAGTAGTGGAGAGTGAGGGTGGAGAACGGTGGAAGGAAAGCAGCAGTGGGAGCCACCCCTGATTTAACCCTAACCTACTCACAAGGAAGGAAAGGAAAGGAAATGAGGAGAGATTGAGGGAGGGACCCTGGAGGTAGTGAAAGCGAGGGAATGAGCAGCAGTTTCTTTAGCCAGGGGGTGGGAACCTGTGGGATTCATTGGCCGTGGAGGCCAAGTCACTGAGTATGTTTAAAGTGGAGCTTGATAGGTTTTTGATTGGTAAGGGTGTCAAATGATACAGGGAGAAAGCAGGAGAATGGGGTTGGGAGGGATAATAAATCAGCCACGATGAGGTGGCAGAGCTGACTCGATTGGCTGAATAGCCTAACCCTTCACCTCTGTCTTACACTCTTAAGTGAGGGTTGAAGCAGGAAGGGAGGTGGCTGGAGGATGCCTATGGAGGAAGAGTTTGTAAGGGGTGGAAAGGAGGAAGAGTTAGGGAATGGGATTGGTCGAGGGAGGGAAGATCTTGGGGGTGAAGGAACTGAAGGATGGATTAAGGGGGAATAGATTGAGGGAAGGGGTGTGAAAATAGATATGATAAAGAGCATGTCTATCTGTATTCCGGAATGAATTACAGGTAACTTCCACCACCACCCTAAGAGCAGATAAAATACAAAGTCTAAAACGATAGCTCGATCTCTGTAATCGCAACCACTTTCTTTATTTGTAGGAATGCATTGGCTTCTGTGTGATTTGTTTAACAAAAGACCAGAGAAAATATAAAGAAAGGGGAGTTTATAATTAGAATTACTCAGCCTTTCTCCTATTATACCTTTCAGCTTGTGCTGGGTAACATAATGAACCTTACCTTGTTGACAGGAATTTGAATCTAGTTATGTAGAGATACACAGAGACAATTTTTCTATCAAGAACCTGACATATTTTATTTTTCTTGTTTGAGAATGAAATAATGTTACAGGATGTTGCTTCAGCTTCAAGTCAGCAGAGGGTGTTGGGAACATTTGTGCTGTTATATATAATTTTAATTATAAACTGATTTGCATGCATAATTAATGTGAGCTTCTGTCTGTGAACAGATGCCAGTTGTTAATTTGATTATTCCATGACTAATTCAACGCAATGCAAATTCCTCAAAGGTATCTCTTCTGAAAGCAATAAAAGAAAACTGACTAATGTAAAGCAGAATTCACTTGGACAGGAAGAAAAGCCCTAGCTTATAGCTGCCACCTACACCAGGCACTTATTGGCAGTGGCGGAGCACATTTGGACCACCTTTTGGACCCGAATAAGAGAGGAAGACCGCTGTGAAGAAAGCTACGTCATAGAAAAGTATAACACAGAAACAGGCCCTTCAGCCCATCTAGTCCATGCTTAACCTTTTAGATTGTCTACTCCCATCGACCTGCACTCGGACCATAGCCCTCCATGCCCCTCCCATCCACATACCAATCCAAACTTCTCTTAAATGTTGAAATCGAGCTCGCAGGCATGGCTTATGCTGGCAGCTCTTTCCACCCTCTTACAGCCCTCTGAATGAAGAAGTTTCCCCTCACCTTCCTCTTAAACTTTTGAAGAATCTTAGTGAATCAAATTGGAATCACAAGTTCCGACATAAAGCATAGAAGAAATTAGAGCATGTGAAGTGTGGATTGTTGATGTCCTGAAGTTTGTCCTTCTGGATCTGGGTTGATGTACCTTTTCAACATATTTGTATAGTCTGATCCCGAAGACCATCAATATTCAGAATAAGAACACTATTTTTGCCTTTGGATGGTTGTATATGTTAGGGAACACGTAAAACTCCACTGGCAAAATAATTTAGATTTAATCAAGACCATTTTGCTGACTAAGAACATCAGAATTAGAATCAGGTTTATTATCACCGGCATGTGTCATGAAATTTGTTAACTTAGCAGCAGCAGTTCAATGCAATACATGATAATATAGAAAGAAAGAAAATCAATCAATCAGTTACAGTAAGTATATATATGTATATTGAATCAATTGAAATAGTGCAAAACAGAAATAATGTATATTAAAAAAGTGAGTTATTGTTCATGGGTTCAATGTCCATTTAGGAACCATATGGCAGAGGGGAAGAAGCTGATCCTGAATTCACATATAACTATTTACTCAACACACTTGTCTTTGACTTTAGGAGCTTAAGTGCAATAGAGGTGTTTTCCATGTTGCATTCAGTACCAATAAGGTGGGTTGGTATTGTCCATATGAGGCTACTTCATCGCAGGATGGCTGCTGTGCCATTGAAAATGCAGAGCACTTTTATTACCAAATGGAAATCCCCAATTAGGTTATCATTGTTCCTGATGTAAATTTAATCAGGCTCTGAACTAATGGAATTGAATGCTATGGAGAGGTACGCTGAACAGATTATGCTTGCAAGGGCTACGTGCATAATAGAATCATATGAAGTCAAGCACCTGATGAAGGCTAGCTTTCTAAATGTGGAGCCTCGCAATATTATTATGCATGCATTGTCTGTGTGCAGGTGGGGGGTGGTATTAGTGCAGGTAGTGGGGGCTATGAGCCAACTTTAAACACAGTTATGGTGGCTGAGCTCTCGAAAGTGAATGCCAGTTTGCAACATCGGGCTCTGTAGGATGAACTCAAAATGAACAAGGAGCTTGGCCTTATGAAATCCTTGTGAATACTTCAGAGATTCACAATGTGTGGTTTAGAATAGGAAGGGTTTTTCGAGGGTTATGGGCAAGATGCAGGCAAATGGGACTAGCTTAGACCACCATCTCGCCAGTATGGGTGAGATGAGTGGAGGGCTTGTTCCTGTGCTGTATTACTCTATGACTCTAATCTGCTGTCACTCAATGAGGAAGAATAAAGTAACGACAAAATCTATACCAAGGGTTGTGCCCTGGAGATCTAACTTAAGTGCCTCATATTTCTTGCTTGTGAATGGGTACCCTCCAACCTGATAAAGTCCCACTTGTGGTGAATGGTGTGGATGGCTTCTTGCAGCGCGGTTGAGGCTGCCGTTAATTACACTTGCTGAAGTGGCTTTCCAGACCAACGTTTTCAAGTAAAGATCATTGAGATTTTCTGACATTTGCAATCAATGTGATTTAGCATTTCCTTTAAACCAGCTAAATCTTTTGTCAGCCTGAAATAAGAAAAAGAGACTTTACATATTCAATCGCTCCAAGTATTTTCTACAAGATTAGAATTGCTGCTGCTTTAGCGAGCACAAAGAAATATTTGTCTTAGCATAAAAACCATTTGATGCCATTATTCTAATGAAACTGTGCCTATTTGATGGATGTGAAATAAAAGGAAAAATGAAAAGCAATACACACAAAACACTGTAAGAATTCAGCAGGTCAGGCAGCATCTATGGAAAAGAATATGCAGTCAATGTTTTGGGATGAGCCCCTTCTTCAGGACTGAGAAGGAAGAGGGAAGATATCAGAATAAAAAGGTAGAAAGACGGGAAGGGAGCTAGTTGGAAGGTGATGGCTGAGGCCAGGTGGGTGGGAAAGGTCAAGGGCTGGAGAAGAAAGAATCTGATAGGAGAGGAGAGTGGACCATGGGAGAAAGGGAAGGAGGAGAGGACCCAGGGGGAAGTGAGAGGCAGGTGAGAAGAAGCAAAAGGTCAGAGTGGGGAAAAAAGGAAGGTAGTGGGGGAATTTGATTACTGGAAGGAGAAATTGATATTCATGCCATCGAATTGGAGGGTATCCAGACAGAATATAAGATGTTGCTCCTCTACCCTGATTCTGGCCTCATCTTGACACAAGAGGAGGCCATAGAGCGACATGTCGGAACGGGAGCGTGAATTGGAATTGAAATGTCTGGCCACCGGGATGCCCCTCTTGTGGCAGATGTTGCGGAGGTGCTCAACAAGGCGGTCCCCCAATTTACGACGGGTCTCAGCAATGTAGAGGAGGCTGCATCAGGAGCACCTGACCAACAGATGGCCCCAGCAGATTCGCAGGTGAAATGTTGCCTCACCTGGAAAGGCTGGTTGGGGCCCTGAATGGAGGTAAGGGAGGAGGTGTAGGGGCAGGTGTAGAATGTAGGCTGCTAGCAGGGGTAAGAGCCTGGAGGGAGATTAATGAGGAGGGACGAACAAACAAGGGTATCATGGAGGGAATGATATGTTTGGAGACAGGTGTATTTCCATATGAAGGGTATAAATGTTCACGGGTTAATTTATTATTGTACATGCACTCTTACAGTTTATCACATTGAGTAACTCGGGTCAATGTTTCAAACCCCCTCATGGATACATTACTTGTGATTGCCAAATGTGACTAAAGTAGGGTGAAATGGAGAACTGACTCTGCCCATGCGTGCACACTGTTGACTTAAGTGAGAAGAACTCCTTTATAATAAGTACAGTATGGATTTTAGTTTGCCAAATTTATACTGGTCTCAGCGTGTGGCTGATATACACAAATGTCACCTTTGTCAAGTGTCATTGAAATGTAAAGAATATGAAGTAGGAGCTAAGCCATTGAGTCCTCAATACTTTGCCTTTCTTTACTAATGTTTAGGTAACGAATCACCTCCAAGAGGACCACAACCTTGTCATTGGGTTTGGAGGCTTGCATGTCACAGTGATCCAGAGAACTTTACTGGCTGGAGTCAGGGCTTTAGGCTTTGGTTGTTGGTAGGGTCACCCATGTCAAACAGGTCAGACTAACAGTGGTCCACTGGTCCTCCAGGTTTCATGGGGTTCAGCTCAGGACTAACAACCCAGATCGGTCAAGCAAAACTTATGAAAGCGGCAATGAAGAATCCTTCTACATCTGTGTGTGATGGTACTCCAGCATGACTGACAGTAAACCAAGAGGAAACTACTGACACGGTGAAGGAAACAGTAAATGTCACCAGATAGGGAGGATCTTCATTGCTGCCCTAAAAGCCTGTGGCATATTGGGCAAAAGAAGAAGGCACCAACAACACACACAAAATGTTGGTGGAACACAGCAGGCCAGGCAGCATCTATAGGGAGAAGCGCTGTCAAGGTTTCAGGCAACAAATCTGCTTTGCTATCTTACTCCAAGGATATTCTATATAAAAAAATCTTTTTTTTAATTAGTGGTTCTGGGTAGCAGCAACGCTCCATTCCTTGCATGTCAATTTAATCTCCAGAGGATAGGTTCCCAAATTTCCCTTGGCATCTCCTCGAAATAAAACTTCAGAATGCCATACACCCAAAGGTACTGATATTAAGAGTATTGAGAAAATGTTAACATTTTTTGTTGTGCAACATCCTTTGGGGAAGTTTTGGAAGTAAGGAGGCATGTGGTGCATCACTTAGCGCTGCTAACTCACAGCTTTGGTGATCCTGACCTCATGTGCCGTGCATGTGGAGTTGTAACTTATACTATGGTCTTGAGATCTCTAGTTTTCTCCCACATCCAGAGGCCTGCTAGCTGGTTAACTGTCTCTTGTAAATAACCCGTAGCCTACATGGTAGGAGAGTTGTGAGGGTGCAAGAGAGAATTTGTTACAGGAATGTAAGAGGATGGGACAGGGGGATTGGGAAAGATGAGCTGGCATAGACCAATGGGCTGACTGGACTCCTATTTTATAAGGAAATGTAAGTATTGCCTTACATGGACACTGTCAAGCAAGTACTGCTTTATTAATAATAACATCTTTTTTCAAAGGATTTTTTAAACACAAGTAAGAGTTCCCATAATTACTGCTGTTTTTTCAAGAATGTCTAAGTATTACTTATAGGTCTCACCCTATTGTTGAGGTCAGACTGATTGAATTTATGTTTCCTCTTACCATAAGCATTTTTTAGTGAATTTATGTCATCTCAGGACTGAATTGTCTGAATTTGTCAAAGGCTTAGACATCTGCTTTAGAGAAACCTGGAAGTGAATAATATATGACATAGAAAATTGGTGCATAGGCAGAGGAGCTGTTCAGGGTCTGGTGCTGAAACTCTTTATGTTGGTATTGGGTGCCACTGATGTAGATGGATCAGCAATTTTAATTGTTATTTTCACTGCAAAGTCTACTCAATCTTACAATGCAACATGGCTGTGAAGTCCCACATCCAATAGGTTTGTTAACTCTATTGGCATGTATAATATTCGAAGATACCCGTGAAAAGTGCTGTCCGAACAAACAACACATAATGCATGGGGCAACAGAATAGGACAGCATGAGCTTTCCTGTCTATCACTTTCCCATACTTATAGCTGTCGAAGGGCACAGAAATGCAACAGAGGTGCAAAGTAACAGAAAAGTAATCTGTACATTCTGATGTATGGAATTTGCATTCATATGGATGGTCTCTTCACAATATTAAAGGCTTCATTGGAGTAAGCGTCATATCATACAGCATTTATCCTTGCTGTAGCTGTTGTCCTTTCAAACCTTCCCATTTAGAGCCCATTCCTGTAAATAAATCACAGGGCTTTGAGACTAAATATTATTCAAATCCTTATGGACTCCAGTGATATATATTATATTGTCTGATGATTTATTTATTAGACGTAAATGTGGTATTAAACTAGACTGTGCTGAAGCCAATATTGATGCTGAGATTTTCCCCGAGCAAGTAAAAAATCACTATATTTCACTGGGCTCTTGTGTATTTTGCAATATTGGTACCTGTAAGGTTCAGTAATTGCATTACTTTATGATGCATTATTACAGTCATTTATTTACAGTTTATAAATGCTAAAAGAAAACTTTCCATGATAAATGTAGAGTTGTATTACACTGTTTCTCCCTGTAGAGCAAGCAAGATTTGATTACTTCTAAATGGTTAAAACACAATAACAATTTGCCAGCTGAGACCCAGTGGGAAATCTACGACTACTCCACCCCAGATATAAGGTGACCTGATTTTTGTAGTTCTGTAATACCTGGTGACATTTGTGCTTATGTCCAGTATCAAATCTTCTAGTCAGGCGTTCACTGAATGAGTTTCAACATTCCATGGGGCAAAGGTTCTTGAACAACCTTCACCTATTGCACATCAACTCTCTCTGAAGGTAAAGGTTCATGGTGAGAACCTGGAAAATGTGGGTGCCATGCCATGGCAAGGCAGAAGTATTCACCACCACCTTTCATGGGTGAGGACAATTTTCAGTTGAGTGAGGAAGAGGGTGCTAAAAATCAAAAGAACAATACTGGCATAAAACTCTTTGCTACTGGTGAATTCAGAAAGAATTCTGAGACCAGGGTTACTGACAGAGGGCATCCTGGGACTCTGGTGAGATATCAGCATGATGTTACTGGCAGGATAAGTGAACAGGTGTTGATGGCTTCTGCCAAGCCAGTATCCCCATTATTGTGATGTTAAGTACGATCATTTGGCTTTGCTTGCCTTGCTTGACACCAGACTACTGGAGTAGACAATCTATACCATAATGTCTGTGGTAAAAGAGGAAAACGGAAGAAATGTTGTTGAGGAAGTACAATGTCTTGACTGGCTTTTGGGGATCCTTCTGCTCAAAGTGGAAAAGAAACCGAGAACCTTGATTCTGTAATCCTGCATCGACAACAGAGACCTGCACAAGCAGAAGAAGTGTAACCCCTCACAAACTACACTCCCACTGACCTCTGGGACCCTTGCCGCTCATCACTGGAATCATCTGCGTTCCTACGCCGGCCCCATCAGCTGCTGCGGAAAACACAAAAGAAGGGTAAGGCGAGTCATCCTTGATCAAGAAGAAGAAGGCAAAGTCATTCAATTGCTTTTTTTCATTGCCTGAAACCCAGTTTAAAAGAGAAAACAACTTACATTTTTTATAAACTGAAGAATGTAAAAAGTTTTTTTCAAAGTTTGTGGTATTTCAGACAAGATAATTTTAGATTATAGAACTGAGAAATCTTGCTTCACCGAAAGAGCTATTCAGTTTATTTGCCTGTGTCAGCTACGCGATTGAGCTATTTAATTAACCCTGCACCTCAGCTCTTACCCCACAGGTGCTGCACGTTTTCTTCCCTTTCAAGTAAACTTCCAATTACCTTCAGATGATTCATTTTATAACTCCTTCCACCACCTATTCAGCTTGCAATTGCAGATTGTAATAATCCATTTGCAAAATGAATTTCCTCAATCTCTTCTTAATTTTAGGCCAAATATCCTAAATCTGTATCGTTTGGTTGCCAACATTCCTATCAGTGGAATTGGATTCTCCTAGCTGCAGGCTGCAGAGGTAGAGCAAATGTATTAAATGTTTCCTTAATCTTATCCACTCTGAGGAGAACAATACTTGCTTCTTTATTCTCTTCACCTAATTGAAGTCACTCTTTTAATATAAATGGAGAAAATGCTGGATATACTCTGCAGGGCAAGGGCAGGGTGCATCTGTGGAGTTGGGAACAATATTAATGTTTCAAGTCTCTAGTGCTTCTGCAGAGCTGGAAGGTGTTAGAGAGGTAACCGATTTTAAACCAATGTGGAGCTTGGAAGGAAGGCTTGTGCTAATGGCTGGCATGAGATGTTAGCAGGGAAATTTCTGAATCCAAGATTAAAGGGAATGAGCGTTCGGAGTAAAGAAGCAAAAAGTGGTGTTCCAGGAGACGCGAATGGTACCAGCAGACCATTACAGTCCTTAAAAAATGACCAGAGTTAGCTGAATATTTTTACTTGTCATGTGCTGAATGGAATGATGAAGAACTCTTCTTCAAGCTTCAATCGAGGGTCATAGGGGCATCAGATATGAGAGGAATGGAGAAGTAAAGATTGCATGTGACAACAATCTGAGGATCTTGATTGTGATCTGATCAGGACTGTCCATCAAAGTGTCACCAAAGTTGTGCTTGGTTCTCTGTGTAGCAAACTGGCTAGCAGGTCTTTGGGATGTGGGAGAAATCTGTAGTGTACAAAATGAGAAGAAGACCTATCTGAAATGCCTGAGAAGATGGGGTGGGAAGGTATGTTCATTCCATCACCAGCGTGATGATAGTCTGGCACACTGTTATGTAAACTCCTCCCATCTCCTTATGAAGCTTTTCACCCCTTCCCATGTGATTTCAAGCTACATTTTCCAGGACTGACCTTTTTTTGAGATCTTTTCTCCAACATTAGTCCAGTCAGCCCATTCTAACTTTGCCAAGATACTTTGGAATACATTTTTCCTCTCTCTAACACCTCCAATCTCTTCCTACCCACTTCAGCCGCTTTCTACTGTGTCTTTTGCAGCCGAGTGAAACACTCTTCCTCCCTCTCATTTCATAGCCGCAAAGGGACTGTTGCCCCAATGTCTCCCTACCCTGCACTTCAGTTGCCTCTAATCAGCAGAAAATAGAAGAGTTGACAACTTGGTCCTCTGAGCCTGTCTACCATTCAATGCAATCATAGTCCATCTTACATCTTAATAGATACAGGAGGTACAGCAGATACTGGAAATCTAGTGCAACACACACAATCTGCTGGAGGAGCTCAGCAGGTCAGGCAGCATCTATGGATGGAAATAAACAGTCAATGTTTCACGCTGAGGCTGCGTCTGAAATGTTGACTGTTTATTCTCATCCATAGATGCTACCTGACTTGCTGAGCTCCTCCAGCATATTGAGTGTATTTATCCTAATACGATAATTCCTCACTCTCCATGTACTCCTTGATACCACTGAGATTTAGAAATGTACGTAGCTTTTCTTAGATGAGTTTAGCAATGATATCTACACTAGAGATCCTACACTAGTGGGACCACAACTGGAGGTCATGGATTAAGGGTGAAAGTTGAAAAGATAAGGGGAACATGAGGGGAAACCTATTCACTCAGAGAGTCATGGGAGTGTGGAATGAGCTTCCAGTGCCTGTGATGCACGTGAGTTTGGATTTCATCATTAAAGAGAAGTTTGGATAGGTACATGGATGGTAAGAGTATGGACCTATGGAGGTCAATGGGAGTTGGCACATACTTGATGGGCCGAAGGTACTGATTCAATGCTGTAGTTTTCTTTGACTCTTTGACACTATGACATCCTCTGATAGAGGATTTATCACTCTGACTGAAGCATTTTCTCCTCATCTCCATCTGAAATTTCTTGCTCTGTAACCTGAGATAGTGAACTCCGATTCTGGACACCCCCACGAGGAGAACCCATTCTCCCTGCAGCCAGTCTGATGGGCCCTGTCAAAATGTTATATGTTTTTATTAGATACCCCCTCATTCTTCTAAACTCTACTAGGTAGAAGCCTAATCAATTCATTCAGCACTCCTGCCACCTTAGTTATCAGTGTGGGGAATCTTGTTGAACTTTCTAAGGCAAGTGTACCCTTTCTAGGGTAAGGAGGCCAAAACTGCACACAATTCTCCAGGTGTGATCCCAGCAAGGCCCTGTATAATGGTAGTAAAACATTCTTACTGCTCTGTTCAATCCTTCTGCTATGAATGTCAAATGACAAAGTTAATAAAGTCAACGAGCTCAGCATGCATGCAGGGGGCAGCTCCAATGCAGTCGTCGATGTAGCGAAGGAAAAGAGGGGGACGGATACCCGTATAGACTTGGAACATGGACTGTTCCACAAAGTCAACAAAAAGGCAGGCATAACTGGGACCCATACAGGTGCCCATGGCTGCACCCTTGGTTTGGAGGAAGTGGGAGGAGCCAATGGAGAAATTATTGACAGTAAGAACTAATTACTCTAGACAGAGGAGAGTGGTGGTAGAGGGGAATTGGTTAGGTCTGGAATCCAAAAAGAAGCGAAGAGCTTTGAGACCATCCTGGTGGGGGATGGAGGTATATTAGGGACTGGACGTCCTCTTCTTATTTACCCCTTGATCCTGACCCCACTAAGGAGCAGTTAAAAAGACAAGTGTTACATCTGCCCTTACACTTCCTCCCTCACCACCATTCAGGGCCCCAGACAGTCCTTCCAGGTGAGGCGACACTTCACCTGTGAGTCAGCTGGTGTGGTATACTGCGTCCGGTGCTCCCGGTGTGGCCTTTTATATATTGGTGAGACCCGACGCAGACTGGGAGACTGTTTCGCTGAACACCTACACTCGGTCCGCCAGAGAAAGCAGGATCTCCCAGTGGCCACACATTCTAATTCAACGTCCCTTTCCCATTCTGATATGTCTATCCATGGCCTCCTCTACTGTCAAGATGAAGCCACACTCAGGTTGGAGGAACAACAACTTATATACCGGCTGGGTAGCTTCCAACCTGATGGCATGAACATTGACTCCTCTAACTTCTGTTAATGCCCCTCCTCCCCTTCTTATCCCATCCTTGACATATTTAGTTGTTTGTTTTTTTCTCTCTCTCTCTGCCCATCACCCTGCCTGTTCTCCATCTCCCTCTGGTGCTTCCACCTCCCCCTCCCATCCCATGATCCTTTCCCTTCTCCAGCTCTGTATCACTTTCGCCAATCACCTTTCCAGCTCTTAGCTTCATCCCACCCCCTCCGGTCTTCTGCTATCATTTCACATTTCCCCCTCCCCCCACTACTTTCAAATCTCAGCATCTTTCCTTTCAGTTTGTCCTGACGAAGGGTCTCGGCCCGAAACGTCGACAGCGCTTCTCCTTATAGATCCTGCCTGGCCTGCTGTGTTCCACCAGCATTTTGTGTGTGCCATTTATCCCTATACTTTTTCCCATTTGTCTGCCAAAGCATTAAAGTTTTTAGGCTTTCATTATACTGTCCAGATGAAGATGATTCACAACAGTAATTTCCTTTACTTCCACGAGACCAAATGAAAATTGTGTTGCGGAATCTGCAAATGTTATCCTAAACATCCAAATCCTTTGTCTTTTTATCTCTCTGTCCAATATCTGCTTTACCCTTGGTGTCCTGTACAGTTCTAGAGAACTCAGTGGAAGTCAGAGGGACAATGACTCCCATTTTGATTAGATCTTTGACCTCTATGGAATTCATCAATTGCATATCATCAACATTATTCTTTTTTTTTCTCTTTTTTTTTCTAATTTTATCCTCAATTAGACTGCCCAATCTTTCTTTTTCTTTCCTTTTTTTCCCTTTCTCTTTTTTTCAGTTTAGTTGGTGGGGGTTTTTTTTCTTTATCAATAAAATTTCCAATCTTTTTTTTATGATTGCTATAAGGAGTTGTAGTTTTTTTGACCATTGTATATATAATAGCATAATATTTTACTTATTTGATTTTGACAATATATACTTCCTGTTTTTATTATTGCTGTTTATATGTCTTTTATATTATCTGTTTGCTAAACTCCTCCTCTGATTTGTATATTCTTTATTTGAAAATCAATAAAAAGATTGAAAAATGAACATTATTTTTATTCGTTTGGACTACATACACTTTTATTCTTGTTTGTATCATCTTTCATTCTTTCACTGGTCTTATTATCATTTCTCTTGCCTTGTATTTTAATGCTTCCTGTATTCCAACACAGCACAGACCTCACCTTCATTTCATTCCTAATTCGCTTCCGCAATTCACTAAAAGCTCATTATCAATATTTTCTGTTTTTATGAATAGTTTTCAACTGGAATCATTTATGCACATTCACATTTCTCACATAATGTTGAGTCTGCTGGATTTTCTTTGGCACTCTCTACCTTTTCTTCCAGAGTTCCAGCATCTGCAGGACTTTGCTACTTCCCTTGATCATTAGGACGATTCATGAAAATCTCCTGTGTACCCACACAATGCCTTGACATCTTTCGTAAAGTGATATGTCCAGAACTAGAAAAAAAGTCAGTCTTTTGATCAGGAGTTCAACATGGAGGTTTTCCTGTAGAAAATGGAAACCCTGCTGTTTTTAATTGATGCAACCAATTCTAATTTGCATTGGTGCAGCAGTAGGATTCAAATGTGAAGGCTCACACTCAGCCTAACAACATTTCAGAGAACATGATGAAGCCATTAACAGTTTAATCACTGAAACAAATTGATCTGGGTTTAAAAAGTAATAAAACAGATAAAATCCAGTTTTGTGACCAGACTTTTCTATTTCATACAGCACGCTTTTCAGTGCGGTGCCCTGCGTAGTGAGGCCGGTGATGATTTCAACCATTGTTTTGGCTCTCTTTATCCTGAAGTTACAACACTAAAGCGACTCTTTTGGCCCAGCATGTCTCCTTGGTAGTCACTTCAGCCTTTTCTTCAGCAGTGGTTGGTGCTTTAGACTTCTTTCTTGGTTCAGAGGTTAACTGGCCAATGTAAATTGTGAATGTCACTAGTAGAATCAGAGGAGAATTGATGAGAATGCAGGGAGAATAATAAATGGAATTAACACAGGATTAATGTGAATGTCAATGGCTGGCCTCAACTCAGTGGGCCAAATGGCTTGTTCCTAAACTGTACCTCTCTATGATTCTAATCGCCATTACTAACTTCCTCTTCCTATCTTTTCTGCCGAGGCTGTAAACAATTTGCACTCTTGTCAACACGAGTGAATCTGCAGATGCTGGAAATAAATAAAAACACAAAAAGCTGGCCGAACTTAGCAGGCCAGACAGCATCCATGGGAAGAGGAGGTAGTGACGACGTTTCGGGCATCACTCCTGATGAAGGGTTTCGGCCCGAAACATCGTCACTACGTCCTCCCATAGATGCTGTCTGGCCTGCTGAGTTCTGCCAGCATTTTGTGTTTTTATTGCACTCTTGTCAGTCTATTTGGCTGCAGACTGAGTTTAGGACTGCATATATTTTCCATGACAAAGAATACATACTGCCTTCATCTCACCTGGTAAAACTCATGCCCGCACCAATATTATCCACAGACCCAATCATTCCAGTAAAACCTTTCCCATCTCTGCTTCCAGATTCTGTAGCCTCCTTCAGCCGGAGATGCCCCAAGCTAAAATCCTCTCCTTCATATCAGTTTGTGAAGGCAAGGACTGGTTAGGGAGGGTCAACATGCCTCTATGTGTGGAGAACTGCGACAAGATGAGAGGGGAAAGACTTGAAGGGATCAGAGGAAGTGATATAGGTAGGTGCAATTACAATTACAACATTAGAAAAGCATCTGGCAGGTTTGTAGTTAGGAAAGGTTTGGAGGGATATAAGCTAAAAACAGATATATTGGACCGGCTCGGGACGACTCTTTGGTTGGCATAGATAACTCACACAGAATGGCCCGTTTCCATGTTATATATCTCTATAGATCATGAGATTCAACTTCAAAAAAGTAAAATGTAATTGAGAACATAATGCCAATCGCAGGAAGCTCCTTGTACGTTCTTCATCCTCACCCTTCTTTCCAAACAGCACCAAGAACTGTGCCTTTAGCTGTGAGAAGCCACAGGTTCTGGAAATTAGTCTCCAGTTCCTGTATCCCTCCACAGCACCACCCTCCTTTATAGCCTTCTTTATTAACCTATCTTTTCAACCAAGCTTCTGTGTAACCAACTGATACTTTTCCCTATAATCACAACAGCATTTTGCAGTGTTTTACAGTATAAGTGCTGACCATTAGTGTTGAAAGTTCATCCCTTGATTTTGTTGATATTTTTACATTCAGCAATTCAGATACTAAAGGTATTCTACTGAAGCCAGAAGAAGTGGCATGTATAAATCAGTGCTCGATGAAGAGGAAGAGAATATTCAAGGATAAACTGGAAAAGATGAGAGCTGCTTCATCAAAACTGCCTTCTAATTTCACAGCGACTCCTCTCCTTTTCATTAGGTTTACCTAGGCATGGACTTTCCTGGTAAAGTGAAAATAAAACCTTAGATAATTTACAGAAGTGCTCTGAGATGTTTCACTCTGAGCTGCAGAGGTAATCAAACAACTTCTGGGAAACTGTGGTTACTCAGAGATACGTTTTTCAATAGCAATCTATATTTTATACGGAGTTGTGTTGTCTATCCTGACCCGACACTGTGCATGCAGGCAACTCCCTGAAGCAAATGTTTCCTGACATTGAACTTAATGCACTCTTAACTGAATTTACACCCTGATTTTCCTTGACCATCTAACTCCAGTAACCAAGGGAATGAACATTTTATTTTGATTATTTTAGAAAAATCTTTACGTAATCTTTGAGCTTGCAAATGATCATAAGCCAAAGATACATTAGGACTTCATTATTACCATTATATAAGAACCAAAACTGAGCATGTTAAAATCGAGGACTCCTCCTATAGGAACTGTATTGGTATTGCAGTTAAAACACTGAAAAATCGTCACCCTTTCATGATAGCTTTACCATACTGATAATGAGTATTTGAGGATTTTTTTTTGCCCCATCTTATATAATCAATATATAATCCATTTTCCTCATCAAAGTTCCTTTATGTTTGCAGGTCATATCATGACAGTATGACTACATGAGATTCTGTCATAGGAAAGCAGCATTCATTATCCGAGTTTGCGCCCACCCAGGTCAGGCTCTCTTCTCGCTGCTCCTTCAGGTAGAAGGTACAAGAGCCTCAGGAGTTGCACCACCAGCTTGAATGATAGTTATTGCCCCTCAACCATTAGGCTCTTGAATAAAAGGGGATAACTGCACTCACTTTCCCCATCATTGAAATGTTTCTATGATAACAGACAGACAGACAGACAGACAGGCAGACAAACTTTATTGATCCCGAGGAAAATTGGGTTTCATTACAGTCGCACCAACCAAGAATAGTGTAGAAATATAGCAATGTAAAACCACAAATAATTAAATAATAATAGGTAAATTATGCCAAATGGAAATAAGTCCAGGACCAGTCTATTGGCTCAGGGTGTCTGACACTCCGAGGGAGGAGTTGAAAAGTTTGATGGCCACAGGTAGGAATGACTTCCTATGGTGCTCGGTGTTACATCTCGGTGGAATGAGTCTCTGGCTGAATGTACTCCTATGCCTAACCAGTGCATTATGGAGTGGATGGGAGACATTGTCCAAGATGGCATGATTTCACTTTAGGACTATTTACCTCATTATCTCATGTTCTTATGATTTATTGCTATTTATCTACATTTGCCTTTGCGCATTCTGTTGTCTTCTGCATTCTGGTTGATTTTTCATTGATCCTGTTATGTAGTAGTAAGTATTCCATAGATTCGCTGAGTATGCCCACAGGAAAATGACTCTCAGGGTTGCATATGGTGACCTATATGTACTTTAGAAACATAGAAAACCTACAGCACAACACAGGCCCTTCGGCCCACAAAGTTGTGCCAAACATGTCCCTACCTTAGAAAATACTAGGCTTACCTATAGCCCTCTATTTTTCTAAGCTCCATGTACCTATCCAAAAGTATCTTAAAAGACCCTATCATATCCGCCTCCACCACCACCATTGCCAGCAGCCCATTCCACGCACTCACCATTCTCTGCATAAAAAAACTTACCCCTGACATCTCCTCTGTACTTACTCCCCAGCACATTAAACCTGTGTCCTCTTGTGGCAACCATTTCAGCCCTGGGAAAAAGCCTCTGACTATCCACATGATCAATGCCTCTCATCATCTTCTACACCTCTATCAGGTCACCTCTCATCCTCTGTCGCTCCAAGGAGAATAGGCCGAGTTCACTCGACCTGCTTTCATAAGGCAAGCTCCCCAATCCAGGTAAACATCCTTATAAATCTCCTTTGCACCCTTTTCCACATCCTTCCTGTAGTGAGGTGACCAGAAATGAGCACAGTACTCCAAGTGGGGTCTGACCAGGAACATACCTGCAACATTACCTCTCAGCTCCTAAATTCAGCTCCGTGATTAATGTAGGCCAATACACCATACGCCTTCTTAACCACGGAGTCAACTTGCGTAGCTGCTTTGAGCGTCCTATGGACTCGGACCCCAAGATCCCTCTGATCCTCCACACTGCCAAGAGTCTTACCACTAATACTATATTCTGCCATCAGATTTGACCGACCAAAATGAATCACCTCACAATTATCTGGGTTGAACTCCATCTGCCACTTCTTAGCTCAGTTTTGCATCCTATCAATGTCCCGCTGTAACCTCTGACAGCCCTTCACACTATCCACAACACCTGCAACCTTTGAGTCATCAGCAAATTTACTAACCCTGCACTTCCTCATCCAGGTCATTTATAAAAATCACAAAGAGGAGGGGTGCCAGAACAGATCCCTGAGACACACCACTGGTCACTGACCTCCAAGCAGAATATGACCTGTCTACAACCACTCTTTGCCTTCTATGGGCAAGCCAGTTCTGGATCCACAAAGCAATGGATCCCATGACTCCTTATTTTCTCAATAAGCCTTGTTTGGGGGTACCTGATCAAATGCCTTGCTGAAATCCATATACACTACATCCACTGCTCTTCCTTCATCAATGTGGTTAGTCACATCCTCACACTTTGATAATAAAACTTCCTTTGAATTTTGAAATCAAACCTGTTGCTGCTTTCGTTAAGACCATTGATAAAGTTAGTGAAGGGCAATAATCTTAACTCAGTTTCACTCTATACTCCCTGCCGGCAAAGTGGACTAGCTGTGGGGGCCACCATGAGAATGTTGTGGTGGAAGGTTTTCTGCAGCTGTGAGAATCCCCACTCGTTCAAACAATGCAGAGTTAAGATCCATGTCTTCATAAGACAAGTTAGGGTAACTTGGCTACTGCTGAATCCACTTAAGGCTGACCATTTCTGTAATGGATTGGAGAATTATACATTGAAGTGATATTGAGTGCAGGGAGTCCTGAAGGAGAGGATGTGTCATCTGAGCACTCTAGGCTGAGAAACCCAACAGCAGAATGGTGCAGCAAGGGTGTGCTGGACCCATAACCCAGAGGTCAATGGAGTGAAACCACCTTCTACTACTTGTCTTGGTATTGGCAACAATTCTCCATCCACCAATTTATCACAGAAGGGCGAATCAAAACATGTTTACACCATTAAGACAAGTAAAGAACTGGTGCGTTAGGGACAAAAATGGGGATATTTCCATTGAGCCAACAGTGTGATTTGAGCAATTATTATAAAAGAGAGAGGGTGCAGGGGATACACAACATTCAATGTCAAAGTAAACTTAGTGTCATGTGTTACAGTGCCAACAACATGGTTCAGTTCCAACTGCCACCTTTAAGGAGTTTGTGTGTTCTTCTCATAACAAGATGGGTTTACTGCAGGTGCTCTGCTATCTCCTCACACTCCAATTGGTCACATGGTTGTAATTGGTCACATGGGTGTCATTGGGCAGCATGGGTGTAATTGGTCACATGGGTGTCATTGGGCAGCATGGGTGTAATTGGGCACATGGGTGTAATTAGTCACATGGGTGTCATTGGGCAGCGGGCTCTTTAGACTGGAAGGACCTGTTCTGTGGCTGTATCTCTAAATAAAATTAAAAAAAAACAGGGAACAATGTTTGTACCAATTATTTTAACATAGGCAGGATCCTGTTATCTGTGTTGGGACTACATGTCAACTGGATCCTTCTGATAACATGTCTCTCTAAAAGGGAGAACCTTGTTATGTGAGAAGTTCCTTGGGTGATGCTGGTGCTGCTCTGCTATGCGTTTCCTGTAGCCTTTGATCTCCTGTTCCCCCTTTTGCTTCGGCTGCTTTCTAGGCTATGGCTCACAGCCCTCACCCTTTGGTCTTCCAGCCCTGGGACACCAGACGAGGCTTGCACGGTGCAGTAACACATTAACTGAACTCCTTGCAAGTCTGCCTGACCAGTACTAGGGAGCACCTTAGGCTGATTCAGGCAACACAATCTCATTTATATTTATACTCAAACAGTGTGCTGTCCATGGTATCATCTGCTTCAGCAGGACTGCAAAGTGGCATGAGGAAATTTGAAAGTGCAAGGCAGTCCTTGTCCCTGGGTCCATCCATCGTGGGGGTGCCAGTTACTGTAAATGTTTGTCAGGTGTCATTTGAGTCCTCAGAAGTATAGCCTTGGCAAAAAGGAATCTCTTCTCATGTTCAAAAAGATCAAGAGATTTACAACACTGAGGATGTGAAAATGTTTCCACTTTATAATAAAAAGTTCAATGCTTCAGGAACAGCTTCTTCCCCTCCACCATCAGATTTCTGAATGACAATAAATTCATGAACCAATGAACTACCTCATTATTGAGTTGTCCTTTTGCAATATTTAATATTTTTATACATATTCCTTCTTATAATGTAGAGTTTTAAAAAGTATCATACTATACTGCTGCTGCAAAACAGCAAACAGCATATGTCAGTGACAATTATCCTGATTCGATTTCAGGGTGATGAACAGGAGTCTTTATTGTTACGAGGATGGTGAATGGCTGCTGGTACTCACAGAATGGGAGCAGTGCTGGCAGATCCTGGTGTCCGAGACACCACACCTTTCTCACGGAAATCAAAGCACATGGAATGATTTCTCTAACATACTGTGCCTGGTTGATTGCTCCGAAGCAGTGATAGGCTGCAGATTGCAAGGCATGGCAGGGATTGGCTGTGACTACTTGGAAGGGTCCTTTGATGAGGAATTCAACAATCGAAATCAGTGAAGGGAGCAATTCAGGCACAAGCCTGCACTTGATGACCTTTGCTCAGTAATGTCAGTCTTGAGAAAGGAAGGAGGTGATGATTCAGTAACATCTGTGAGATTAGATCTGTATGAATGAGCTGATCCTTGCTTCCAGTGCCGAGGCTCTGAGGCACCCTAGAATCAAAAAGTGGTACAGCGCAGAAACAGGCCCTTTCATCCAGCTTTCTCCGTGCTGTCTTTGATGCCTAATGGCTAATCCCATTTCCCTTCACTAAGCTCATACCCTGCTTCCCCTTTCCTGCTTAAGACCCTGTCCAAAGACCTTAAAACTTTGTAGTTGTATCTACCTCTATCACCTTTTCTGGCAGCTCATTCCAGGTAATATCCACATTCCAAGTGGATATCTTACCTCCCAGATCTAAACCAAAACCTTAGTTCTCATCACTCCTGCACTGGGGAAAAGATTCTAATTATTTTATCTAAGCCCTTGATAATAATATAAGCCTTCATTATTTCACCCCTCAACTTCCTACGTTGCAGTGAGGGTGGTAGTAGGCAGCTGTCGATCCCAGGGGATCATGGGTTTGTGCCTCTGGTGGACTGTGTCCTCTCCGGGGCGCAAACCTGGGTGGGAAGATTTGAAGAACCGGCTGCTGCCCATGTAGCGGGTTCCCCCTCTCCACGTCACCGATGTAGTCCAAGGGAAGGGCAAGTGCCGATACAGCTTGGCACCACTGTCGTCGCAGAGGTTGCTAGAGAGAAGTTGTAAACAACATCAAACTGCCTTAGGGACCCCGGCTCCGGATTTCTTCCTCGGGGTTTACTCCCAAAGCCTTTCCCATGGGTGGGTATGGTCGCAAGGCAGCAGTGGATTAAAATCAAAATTTTCCTTCTCCAAGGTGGGTTGCCATTCAAGGCTGATGGGCCTCACCTGCCTGAAGCAACTGGTTTTGAGCCTCCAGTGGTCCACTTTTGCCCCTTCTCTTGTCAGTAGAAACAGTTCCGCCGGGCCTAATAGCTAAGCTGTTAGAGGTCTAAGCTGTTTTGGAGCACTTTATAGGTAGTGGGAGATAATGCCCACTAACACCCCTGGCTTTGACAATAAACCCAGTTTATTCAATCTCTCCTAAAAGCAGCCCTCTTTTCCAGACACCATCTGGCAAATCTGCTTTGCACACTCTCTATTGCTACTACATCTTTCCTGTAATGTGATGACCATACACTTTACTCCAAGGGCAGTTGAGCCAAGGCTTTGTTCAGCAGCAACATGATGTCACAACAGTCAGACTCAATGCTTCAGACTACAAAGGCCCACATACCAATTGCATTAACATTACAATCACCAGTTTAAAAGGTACTCTGCATCATTATCAAATTAACACCATCTGTTCTATTGGTAGCCTTTTAAAGTTTTGCTTCAACACAATTGTCAAACTTGACCTCAAAAATGAAATGCTGATCTAAAATTTACCCCTTGTTGAATAGATTCTGTTCCTTCAGAAGCATAACATTTTCAGAGCCTCACCCACAAAATGCTGGAGGGACTCGGCAGGTCAAGTAGCATCTGATTGATTCCTGGTGAAGGGTCTTGGCCTGAAACATCAACTTTTTATTTCTCTCCAGATGCGGTCTAACCTGTTGAGTTCCTCCAGTACTTACCATGAGCTGCTCTGGATTTCCAGCATCTCTTGTAGAATCTCTTGAGTTAATGATGTTTTCACTAAGCTCTCCACTTTCAGTTGCTGCTTTCAGGGACCTGTGGCCTTGCATCCAAAAATGTCTCTGCACATCAAAGCTTCTAAAGTATCTTTTGCTTACTCCATGCCTGCTCAAAGTTCCATTGGCATCATCCCTTAACAGATGAGGTTGTGCATATTGAGGGAGACTGCATTTGACATGATGTTCTTCAAAGTTTCTAGTTTGAATTTTGAATCATATTCATGAGATGAAATGAAGCCTGAGTATTAGTTTAATATAAAGACATGAGAGAGATTAGGCTTTCAGAAACCTCTTTATATAAATCCCTGATCCTGGAACAGAACATTACTGAACCAGATGCTGACATTAACTTTACAATCACCAGTTTAAAATGTACGCTGTATCATTATTAACAATATCATATGTTCTATTGGGAGCCTTTCAAAGTTTTGTCTCAAAATAATTGTCAAACATGACTTCAGAGATAACATGCTAGTCTAAAATTTACTCTTTGTTCAATGAATGAATTCTGTTTCTTCAGAAGATCCCCTACAGTCCCTTCATTATGAGGTGATTTAGAGGAGCAGGGTCTGTTTCCAAACACCATTGCAAGTAAAAAAAAGGATGTAAAGATTAGAAAAACATTTTGGGTGCCAAGGAAGATCATGAGTCAAATGGTGACTTCTAATATTACATCAGCAGGTCTGAAAATATTCATAGAATAATTAAAATTCAATTTGAATATGTACTAAATGCATCCTTTGTGTTCCATTTGGACAGTATGATTGCTTTCATTATGGGATTTGCTATAAAACCTGAATTTAATTTTGGAGTAAACTATTAAATTGACTTTGCAAAATATTACATTTGGGAAAATAAGAGCTTAAGATCCAGTTTCCTATTATCGAACCCATTAACTATCAATTGTTTTGTGTGCTTCCAGAAATGTGATCAGGGCCTGAGTTGCCTTTGCATCCCTGATCCTTCAGTCTGCTCCCTTCTTCAGACCAACTATCAATTTTGATATCCTGAATCCCTCCTCACCCTCCCCGTCCTTCATATACTTTGTTCACCTATTTCTCTTGTACAATCTGACAGGGCTATCTATTTCAGTCTGCTGTGTAAAGTCTTTGTTCACTCAGCAAATCAGTGGTCTTCGTATCATTTGAGGTCATCCAGATCATAGGATGATCATAATATTTTGTCAAGTTATTCCCGAGAAGGTGAAGATGTGTTTTTGAAGAGTTCCTTGAGAATGAATGTTTTAATTACCTCTTCCAAGTTTTTTTTTCACATACATTCCTATTGATTTCACTGCTCAGTTGTGGGTGGCAGCAATGATCTTTGTGTCACACTATCCTTGCAGAAAATTACTTTTGCCTTTTGAAGTGAAAGTTGTTTTTCATGAAGATTCCAGCATTTGATTCAAATGGAGTTTCATGTACGGTATTCCTTTCAGGATTACACCAATGGGTGGAATTTTCATTGGTAAGTGGAATAAATGGATTTCCATCTGAGTCTAACCTATACTCAGGACCTTCCACTTAGCATGAATTAATTTACCTAGTTTAAGTAAAAAAAATCCTGACCATGGATTTAGTGTTTGCTACTATATGATATCCAAGTAAAGGTTTTGTCATGTTTTCTCTGCTAAGTTTGCATTTATATGTCATTCTCCAAGATGTTTTTTGTATCACCTTGAAAGCTTCGAGCTGGTTGGCTGAATTACATTGCATTTCCTGAATGCATACTAACAAGAGTTAACATGCCATTGGATGAAATCCCCATATTCATCTTGACCAAAAAGAATTTGAAATGTTACAAATAAATTGACTGATTCATTATTTTGCTGCACTCCTCATTCCTTCAATTTCAAGTGTATTGTCATCCGACTATGCATACAACCAAACAAAACAACGTTCCTCCGGACCATGGTGAGCCACAGTACATATATCATGCACATAAGGCAAATATGTTAATAAAATATAATTCAAAATGCGTGTGTAGTGTACAACCCAGGCAAACAATACAGTAAACAGTATTCTGAATATGCATATTTCCTTGCAGTATACTATGGGCCAATATTTCTTATATTTTGGATTTGGCTCCCTTTGAAAAGTTGCCTGTGTTACTTACAAACTTGGCAGAGTAATTTCTACAACGTATATAAATCTGCTCTGATGAATAGCTTAATTGCAATTAGACTTGGGTGTCTTTTCATACACATTAAGGATTGCTTTAGAGTAATTTTTTAAAATTATAAGACATTGGTGTCCAATAAACTTAATAATTTGATTTATCCACTTGTTAGCATTTATGTTTACTTACTCTATGTGAATAATGCTGTTCTATTTTCCACAGATTATTTTGAGTGGCAGATTCAGTATAATGTACAGCTTGTATCAATACAAACTGAAGCCATTTAGATTTAATGGGAAATGCAGTTTGAAGGATTAGAATGTGTAAGAGAGAAGCATCTGCTTGAGGACACATGCTGATGATGTCAAGTCAGCATCTATACCGTACAGTCTAGGGAATATCCAACACAAAGTACACAACAGATGCTGTGGTCAGAGCAACACGTACAAACAAGCTGGAGGAACTCAGCAGGTCGGGCAGCATCCGTGGAAGCGAGCAGTCAACGTTTCAGGCTGAGACTATTCGCCAGTCCTGACGAAGGCTCTCAGCCTGAAACGTTGTCTGCTCATTCCCACGGATGCTGCCCGACCTGCTGAATTCCTCCAGCTTGTTGTACGCGTTGCTGGGGAATATCCTTTGCTGGACTAAAACAGGCACCATACTCTGTACCTTTGTGTCTCGTCCAGCCCATTGAGAAAACCCACAATGCATTCAGTTGCTTAGATCTCATGCTGAAGAATTTCATTCCTAAACTTCTCGGCCTCACTTTCCTCCTTTAGGATATTCCTTATTTGGTTACCTCAGTCAAATTTTGTATAATAACTTAAACGTAATTCAAAGAAGTTTGTTGTTGCTCAGATCTTCCATTTGGAAAGGGATGGGGTGGAAGGTTTCAAGCCAATTTCTCCTCGAGTCATTTCAATTGTCCCTCTGAAGTCTGGCTATAAGCTTGCTTTAGGGAAGGTGTTATTCATATCTGGCTTTATTCATTAATGTGAAGTTGCCCTTTATTCCCCTGATCTTCTTCCTCAAATCCATGTGCCTATCTAAACATCTCTTAAAAGCCTCTATGTTTGCCTCTACCACCAACCCAGGCAGCGCATTCCAGGCACTTTCTACTCTCTGAGTAAAAAACTTACCCTTCACATCCCCCTTGAACCTACCCCCGTCACCTTCAATGCATGCCCTCTGGTGTTAGACATTTCAACTCTGGGAAACACCTACTCCCTGTCTCCTCTATCTATGTCTCTCATAATCTTATAACCCTCTATCAGACCTCCCCTCAGCCTCCGCTGCTCTAGAAAAACAACTGGTTTATCCAGCCTCTCATGATAACATGTGCCCTCTAAACCAGGCAGCATCCTGGTAAACCTCTCCTGCACCGTCTCCAGAGCCTCAACGTCCTCCCTATAGTGGGGTAGTCAGAACTGTATGCAATACTCCACATGTGGCCAAACCAGAGTTTTATAAAGTTGCAACATATCCTCTTCACTTTCGAACTCAATGTCTTGACTAATAAAAGCAAGAAATATTATAAATACAAGACATCTTGCAGATGCTGGAAATTGGGAGGAACAAACACAAAATGCTGGAGGAGCTGCGTCAGGCAGCGTCTGTGGAGAGGAATAAACATCTGACATTCTCTAACTATGAGAAGGGGTGGTTACATTTCTCCTTCCTTACAGTTAACTGGTATGCCATTGCTCTTAATGATAATGATTTAACAGTTATTATGTTGGGTTTTGAAAGCAAGAATTCTCTCAACAAAACACATTGAAAGGAGTTCTAGAATTGTACTACTTATTCATTCTGAGAAAATGAAGCTGAAATTTAGCTGTTAAGTATTGTTGCTTTGTTCTATTGAAAAGTAAGCTTAGTCACCGGATTTCAGTTTTCAAGAGGCTATCCCATCTTTTGTCCAACATTTTCTGACTTCATAGATATTGATTCATTTCTCCATCAAAAGCTGTCCTTGATCTATTCTAGCAGTCACCATTTCAGATGGGTTTATGTGACTTTGACGCAAACCTAAATTATAAATTTCCGTGGATCTGTTTCTGCTGCAATCTGCACTTGCAAACAAACTGGCTAAGTCGTCATAATAATTTGATTATGCCAGCATCAATTCTCTTTAGCTTAAAGTGATCAGCAGTGGCTTTCAGATTTCCGACCTCCTAATGATTTCCTGCTTTGTTTGTTTCTCTGACGTGTTAAGCATCATGTTTAATCTGTAGGGCAGTGTGAATTGTGGGAAAAAAAGTTATTATAAAGTTTGTGATTCAATTATAATTGTATATTGTTGAATTTGGATCATCAATTGCTAGATGAAGGCAACCATAATGAATTGTACTGTGTACTCAGCTGTTCATTAGAAGCAGACTAATGCAGTGGAACTCCATTAAGTTTAACACCACTTCTATTTGTTGTTTAAAAATAAGAAGCTACTATTCATACTCAAAGATGAAATAGAGCTTTTCCTTTCAGAGGGCTGTGAATCTTTGTAACTGTTTTCCTTGGAGGTAGTGGAAATAGAGTTTTCTATTATTTTTAAGGCAAAAGGGAGATAAACTTAGGACGCAAGGGATGAAATATTACTGCGTGTGGGTGGGAACTGAGGTTATATTTCGACAACAGCATGGGATCAAGGGGTTGAGTGACTTAATATTGGTGTTGATTTATCTGTTTGTGTGAAGTACACAAATTCTCAATGAACTGGCATCTGTTGTGTGACACAATTTTTATTTTAGAACCCCAAATGAGGAAAGGAGTCTCCACAACATATTTAGCTTTTGCTAATGATTGTTGTTTCATTGGAAGCACTTCTATCTACTTTGATGGATTATCTATAACGTTGAGTAAATGCTTCCTTCCTGACCCTGTCACAGTTAAGTACTGCAGTAATCACACACTGGTTGGCAATTTCCATAGGTTCAAGACAACTGAAAGATGTAATGCTGAGGCTTTATATGGTCAGACCGTATTGTGATTGCTGTACCCTTAAAGTTGTTATAGCCGGTGGTGGTAATGGGGACAAGCTCCCACTACACATTAAATGCTCCCAGTGGCATGTGCCTCAAATAGTCTCTGACAACCAAATCCAGCTCCAGGCCTTCACATGTGGCTTAGATACTAAGCCTGGCAGAACTGTTTCTACTGACGGGAAGGAGCAAAGGTGGGTAACTGGTGCCTTAAAACCACTCACTTTGGTCAGATGGGTCTCATCAGCTGTGGTTGATAGCTCATCTAGGAGAAAGAAAATTCTGATCTCAGACCTCCGTTGGCTTGTGGCTATAGCCACTCATGGGGAAGGCTTCGGGAGTAAACTTCAAGGGAAAATTCTGGAGGCAGTCCTACATTGAGTTCAATGCTGACTGGCAACTCCTGCGTTGCTGCTGGTACCAAACTCTGTTGGACTGTGCTGTTCCTTTGGGCTCATCGGACACATGGAGAGGTGAAGCTTGCTACATGGACAACAGCTTGCTCACCCTATTGACCTGCCCAGGCTTGCTTATTTAGACAGCTAGGACACAATATCCATGGTCAACTCTGACCAACGGAGGCTTCAGACTGAGACATATAGAAAAAATGATGTGCTAGCATCGGAGAGGATCCAGAAGAAGTTCACAACAATGATCCTGGGAATGAAAGGGTTAATGTACGAGGACTGTTTAATGGCTCTGGGCTGATACTTGTTGAGGTTTAGAAGAATGCGGTGGGATCTCATTGAAACATATTGAATATTGAAATGCTTAGACAGAGTTGTCATAGAGATGATGTTTCAAATAGTGGATGAGTCTAGGGCCAGGGCGCAGAACCTCAGAATATAAGGATGTCCTTTTAGAACAGAGATGAAGAGGAATTTCTTTAGCTAGAAAATGGTGAATCTGTGGAAGTAATTGCACAGATGGCCGTGGAGGCCAGGTCATTGAGTATATTTAAAGCAGAGGTTGATAGATCCTTGATTAGTCAAGGCATCAAAGGTTATGGGGAAAAGGCAGGAGAGTGGAGTTGAGGAGGATAATAAATCAGCCATGATTGAATGAGAGAGAAGACCCAATGGACCAATGGTTTCATGTACATATTCTCTATTGCTGCTATGTCCTCAACTAACCCCAGCCATCACATGCCAAATCCCTTGTCAGACACATATTAATATTTTGATCATACAAATTTCTTAAAAATTGATATCTGTGTTCCTTGTGTATCAATACTCTGACTCTCCAATGTTATATTTTTCATTACCTAACAACTTAATCTAAAATAAAGTACAAGTTAATTGGCTTCTCAGAATATGACCTTTGGGTAGACAACCATGACCAATTTACCGTAGACCGTGGCTCAAATAGAATCTCATTTGCTTGCCCCGTCATTACCACCTCCACTGCAGGCAACTCAGCCAAACAGGGTGGCTTTTCATATTTGGATGAGTGACTGCCCCTCCAAGAGCTTCTGGTTGGGTGAGCAAATGAGATTCTGTTTGAACTGATGTCTGATAAATTGATTATGGCTGTCCACCCAAAGGTCAGATTTCAGAGAAGTCAATTACCAGAATTCTGGTAATTGTCTCACGTCTACAGTATCCCTTTGCTCTGCTAGCATCTTTGTTTAACCAGTGATGGGTATTAGGATCAGGCCCTGCATTCTTATTTACTACATTCCTCATTAACGCCTAGTGGTAGCCCTTATCTTGTAGACTGTTGCACGGACCATGTTCAATTTATTTAAAGGGGTAGAAACAGACTTTTCTCTCACAGATTTGGTGAGGTAGAAATACATTATGTCTTCATAAGATTGCAAAGTAACCCTGCAGGGTGTGTCTCTGTGTCTGATCACTGAAAGGAAAAAAAGAAAGAAGTTGGGTGGACTGCAACTAGAGTTCAAAGGTCAAGGTTGAGAGGTGGAATATTTAAGGGGAACACGAATGAGAACTTCTTTACTCTGAGTGGTGAGAGTGGAATAAGCTGTCAGTGGAAGTGGTGGATGCAGGTCCATTTTCAACATTTAAGAGAAGTTTGGATAAGTTTGGATGGGAGGGGTATGGATGGCTATGGTGCAGGGGTGGGTCCGTGGAACTAGACAGAATAATGGCTCAGCATGGCATTGATGGGCCAAAGAGCCTTTTTCTGTGCAGTAGTACTCTATGACTCTAATTAACATTTTAGATTGATGACTTTCCATGCTGTGATTGTGAGCTCTGATTAAACCTGAAAAGTTAACTCTGTTCCTGTCTCCACTGATGTTGCCTAATGTACTGCATATTGATTAATCAGCCAACTGATTAATCATTTCTCAGGGCTCCTATGTACATGATTATTCATTGTAATAATTATAATATCTGTCATTTCCATATGAGCAAAATAAACAGAGTCATAGAGAAGTACAGCACAGAAATGGGCTATTTGGCCCATCTAGACCATGCCAAAACCATTTAAACTGCCTACTTCTATTGACCTGCACCAGGACCATAGCTTTCCATATTCCTACTATCCATGTACCTATCCAAACTTCTTTTAAATGTTGAAATCAAACTCATGTGCACCACATGCTGGCAGCTCGTTCCACACTCTCATGACCCTTTGAGTGAAAAGGTTTCCCCTCATGTTCCCCTTAAACTTCTCACCTTTCACCCTTAAACCCATGACCTCAGGTTGTAGTCCTACCCCACCACTGTGGAAAAAAAGCCTGCTTGCAATTACTCTATCTATACCCCTTATAATTCTGTATACATCTATCAAACCTCCCCTCAATCTTCTACGTTCAAAGAATACAGTCCTAACCTATTAAATCTTTCCTTATAACTCAGGCCCTCTCGAACCAGTAGCACCCTCATGAATTTTCTCTGTACTCTTTCAAACTTGTTTAAACCTTTAGGTGGTCAAAACTGCATGCAATACTCCAAATTAGGTCTCACTAACATCTTATACAACTTCAACATAACGTCCTATCTTCTGTATTCAATACATTGATTTATGAAGGCCAATGTGCCAGAAGTACTTTAGACCCTATCTACATGTGATGCCACTTTCAACAAATTATAGGCCTGTATTCCCGGATTCCTTTGTTCTATCTCACTCGTCAGTGCCCCTTACTGTCACTGTGCAAGACCTCCCCTGGTTGGTCCCACTCAAGTGCAAAACCTTGCACTTCTCTGCATTAAATTCCACTTTTGCCACTTTTCAGTCCACGATTCCAGCTGATGCAGATCCCTCTGCAAGCCACAATAGCCCTCCTCATTGTCCACTGCACCCCCAATCTTTGCTGATCCAGTCAACCACATTATCATCCAGATCATTGATATAGGTGACAAACAACAAAGGACTCAGCACCGATCCCTGCGGCGCACTACTAATCACAGGCCTCTAGACAGAGAGGTGGCCCTCTGCTACCACTCACTGGCTTCTCCCACAAAGCCAATGTCAAATCCAATTTACTACCTCATCCTAAATGCTGAGCGACTGAACCTTTTGACCAGCCGCCCATCTGGGTCCTTGTCAAATGCCTTGCTAAAGTCCAAGTAGACAACATCCACTACTTTGCCTTCATCTGCTTTCCTGGTAACTACCAGAGTCTATACTGACACCCTGCACTAAAGTAAAGTCAAAACTCAATGCTCCAAAATGTGATTGACTATCACTTTACAATCAGCTCATACATTATACACTACCATTTGACTTTAACATTACCGCTATAAAAGTGGACGTACTTTTATCCAGTCTTGAAAATAGCACTTACCTTCGGAGCACAAGGTGTCAGCTGTGATTTGTAATGCACTGGCCTTGAATTCCTTGTAAAGTTGGCTTAATTCCTTGAACTGGAATTTGACTGAAAACCTTTGGGTGTGGCACATCACCTTGAGATGTGAATCTCACATTAGCACAAAACACCTTACTCCATTTAGTTTCAATGAGCATTCCCAATTTCTTTTAAAAAGGTTGGTTTGTTTCCCCTCACTAATCGGTAATAGGAATTTAGATGTATGTCCTGTTGGGGGCATCTTTTTGCCATGTGAATCTCTTCTCCTATCTAAGTGGTGTCATCTTACCCATCATTTCTTCAACCTTTTACAGTAAAACATTTCTTAAATATCATTAACTGATACATTACAATGTAATTGGAACTCCCAGTAACTTTACCGAGAGTCCTGTATGTTAATATTGAACATCCTTGTAGCTGTGATGTTGTGAACTTCAGGTGAATCCTGTATGTTTTTTGTTCTTTGATGGTGTGTAGTGATTGTTGATGTCACTCTCCACTGTTTCTATAATATTCTTCTTACTTGCTGAATCCTGATGAGTTCTGATGAAGGGTCTCAGCCCGGAACATCGACTGTATGTTCATCAGTAGATGCTGCCAGACCTGCTGAGTTCCTCCCGCATTGTGTGTGTGTGTGTGTTACTCTAGATTTCCAGCATCTGCAGAATCCCTTGTGGTTACTCTTTCATTCTCAGGAATGAAAGGGTTACCGTATGAGGAGCTACTGGCAGCTCACAGGCTTTATTCCCTGGAGTTCAGGTGAATGAGGGGGGGATCTCACAGACACATTCTGAATGTTAAAAGGCCTGAACAGATTAGACATGGCAAAGGTATTTCCCATGGTAGGTGGAGTCTAGGACACAAGGGCATGAGTTCAGGATTAAAGAACATTCATTTAGAACTGAGATATGGAGAAATTGCTTTAGTCAAAGGGTGGTAAATCTGTGGCATTTGTTGCCACGAGCAGCCGTGGAGGCCAAGTCATTGGGTGTCTTTAAGGCAGAGATAAATAGGTTCTTGATTAGCCAGGGCATCAAAGGATATGGGAAGAAGGCAGGAGCGTGGGGATGACTGGAATAATTGGATCAGCCCGTGATTGAATGGCAGAGCAAGCTTAATGTGTGGAATGGCCTACTTCTGCTCCTATATCTCATGGTCTTATAGTCTCTTTTTACTACCACATGTTTTTTCATGACAACCTGTTTCCTTGTTACAGAATTCTGTCTTCGCTAGCAGGCACTTCTGTGCCAAATGCTAACAGTGACACTTACAGCAGGGTCTCAACTTGGCTACCCTGCTTCCAATATTATCACAACTTACAGTCTACCCATGGATAGTCAACGTGGCTTTGTGAAGGGGAGACCGTGCCTCACGAGCTTGATTGAGTTTTTTGAAGAGGTAACAAAAGAAATTGATGAGGGTAAGGTGGATGTGGTCTACATGGACTTTGGCAAAGCAGTTGACAAGGTCCCTCATGAGAGACTCATCCAGAAAGTCATGAGGCATGGGATAAGTGGAACCTTGGCTGTTTGGATAAAAAATTGGCTTAAAGGAAGAAAGCAGAGGGTAGTTGTGGAAGGAAAGTATTCTGCCTGGAGGTTGGTGACTAGTGGAGTGCCGCAAGGATCGGTCCTGGGACCCCTGCTATTTGTGATTTTTATAAATGACCTGGATGTAGAGGTGGAAGGATGGGTGAGTAAGTTAGCGGATGACACGAAGATTGGAGGAGTTGTGGATGGAGATGTAGGTTGTCAAAGGTTACAAAAGGATATAGACAGGCTGCAGAGTTGGGCAGAAAAATGGCAGATGGAGTTCAATCCGGACAAGTGTGAGGTGATGCATTTTGGAAGGACAAACCAGAAGACTGAGTACAGGATTAATGGTCAGTTACTTAAGAGTGTGGATGAACAAAGGGACCTTGGGGTTCAAATCCATACATCCCTCAAGGTCGCTGTGCAGGTTGATAGGGTAGTTAAGAAGGCCTATGGGACGCTAGGCTTCATTAACAGGGGGATTGAGTTCAAGAGTAGAGAGGTCATGTTGCAACTCTACAAATCTCTGGTGAGACTGCACTTAAGAGTAGTGTGTTCAATTCTGTTCACCTCATTACAGGAAAGATGTGGAAGCTATGGAGAGGGTGCAGAGGGGATTTACCAGGATGTTGCCTGGTTTGGAGAACAAGTCATATGAAGCAAGGTTAGCAGAGCTGGGACCTTTCTCTTTGGAGTGTAGAAGAATGAGAAACATAGATAGGGTGGATAGTCAGTACCTGTTTCCTAGGGCACCAATAGCAAACACCAGAGAGCATATGTACAATATTAAGGGAGGGAAGCTTAGGGGAGACATCAAGGGTAAGTTTTTTACACAGAGGGTTGTGTGTGCCTGGAATGACTTGCCAGGGATGGTGGTGGAGGCTAAAAGATTAGCAGTATTTAAGAGCCTCTTGGACAGGCACATGGATAAAAGAAAAATGGATGGTTATGGGGTACTGTGAGTTTAGTACTTTTTTTTAAGGATTATATGGGTCGGTACAACATGGAGGGCTGAAGGGCCTGTACTGTGCTGTAATGTTCTATGGTTCTATGGATCAAAAGCCCTCCAGATCTCTGTGAACCATGATCCAGTCGCTGTCTTGGGAGCTAGCTGCCACCTTATTGCAACTTATTCGTGGCTGTAAAATTCTGTTGAGTATTTTAGGCATGGCACTCACACGTTGTATTGCCAGAGTTTGAGATGTAAAATCAAATGTTTAATTGTCAGCAGTTTACTTCAAATGCATTTTGTATTTCATCCTGTGCACAAAATTTCCTACAGAAGCATTTTGTGCAATCTAATATTATTTTCCCGTTTGAGAGCATATTCCCAGTCCCAAAACAATAACCTTCAGTAATCTCCAGTGGCTCAGATTTGTAAAGCTATTCCAATCTTTTCAAGATGTCATTCAGTGATGTTTCTTTCAGCCTTCCTGGGTTAAGGTAATCTCTTTCAGAGTCTCATAAACCTCAGTCATGACGATTAGTCTTTCGCTCTCCAATTTCAATCTGGATCATTGGGAACTTCCAAGATATTGTTTGTGGAGGAACACATCTCTATTGCTCCACATGTGAACCAAAGGTCTCTCAGCTTCAGCTGTATCCTCCCATTTCTTTTAATTGTTCCTAAGGGCATAGCTACCTTACAAAGGCAAGTGACTGCCCTTTACTAGTGAAATCAGTGGCAGGCTACACTCTGTAGCAAGGGCCTTAAAATAAAAGTAAATTTCTTCCACATTTTGCAAAAAAAGCATCAACACACCTATCTGGTGGTTAGCAGCTTTACCCTCCAACAGGAATCTGTGATCGCATCTAGGCTGCGATCTTTTCCCAGTACTATGTATCACATTTGTGCACACAATGACTGCCCAGAGCAGCTGTTTATTCTGCCAGCCATAAGAGGGTGCTGTTAAAGAACATGCTGGCTTTATGGGACCTGAGTATATTGTCCTCTCATGAGTTTTTCCTGAGGGCAATTTTGAAGATCCTGATATCTGGAATTATTTTCTTCTCACATTGGTAGCCTCTGTAATGCTGCAATTTAAAGCCTGAAAATACTGAAAATAACCCCAAACAACATACCCAGGATTGGTCATATGACAAACTCTCTGCAATTCATGTGAAACACTGTTGAAAGAGGCTAGGGAGGTGACAAGGTGTAAAAAGGAAATGGAATCAAATGCTCCCAAAAAGGACCATTGTGGAGCCACAAAGTCTAATTTGAATAACTCCATCTTCTGCTTGTTATATAGGTTTAAGCAATTCTTTAGCACCAAACAGGGAACTTTCCAGGGCTGTGACCAAAATCTTTTCTCAGTCACTATCACCAAAATCAGACTTAAAAGTTCAGTTCATCTGGGTTGCTTGTTATGTGATCGTCAAATGCAAAGCTATTTAATAACTATAGTAAATGCATTTTGGAAAATAATTCATTGGATTTTTACTTTATTGAGAATGTTTGAAAGAGTATTTGAAGCCTTCATAGAATAAGAAAGGCTTGAAGTTTTGTAATGCCTGCCATGGCTTCAGAGCACTCAAAGTGGGTACAGTCAATGAATAACTAGAAATGAAGCCTGCATTGAAGTGTCAACCAATTCATGCACGGCATTTGCAGCAAACCAGAACCTCTAATGAGCAGATTCTCCACTTTAATGATACCATGTTCTTTCTCTAACACAATAATTCAGTTGTTCATTTTACAGCTCCTAATTGCATTATTTTCCCCTTATTTTTTGATGGTTAAAATGATTATGTTTAACCCCTTGTTTCTCTACTGCAATGACTTTAGCACTTGGATGTTTTCCCAGCTGTTGGAGCCTGACACATTTCATTAGGTGCTCCGGTTTCCTCCCACGTTCTGCAGTCGTATCGGTTAGTAGGTTAATTAGTCATGGTAAATTTCCTGTGTGGCACAGTTCCTTAGGGAGAGCCCATTTTGCTCGAGATCGAGAAGGAAATAAATAAAAATAAGTGTATGGAGGTTGGTCATAGTGCTGTTCAGATACTCAACTTGTGTGTGTTCTCTCCAACGCAGGGAGTACGTCACCGGACTTACCACTCATTCTCTGATTTACAGCTACTCGTCTTTGATTAAGACTGACTGTAGAAACGTAATATCTCTCACGATCAGGTATCAGAGCTGGCAATAAAAATAGGTTAATAATAATGACTCACAAGATGTCACACATTTGGGATTAAACTTTTGTTTCTTTGAGGTGTCTCTGAAATTGCAAGGGGACACCTCTGCCCACATCACTTTCTATGCTGTTGTTGGGCAGAGTGTTGCTAATAACTCCACATATGTCAAAATATCAAACCGTTTTTTATAGCAGGGATCAAACTCTCCCTGATGCGGTGGATTTTGCAGGCCAATATTCAATTCACTTTATTGGATTTAGGGATGTGTTTGGTCCGTCTTGCCTGATTAATGGAGGTATAAATTTACCCAGCAAAATGTCTTTTGGTTCGCTAGATGCTCTTTAAATGGAGCTTGAATTTATCTCTAAGAATTCCACAGGGAAGTAAAAATTAACAGGTTTTTAACAGGTTTTATGGAAAAATTAACAGCAGTTTGGATAGAAGTTCTCATCAGTGGCTTCTACAACAGCGTTTCTGAAGTCATACACATAGTGCACAGTTCATAATCGTACACTTTCTTTATATATCCTTCCTTTCCCAGGGGGTTGAATATAAAGCAATAACGGGCCATGAGATTATTTTAACCAACAGAAAATAGTTAAAATATTGGTGAAATATTGGTTTTGGGAAGTCCTTGCTTTCTGTAAGGTTAATTTATTAATCTGAGTAATTGAGAGACATTTTCAAAGCTGCCAAGATTCAATCTGAATGATGTCATAAAGGTCCTATTGGAATTTTAACTGAGCAGTAACTTTGCTGCAGCCTCTCCAGTGTGTCAGCCTGGGAAATGTGCTCTGTTAGGAGCTGCAGGGCAAGACGCACGAAGCAGCTCCATACAAACGTGCGACCTCTAACAGCCCAAATGACGAGAGCAACAAAAAATGTGGGAACACCACCAGAAGGAGTCCTCCAACTCACACACCATCCCGATCCGGAAATGTATTGCTGTTCCTTTCCCATTTCTGGAACACGATTCTGCAATTCTCTTCCAAGTAACATTCTGGATAAACCCTACCTCAAGGATTGAAGTGGTTAAAGAAGGCAGCTCACCATCAGCTTTTCAAAGGCAGCAAGGAATGGGCAATTACAATGTGCTCTTCTGCTGTCTATCCACTTCAAGGTTTGACATGTTCTGCATTCAGAGATGTTTTTCTGCACAGGCGTGGTTATTTGAGTTATTGTCATCTTCCTGTCAGCTTGAACCATTCTTCTATGACCTCTCTCATCAAGAAGGTGTTTTTGCCCACAGATCTGCCACTCATTGGATCTTTTAAAAATTTTTCACACTATTCTCTACAAACTCTAGAGACTGTTGTGCATGAAAATCCCAGGAGATCATCAGTTTCTGAGATACTCAAACCACTCCATTTGGCACCAACAGTCATTCCAGACTCAAAATCACTTAGATTACATTCCTTCCCTGTACTGATGATTGGTCTGAACCTCTTGACCGTGCCTACATGCTTTTATACACTGAGTTGCTGCCACGTGATTGGCTGATCAGGTACTTGCATTAATGAGCAGGTGGCCACTGAGTGTAATTTTGTGAAGCTTGAGTGAATAAATATAAGAACAATAAGTATTGTTTATGTTGAGCATGGGGGAACGACTATTTCTCTGGAGCGTGCAAGCAAATCCATTTCTCGTTGTTCTGATCTGAACACCTTTTCCTTCCTTGTTAGTTGAACACTGTGCCGACCAGTGGTTAGTGGTATTAGCACTTGATTTTGAGGTGAATGGTCCTCAAATCCAGCTGGCTCCTTGCAGGCTTTCCACCCGTACTGGGTTGAGCATTGATCCAGCAACTCAGCCTCGTAAAAAAAAAACAGTCAAATGATATGGAAACAGCAAAAATGCTGCCACAAGGCACAAAAAGAAACAACATCAATTACTTGAATGTTGGTGTCAAAAAGTATCAATCATACTTCCTTATCTCTAGGAGAATGGGTATTGCATGATAAAAGTGCTTAGCATCAGGGAGCTGTGGAAAGAAGGGAGTTTAATATTGTTTATTCTCTACCGGCAATATTTGTGCAAAGGAATAAATCACCAGGGTGACACCCATCATCAGAGATTTAGTGGATATAATAATAACCACAGCTAGGGAATCACAAAAGTTTCTGTCCAGAAGTTTCAATTAACTCTAGTGTAGGAAGGTAACTTTTCATAAATCTGCTTTACAAAGTATTCTGGAATTCTTAGGTTGGGGAGACCTGTTTATGAGAAGCATTCATGAATAATGGCATATATACATAAATAAATTATTTTCAAAGCATTCCAGACCCGATGAATGATGAAACCATATCTAATTTACCTTTGAAGTAGGCACATTACAATGCATTGAAGGGAGTTATCTTCAATCGTTATTTCAAGGACTCAAAGGACAAAAAAATAGTCAAATTGTACTTTCTGTAGAAAAATAGTTGATTGCCTATGTTGTGTATGAACAAACTCAGTCACCATTAAGTGTCCTCTGCTTACTTGTAGTCTATCTTCGTGAACCTAGGAGAAAAGGTGCCCTAGAAAATTGGCACCGCAGTCATTATTGACAGACTGTCCTACTTTCTAACTGTCCTAGTCGGGATCTGGAGTGAAGGTGTATTAATCAGGCCAGGGAAGACAGGAATGTTGGATTTACTTCTAGAGCAGCAGGTTAGTTTTCAACTACCCAAAACCCATCCTGCACAAATATTGGAGTCATCAGAGTAAACAGTTAGCTGTTGCCAGGAACATTGATGGAAAAAAAAAGATGGTATTCTATGTTGGGGGAGAACATATTAATGTTCTTTTGGGTCTGGAAACCAAGGGAATTCAGTTTTACAGCCTGCAGCAATTTTAATAGAGAATTAAAATGGTCAAGCTATAAAATCCATGGTATTATGATCACGGAGACTTCTGTCCTGAAATTTCAGCTAAAATTAGCTCTACAAGGATTAGAAAAGAAAGAATCACTAAACACTGAACCTCAAAAAAGCACAAGGGGCAGAATAAATTCCACCAGAGGATTTTTTCTTTCCCTTCTACTTATTACAACATTGCAATTCTTCATTTGAGAAAGCGTTAAAATTGCTGCAAATGCAAATATTATTGTGTTGCAATATTCCTGAAAATCTGTGAATGAAGTGAACTTGCCACAGAGCATGCTTAACAATTGATGTTTAAATAAAATATTTTTATAGGTGTTCATGCTGGTGATTTACAGCAACTGTTGTATTCTTTTTGTCATCTCATCAAATAAAATTGATGGAGTGTTACAATAATCTCTCCTCAAAAGATCTTGGAGGAATTGAAGCAACAACTCCTGCCGATCTGCTCATTGACTGGAACCATGTTGACATGAAAACAAGTGTTTTTATCACTTTTGTTTCAGCACACAGTACCTACTTTAGGACAGTTTTACACAATGAATAAACTCTTCTCGGGCTACTGGCTGGGTACAGGTATCGATTATAACTGCTGTTTCGATGGTGGCAGAGCTTGTGATAAAAATGTTGGTTATAATTGATACCTATACCCGTCTAGAAGCCGAGAAGAGTTTATTCGCCAGATACCCTGGGAAAGCACTAGATCCTGTTTTATCACAATTTCACTCAGAGTTTATAAAATTAAGTTAGGAGGTAAATGAGAACGCAGCAAAGCAAGAGAAGTCTTCCACACTTTGAATGCAGTTCCATCTGGATTGTATCTGGTAAAAGTCATAATAATTAACCCAGGATTGTCTACAATGAAGTAAAACACCGGCTGATGAGTTTTAATCAGCTCCAATATCCTGTTTTATCACAGAGCTTGTCAATTCATTATGACCTTAACAAAACACACTTCTTCTTCAGCTTTTCAGCCTTTTCGTATTAAAGGGAGCCTTTTATCTGCATTAGCGGTGGTCTACAATTTAACGTAAAGCTGGGAATTATTAAGAGTAGGCGAATGCTTAATATATTTATATTGTGGTTCTTAGAATACCCTTCTTACAAAGATTTGCCTTAATTAAAATATCATTCAGTCAAGAAAGCTGCTTTTCAATTTCCTCTTTTGACTCAACGTGACTGCAGTTTACGAAGTCATTTACCCAGAAGTTCCCTGTTAAATGGCACAGCATGTTACTCAGCTGTCTTAAGTCATCAGAATCAGATTTATTCTCACTAACATATGCCATGGATACAATACAAGTCATAAACAAAATCTATAGGTTACAATACATAAACAAGGAAACATATAAGTAAACAGTGCAAGAAGTGGGATCATGAAGAAGTGCTTATGGACTGTTTAGGAATCTGATGGCAGAAGGGAAAAGGCTCTTAAAATGCTTTGAAATGTTCTTAAATTATGTAACAGCAAAACTGAATGAACCATTTGACATAGATATGGTGCTGGATAGAGCTGAGACATAAGCAGCCTTGTCAACAATCTACATTTTCACAAATGGTGATTTGTGCCAACACTGGAAAGTTCTTCCATAATGCACTTGTCATTATCACAGATTTACATATTTAAGTCAATTCCCCAGATTCCCTCTCGATCCCCGCTGGTAAGATAGCTGGTAGCCTTCTGGTACGAGTCAGCTTGGAGTGGGTTAGGGTCTCACAGCATTGATACATGGAATCAGCTGACCGGTAACTTGATTCCCTCCTTCAACAGCATGGAACAGTTCCTCTTGGAAGTGATTCTGAGGCAGCAGCTCTGAGTGAGGACGTTGAGTTGTAGAGACTGAACTGGGGTTGCCCGAGGTCATAGCTTCTCCTTGATGAGATGACTAACATGAGTGAAATCCCCACTTGACCTTGTCATCAACAGTTCAACTGCAGGAGACACGGTCATCCATGATGGGTGTTTAGTCCTTATACTCAATGTTTTTGTCTGGTACTGCCACTCTGTGTAGGGGGAAGTCATATCAGACCTGGTGGCCCAGTACTGTACATGTTGTAATGTGCTTCATGGTCACTGGCATTCTTCAACAATGTGTATCCTCATAGTCTGGCACGTCTCATCCCTTACCATGATGACATCGAGCCTGGAAACCAAACATAGTTCAACAGAGGAGTTCATAAGAGCATGTTGGGATATCTTCCCCAATATCCACAAGTTGGACTGCCCAGGTAGCTCCTGTCCTTTGGCCTGCTCCTGTCCTGTAAAATGTATTTGTTTGCACCTTGATTCTAATCTCTCTACTCTTATCTAGTATTTTTCTACTTACAGCTGAGTCATCTCGGATCCCTGAACTACCATATCACACTAGGACTCTTCATTTCCTCATTGAACAGCTCTTCTTCTGCAGCACATCTGGCTATACTGGTCCCTACATTGAATACCCTTGTCAGCTCTGCTCACTTCCTCTGAATCGAAGATGTCCTGTAGAACTGCCATGCTTCTTTGTGGAATACATAGTGAAGACCATTCCACAATCCTCCTCAGTTTTTTGTCTGTTACATTGATGACAGTGGCAGTACTTCTTCCAGCACTTATTCAGAGTATAAAAATTGCTTTCGCTTTGCTGCCAATCTCCAGCCTGCTTTCATATTTTCAAGTTCTGCATTGATGCTTCTTCTCCCTTTCTTGACTTCTCTGCCTTTGTCTCAGGGATAGTCTCATGTCTAATATCAATGCAAACACAGGTACCTCCTCCTGCTCTGTTTCCTATATAGATTCCTCCCCATTGCCCTAATTTCTCAACCTCTGTCATGTCCATTTTGATAATGTGACTTTTCAGCACCACTGAGATGTCTTAATTCTTCCCAACTATAGACTCCCCTCTTTATTGTTGACGGGGTACTCAACTTCATCTGTTCTACTTCTGTATGGCTGTTTGGAAGAAGTGATGGAATTTCAGACAGGCTTTGGAATGTCCAGGTTCCTTTTGACTTTAACTGAGTCCTCCACTGGACGTCTATCTGATTGAGAAGGTTCACTTCCACTCAGGGGGTGAGCATATGGCAAAAGACAACTGGGTTATGGGTTTGCCTGACCCAAAGATGGGGGCTGGATGCATCCTCCCACCATGAGGCTGTGAGTTATAGGAAAAGGATGAATAATTGTAGGAGAATGAGAGGAGAACTGTTAGAAGTATACAAGTTATGAGGGTTATAGATAGCATAAATGCAAGCAAACACGAGGAAATCTGCAGATGCTGGAAATTCAAACAACAACACACACAAAATGCTGGGAGAACTCAGCAGGCCAGGCAGCATCTATAGGGAGAAGCGCTGTCGATGTTTCGGGCAGAGACCCTTCGTCAGGACTAACCGAAAGGAAAGATAGTAAGAGATTTGAAAGTAGTGGGTGGGGGGGGATGCAAAATGATAGGAGAAGACCGGAGGGGGTGGGATGAAGCTAAGAGCTGGAAAGGTGATTGGCGAAAGTGATAAAGAGCTGGAGAAGGGAAAGGATCATGGGACGGGAGGCCGTAGGAGAAAGAAAGGAGTGGGGGGGAGCACCAGGAAGAGATGGAGAACAGGCAAACAACTAAGTATGTCAGGGATGGGGTAAGAAGGGGAGGAGGGGCATTAATGGAAGTTAGAGAAGTCAATGTTCATGCCATCAGGTTGGAGGCTACCCAGCTGGTATACAAGGTGTTGTTCCTCCAACCTGAGTTTGGATTCATTTTGGCAATAGAGGAGGCCATGGATAGACATATCAGAATGGGAATGGGATGTGGAATTAAAATGTGAGGCCACTGGGAGATCCTGCTTTTTCTGGTGGACTAAGCATAGTACAAGCTGTAGTAAATACAAGCAGGCTTTTTCCACTGAGGTTGGGTATGATTAGACCTAGAGGTCATGGGTTAAGGGTGAAAGGTGAAATGTTTAAGGGGAACATGAGGGAGTGCTTCTTCTCTCCAAGGGCAATGAAAGTGTGGAACAGCTTTGTGGAATGAAGTGATAGATACATATATACTTTCAACATTTAAAAGAAGTTTGGGCAACTATATGAATAGGAGGGGTTGGGAGGACTATGGTCTGGGTGCAGCTCAATGGGACTAGGTAGAATAATAATTGTGCATGGACTTGATGGGCTGAAGGGTCTATTTCTGTGTTTTAGTGCTCTATGACTATACGTCAAGGTAGAGTCTCAGTGTGGCACTCAGATCCCTAAAGGGTGGAGCATATCCAGGAGAAAAAGGAGAGGTCCCAATTCCAATTAGAATGGAGAAGTTATTCTTGAATGTTAATGAGTAGGAATTTGAATGGGTAAAAGTTTGATGGGGGAAGATGGAAATTTTCTTATCCTACTGTTCCATAAGCTCTGAAAACAATTACAGTATTACATTTGCCCCTCCTCCCCTTCTTACCCCATCCTTGATATATTTAGTTATTTTCCCCCCTGCTCTTTTTTTCTCTCTCTCTGCCCATCACTCTACCTGTTCTCCATCTCCCTCCGGTGCTCCCCTCCCCCTTTCTTTCTCCTGAGGCCTCCCGTCCCATGATCCTTTCCCTTCTCCAGCTCTGTATCACTTTTGCCAATCACCTTTCCAGCTCTTAGCTTCATCCCACCCCCTCTGGTCTTCTCCTATCATTTTGCATTTCCCCCCCCCCCTCTCCCCCTCCTACTTTCAAATCTCTTACCATCTTTCCTTTTGGTTAGTCCTGACGAAGGGTCTCGGCCCGAAACGTCGACAGTGTTTCTCCCAATAGATGCTGCCTGGCCTACAGTGTTCCACCAGCATTTTGTGTGTGTTATAGTATTACATTTCTTTACCTTTCACAAGGAAAGGAGTCCAGCACTCACTAAAACAATACATTTTAAGCAGCTCTGGTAGAAAAAATATAAACTGTAAACCTGCATTCTGGTTGGCTTCCATGCTGATCCAGGATAGTGATGCCTGAATTTAACCCTCCAAGATGTTCCCAATTTTTCCAAACCTAACCCTCCCACTTCTAGTTTGTACCTCAGGTTCCCCCATTAGAGTATTTATTTTTTAATACAACGTGCTATATCATGACTGATATCCCAATATAAAAAAGGCAAGACAGTGGCTATATTTCATTAGGAGTTTGAAGAGGTTTGGTTTGTCAACTAAAGCACTTGAAATCTTCTGTAGATGTAGCGTGGAGAGCATTCTGATAGACTGCATCACTGTCACAAGACCAAAAGAAGCTACAGAAAGTCATGAAATTAGTTAGCTTTATCTTGGGTACTAGCCTCCGTAGTATCCAAGAAATGTTCAAGGATCAGTGCCTCAGAAAGGTGATGTCCATTATTAAGGACCTCCATCACCTAGCAAATGCCCTCTTCTCATTGCTATGGTCAGGAAGGAGGTGCAGGAACCTGAAGGCACACACAGCGATTCAGGAACAGCTTCTTCACCACTGCCATACAATTCCTAAATGGACATTGAACCCATGAACACTTAGCTTACATTTAAAAAATATATATATATTCCTGTTTTTGCTCTATTTTTTAATCTATTCAATATGTATGTATATACTTATGGTAAACGATTTACTTTTTTTTCTTCTCTCAATATAATTAGGTATGGCATTGTACTTCTGCTGCATACCGATGATAATAAACCTGATTCTGATTCTGATTTTGAAAGTTTATCCTCAATCTGCCTGTTTACTTACTATGATATTAGCATTTGCTCTGGTATCCAAGGATGAGGGATGAAAATGGAAAAAAAAAGTACCTGCCTTGGAGAGACTCAAGTTTTCCTGTTCACACTTCAAGGTCATTGTGTTCATACAACGTACTCCAGTAATTTCTGTCTTGTAGCTAATTTTAATTGCTTGTTGTACATTGACTAAGGAACATTTATTGAACCAAAAATCAAAAGGGTTTAGTTATTTGATTAATGAATGGGCCATTTTTATTTGTTTGAATATCCAGAAACAAATGTAGTGTTCTGCTTCATAGTGTATGTCTGTGTGTATTTTTGCCAATTCAATTATTAGCATGACATTATTAACTCCAAATAGAGATTCCCTTGTAAAGAAATGATAGGGAACTGTAGGTTAATCCTTAAAAATAACGACAAAAGGATTTTGTCTCTCGGACTGAAATGTCAGCTGTTCTCTTTTCCATAGGTGCTGCCTGGCCTGCTGAGTTCCTCCAGCATTTTATAGGCGCTGCTTGGATTTTTGTGGTTGGATCAGCCAAGTAGGATCTGACTTTCTGTGAAGCCGTTGCAAGACCTGGGCATGCCAAGAGGCAGGCGACAGCACTTCTCATGTTGACTTTGGATTCCACCTGCTTTGCCTTATGCTAGGGAAAATCGAGCCCTGTAGTCCTGCACCGGGCACACCTGCATGTAACAGGTCACATTATAATGGGCATCCCTGATGTGGAGATTAGGAGAGAAAAGGTAAATCAAGTCACCTAATTTTACTTTGATTTCTTCGAAGTTCCTTCAGCCTTCAAACCCTGAGTGCCCTGCTGCAGCGTTCAGTCCTTGGAGTACCAAAGCTGAGCTAATGAATTTCCTCCAGCCCAGGGGGAGGAGTGGAGCAGGACTCATCATTTATCCAGATGGAGGGTGTTGGGGTGCGTTCTGGAGTTAGGGTTTAGAGCAAATAATAATTTCAACAGCAGTCATTCTTCAGATTTGAATGTGGATTGCAGATTGAGTTTAAAATGCAGCTCAGAACAATGGGTTTCCTGGAGCTACAGGTTGGGGTCAATCACAAACAAAGAAACGCTCTATGTGGACAGAACCACAGGCGGTGCTCTGGATAAATGATACCTGTGTTGGTATACGGTCCCGATAAGGCAGCCAGTGGAAGCACTGGACTGAGGTTAAACTGTATGATCCACCTTCTTGTCACCCTCACAGACAGAGCAAGAGATCAAGTGCACTCTGGAACCGTGTCATTGCAGAGAACCCAGTGATGAACCCGAGCCCGCCACGCCAGTTCTGACCACAGCTGACGGAAGCAGACCCACAGCAAATGCAATGTGAGAGAATGTGACAGCCAGCCGTAAGCAGCAGGTTAAAGTATAATGGTAACTGTTCTCTGTAATGAAGGCTGGTTGTTGAAAGTAGAAGCATAGAATAGAATAGAAAAAAAATATTGGGAGAGATAGATGGAAAGGGACCTGAGTTACAGCAGAGACATCAGGTTCCACAACTTTGATGGCGAGGAAGACGCACAGTGTCTGAAGACAGTCAGCCCACCCTGACAGGGGAGTGAATACAAATGAGTCAGGGTTGGGCCAGTGATTGAATGGACAGTCCAGAAGGGGTGTTACTGGAGTGGGGTCCTTGCAATCATTCAAGTAGAGACCACTCCAACCCCTCATGTGCATTGAAGAGAGGTCCTGAGAGACAAGTCGTCAAGACTCTGACAATCTTGTATGCAGTATGTGGGAGGTCAGGGTCGACACAGTTGTCCCTGATGACCACACCTGCAATAGGTGCATCCAGCTGCAGCTCCTATCAGACTGAGTTAGGGGATTGGAGCAGGAGCTGGATGAACTATGGATCATTCGGGAGGCAGAGGCAGAGATAGATAAGAGTTATTGGGAGGCAATCACACCGAAAAGACAGGAGGTAGGCAAATGGGTGACAGTCAAGAGAGGCAGGGGGATCAGACAGAGAGGGAAGGGCACCCCTGTGGCCGTTCCCATCAAAAATAAGTATACCATTTTGGATACTGTTGGTGGGGATGGCCTACCAGGAACAAGCTGCAGTGGTCCTGTCTCTGGCACTGAGGTTGGACCCTCAACTAGGAAGGGGAGGAGGGAAGAGAAGAGAGCGGTATTGATAAGGGATTCTATAGTCAGGGGGGCGGATAGGAGATTTTGTGGGGAAGATCGGGAGTCTCGGATGGTATGTTGCTTCCCTGGTGCTGGGGCCTGAGACATCTCAGATCGGGTGCAGGTTATTCTCGAGAGGGAGGGCAAGAATCCAGATGTTGTGGTCCATGTAGGGACCAATGATGTGGGTAGGATGAGTGAGGAGGTCCTGCATAGGGAGTTCAGGGAGTTAGGTGCGAAGCTGAAGAGCAGGACCTCCAGGGTAACAATCTCAGGATTGCTACCTGTGCCACGTGCGAGTGAGGCAAGGAACAGGAGGATTATAAAGATTAATAAGTGGCTGAGAGGATGGTGCAGGAGGGAGGGCTTCAGGTTTGTAGATATTTGGGCTTTGTTCCAGGGAAGGTGGGATCTGTTCCGAAGGGACGGTTTATACCTGAACTGGAGCAGTACTAACATTCTTGCAGGGAAGTTTGCTAGTGCTTCTTGGGGGGGGGGTGGATTTAAACTAAATTTGCAGGGGGCGGGGATCCAGAATGTGAGAGAGGATAGTGAGAGGAAGAATAAAGGACAGGTGGGGTTCCGGAATATAAAGTGTGTACTAGAGAAAGGTGAGGCGGAACAAGTGATAAGGAGGACACATGTATAGAGGGGTGGTCTGACGGAACATGGAGTTAAATGTGTTGAAAGAATAAGTAAATTTAGGAAGGACAACAAAATTCTAGGGGCGTATAGCCCGATGGGAGTTCGGGGAGCTGGGTTAAGCACAGTAGGCAGCGATTCAGAGAGATGAGAAATGGGTTAAAAATTCTATATCTGAATGCACGAAGTGTCAGAAATAAGGCAGATGTGCTTGAAGCTCAGGTGTGAATGGGTAACTATGATGTTGCTGGGATAACGGAGACATGGCTGCAGGGAGATCAGACTTGGGAAATGAATGTACAAGGGTATACGTGCTATCGTAGGGACAGAAATGTGGGCAGAGGGGTTGGGGTGGCCCTGTTGGTGAGGAATGAGATTCAGTCCTTTGCAAGGAGGGACATAGGGTCAGGAGAAGTAGAGTCTGTGTGGATAGAACTGAGGAACAGTAAGGGCAAAAGGACCCAAATGGGTGTTGTCTACAGGCCACCAAACAGTAGCATGGATATTGGGTGCAAGTTGAATAGGGAGTTAACATTGGCATGTGGCAAAGGTAATGTCGCAGTAGTTATGGGGGATTTCAACATGCAGGTGAACTGGGAGAATCAGGTTGGTGCTGGACCCCAGAATAGGGAGTTTGTAGAGTGCCTACGGAATGCATTCTTGGAACAGCTCGTACGAGAGCCGACCAGGGACAAGACTATTCTGGATTTAGTGTTATGTAATGAACAGGATTTGATAAGCGATCTCGCAGTAAAGGAGCCATTAGGAGGTAGTGATCACAATATGATAAGCTTTTATCTGCAATTTGAGAAGGATAAGGGCAGCTCAGAGGTGTCAATGTTGCAGATGAACAGGGGAAACTATGGAGCCATGAGGGAGGAGCTGGCCAAAGTTGACTGGATGGATAGCCTAACTGAAAAGACAGTGGAACAGCAATGGCAGGTATTCTTGGGAATAATGCACAAGGTGCAAAATCAGTTCATCCCCCAGAGAAGGAAGGATTCAAAGGGGGGAAAGGGGTCACAGTGGTTGACAAAGGAAGTCAGAGATTGCATAGAATTAAAAAAAAAGGAAATATGACAGAGCAAAGGTGAGTGGGAGGACAGATGATTGGGAAGTTTTTAAGGAACAGCGGAACTTAACTAAAAAGACAATATGGAGAGAAAAAATAAGGTACGAATGCAAGCTAGCCAGGAATATAAAGGAAGATAGCAAAAGCTTTTTTAGGTATGTGAAGAGAAAGAAGATAGTTAAGAATAATGTTGGGCCCTTGAAGAATGAATTGGGTGAAATTGTTATGGGAAACAGAGAAATGGCAGAAGAATTTAATGAGTACTTTACATCTGTTTTCACTAAGGAAGACACAAGCAATCTCCCAGATATATGGATGGGCCAAGGACATAGGGTAACAGAGGAAATGAAACAGATTGACGTTCGGAAGGAAACAGTGATGAGAAGACTGATGGGACTGAAGGCTGATAAATCCCCAGATCCAGATAGTCTGCATCCTAGGGTACTAAAGGAGGTGGCCATGAAAATTGCAGATGCATTGGTAATCATTTTCCAATGTTCCTTAGATTCAGGATCAGTTCCTGAGGATTGGAGAATGGCTAATGTTATCCCACTTTTTAAGAAAGGAGGGAGGGAGAAAACAGAGAACTATCATCCTGTCAGCCTAACATCAGTAGTGGGGAAGGTGCTAGAGTCCATTATTAAAGATGAAATAGTGGCATTGATAGCAGTGATGGGATTGGGCCCAGCATGGATTTACCAAGGGTAAATTATGCTTGACTAATCTGTTGGAGTTTTTCGAAGATGTAGCCAGAAAGTTAGACGGGGGAGATCCAGTGGATGTAGTGTACCTCGATTTTGAGAAGGCATTTGATAAGGTCCCACATAGAAGATTGGTGGGTAAAATCAAAGCTCAGGGCATCAGGGGGAGGGCATTGACAATATAGAAAACTGGTTGGCAGATAGAAAGCAAAGGGTAGCGGTGAATGGGTGTTTCTCGGAATGGCAGGTGGTGACTAGTGGGGTGCCACAGGGCTCGGTATTGGGACCACAGCTGTTTACCATTTATGTTAACGATTTGGATGAAGGCATAGAAAATAACATCAGCAAATTTGCTGATGATACTAAGCTGGGTGGCAGTGTGACATGTGATGAGGATGTTAGGAGAATTCAGGGTGACTTGAATAGGCTAGGTGAGTGGGCAGATACTTGGCAGATGGTGTTTAATGTGAATAAGTGTGAGGTTATCCACTTTGGGAGTAAGAACAAGAAGGCAGATTATTATCTGAATGGTGTAGAGTTAGGTAAGGGAGAAATACAAAGAGATCTAGGAGTCCTTGTTCATCAGTCACTGAAGGTGAATGAGCAAGTACAGCAGGCAGTGAAGAAGGCTAATGGAATGTTGGCCTTTATTACAAAGGGAATTGAGTACAAGAGCAAGGAAATCCTCTTGCATTTGTACAGAGCCCTGGTGAGACCACACCTGGAATATTGTGTACAGTTTTGGTCTCCAGGTTTAAGGAAGGACATCCTGGCTGTAGAGGAAGTGCAGCGTAGATTCACGAGGTTAATTCCTGGGATGTCTGGACTGTCTTACACAGAGAGGTTAGAGAGACTGGGCTTGTGCACGCTGGAATTAAGGAGATTGAGAGGGGATCTGATTGAAACATATAAGATTATTAAGGGATTGGACAAGATAGAGGCAGGAAATATGTTCCAGATGCTGGGAGAGTCCAGTACCAGAGGGCATGGTTTGAGAATAAGGGGTAGGTCATTTAGGACAGAGTTAAGGAAAAACTTCTTCTCCCAGAGAGTTGTGGGGGTCTGGAATGCACTGCCTCGGAAGGTAGTGGAGGCCAATTCTCTGGATGCTTTCAAGAAGGAGCTAGATAGGTATGTTATGGATAGGGGAATCAAGGGATATGGGGACAAGGCAGGAACCGGGTATTGATAGTAATTGATCAGCCATGATCTCAAAATGGCGGTTCAGGCTCGAAGGGCCAAATGGTCTACTTCTGCACCTATTGTCTATTGTCTATAATCTTCTGTCATGGCATGGAGTGTGAACAGTTGCCTGTGAGCCTGATATATTTACCCGGCTGGTGCCCCTGACCAGAGAGTAACCACTGATAACCACTGCTGAGTATTAGCTATCAGAAAATGAAGGGGTGAAGATAAAGAATGCGATTGAATTGCAATCAGCCACCAGGAAAGGAGGCAACAGGCTTTTGAAGGACAAAACTGCTTTTAAAAGATTGTTGGTCAAATTTCTGGGACAGTCTCTGCTTAGCATCTTGTGGGATAATAGCGTAGTTGTAGATGAACATAGGGTATTATAGGTAATTGGGGAAGGGGGTCCAATGTACAAGATATTTTGCAGCCCTATTTGATTAGATTCTCCTTAAAGCTTGGCCTTTCCTGCAACAATTTTTTTTGTCCAGTGGGGTCAAGAGAAGAGACTGTTAGGGTGTATTCTGGAGTTAGGGTGTATAGCAACTATTATTTTCAGCAGCAGCCATCATTTTTCAGATTTGAATGTGGAATGCATATTGAGTTTAAAATGCAGCTCAGAACAATGGGTTTCCTGAAGCTGCAGGCTGTGATCAATCACAAACAAAGAAACACTTCACTTGGGCCTAAGATGCCTGTATAGGCATGAATGCAGCCTAGAGTCAGTGGGGATTAACGTTCATTTTGGACGTCTGGAGTGTGGGTGCGAAGAGGGAGGTATTTGAAAACTGTATGTAATTCAAAGGAAGCATTATAATAAATTGCAACTATAGAACTTTCCTGCTGTTACCGTTGATCTTTAGCATATAAAATTTTCATGAAATATTGGGTCAAGAGGGCCTCTTCTTCCAAAAGTGCCTTGCATTTTTCATAAATAAATTTATCTATGTTTATCTTCAGCGCCATTCTGGTGACTTCGTTCATGCCACAACAAAGGGCAGGGCCTGAAGCAGACTGGCACAATAGATAAGGATGTCCCTTTAGAACAGAGCTAAGGAGGAATTTCTTTAGACAGAGGGTGGGGAGAATGGGGTTGAGAGAGATAATAAATCAGGGCTGAATGTCCTAATTCTGCTCCTAGATCTTAAGACCTTATATGGTCTAATAGCTCATTTGCTCTCTTGGTTTGATTAAAACATGTTGCACTACTAACAAAAGATATCCTCAGTGTCATGTTGCTGTTTGTGGAAGCTTTCTGTGTCCAAATTGATTGTCAGTTCTCCTGCGATACAGCACCTATATTTCAGAAATACTCATTTTTATGTTGGTATATACTGAATGTGATGCGAATTTATTCTGTGAGGTGCAGCATCTTCCATCATGATGACTGTTGTCAAATGTGGTTTATGGTTGGCTTATTTCCACAGAAATTTGGGTATGAGTCTGCTCATACAAACTCTTGCTGCTTAATTTTGGTCCGGAAGTTTTTCTTTTAAAATCAGGAACAAACATCATGCCAGCTTTTAAAAGCCCCACCCGCTGTCTGTAGTGTATTACAAAAGTACTTTGCTGTTGTTTCCCTGGAAACAAGCCTGAGGACTCTACACTATACAATTTTCAGCCATTATTCATTCTGTTATGAACATGACAGATTGTAATTTTTGAATGAGGATGACGGGTATAAATTTGTAATAAGCTTTGGCAGCAAGCTGAGAGCTATAAAAAGGAGCAAGTCGTAAACAATTCAGTGTGTGTTTAAAATGACAAAATAAGGTCTGTGCTGCAAGTGGTGTATGGGCTTTAGTTAAATCTGTTTCTACAATATTTTTATATATTTTCTTAATTTAGAATTTTAAAACCAGCTTCCAAGGCTTGCAAAGAAACAGGGCAGTTCTATGTATTTGGAAGACCTTGATATTGCTTTTAACTTTGTGATACCTAGCTATGTTCCCAATCAAGTAGTTGTGATTTTTGCTGCAGAGTAATTATACATACTACATCATTCAGCCAATGCATTTTAACAGGGAAGTTCTGAAGAGCTAAATGAACATTGAAAATAATTCTTGGGGAGATAGAAGGATTGGTTGAATATAATTCTTCACATTATAGAGCATTCACATCACTTTCTCATCATGAAGAATATTCTCAGGATATTCTCAGCATTATCCTGGGAATATCATTGAGCTAAAAGATCAACAGATTTTAGGAAAACTTGAAAATCCAAGAAGGGAAGGCCTAATTTTTCTTGAGAAAACCCACCCAAGTATGAGCTGGCAGAGAGAGGGCTGCAGAGTAATGTAATGGATGATAAATGGCACATATTGTTCTGAATAGAAACTGTTCTATATAATTCACAAATGCTGTCATTGAGTTGTTCACTTTAAGAGTTGGTGTCTGATATAATGACGTCAGTGTAAGGCGACTTTTTTTGGTTTGTTCATAATGGAAGTAAAGGGCTGTAGCTTTTGTTAAGCATATGAAATGACTCTCTTCAATATTTTGGGTTGACTCTGCTTCCTTTGAGTTACATATACACAGTGGCAGATGTCTCAAATGTTCAAACACCTTTGCTGGGACAAAGTGATTCACACAGATGGTCTAAAAGCTTCTGGGGACAGAGATCCCAGGCTCCCAAATACTGTGAGGCCAGACTCTCTGAATACACAAATATCCCAACTATTGATTGATTAAAGCTGCCTATGGCCATGCTTGATGTGCCAAGTGACAAAATCATTCTGGACTGACACCTTGAACTCAATCACAATGCTGCAAATAACTGATGCAGGACAATTAATATAACCCCATTGTCTGATTCAGGCAAAGTTGTCTCATGGTCACTTCACTTTGCAAATCATGACTCTAAGCAGCCAACTCCCCTGCTGTGGGCCACCAGCTAGTGCTCTGTAGACAATGTTTGTTTGCAAAGCTATTCTTTTAAGCTTCAATATGATTACTGCTTGCAACTTACATTAAAACTGAAGATGAGTTTTTGTTTGAATTAGTAGATATTTTATTCATGTAAATCCAGAACACTCCCTAAGAGTGGTTAGATCAAGAAACTGAGGAGAGTCACGACACAGTCCATCATGAAAAGCAGTCTCCCCTCCATGGACTGTTTACACTCCTCACTGCCTTGGAAAAGAAGCCAACATAATCAAAGACTTCTCCCATACTAGACATTCCCTCTTCTCACTGTCCCATTGAGCAGCGATACTAAAGTTTGAAACCACGCACCATCAGGCTCAGGGACAGCTTCCATACCAGTTATAAGACTCTTAAATGGAGCTCTTGTACGCTGAAGTCTAATTCTTGGCCTTACAGTCAAGACCCCATCATGACCCATACATATCATAATCTACCCACATTACATTTTTTCTGTAAATATATTATATTCTGTATTCTGTGATTGATTTTCGCTCAAATTACCTCAAAGTACTTACACTTTTAAATAACCTATATGGATACCATGCAAAACAAAGTTTTCCCGCTTTATTTTGGTACACATGACAATAATAAATCAATGTCAGCTACTCCTGAGTCTGAAAACCAGCAGTAATGTTTGCACTGTATTAACTAACAAAATTCTTGGATGCAAACATTGGACCCTCACTTTAATATTAGTCTGAGACCTGTATCCATTTCAGATGAGTGCTTTCATCATCATAGAGAAATTGAATAAGGGGCCTTGTTATGAATGTACCACAGCTCTGAGGGGCCGAAGGGTGCGGGGTAGCCCCCTCCTTTGTGAGAATCACAAGATCACTATTGATTTGGGTCAAGAGACCCAGGAAATGAGAGAGAGAGAGACGTGTGGAATGTCTTGACCCCCTGGCGATATAAAGCTATGGGAAACGGCCATTGTCTCTTGGAGACGAACTTGTGTATTGCAATACTGTGCTAAGTGGTAGCCCTCAGGCAAAGTGGGCTGGTTGAGGGAGGGATTGCATCACCCCCCACCTGATTGACATCTGAAACCCTGTGAGTCAGGATAAAAGAGGGTCTGTGGGAACAGCCACAGACACACCAGAAGAAACGCTAGCGATCCCGTAATAGTGGAAGCCGATGGGAGGAGGCCACGTGCGTTCGGTTCCATTTGCCCCGGAACCGGTGGCTTTTACCACGGAAGAATGGCTTTTAGCTAACAATGGGGAAACCAACTCCCACGACTCTCGAAGGATTGGCATCATAAAAGGACTGGGCAAGTTTAACCCGTCTTTCTCTCAAACCCAAAATGCTGCAGCTTGAATGAACTAACTTTTATATTTCCATCGGACAATACATTATCCCCAGTCAACGTTAGAGCTTATTTCTTATTGATTATTATTATACCCGCGCGTTTAGATTTAGTATTGACGACGTATGTTATCTGTATGTTTGCATTGATATTATTTTGTGTATTTTTATCAATAAATACTGTTAAAATAGTACCATCAGACTTCAACGGACCTCTCTATCTTTGCTGGTAAGTGACCCAGTTACGGGGTCCGTAACAGCCTATAGATTTAGATTAATAAATCCATTTCTTTGTCAACAATATCATTGGAGTGGTTGCATTCTGTCCGCAACATAGATGATTTGACATTATATGTTAAATGTTTCAGATCTCCTTTCCCTTTTACAGTTGAAGTATAAATATTCAGTTGTTACCCTCAATACAGTGGAGGAAGATGCTCACTTTCCTTACATTTTTCATTTGCTCCTACACTTCTAAGTAGATAAACTTTCAATCTTTCTTCAGATGCAGCCAAATTATCCATCATCAGAGGCCAATTTGTTGCTGGTATCTTAGCATATTTGCATACACAAAAAAAATGTAGACAGAATCATGTTCACCATAAACGTTTAGCTCTTATGCCAACTCCGTAGCTCATCTTACTTGTTGCAGTACTTGTGGGCCAGGCCCTGAGGACTGCAGGGACTGATGTGTGAATCTTTTGTCTCAGTTATATTAGTCATTGATGAGGATACACTTGAGTAGTGATCGCCTTGTTATAGGAAACACATTGTAAGGCTGGACAAATATACCTAATAAAGTGGACATTGAGTGCATATTTTACGTTTTATAGAAAGTTGTTACATTACCAGCATCAACTTGGCCTCTGATGACTGCTAATTTGGTGAATTGAAGTGTCTGTATTAAGTAGAGCAGATGAAACCATAAGGCATAGGAGCAGAATCAGGCCATTTGGCCCATTGTATCTGCTCTGCCATTCAGTCATGGCCCATATACTATCCCTTTTAATCCCATTCTCCTGCCTTCTTTTCAACAGCCTTTGACACCCTTATTAATCAAGAACTTATCAACTTCCACTTTAAAAACATGGAATGATTTGGCCTCCACAGCCACCTGTGGCAATGAACTCCACAGATTCGTCACCCTTGTGCTAAAGAAATTTCTCCTCATTTAAGTTTTAAAGAGACATCCTTATATTCTGAGGTTGTGCTCTCTAGTCCTAGACTGCCCCACTATTGGAAATGTTCACTCGATCTGGGCCTTTCAATATTTGGTAGATACTTTTGTAAATGATACAGAATGCCCACTCTGCTACAAAGTTCACCTATTTTACTTACAGCAAGTTGGCTACTTCCAGTTCTACTCGTCATTTCTGGAACAATCATTGATCTGAAAAATCACCTCCAGCCTCAACTTTGCTCTTCCAAAACCAAATGCCCTCAGATGACAGAAATCAGAAATGTGGAGAAAATGCAGCAGCTCTGGGAGAGAATGGGTGCAGAGAGAAAGAGGTTTAACGTTTCAGGCTGATGATTGTTCCTCAGTTCATTGTTAAGCTGAGGCAAAGTAGCATCGTTGAAGAACAAATTATAAAAACACAAAAAAAAAAAATTGAATACTATGGTGAAGAAAATGAAACATTTGATCTTTGAGCATTTCTCTTCTTGCTGCTCCCAGTACAATTCTCTGGATCATCAACCTGCTTGTAAAGATGATAAAGTTGTAATCATCCAGTTCAATGCTTCTACAGCTTGCTTACACCCTTCTACACCTTCTAAATGCCATGATTAAGCTTAAATGGATTTAAAGTATTAACAGCAAAGAGCTCATTACTTTTTCTATTGTGCAGTACATCCTGCAAAGGTGAAGGTAGCTTCTATTTAAAGTTACATGTCAGCAGCACAATACATGTAGATTTCTGGAACAACTAATATAATTGGCTGTGTGTGTCCCTTGAAAAAATGAGTAGAAAATGCAGCCAGGATCCTGCATGAAGCACAATGAAACAGAATTATTGTTCGGTGAACTGAAAGCTTGAGCGTATTTCAGAACATTTCTCTTGATACACTTGCTTGGAGTAAGCAATGATATGCATCAGCTAATCAGATCCTCAGATGCAGATTTTAACAGTTAATCAACATGATGTTTGTCCAAATTTGGCAACCCTCAGAAATTTGGTTTCAACCTATTGTTTGTCTACTCATCATCAATATGCAGAGAGCCTCATTTAAGTGGGAATGTCTGATTACTGCACTTGAGACTGTTTTCATCCACGGAATATGTACGTGCTTTGCAAATTTGATACAGAAAATCCCACTGAAATTATTTTCAGCAAGCCGCAACCAATTTCAAATAATCCTCAAAGTACTTATCAGTTGTGCTTATTGCCTTAAGGAAAAGCAATCAATGTGGATCTGGCAGCTTTCAAGCAGTTTCAGCTTTGATGTGATGGCTTTGATACTTTCTTCCAAATGTTAATAAAGCTAGTCACACTTATTTTAGCTAAATGCAATTTACAATATCTTTATCCATTTCCCTTAATGCATAATTCTGCCTCTTCCATTACAGTTGCACACTGCCATTATTTTCCTTTAACATGGATGAGATCCTCCAGTCCCTGTTAAAAAACATACCTTCATCAAATTGCAACACATCCTCGTCAAGATGATATGTTCTTCTAGTGCATTGGTAGAATATTCATCAGATGCCTTGATCTTGAAACAGTTTTCAGGGATTCCTCTGGTCTATCGATAAGATTGTGACAGGGAATTGCGAGAACTCCTATGTGATGTCATAGCGCACAACCTTTGGTAGCATAGCAAAAAGGCTCTAGAGATCTTTTGTAAAATTACATTAGATTGTCCACATTCTACTACAGGCATGCATCATGGAATCTCAGTCTAAATCTATATTCCTGTTAATTTTGTGGGGCTCTTAATTTCACTGGATAAATGGGTCTCTAACCTTGGATTTAGGCATAATAGGACAACATTAGCTTCATTGTTATCAGAATAATTAAAATTAAATTCAAGCAGAATGAGCAGATAGTGAGAAATATCACTACATTATACGTGATTCAAAGACTGAGTTGCTAAAATTAAAGGGTACATATTTTGTCAGAAATAGGCTGAATATTTAGGTAGTAACAATGGTGAATTTGGTATTTTTCCTGTGAACTACGTGTAAGAAAGTTTCCAATTATAAACAAGAGAAAATCTGAAGATGCTGGTAATCCAAGCAACCCACACAAAATGCTGGAGGGAGTCAGCAGGTCTGGCAGCATCCATGGAAAAGAGCACAGTCGATGTTTTGGGCGGAGACCCTTTGGCAGGAGAGTTTATCAGTTTCCTGAGTGGTTTTGATTGTTTGTTACATATTTGTATGATACATACTTCGCTAATAAATTTACTTTGAACTTTGAAATTCATTTTTTCCCACCAGAGAAGTGAATGTGTCTTGCAAAATATTTCCAGTTATATCTAACATGACTCCCTCAGAATATGATAGTGTTACTTTTGGGGGGTTTTATCTGGAATTTTAACAATACGTGAATGGAAAGGATTTGAAATTATTCTTCTTAAACTGGTTCAAATACAAAAGGTTTTTTTTAGTTTTCAAATCTTATGGCGGTATATGTTTTTTATATTAGATCTAAACCCAAATTACTTTTACAGACGTGGATGAAAATATAACCATTGTATTTATGGAATAGTGAAGGCAGTTGTGTTTCAATTTATTTATGACCACTTTTACACACTGTTCCAGTGATTCTGCTAAATAAATTGAGAAGAATATGGTGAGATGATCATCAGCCCTGAGTTCTGAGAATGAAGCAGAAGCGTAAGAAGTAGGAACAGGTCTCATATGGTCTCATATGTTCTTTCCACGGTTCAACATTTTAGCTCACAGCCATTTCTGCATTGTTGACACATTCACTTAATATTAAAAAAATCTGTCGATATTTAGCATGAATATACTCACCTACCCTCCCACCAGGAAGAGAGTTTCAAAGATGCAACGTCCCCTGTATGAAGAAATATTTGCTTATTTCTGTCCTAAATGGCCAAGTCTTTATTTGAGAATGTTACCCCAGTTCTGAATGCCTAAGTCATGTAGAATATCAACTCTGCACCTGTATTTTGAAGAATTATGTATGTTTCAATTAATGAGCTTGGATCTACCACATCTGATCCCATCATTCAAATTACTGATTGATATAAATTATTACAGTTAGTCCCTGTGGCACCTTGCTTGTCATTCCTCCAAACTTGAAAATAATCCATTTATTTCTATTCAAAACACCCATTGACACCTCTTTTAGTTTATTTGCAACTGCCTGATTATAGGGAAAAGTTGTTATTGGTATCTGATAACAAACAACACAGTCAATAGCTGTGTCAAGTATAGTTTTTTCATTGTTTGGTATAATTACAATATAGTGTCTGCACATATTGTAGATGGTGCATCTGGAAGAACAGATATTGCTAAAAATGTTCTAGGATTCATAGCACATCATGTATAATTGACTTGGAGATATTAAATCCAATTTTATGCACACATGTTTTATAAATAATAAGTAATAAAATTACTGATTTAGTGTGATGCACTGCAAACTGGTTAATGTGGTTTAGTCATTGTGTAGAAATGCATTATGATTGTGTTCAATTAATCATGGATGATGTCGAACTTCAGTAATTTAAGGCAATAAAACTGTTGTATATATAACCATGATACACCCTGTATGTTAGCAGTTACTGCTGTTTGTGTTGTCTATTTGATATTTCTGTGATATTGTAATTATATTGTTTGATTAAGCATTCTTCATTGTTTACATAATTCATTATGGGTTATATGTAGAAGTACGTATATAGTATTCACCATTATGCCATCAGATCACAATTGAGCACATCACTAAAGTAAAGATGAAGCGTACATGTTCTCTTAGGCTCCAGTGCTTTTCTTTTAGGTAGTTTCTGGAGTTATAAAGCAGAATAATAGTGATGAGTAAGTTTTCAAATGAACCTGAGACAACTACCTACCAAGGGAAGCAGTTGAAAGAAAGAAAGCGAAGTACGTTTTTCTTCACAAGGGGTGAAAGATGGTTCAGTTAAAAAAGGCAGAAAATTTATCAAATTCATGGGTTCATAAACAGTGAGTACGGGATATTAATAATAATGATCTTAAATATAAAAAAGCAGAAATGGCTGTCTACATTGGAGAGATAGACATGTTTGATTACACAGCAGATAATTGGATAATCTGTAATGTGGATATCATGAAAGTAATACAGGAGTATTTCAAACTCAAACCATTGTTGATTGCAGAATGCTTTCATAAATGGAATCAAATTCCATTTCAAAGTCCATTTCAACCTACATGGCTGAATTGAAGAAGCTGACAGAGCATTGTCAATGATGCACTAAGAGATTGTTTAGTTTGAGGAAACTTCCAAGAAAGCATTCAAAAACAGTTTCTAACTGAAGTACAACTCATATTTGAAAGAGAAGTTGAAATTGCTGTATGAAGGCTGAAGGAATTCTTTCTGAGGTTGAGTGGAGCCCATGGGCAATGGCAGTGGTCTGAGTAGCCAAGAACAATCGCAACTGTGGTGATTTTAAGGTTACCGTCAACCCTGTACTGAAAATATATCAATGCCCTCTGCCCAGGATACAGTGAATTGTAGAAGTATTCAGCCCCAACACTTTGTTCACATAAATGAGCATTACAATCAGGGATTTTGATCAATTTAATTAACAAGTTCTATTTGTGAATCAGATGCTCCTTTTGTCACAGTAGAGACAAAAAAAACAGGGAAAATTGTAATGAAAAATGAAAAATTTAAAAGCTGCAATGTCAGCAGTTCAAAAGTATTCATCCCCATTTGCTCAGCATTTAGTTGAACCTCCTCTCGCATTGATTACAGACGGTAGCCTTTTTGGATGCAGGTAAATCTCTATTAGTTTATCAGATGTGTTCGATCAGGTTAAAGTCAGGACTCTGACTGAGCCACTCAAAAATATTAATTTCCTTCAGGGTCACTCTGGCAGTGTTCTTGTTGAAAGACGAACATCCTCCCCAGTTTAAGCTTTCTGGCAGACGTTAGCAGTTTTATTTTCCAAGATCTTTCTGTATACAGCAGCATTCTTCTCCCCATCAACCTTGACTAGATCTCCATAGCATGATGTTACCTCCACCATACTTTGTAGTAGGGATGGTGTTCCCTGGCTAATGGGCAATGTTAGATTTACACTACGTATACCACTTAGTGTTGAAGCCACAACATTCCACTTTAGTCTCATCCGACCAGAAGACCTTCTCCCATATCTTTACAGTATCTTCTAAGTGATGGTTTGCAAAGTCTTTACAGGTAAGGATATGCTGTTTTTTTTTAGGGCAGGTCTTCTTCCTTGCCACCCTTCCATAAATACTTCTTGTGTGCAAGGCCTTAGAGATTATTCATCCAAGAACTTCATCTCCATCATCAGCCACTGACTTCTGCAGCTCACTCAGAGTTGGCATGACAGTAGCCTCTTTTATAAATTCCAATCTTCTCTGGTGACTAAGCTTAGAGAGACACCTGGCCTATGCAGTGGGCCTGTGGTTTTATATTTTTCCACTTTTTCATGGTAGATTGAACTGAGCTCTGAGGTATGTTCAGTGCCTCTGAGATGGTCTTCTACCTTTCCCCAGATTTGTGCCTCTCTATTATCATTTCCCTTACTTGTCTTGAATGTACTTTAATCTTCATTTTAGTTTGGTCTGTTAAAAATCTTCCATTCTGTTGGACCTTACAAAGAAAGGGGGTATTTATTCTTATGAATTCATTGAAAACAGGTGATCCTCCAATTTTCTACATCAACAAATTGTGTGAGTTGGTAAGGTAATATACAATATTGCACCTGAAGAAAGTTACCATACTAATTACAAAGGGGATGAATACTTCTTTCCGACTCACAATTTTGTTTTTTAATTTTTAATAAATTATTGACAGGTTTTGGAATTTTCTTTTGATTTGACATGATGGACAATATTTTGTAGATTAGCTTAAAAGTCCTACTTTAATAAATTTTAAATCTTGAAAATGAGGCAGTAGAATGTGAAAATAGTTGTGGAGGGTGAATACATTTTCAAGACACTGTAGAGGATGTCTTTGCAAACCTTTCTGAAGGGAAACACAGCAAAGTGGATTTAGCTGAGGCCGACCTACAGATGCAGATGGAAGAAGACTCCAAAGTGTTTCTCACCATAAACACTCACAAAATGCTTTATCACTACAATAGGCTTATCTTTAGAGTAGCACCTGCACCTGCACTCTGGCAGAAAGCTAGGAATCAGGTGACACAAGGCTGCCCAGGCACTCAGTGTTACCTGGATGACATCATTGTTACTCTTGAAGACGACAAGGAAAATCTCAAAAATCTCAAGACAATGTTATAAAGATTAGAAGATTGTGGGCTCAGAGCACAATGCGACAAGTGTGAATACTTGAAACCAAACATCACTTACTGTGGTCACACCATTGACACACAAGCTTACACAAGTGTGCTGAGAAAATTCAAGTAATGGTAGTTGCCCCAAGGTCAGAGGACATGTCACAGTTGCAGTCCTTTTTAGGACTACAACAAGTTCCTGCCAAACCTGGTTACTGTGCTCCTCCCTTTAAACTCATTGCTACAGATCAGGAAGAAAAGCACTGTGAGGTGGCTTTCCAAAAGACAAAGGAATGGTGACACTAGACACTGTACTCACACATTATGATCCATATCATCTTAAAAGTTTGCTGTGATGACTTATGGTTAGGCGCAGTTATGTTATGAGTGATGGAAGTGAATGCCCCATAGCTTTTGCATCACATTCCCTTGCCATTGCAGAGAAAAAAATATGTATAGATTGACAGAGGGGCCTTGAGTCAGGTTTGGGGTGTAAAATCAGTACTTCTTTGAGAGAGAGTTTACCCTCTTTACTCACTTTAGGGGACAAATCTCAAGGTTGTTAATGTATACATTCTTTGATAATGAACGTAGTTTGAACTTTGACCTTCAACCATACGTGTCTTTTATCAATCCATAGGAGGGTGCTTCACTAACAGCAGCATCATGAATGCAGAGATGAACCCTGTTTCAATTACAAGATCTAATTCAAGAGGACAACTAACGATGGAAATGCTGATGGATTGACCTGTTTACCCTTGGAAAAGGAACTACCCGAAAAATTTACAAAAGAGGACACACCTCTTGATGTATTCTCCATAATGTAAATTAAAAGTCTTCCTATTATGACAGAGGTGATCCATAGGGCAAGTGGAAAAAAAAACACACACTCTCTCAGGTCTACATGGCCACCAAAAATGGCTGGAATATGCAGCATAAACTGCAGTTCTCCCATTTTAACCAGCGCCGGGTTGAACTTGCCCTTGTTTGGGGTTGCCTTAAGTGGGGGTTGGGAGTTGTTGTATCATCCAAGCTGAGAGATAAGGTGTTGGAGGAGATACAGGCTGGTCACCCAGGCATGGTCAAAATGAAAGTGTTGGCTGGAAGCTTTGTCTGGTGGCCTGGGATAGATCAGAGATCAAGCAGTTTGCCGTGCACTGTTCGGGATGCCAGCACATTCAGAAGACGCTGAGAGCAGTGTCCCTTCATTTCTGGGAATGGCCTGTATCACCCTGGGATTTTGCCATGGGCACTAATTGTTTGGTAGTAGCAGGTGCAGCTACAAAGTGGCCAGAAGTGTTCCCAATGGTCTCCAATAAAACCTTGCACACTGTTAATGTACCGAGAAGCCTCTTTGCAAGGACTGATGTTCCAGAGCACTTAGTTGGAGAAAATAGACCACAGTTCTATGGTTTTGTATATCAGTTACAATGCATTCTATATTGAGTTGGAGTTTATAGCTAAGCAGAGAAGAGTGTTGTGTATTTAATATTTCAGTAATATTTGTACAATATTGCAAGTACCTTGTTTGATTAAGCATTCTTTGTTGTTCCCATAATTCATTGTGAGCTATATGTAAAAGTACATGAATGGCATATGTCATTACACCACCACGTTGTAAGTGAGTACCTCACTAAAGTGAAAACAAAGTATACATATTCTCTAGGACTCCCGTGTTTTTCTTTCAGTTAGCTTCTGGAGTTTCAAAACATTACTATTAGCAGAATGCAGATGACAATGTAACACTGATTGTACCATTTCAGTATGTATTGCATGGGACACGATATTTGGATCTACTTTCATGTGACCTCTCCTAGCTATCTCTTCAGATGTTGGTTACTTTAGTTAGTGTAACTATAGGGTCTCCCTGGGTATAAATCAACTGCCTAATAGCGATCAGACTTTACGTAAATTCTGCCATGCATTTTTAAAGCATTTTTTTCTGGACATTTGTAAAAAAAAAATGTTTCCTGGTATTCATTAATGACTTGGTACAGTATATATTCTATTAGTTTAAATATGGATAGTGTTAGGATGAATATTTCAATGAACTGAAAGACATATAGCAAGTGTACCTAAAGCAATACAATGTAGGTATGTGGAGAAAATTTATTTCTTCTTTACAGAGAAGTTAGCTTATGGACAGTTTTCAGGAGCTGAATTCTTGTGGAAAATGGATTCTGCCTCTAATTTATTAATTTTTCATGGTGTAAGTGTGTTTCCTCTCCTTTGGTTTAACAGATTCTATGAAGAGTTCACTGCTCTGTTTTGCACAGAATTATTAATGATATGTTATCATTCATGCATTATAGATTAGAAGGTGTTAATTTTCAATTCTTCCCTGAAGAAATTAATTTTGTGCACACATTTCTATTCAACATCATTCCCTTGGTTCAACATGTGCCTCTCATAAGGCGAAAGGGTGCTTCCTGAGGACAATTTTAAATGTTCAAACAGTGTTAATGAAAGGTGAGCTTTAGCAGTTTGTTGCCTGGAAAGAGTGAGGCCAGCATGCAGTTACAGTGTGAGACTTACTGGCCCTTTTTCCCTTAGTCCTCACCAGCTGCCAAGTGATCTTTTGGACATCTGAGATGCTCATTGGAAGTTGGGCTAAGCCTTGTGAACAGATACAAATCAGCATCCTGTGATATCATTAAACTCTCTAATCTTCAGAATGGAAATCTGATTTTGTGTCTAATCCATTTAGAAAAGATTGTGAAATTATCTTCAGAGTGCCTTTAGAAGTAGTGCTTAAAAGGGAAGCTTGCGTACAAGTATATGTGCCCAGAATATAGCAATTTGTTTGCCGTTGAAATATTTAACATCTCCAAGGAGAGCTTGATTTGAAGATTGATTCTTCAAGGGTTAACTTTGCCTGGGCAGCCTTAATTAGCACTAAAGAATAAATTAGAAACACTGTCAATGCAGGAAATACAAAAATGCTGGAAGTACTCAATATGTCAGGCAGCATATGTGAACAAAGAATTACAGCTTTTGACAGTTCTCAACCTGAGACATTAATTCTGTTTCTCATTCCACAGATGCTGCCTGACCTGCTGTGCATTTCCAGCATTTGCAATTTTTGTTTTAATTTTCACTCAGCTCTGCTGTGTGTAGTTCTTGTGATAAGTGTTCAAGAGAAACAGGCAATGTTAATTAACAGAGAGAGAGGTAACAGAATTGCTCAAAGATTTGAATTGGCACCTTATTAGTGAGAATAGTGCATTTTACTTGCCATGGAATATCTATAAATGAACAATCACTTACAACACTACACAGGTAATTAATAAGCAATGGGAGTAGTAGAATGCCAAATGATTGCTCGAGGCTCTTCTACCAATTACTAAGGACATCTTTGATCGGATCTTGTCCTCATTTCCTCTTTGCTGTTTTTTTCTCAGACTGACCGACTTCCTTAGAGACTAAAAATCTGTCCACCTCCTCTTTGCATATGTTCAATAGCTCAGCCTTCCCACCTCTGGGGTAGAGAACACTAAAGATCCATGTACCTCAGGGATAAACTTCTTCCACGTCTTCATGTTAAATAGGTGACCCTTCATTCTGAAAATATGCTCCCAGTTTTGCAACATATGCTTAGTAACTACCCTGTCAATTTACGTCATAAGTTTTGATAAATTCACCTCTTTTTCTTCCATACTCTATGTATATAGACCCTAATGTGGAGATGGTTGAACACTCCTAGGTGTAAATACTACATCATAAATAGTTTATCCTGGTCCAACCATGTTGATGCCACTGCCAAGTATGCTTATGGGCACCTTAATTTCCTCAGAATGTGAAGACGTCAGGCATGTTTCTGCTGACCCTCACGGTTTTTATAGAGACTGTATAAATCATCCTTTCTGGAGCTTGGTATGGCTCTGTCCAAATCTGCACAAATTTGCAGCAAGTTGTGAACACATCTCAGTTAATCAGGAAAACCATCCTCCCATGCCAAACATTCTTCTTCCCTTAAACAGAAAATACAGAAGCTGGAAAATCCAAACCAACAGGCTCAAGGAACTTTTCGATCCTTCTGTTCTGATGAAGGGTCTCGGCCCGAAACGTCGACTGTTTACTCTTTTCCATAGATGCTGCCTGGCCTGCTGAGTTCCTTCAGTATTTTGTGTGTGTTACTCTGGATTTGTTGCAATTTTTTCAGATCTGAAATCAAGATCACATGTCTCTTTGGTCTCCAACATACGTTGATAGAGTCTGTATGGGGTAAGGTTTGGGTTCCATCAAAACTGGTGTTACACCCTCCTGCTCCAATCACAGCTGCTAAGTTCATGTCATGCTCCCACTCACCAAAACCCTATCCAAGTTGAAATTCCAATGAACTATCAGCATGTTATTAATCTATGCACCACCAGAGCGAATAAGCTCTGTTCATGGACTATGAAGGTTCATGAACTTGTTCTAGCAGAAGTTACTAGGTGGTGATCAGCAATGGGGATTCTCGCTGTTTATTCCTCTCCCTCGCCTATAATTCATTTTTCTTACCATCATCCAGACTGAGATCAGATGGTTCAAGATATTGAACATTGGCAGCTAATAAAAATGTGACATTTCCTCTAAATTAACATGCTTTGCTCTGTTCAGTAAAGCACATCACAGAAAACAGTGTTTGTGCTTAAGTATGCTGCTTGATAAAATAATTTGTCTGCAATGCCATGTTTATGCTCTGTACTAGGATTGCTGAACGCCAAGGCAAATTTGATTTGCCCGCAGTGATCCTAAGTAAATTTCTTCAAACCTTTTGGTATCCTTCAGAGCTGAGGTTATTGCAATAAACATCTTTGTTACCATTATTTTTCAGTCTGTTTTTCTGTCACTCGATATATAACAAATTGGAAGATACTTACTTGGATTTGAATCAGCAACTCACTACTCACACAAATTATCATTGGATTGACTCCATCAAAAGAATGATAATCAGTTCTATTTAATAAACTCCTGAAGTCCCACATGCTGGCACTAGAAGATAGCAGAATGGTAACTGGATAAATTCATGGCAACTCGGATAATTGTTAAATTTGTACGTGAAATTCTGAGATAGACAAAGTTTCAAACATGCATTCTGAGCCATTTCCTTTGGATTATTTTCACATAATTTTACATGTCTTACTCTCTGTGACTGAATGAAATCTTGCCTTACGCTGCGTTGTAAATCTTAATTGGAAATTTTAATGGCTAAAACTCCATTTTGCTTCCACTTAGGATAACATCTCAGCTTGTTGCCTGAGGGTAAAACTACAGTGAAATGCAGGGCATCTTTCCCCCCTTCAGGGCTTTAATATAGAGTGCCAGTCTTCTATCCAAACAATAAGTTGACAATCTACTCAGTTAGCTTCAGACTTTTCTTGAACTGACTCAGCCAGAGAATTGAGTATTTCAAGAGAATGAGTGATTTTCAAGCATTGCTTTTGTATCTGGTGGAAAGTCGGTGTAAATCAATCAGGAAATGTCAAAGACATTTTGCCCACTACAGTTCTCAATACTTACAAAGCAAGAATATTGAAAATCTTTGGCAATCCTCTGGGTTTTCAAACTACTGACAGATACTTTGATACTTATCTGCTTGTATTGATCAATGACCAATAATCTTGAGCCATTGTTTGATCCCATTTTTCTGGCGCATGAATCATTCTCCAGTTCTGAGGAACAGGACAGTTGTGTTCCCAGATTTCTATAACGTTCATAATAATGTTGGTGTGTAACAGAGTATGAAGTTTTGGAAGTAAATTGGGTGAGGTATTTTACTTTATCTTCTAAAGATGGTGATAGAGCAACTTGAAATGGTTAAAGGAAAATGGACGCTTTTAAACCTTTTAGTACTGAATATAAACAAGAAAAAAATATTGTCAGAGAAACAAAATTTATACTATGGTTGAGGCACATTATAAATATATTCAAGTGTATGGCATTGAAATGTTTTATTACAGAATTGAAGAAGAGTTACAAAGAGATCGAAGCCAGTTTTGGTTAAGGTTGTAATTGTACAATATTAGAATCATAAAGTCATCGAGTTCTGCAGCATCGAAGCAGACCTTTGGCTTAACACATTCATGCCCACCAAGTTGTCTACTTGAACTAATCTCATTTCACTGCCTAAACCCTCTAAACTAGGGGTTCCCAATCTGGAAACCATGGCTAATAGTAGAGGTCCATGGCATAAAAAGGGTTGGGAACCCCTGCCCTAATCTATTCATGTTCTTAAAATATTCTAATACACACATTGTTCAAAATTATGCAAGACTATGTCAGTTCTTTCCCTCATTCTCTTCTACTATAGAGGCAGAGCATTATTGAGGGGGAAGTGTTGGGCAGAAACTTGTGAGGGTGAGATGATTTGAAGGCATACAATCAGTGGGAGAGTGGAAATCACTAGAATCAGAGATCAGAAACAAACTGTGGGAAAGGTGGGGTGGGGTGAGGATAAAATCAAAAAGCGATGAGGTGACACGAGGAAATCTGCAGATGCTGGAAATTCAAACAACAACACACACAAAATGCTGGTGGAACACACCAGGCCAGGCAGCATCTACAGGGCGAAGCGCTGTCGACGTTTCGGGCCGAGACCCTTCGTCAGGACTAACCGAAAGGAAAGATAGTAAGAGGTTTGAAAGTAGAGAGGGGAGGGGGAAATGCGAAATGATAGGAGAAGACCGGAGGGGGTGGGATGAAGCTCAGAGCTGGAAAGGTGATTGGCGAAAGTGATAGAGAGCTGGAGAAGGGAAAGGATCATGGGACGGGAGGCCTCGGGAGAAAGAAAGGTGGGGGGGGGGAGCACCAGAGGGAGATGGAGAACAGGCAAACAACCAAATATGTCAGGGATGGGGTAAAAAGAGGTGGAGGGGCATTAACGGAAGTTAGAGAAGTCAATGTTCATGCCATCAGGTTGGAGGCTACCCAGCCGGTATATAAGGTGTTGTTCCTCCTGATGCACCATCAATAACTCTCTCTGAGACGTGAAGTCGAGATATCAGCTTTTATTGACTGGAAGAAAGAACAAGCTGTAGTTGACCACCATACTACATCCTGGAGAATGAGGCCGGGCTCAGGCCTCAATCGCCTTTATACCGGGGTCTGTGGGAGGAGCTACAGGAGCAGTCAGCAGGGGGCGTATCCAGACAGGTATATGTAGTTCACCACACCTCCAACCTGAGTTTGGATTCATTTTGACAATAGAGGAGGCCATGGATAGACATATCAGAATGGGAATGGGACGTGGAATTAAAATGTGAGGCCACTGGGAGATCCTGCTTTCTCTGGCAGACCGAGCGTAAGTGTTCAGTGAAACGATCTCCCAGTCTGTGTCGGGTCTCACCAATATATAAAAGGCCACACCGGGAGCACCGGACGCAGTATACCACACCAGCCGACTCACAGGTGAAGTGTCGCCTCACCTGGAAGGACTGTCTGGGGCCCTGAATGGTGGTGAGGGAGGAAGTGTAAGGGCAGGTGTAGCACTTGTTCCGTTTACAAGGATAAGTGCCAGGAGGGAGATCAGTGGGAAGGGATGGAGGGGATGAGTGGACAAGGGAGTCGCATAGGGAGCGATCCCTGTGGAAAGCAGAAAGAGGAGGGGAGGGAAAAATGTGTTTGGTAGTGGGATCCCTTTGGAGGTGGCGGAAGGTATGGAGAATTATACGTTGGACCTGGAGGCTGGTGGGGTGGTAGGTAAGGACAAGGGGAACACTATCCCGAGTGGGGTGGTGGGTGGATGGGGTGAGGGGAGATGTGCGGGAAATGGGAGAGAAATGCTCTCAAACGCGCTTGCATGCATGCTGAGCTCATCAACTTCATTAACTTTGCCTCCAACTTTCACCCTGCTCTCAAATTTACCTGGTCCATTTCCAACACCTCCCTCCCCTTTCTTGATCTTTCTGTCTCCATCTCTGGAGACGGCCTATCTACTGATATCTACTATAAGCCTACAGACTCTCACAGCTACCTGGACTATTCCTCTTCCCACCCTATCTCTTGCAAAAAGGCTATCCCCTTCTCACAATCCCTCTGTCTCTGCAGCATCTGCTCTCAGGATGAGGCTTTTCATTCCAGGACAAAGGAGATGTCTTCTTTTTTTAAACAAAGGAGCTTCCCTTCGTCCACCATCAACTCTGCTCTCAAACGCATCTCTCCCATTTCCCGCACATCTGCCCTCACCCCATCCACCCACCACCCCACTCGGGATAGGGTTCCCCTTGTCCTTACCTACCACCCCACCAGCCTCCAGGTCCAACGTATAATTCTCTGTAACTTCCGCCACATCCAACGGGATCCCACTACCAAACACATTTTTCCCTCCCCTCCTCTTTCTGCTTTTCACAGGGATCGCTCCCTACGCGACTCCCTTGTCCACTCGTCCCCCCCATCCCTTCCCACCGATCTCCCTCCTGGCATTTATCCTTGTAAACGGAACAAGTGCTACACCTGCCCTTACGCTTCCTCCCTCACCACCATTCAGGGCCCCAGATAGTCCTTCCAGGTGAGGCAACACTTCACCTGTGAGTCGGCTGGTGTGGTATACTGCGTCTGGTGCTCCCGGTGTGGCCTTTTATATATTGGTGAGACCCGACACAGACTGGGAGACCGTTTCACTGAACACCTACGCTCTGTCCGCCAGAGAAAGCAGGATCTCCCAGTGGCCTCACATTTTAATTCCACATCCCATTCCCATTCTGATATGTCTATCCATGGCCTCCTGTATTGTCAAAGTGAATCCAAACTCAGGTTGGAGGAACACCTTATATACCGGCTGGGTAGCCTCCAACCTGATGGCATGAACATTGACTTTTCCAACTTCCGTTAATGCCCCTCCTCCCCTTCTTACCCCATCCCTGACATATTTAGTTGTTTGCCTGTTCTCCATCTCCCTCTGGTGCTCCCCCCTCCCTCCTTTCTTTCTCCTGAGGCTTCCTGTCCCATGATCCTTTCCCTTCTCCAGCTCTGTATCACTTTCCCCAATCACCTTTCCAGCTCTTAGCTTCATCCCACTCCCTCCGGTCTTCTCCTATCATTTTGCATTTCCCCCTCCCCCCACTACTTTCAAATCTCTTACTACCTTTCCTTTCGGTTAGTCCTGATGAAGGGTCTCGGCCCGAAACGTCGACAGCGCTTTTTGCTATAGATGCTGCCTGGCCTGCTGTGTTCCACCAGCGTTTTGTGTGTGTTCCAGCGATGAGGTGATCTTTGAAGAGTCTAGGAAGGGATGCCTACAAGAGAGACAACAATTATTGGTGGGAGCTCAGAGTTGAGGAGATATGTGATAGTGAAGGACAGAGAACAGATTCTGGAGCATTTTTAAAGATAATGTGGAGTGAGGGTGGGCTCTAAGACGAAGGAGAGCGGGACAGGGCTGAGGAAAAGGTTAGAAGGGGTAAAGCTGATATAAAATCAAAATATTAGCGAGAAGGTCGGCAAACTTGGAGACAATTGTAGGGAGCTGATTGGGAAAAGATACACAGAATAATAGGGACATTAGATCTAAGTGGTAACTGATATGACAGAGAGTTGTGATGTCCAGGACATGAAAAGGCAAGAACTAGCTTAAGTCAGCCCAGAAAGGATGAGGCTAAAAGGGAATACAGGACCATCCTCAATCCTCTAACTGATAAAATAGGCAATGAATCAACACATAAAGCAATGGAGGAACTTGTGGAAAGGGTTAAAATGGAGTGCTAACAGAACAGAGCACAGACACTTTGTGTAGCCTTTCTATATGTCGAATTCACCTAGGTAACAGAGTAGATGATAAGCTGACATAGACAGTGTACAGAAATAGTGCAGTCACACAGGCTGAACATATGGATGAAGGGTTGTGACCCAAAATGCTGACTGAACGTTTCTTTCCTTAACTGATGCCTGACCCCCTAAGTTCCTGCAGTGCTTTTGCTGTTGCTTCAGATTCCAGCATCTGCAAACTCATGTGTCTCCAAAATATACAATGACTTATCTACGATTATGTTATTTTTAGGAAGCAGTGTCTTTCTTTTTGACACTGTGAATTTATGAAATACATTATCATTAAATACAGATACATTGTCTCCTACATTATTTGAAGTACAGAATGAAGCTATCTGGACTCATTTTCACTGTCTGTGTTTATGGTCCACACAATGTTCCTCCTACTTTATTTCATCTCCGCTCACCAGCATACTGTAACCTTCTGGCCCTCACTCCCTACAAACATATATACTCTGCTGGCAGAAGAATATCAATTGCAAATCATGATATTGCTACAGCAAATGATAACTAGAGCATCACAGCTTCTTGTCTTCACTCCTTACAACCTTGTTAAATTAACATTGAAACAATCAGAACTATAATAATGTCACCTCACAACATACAATAAATATAATGCAAATTTATGCATAATGCTTTTTAATCCTATTCTCTTTCTTTCCTGTATACAAGGTAGCTTTGCCCATTTGCCATATTGCTTTGGTGTTAAATTAACTGAAGAGAAGGAAACTGTCAAAACCTTCATTAAAATATTTACTGTGGTTACAGATATTGACTGGGATATAATTGCCAGGCAATGTACAATTTATTTGCTACTTACTGACTATAAGCCCTGTGAAACCAAAGTAATGACAATACACAAAATATATTGCTAAATTCACTGAGTAGTGAGTTCCTAACAGAAGTATTCAATGTTTTATGATATCCATCCATTTTTTTTAACCTCTTGCTTCACTGACCAACCTTTCTTTCAAGTGCTCTTCAGAATCAGAATCAGCAACTGGTTTATTATCACTGGCATGTGTCATGAAATTTGTTAACTTAGCAGCAGCAGGACAATGCAATACATGATAATATAGAAAGAAAAAATATTTAAGTAAATCAACCACAGTACATATGTATGTATGTATATCTATCTATATATATGTACACACACTGAATAGATTAAAATAGTGCAAAGGCAGAAATAATATATATTAAAAAGCGAGGTAGTGTTCAAGGGTTCAATGTCCATTTAGGAATCTATGGCAGAGGAGAAGAAGCTGTTCCTGAATCACTGAGTGTGTGCCTTCAGGCTTCTGTACCTCATACCTGATAGTAACAATGAGAAAAGGGCATGTCGTGGGTGACGAGGGTCCTTAATAATGGACATCACCTTTCTGAGGCACTGCTCCTTGTAGATGTCTTGAGTACTACGGAGGCAAGTACCCAAGATGGAGCTGACTAATTCTGCAGCTTTCTGTTGCTTCCGTTAGTCCTCTGCAGTACAGCCCCCACACCAGACAGTGACGCAGCTTGAAAAAAATGCTGTCCATGGTACATTTATAGAAGTTTTCGAGTGTTTTATTTGACAAACCAAATCTCTTCAAACTTCCAATGAATTATAGTCACTGTCTTGCCTTCTGCATAGCTGCATCGATATGTTGGGACCAGGTTAGATCCTCAGAGATATTGAACCCAGGAATTTGAAATTGCTCACTCTCTCCTTTTCTGATACCTCTGTAAGGATTGGTTTGTGTTCCCTCTTCTTACCATTTCTGAAGACCACAATTGGCTCTTTTGTCCTACTGACATTGAGTGCAAGATTATTGCTGCATCACCACCCAACCAGCTGGTATATCTTGCTCCTGTACGCCCTCTCATTTCCATCTGAGATTCTACCAAACATCAGCAAATTTATAGAGGGTACTTGAGCCCTAGCCACACAGTCATGGGTATGGAGGGAATAGATTAATGGGCTAAGCACACACCCCTGAGGTGTGCCAATGTTGATCATCAGTGAGGAGGAGATATTATCACTAATCCACACATATTGTGGGCTCCTGGTTAGGAAGTCAAGGATCCAATTGCAGAGGGAGATACAGAGGCCTAGGTTCTGTAACTTAATCAATCAGAACTGTGGGAATGATGGTGTTATACGCTGAGTTATAGTCAATGAATAGCATCCTGACATAGCTGTTCGTATTGTCCAGGTGATCTAAGGCCGAGTGAAGAGCCATTGAGATTGTATCTGCCATTGACCTATTGCGGCGTTAGGCAACTGCAGTGAGTTCATGTCCTTGCTGCGGCAGGTGTTGATTTTGGTCAAGACCAACCTCTCAAAGCACTTCATCACTGCAGATGTGAGTGCTACAGGGCGATAGTCATTAAGGCAGCTCACACTACTCTTGTTAGGTACTGGTATGATTGTTTCCATTTTGAAGCAGGTGGAAACTTCTGATCATAGCAGTGAGAGTTTTAAAACGTCTTTGAATACTCCCGCCAATTGGTTGGCACAAGTTTTCAGAGCCTTACAAGGTACTCCATCGGGACCTTCTGCCTTGTGAGGGTTCACTCTCTTTAAAGACAGCCTAACATTGGCCTCTGAGACAGAGATCACAGGGTTACTGGGTGCAGAAGGGATCTTCATAGCTGTAGTTGAATTCTCCCTTTAAAAGCGGGTATAGAAGACATTGATCTCGTCTGGTAGTGAAGCATCCCTGCCGTTCATGCTATCGAGTTTCGCTTTGTAAGAAGTAATGTCTTGCAGACCCTGCCAGAACTGCAAGTCATACCTGGTTCTCTGGTACAGACCTGGGTCATCTGACTTAAATTGCACAGACCGAGCCCTCAACAGATTATCTACCTACTGGCTCATCCATGGCTTTTGGTTTAGGAAGGTAGAGCAAGTTTTTGTAGGCACACACTCATCCACACAGATTTTAATGAAGTGGGTAACAACTGCAGCATACTCATGCAGATTCAAATACTGTATGAATCCCTGAATACAGTCCTGTCCACCGATTCAAAGCAGTCCTGTAAGCACTCCTGTGCTTCCCTTGTCCTTACTACTGGTGCTGCAGTCTTCAGTCTCTGCCTATACTCAGGGAGCAGGTGTACTGTCAGGTGATCCAACTTTTCTTTAGTCCTATCCTAATTTTAATCATGCAAATAAAGGAACTGACAGAAGTAAGAATATGTTTGAAGCAAAATCATGTACTTTAAAAAAAAATCACCCTGTGCTATCAAAGGCAAAGTCAACATCTGTTGCCCTTGTGGTGTGGAAGGCTAATGGAGAACCAACCATCTTGACAGGTCTAGAGCTGCACATGGGTCAGAACAGTCCTGAAGGACATAGGGTTTATCATCAATCCAGTGGTTTTGTTATTACTTCCACTGTGCCATGATGGATTTGAAAGCAGATCTCTGGATTGTTAGCCAGTGTCCAGTTCATCTCAGCCACACCATCTTAGTTAAGGTATTCCTTGACTAAGAGTGGTCCACCAGTCCTCCAATTTCGGAGGTTCAGCTCAGAACTAACAAACCTGACTGGTCAAACAACACTATTACAGATACAGCAATGAATGATCCTTCTACAACTGAGTGCGGCAGTATTCCTGAGTCTCCACCCAGAACTTGCATGACTGCAAAACTGAGTTAATGACATGATGAAGGAAGCCTTGAACACCACCAGAATGGAGAATCTTCATTCCTGCTCTGAACACCAGCAGTGTAATGGGCAGTAGTAGTAATATAGAAGATTTAGCTCATATCTGGAAGGAGAAGAGAATCTAAAGGGTGTGAAGTTGACAAATTGCTTAAAAAATAAAAGGGGAAAAGGATGGAATTTTTTTTGAAGAAAATGAAGAAACAAAAATCAAAAATGAAACTTTCCGTGTTACACATCTTTAATATTTCACATTTTCTTCATTTCCAATTTATTGTAAGCATTAAACACTAAGTGAAAGGAAATTTTTACAGCGAACATAATATTTGTCCTTTCAATTCATCACCAGAGCTACAATCTTGTATTACAGTTTTTGCAGAATGGAGATGACAAGCACCTATTTTGCAGTCAATGTGAACATTACCTTGACTTTGAAATATTTCCTAACGCCTTGAAAGCCATATGACCAAATGCAATGAAATATCTATGAGGAACAAGCTTTATAAATCAACTATGCTACTTTCGACCCGTAGAGCAGTCGGACAATAAATATTTATTACTTGAGACCTTGTTTAAGAATCATGAAATGCCCATGAACTGAAATCATGTGGCTTTATTTATTTGATGTTTTACACAGGATGCACATACAGTATGTAACTTTATTAAGTTGCCTGTAAAGAAATATGCACTGATATGTGTAAGATCACTTTCATAATTTCTTCCAAAATTATCTTACCAGCCACATCTTTTTACTTACACCTTGGAGCAGTTATTGCTAATTGCTAGTCATTTTAAAACTTGATGAGGTTATCAGGAATTATAGTATCATTCTCGAACAGATAAAGTACTCCTGGAAACTAATTACCTGTTTATCTGCTGTGCCATTATCTGTTTTCTTTAAAGGTCATCCCTTGTCATTTCCCTAACATTTTACAGATTTTACTGAACACGTTGGATGGAATGTATTTTCTAAGGAGTTCTCATTCATAAAATACTTAATGAAGTTTCATTCAGGGAAATTTTACAATTGTGAAAGTGTGGGTTTACATTTGGTGAAAACATCAGCATTTATGAAAGTCTATTTCTTAGTAGCATATTTGAATGACTACATGTACATCAGATGATCATGTTAAAGCTTGCAATATTTAATTGAGAACATTCCTGTGATATTCTAAGCAACATTTAAATTTAACAGCTTCTTGGGTTCCTGGGACTTGCCATTGAAATCAGGGTGAGAAGATGAGAAGGCATTTCATCAGGGTCATTAAAAGTTAGATTACATCAGTAACTGATCGGTGTCCCCAACATGCACAAAATGCTGGAGGAGCTCAGCAGGCCAAACAGCATCTATGGAAAAGTGTACAGTTGATGTTTCAGGCTGAGACTGGTGTCCCCAGCTGGCTTTGGGAAAGGTTTCATGAAAGCATTTGTATTGAGAAGGTTATTTATGCATTTTGAAGGTACTGAGTTTCAAGATCAGGATTGTTCCTGCCATGGTTGCCATAAACCTGTGTCAAATGAGAAAGAAGCTATCCACCAGCTACTAGCCACCAGCCATAGTAATATCTAGCTGTAGAGAGAAATGTTGACAGTCAACAGAGGGATCGAGGTCATTGTGTAACCAGCAGAAGCTCAGTTTCATTGTCTGTTCCAACGGGTGCTCTTCAGGACATTGAGACAGCCATTTTAGCTTGTCACAAACATCTGCAGCCTTCTAAAGGAAGAACATCTCCTGATGGGCCATGAACCACTTTGTCCATGACCATCATCTTAACATTTGACTTTGTCTTCTGATCTTTCAGGTGGGTTGCATGAGATACATCCAGTATGTCTGAGCTGACTGTACACAAACACAGAACAAATGTCACCTACAAAGGCAAGTGGGATTTGACTACTGACCATTGAGTTGGTTGTAGAGTTGGAAAGCTTATAAAGATTATTTGTGGTGTCACTAGGCTGAAATCTTGCAGTTCTTCCCCTACGTGCAAGTGTTATTACTCCACACAAACAGCAATGGACACACCAGGTTCCGTAGGGACTGGTTAAATATTCTGCTGCACCACCATGCAATAGAAATAAAGAGTTTATAGAAAAATACATCAAATCTCTTTGGAAGGGTTCTATCCTTTTGTACCTGAAGCTCCCTAATATGTGTTGACCTACTTTTAGTTTACTTGGAGAATGAGGATACACCATTCAGACATAATTAAAACATTTGGAAGGAATCTTACAAATGAAGCCCAGATAGAGAATGACAACCATATATTGACCTCTTATGCACACCATTCAAAAAACAATCGATCTGCTCAGCCGATACACTTGGAAGAGTAAAATCTGGAGGGTTCCTTTATCTATTTATTCTCATCTGAACTCGTTGGATCCTGCAGAGATGTTTTTCCCATTCATTCACCAACAAATGGTTAACAAAAAAGGAAAATGTACAGCTGCCAAACAATAAGGGAAAATGGTACCTATACTTGTGATTCTAGTAAAGATTGAGAACTTAATACATAATTAACCAAAACTCAGTCAGTGGAAGGCTCTGACTCCTGATTATTATCCATATATCACAAATGAACTCACACACAGTCACTGATTTGGCCAAAGACAATGCTCCTATACTATTAGGCTAATCAAAAGCGATGCAAGTTATTTTTAAATCTTTTCAAAACTTCTACAGGACAAGCAGCAGCTCATTATTCAATTTCCTAGTCTCCCTCAAAGGTGAAGGCTTTTCCTCTGCACAAATGGCACAATATCTGGTAATCCTTAAAGTTCTCAAAGTTCATTGGGAATATCTCAGCAGGCACAACAACAACCTATATAGCCTGTCTCTATCAGATATGAAGCCTCTGACATTGCACCACAAAGGAATGAGAGGAAGTGGAGGAGTCTGTCTCCCTCTTTCTATCACTCTTTCTTTCTTTTCTCCAAATTCCATCCTTAAAATGGATCTTTAATACGGCAATAAACAACACATAAAGCAGCTCTATGCTCAGTCCTAAAGTGAGGTAACTTTATTAAAATACTATCCAGATGGGCTTACTGTAAAATCTTCTTTATTTTCCCATCCATTATCATAACTCTTTTCTGGCATTGAAGATTCCTCAGTTGTTATCCAGTCTGGTATCCTTATAAGTTAAAAGTCATTCTGTTGCTGTCTAGCTAATTCTGAACCATTAAAAATAGGCTAGAAAATGAGCAAAAAGGATAACTTGCATTCATATTGTATATTTAATGCAGTTGAAAATTTCAAGGTGTTTTGCGGAAGTATTATCAATCAAACTTTGCCCTTTGAGGAGATATTGGGGCAGATGGCTGAAACCTTGGATAAGAGGTAAGAGAATCTTGAGTCAAGAGTAATGTAGCATGGAAACAGGCCCTTTGGTCCATCTAGTCCATCAGACTACACCATCTTCCCTGTTAGTCTCAGTTACCTGAATTCAGACCAAATTCCTCCCTTCAGTGTACCTATCCAACTGTCTCTTAAATGTATCATTTGTATCACCTTAACCACTTCTTTGGCATTTCATTCCAGGTACTCACTGCCCTTTGTGTAAAAGAGTTACTTCACTAGCTTTTTGAAATGTCTTCCCTCTTAGCTTGGATCTATTCCCTCTAGTTTTGGACTCTACATACATGATGGACGTCCTTCATTACATGATGGACTCTCCATACATGATGGACATTCCCAGTTCTTGCCTGATCTTCTTGCTGAAGATCTCTTTACCTGGGTAGCTGAGGGAAATTAATATACCCTCCTTCAACTCCAGGCTCTTTTACAATCCTAATGTTAATCACTCCACCATTAGCAATTGTGCCTTCTGCTCTCATTGTGGATGGAAGTGGGCAGTCAGGATCTTCCATCAGGACTGAAGACCAGGTCAGAGCCCTATCTTAATGACTTAGTTTGTCTTCATGAAAGGAGTGCCTGCTGAGGTAACTGTATGGATTGCAGGAAGATTGACGGAGGATTAGCTAACCTCAGTAGATGCATTACATCTGCAATGAAATGGAGGAAATGGAAAATGATTTCAAGATAGCATCAGAAATTGTGTACATCGCTGTTCTTACAGAGCTTCAAGCGCGCCTTTGTTGCAAAGACTGGGATTCCAACTGGGTTGGGGTGAGACTCCTTTCAAATAAACTTATGTAGGTACATGGATGAGCGAAAAATGGAAGGTTATGTGGGAGAGAGAACTAGATTGATCTTCGAGTGGGTGAAGAAGTTGGCACAACCTTGGGGCTGAAGAGCCTGAGCTGTATTGTACTGCTCTATGTTTTATACTCTATGTAACACACAAAGGTGCTGGAGGAACTCAATGAGTCAGGCAGCATCTTTCAGAGAAATGGATGGTCAGTGTTTCAGGATGAAACCCTTCATCACAAATGGCAAAGGCCAGTTTTTTTGCTTTGCTCTGTGGGAATGCTGAATTTCTTGCAGCCCTTTTTGGTCTTGTACTTGAGCTTTGAACTTCCTCTGCATGGAAAACATTCTTTAATTGGCCAAAGGCATATCCCTTGGTAGATAACCTTGGAGCCATCCAATTTAATCAGCATGGACTGTTGGTTGGTTTCCCATGATCCCAAGTAACTCCAATGACTTTTTTGAGACAGGGAAAATGAAAGATCTTCAGCATCCACTCCTGTTTGGAGACCGCAACCAAGGTTTCACACTCATCAAGAACAACACTGAGGAAGCACACCTGAGCAACAGATCCCTGACATTTCAGTTTAGCTGCTGTTGCTCCAATCTTGTGAGGTACAAATGCAAAAGATGTGCAGAAGTTTTATCAGTTCTTGTCTCTAGCTGTTTATTCAGCCTAAATTGATCCAAGATTGCAGAAATGACTCTTGCTGTCTACTGGTGCAGATTTTCTCTGGCATATTGGTACTCTGTGACATTTTAATGGTTTTCCTGACACCGATAAACAAGCCTAGCATGAAGCATGAATCAGCAAACGTTCGTTGTAATCTGCAATTCATTAGGTGAGTTAGAGACAAATGAAGCACTTTCAATGAAAGGCAGATTCTTGCTGGTGATTTAGGGGAACCACCTTTTGCTTTGAAATCATCAGATGCTGAACACACTGTGGTCCATTCTCGATTCAATTAATTGCTAGATTGATTGTTTCAAAGCTTAATAAAGAAAGAACAGAGATGATGCCAAAGACAGTGGGTGATAGGACACTGCTTTACTCCAGTTGATGGCTCACTCTCGTGTTGGGTGCCAGCCTCTAGTCCCTATGCTGATATCCTTGAATGGGGACAGACAGATTTTTGCACAGCCAATTTTCAACAGGATTTTGTATATGTCTGTCCTGCTACATTGAGTGTAGCTACTAAATAAATTAAAACTAAAAAGATTATTTAGGACCTAAAAGAAGGTCAACAGGATGAATAGCCACATAATCTTGCTGAAAAGTGTGAGGATACAAAATTTCTCCTTGCAGAACACCCCTGTGAAAATATCCAACCATCCACATTCACATTGTCAGCTTGAGATTCAGATCACCACATTTTCCCTCAATTTAATCGGTTTCCATCATTCTAACACAAGAAAATATGCAGATACTGGCAAGTCACAAAAAAAGAAATGCTGGAGAAACTCAACAGGTCAGGCTGCATCTGCGGAAATGAATAAACAGTTGACATTTTGGGCCAAGAGCCTTCATCCGGACTGGAAAAAAAGATGAGAAGTCAGAGCAAGAATGTGGGAGGAGGGGAGGAAGAAGCACAAGGTGGTAGATGATAGGTGAAATCGGGAGAGGGGCAAGGGGTGAAGTAAAGAGCTGGGAAATTGACTGGTGAGAGAGATAAAGGACTGGAGGAGGGGCAATCTGATAGGAGAGGGTGGAACATCATGGAAGAAAGGGAAGGAGGAGCACTAGAGGGAGATGATGGGTAGGTAAGGGGATAAGGAGAGAGAGGGAAACAGAAATGGAGAATGGTGAAGTGGGGGGGGGGCATAATTAGTGGAATTTCAAGAAATTGATGTTCATGCCATCAGATTGCAGGCTTCCCAGATGGAATATAAAGTGTTGCTTCTCCAACCAGAGAGTGGTCTCATTGTGGCAATAGAGGAGGGCAAGGACTAACATGTTGGAATGGGAATAGGAAGTAGAATTGAAATGGGTGGCCACCGGGAGATTCCGTTTTTCCAGGCAGATGGAGTGTAGGTGCTCAGAGAAGTGGTGTCCTAATCTATGTCAGATCTCAACGGTATATAGGTGGCCATACCGAGAGCACTGGATGCAGCAGATGATACCAGCAGACTCACAGGTGAAGTGTTGCCTCACTTGGAAAGACTGTTCTGGGCCCTGAATGATAGAGAAGGAGGAGGTGTAGGGGTAGGTGTGGTACTTGTTCCACTTGCAAGGATAAGTGCCTGGAGGGAGATCAGCGAGGAAGGATGAGTGGAGAAGGGAGCCGCATAGGGAGTAATCCCTAAGACGGAGGGAAATATATGCTTAGTGGTGGGATTCCATTGGAGTTGGTGGAATTTATTGAGAATTATGTGCTGGATGCAGAGGCTAGTAGAGTGGTAGATGAGGAGAAGAGGAATCCCATCCCTGGCTTGACAACTGGAGGGTGGGGTGAGGGCAGTTGTGAGCGAAATGGAAGAGATGAAGGTGAGGTCAACGTTGATTGTGGAAGAAGGAAAGCCCTTCCTTTGAAGAAGGAGGACATCTCATTTGCTCTGCAATGAAAAGCTTTATCCTGAGAACAGACGTGGAGGAGATGGAGGAACTGAGAGAAGGGGATGGCATTTTTACAAGTGGGGAAGAGGTAGTCCAGGTAGCTGGGAGAATCAGTGGGTTTATAAAAAGTATCAGGGGATAGACTGTCTCCAGAGATAGGAACAGAGAGATCGATAAAGGGGAGGGAGGTGCTGGAAATGGATCAGATAAATTTGAGGGCAGGGTGGAAGTGAGAGGCAAGGTTTTTAAAGTCAACAAGCTCAGCACGGGTGCAGGAAGCAGCACCGATGTAATGGAGGAAGAGTTGGGGAGCGATACTAGCGTAGGCTTGGAATATAGACTGTTCCATGTAGCCAACAAAAAGGCAGGCAGAACTGTGACTCATGCGAGTGCCCGTGGCTACACCTGAAGTTAGAAGGAACTGGGAGGAGCTGAAGGAGAAATTATTGAGAGTGAGGACAAGTTTCACAGATGGAGAGTGGTGGCGGGGAGGAACTGGTGGTGTCTGGTGTCCAGAAGACTCTCCCGATGGCAATTGGAGATGTATAGGGACTGGGCATCCATGGTGAAAATGTGACGGTTGGGGCCAGAGAACTAGAAGTCTTTGAAATGATCAAGGGCTTGTGAGTGTCATGGATGTAGGTGTGAAGGGACTGAACTAGGGGGGAATAAAGCAGAGTCGGGGTATGCAGATATGTGTGGTGGCATCAGGAATGAGATCACCTGGCACTCATAATGACTGCCTGTATGCCAACTCAACCACAGACGACTTCAGGTCTTCTTTGTTTTGGCACCATCCAGCCAGACTTTCAATCTCCCCCTATGTGCTGATTTGACACAGCATTTAATTCAGCCAACAAAATTGGTGTCCCATGGGAGACAATCATGCCACCACTCATCAGTCAGAGAAGCATTCTGAGCAGCCTTTGAGGAGCGGTGAAACTGCTTGAATAGGCCATTGGGCTGCCGGTGATACACTGTGGTGTGATGTAGCCTGATGCTAGGGTTCTGGGCCATTGCAGTCCAGAGGTCTGAAAGGAATTGGGGAACATGGTCAGAAGAAATATCAGGTGGAGTGACAAACCAGGCAACCCAGGTGCTGATGAACACCCGAGCCATGTCTGCAGCTGTCGTTGATGCTAGAGAGGCAACCCCTGGCCCCCTGGTGGTACAGTCCACCGTGGTAAGGAGGTGAGTGAAACCACAGGAGTGGGGAAGGTCCACATTGATATCATCAAACCGTTGCTGAAGGACCTCAGAAGATGCCAGTGGTGTCTGAACATGACGGTTAGAGTTTGCTTGCTGGCACTCCACACAAACTGCAGTCCAATCACACACGTCCCTTCTGAGGGCGTTCCACACAGACTTTAGTGCAACCAGTTTCTGTGAGGCTTTCTGGCTCGGATGTGAAAGGCCATGCGTGGAGTTGGAAACAGCCCGACTCCAGTTTGCGGGCACGGTAAGGTGAGGGTGACCGGCTGAGACATCGCAGTGGAGAGAAAATGCAGCTACCCTGAACTTAACGTCGGTGATTGTGAATTATGTGCCTTTCTCCCAATTACTTTGCCCTATAACCTCCTCTACTGCTGTGATAGGCCACAGTCAGGTTGAAGGAGCAATACCTTATATTCCAATTGTGTAGCTTCCAACCTGATGGAATGGACATTGACCTCTCAAACTTCTGGTAATTGTCCTCCCCCGCCAACCATTCCCCATTCCTGTTTCCCGCTCTCTCCTATCTCCTTATTTACCCATCCGCCACCCTCTGGTGCTCCTTCTCCTCCTTCCCTTTCTTCCATGATCTGTTACCCTCTCCGATCAGATTCCCCCTTACCTCTATCAACTTCCCAGCTCTTTACTTCACTCCTAACCCCTCTCCTGTTTTCACCTATCACCTGCTATCCTCTCTCCCCACCTTCTTACTCAGACTTCTCATCTTTTTTTTCAGTCCTGATGAAGGATCTTGGCCTGAAATGTCGACTGTTCATTCATTTCATTAGATGCAACCTGACCTGCTGAGTTTCTCCAGCATTTTGTGTGTTTTCCCATCATTATAATATGCTTACTGTGTGCAAACTTATTGAAGGTCTGCACTAATCCTCTTTGCCTGTAGTTGCCCTTTAACCATTTAATGATCACAAGGCCTATTGCAGAATATATTGGACTCACTCCAAGGGAAAGAGGCAGGTTATGGATTATGCATCACAAGCAGATTGTGGATTATGCACTCAATGAGTTCAATGCTGTTTTTGATCACTTTGGCCAACAGAATATGGAGGTACCTTCATGAACTCCCACAGCCCCATATGGCTCTATAATTTCAGTCCCTCAGGCCAACCTGAGATCATGCTTTAAGAAGGTGAACGTAGAGAAACCATCTGCCACAGACAGGGTATATGGCCAAGTACTGAAGATCTGTGATGATCAACTAGCTGGAATGTTCATTGAAATTTTAAGTGCTCGCTCCTGAAGGCTGTGTACTAATCTGCTTCAAGGAGACTTCAATTATGATGGTGCCTAAGAAGAACATGCTGACCTGCCTCAGCAACTATTACATCCATGGCACTTGTATCCATGGTGATCAAGTGCTATGAGAGGCTGGTGATGAATCATATTAACTCTTGCCTGAAGAGTGACTTGGATCTGTTCCAATTTGCCTACTTTCACAATGGGTCAACAGCAGATGTCATTTCATTGGCACCTCACTCAATCCTGGAATATCTAGACAGTGAGAATGCTTTTCATGGACTACTGCTCAGCATTTAATGCCATCATCCTCTCAAAACTTAATAATAAGTTCCAAGACCTAAGCCTCAATGCCACCTTGAGCAAATGGATCCTCAATTTCCACACTTGCAGACCCCAGTCAATTCAGATTGGCAACAAAATCTCCTCCACAATCACCATCAGTACAAGTGCACCACAAGGCTGTGTGCTTAGCTCTCTGCTCTACTTATAACAGTGAGGCTATGTACAGCTCCAATGCCATATTCTCGTTTGCTGATGACACCTCTTTTGTTGGCTGAATTAAATGCTGTGACAAATCGGCATACAGGAGGAGATTCAAAGTCTGGCTGAATGGTACCATAACAACAACCTCTCACTCAATGCCAGCTACACACCAAAGAGCTGGTTACTGATTACAGGTGGAGGATACCAGAGGACTATGAGTGAGTCCTCCTCAGCGAATCAGAGGTGAAGAGACCATAGGACCATAAACAAATAATACTTAGAAGCAGCCACTTGACCCATCAAGTCTGCTCTCCCATTTAATCATGGCTGATCCCTTTCCCTCTGAGCCCCTTTCATGCCCCAATTAATCAAGAATCTGCCAACCTCTGCCTTAAATATACCCAATGATTTGGCCTCCACCGCAGCCCATGGTGGATTAGAAACATTAAATTCTTTGGTGTTATCATCTCAGAGAATCAGTTCTGGGTTCAGCATGTAACTGCCACTGGAAAGAAGGCATCGTAATGCCTCTGCTTTCTAAGAAGTTAGTGAAGATCCAGCACACCATCTAAAACTTTGATGAACTTCTATATATGCACGGTGGAGGGTATATTGACTGGGTGCATCACAACATGCTATGAAAACACTAATGTCCTTGAATGGAAAAGCCTACAAAAAGCAATGGATATAGCCCAGTCCATCACGTGTAAAACCTTCCCCCCCATTGAGCACATCTTCAAGGAGTGCTGTTACAGGAAAGGCACCATCCATCATCAAGGACTTCCACTATCCAGACCATGCTCTCTTCTTATTGCTGCCATCAGGAAGAAGGTACAGAAGCATCAGGTCCCACACCACCAAGATCAGGAACAGTTATTTCCCCTCAACCATCAGGCTCTTGAACCAGAGGAAATACCTTGATTCGCCCCAACACTGAAATTGTTCCACAGCCCATGAACTCACCTTCAAGGACTCTACAACTTGTGTTCTTTATATTTATTGCTTATTTTTTATTATCATTATTTTTTTTGTATTGCACAGTTTGTTGTCTTTTGCACATTGGTTGTTTTGCCTTCGTTGTGTGTGATTTTTGATTGCCTCTGATGTGTTTCTTTGCAGTTACTGTGAATGCTGCAAGAAAATGAATCTTAGGATAGAATATGGTGACATACGAGGTGTGATTGATAAGTCAGTGGCCTAAGGTAGAAGGAGTCCATTTTAGAAAACCTAGCACATTTATTTTTCAACATAGTCCCCTCCTACATTTACACACTTAGTCCAGCGGTCGTGGAGCATACAGATCCTTCGTTGTAGAAATTGGTGTCTTGGACCTCGGGAAGTGGTCCACAGCAGAGGTGATTGATAAGTTTGTGGCCTAAGGTAGAAGGAGATGAGTTATTCACTTCAAACTTTCTGCATTTTCACTCAAAGAGTTGAGTTGAACTGCACGTGCATGTAACGAGAGCTCATCTCCTTCTACCTTCTACCTGGCAGAAAATGATTTACTGGCAACACCTGTTACATGATGCTCCATTTCATACCATTTATGGGCCAGGATGGAGTTGTGTACTTGGAGGACGCAGAATGATTTTACCATCCTAGTAAACATGGCCAGCTTCACTAAACTTTGGTGTTTAGCTTTTGGAATTTTTTAAAAACAGTATGTAGAACACAAAAATGATGTGCACCATGAGAGAATTTCTTACCTCATGCACGGTCTTAATTGAACTTCTGTTACCTTATCAAACACATTTTCCAGCCAAATGTACATTTAACAAACCCATTCTCAAACACTTAATTATTCCACACTTTTCCAAGTTAAATCTTGGATGTTTCCAGCACCTCCCCTTGCATTACAGTTGGACAGACTAATATACTGTTTTATGCTTTATCTGTTTCCACTTTCCTTATTTATTGCTATAAGAGGAGCAGCTCACAATCTACCTTGTTATAACCTTGCTCTTTATTGTTTCCCTGCATTGCATTTTCTCGGCAGCTTTTACACTTTATTCTGCATTGTTACTGTTTTACCGTATTCTACCTCAATGCACTGTGTAATAATTTGATCTGTGTGAACAGTATGCAAAACAAGATCATCTACATCTTGGTACATGTGACAATAATAAAAAAAACCAATATCAATACAAATCTTGCAATCTCTACTGCTACTCACAGAAGAATTTTATACAATGCCATTGCTCTGCCAACTTTTAGCCAACCTGGATGCATTCCATTTGGATCAGATCTTTCAGTAATTCTAAACACTTCAGTATGACTTCCCCATTTATCGAAAGTTACAAAAGTTATAAAAGGATGCCCATAAACACCCTTCTATATCTGAGTACAACTTTAATTCCAGCTGTTTCCTTTGTGAAGAAAAATTCAAAGTTAGTTCTTCAACTTTGCCCTTTGCCTCTGGATAAAGTTTTGCTTTTGGATTTTTTGAATGGATGCCATATTCCCAAGTTAGTCACTTACACATTTTCCAATTTTTAATAGCAGTGGTAAATACGCACTTGGAATTGTGTGGTGAAGCTATTCAATCAGTGTGGGAAAAGCAGACTGTCTGCTCTTTTTCATAGTGTTAACAGCCAGTACTAACTGCAGAGTTCATTGCTCCTTCTTATCTTCATGGTTCAATTTAATGAGCTGAAGCCAGCTGGCCCTCTTTTAATGTCAGCCTGCACTTAAAAGGAGCTGAAATGTGGTTGAAACGGCTGGAGAAACTGTCTTGCAGTTTATTGGAAGCAAAAGTGCAACATGGATGAAAGTCAGAAGATGGAGCACTGAAGACCTTGGTAGTGGAAAGGTTGCAACACCAGGCCAGGAAAGATTGAGGGTAATGATGCAGCCTTGCTGAGACTGGACTTCAGTGAGACTGGTTGTGTTGTAGGCTCATTAGTCACCTCCAGCAAAATTCTCAAGTGAGTGGAACTAACTTTCAAATCTAACGGGGAACAGTTCAATCTGCAGTGATTACACCACAGAACCAAAATTGCCTGATACTCAGTATTTAAGTTGCAGTATCCAGATAACGTTTGGTTTCGCATATGCAGGAGGCTGAGATTCAAGACTTAGTGATTTTTTTTTGCCATGACATATGCAGACCATATCTTGGATACCACCCCTCAAAGAAGGCAGACTGATGATGAAATTCACTATCACACTTGATGTGCCAGAATTGCCTTTGGAAGATTGGGAAAAGGATGTTACAAGATTAAGATTTCAGAGCTGGTATAAAACCAAGGACTATAGAGCAGCAGTGACTGTATACTTCTGAGGACTCGTCTATTTTACAGTCGACTCTTCAAAATTCTGGAAAAATATCAGCAGCATAAACTCAGCAAAACCTTTCAAATTTAGTAATGGAAAATGATAAAATATTCTATAAATATTTTAAGGGTATAAAGGGCTACAACTGAGAGAATGAATTCCTCTAAGGATATATGCATGGAGTATGGGAAATGAGCAAAGAAATGAATATTTATCAAATGTATTTACTGTGGAGAAAACCATGGAAATTAGTGAGTTCTCGGAAGAGAGCAATGATATTCCGAAGTAAATCAGAGGCATAGCTTGAGGCATATTGCCTTTGTATCTATAAAGGCAAGGGATAATTAGGAATAATCAACATGGACAGGAGGGGGAAACTGGAGGTCCATGAGCTAATCCACATTGAGGGGTCAAAAGTGGAGAGGTCAGTAATTTTTAATTCTTTGGTGTTATCATGGGAGAGGATCTGTCCTGGGCCCAGCACGTAAGTGCCATTATAAAGAAACCATGACAGCCCCTTTATTTCCTTAGAGCTTTGTGAGAACTTGGCAAGACACCTAAAGCTCTGACAAGCTTCTATAGATATGTAGTGGAGAGTATATTGACTGCTTGCATTATGGCCTGGTATGGAAACACTAATGAGTTTGAATTCAAAATCCTACAAAAGGTAATGGATATAGCCCAGTTCATCACAGGTAAAGTCCTTCCCACCATTGAGCACATTGACATGGAATGTTGTCACAGGAAAGCAACATTCATCATCAAGGACCCTCTCCACCCAGGCCAGGTTCTCTTCTCATTGCTGCAATTAGGAAGAAGGTCCAGGAGCCTCAGGACCCACATCACTAGTCTGAGGAACAGTTATTATTCCTCAACCATCAGGCTCTTGAACCAGAGGCATTACCTTCACATGACCCGTCACTGAACTGTTCCCACAAGCTATGGACTCACTTTCAAGAACTCTTCATCTCATATTCTTGATAGTTATTGCTTATTTATTATTATTTGTTTATATTTGCACAGTTTGCTGTCTTTTGCACATTGATTGTTTGTCTATCTATCCTTGTTAGGTGTGGCCTTTCATTGATTATATTGTGTTTCTTTGACTTATGGCTGCAAGAATCTCAGAGTTGTCTATGGTAACGTATGTACTTTGATAATAAATTTACTTTGAGCTTTGATTTTGCTCCTGGAGGATTATTTCTCACAATTTTAATAGAGTTTTTGAGGCTGTGACCAAGAGGATTTTGAGGGCAGGGTGGTGGATATTGTCTACATGGACTGTAACAATTCCTTTGTCAGTGTATCATTTGGTAGGTTGATTAAGAAGATTAGAATAGATGGATCCAAGGTGAGATAGCTAGTTGACTTGGTGGTAGGAGGCGGAGTGTGTAGTGGAGGTTTGCCTTTCACATTTGAGACCTGTAACCAGTGGTGAGTTGGAGAGATCAATACTGGGACCCTTATTGATCTCCTAATAATGATTTGGAAGAGAATGCAGTTGGTATGATTTTTATGTTTGCAGATAACAGCAAAATAGAGGACAGTGAAGAAAGTTGTCCAAAGTTACAACAAGCTCTAAGTCAACTTGGAAAATGGGCAAGGGAATGGTTATTTTAGTGCAAAGTGATGCATTTGGTAAATTAAACAACACTAGGCCTTAGTCAATTAATAGCAGGTCTCTGGGGCGAGTTATTGAAAAGCAAATCTTAGCAGTACAAATAAATAGTTTCCAGAATGTGGTGACATGGGTGGACAAATTGGCGAAGAAGGCATGATATTCTTGCCTTCATTTACTGAGGAGATAGAACAGCATGTTAAGCTTGTACTGTTAGGCCATAGTGGGAGCACTGGGTACTGTTTTTGATGCTATGCTATGCTATGGGAAAGCTGTGATATAATCTAGAGAGGGTGAAGAAAAGTTTCACAGGAAGATTATCTAGACTGGAGGGCTTGAAATACAAGGAGAGATTAGGTTGACTAGGTCTGTTTTCCCTGAAGCAAAGACTGAGGGGTGATCTAATGGAAGTTTATATATATCTATAATTAAAATGTTAAATTAGGTAAGTAGTGCAATAAGAGAAAAAAAAGTAGTGAGGTTAGTGTTCATGGGTTCTTTGTCCATTCGGAAATCTGATGGCACAGGGGAAGAAGCTTTACCTGAATCATTGAGTTTGTATCTTTGGGCTCCTGTACCTCCTTCCTGATGGTAGCAATGAGAAGCAGACTTGCCCTGAATGATAGGGGTCCCTAATGATAGATGCTACCTTTCTGAGTATTGCAGCTTGAAGATGCCTGTATACTATGGAGGATAGTCCCCATGATGGAGCTGACTGAGTTGACAAATTTCTGCCGCTTGTATCGATCCTGTGCAATAAGACTGTTTCATACCAGATGGCAATGCTGCCAGTTAGAATGCTCTCCATAGTATATTTGTCGAAATTTGAGCGTGCTTTTAGAGACATACCAAATCACCTCCAACACTTAATAAAATAAAGCAACTGCCATGTTTTCTTTGTAACTGCATCAATATCTTGGGCCCCGGATAGATCCTCAGAGATGTTGACACTCAGAAACTTGAAGCTGCTCACCCTTTCCATTCTGAACCCTCGATGGGGACTGCTGTGTTTTTCCTGGTTTAACCTTTCCGAAGTCTACAATCAAATCCTTGGTCTTACGACATTGAGTGCAAGGTTGCTGCTGTGGCACCACTCAGCTAGCTGATCGATCTCACTCCTGTACATGTTCTTGTTGCCATTTGAAATTCTGCCAACAATAGTTGTGTAGACAGCAAATTTGTAGATGGTGTTTGAGCTGTGCCTAGCCACAAGGTCATGGGTGTAGACAGTGTAGAGCAGTGAGCTAAGCACACATTCTTACAGGGCGCCAGTGTTGACTATCAGTGAGGCGGAGATGATATTTCCGATCCACACTGATTGTGGTCTTCTGGTGAGGAAGTTGAGGATCCAGTTGCAGAGGGAGGTACAGAGGCCCAGGTTTTGGAGCTTTTTGATCAGAACTGTAGGAATAATTATGTTAAATGCTGAGTTGTAGTCAATAAACAGCAGTGCGACATTATTATTTGTCACAATGAGTGCTGGAAATATCAGGACCCAAGTGCAGAGGAAAGACAGTCTCCAATGTAGAGACAGACACATTGGGCTCTGAGGCTTTTGGAGCCCCTGAATTGGTTGTTATTTAACAAGAGCTACTAATCACTTAGAGATGTGGTCTCCCGGTGCTTTGTGTTTAAATTTGTTATGTTTATTTTGATAGGTTTGGGGATTCCATGCTACTTGTATTATTTAAGTGGACACCCAATGTGCACTAATTGTGTGATCCTGGTTTTGAGAATATTATTTCTTACGGTGTCTCTCGGCCAAGCCACAGATGTTCTTTTGAAATTATTATGAATAAACTCTCATGGCCGTCTGTACATTGGAGACTGTCTTTCCTCTGCACTTGGATATGTCCATACATGGCCTCCTCTGCCAAGGGCCAAACTCAGATTGGAGGAGCATCACCTCATATACTATCTGGGTAGTATCCAGCCCCTTGGCATGAATATTGATTCTCTAACTTCCGGTAATTCCCTCCCCCTCTCTACCCCCCATCCCAGTTTCACTCTGCCTCCTCCTCCAGCTGCCTATCACCTCCCTCATGGTTCTGCCTTCTTTCTACTACCCATAGTGCTTTCCCCTTACCTTCTTTATAGAGCCCCTGCCCCCTCCCTATTCAGTCCTGACAAAAGGTCTCGGCCTGAAACATTGAAGGTTCGTTTCCACGGATGCTGCCCGACCTGCTGAGTTCCTTCAGTGTGTTGTGCATGTTGCTTTGTGCAGTGTACTTTGTGCTCAGTATCATCCAGGTGATACAAGGACACATGAAGAGCCAATGAGAGCGCATCTGTTGCAGACCTATTGTGGTGATAGGCAAACTGTGATGAGTCCAGGTCCTTGCTTAGGCAAGAGTTGATTCCAGCCAATATCAGGCCTTGTCATGGTCCACCCTCTTAAAAGATATTCTGATGTCACTCTGCAAATCAGAGATCACAGGGTTACTGGATGCTGCAGGTATCCTCATAGCTGTAGTTTTACTCTCCCTTTCAAAGCGTGCATAAAAGGCATTGAGCTCTTCTGGGAGATAATAGTTTCTGCCATTTATGTTTTGCTTTTTAAGAAGTAAATGCCTGCAAATCCTGCCAGAGCTGATGTACATCCAGTTCCACCTCTAACATCTATCAGAATTGTTCTTTAGGTCTTGTGAAAGCCTTCTGGCCTTCTTGTGTAGTCCTGGGTCACCGACTTGATTGCCTCAGATCGAGCTCCCTTCATCGCGAAAAGGATCTGGGAAGTCTCCATCCAGATTCTGAAGTGGTAGTTGGTAGAGATACTTATCGAAGTCAATGTAAGGAGTGCAGCACAATGTTCTATGTACTATTCAGTGCGCAGTGCAGCTACCAACTATCACTTAGTGTGATATCACCCACTAACCACTGCCTAAGCCTTACACCTACATCTCATAGCTTGCACATATTGCTTGCTATTTGTCAAACACAGGCATAGTACCCAAACATATCATGTAGCAGTCATTAATACAGTTCAATCTCTCTTTCAGACTATGGCAATTTTATTGGCAGTAAGTTTGAAGGTCATGCAAGTACCTGCCATGCCTCTCCCTGGAGGGCACTGTGCTAACCATCGAGGGCATGGTGATGGCAGATTATGTAGCCAGCAATTAAGCTTATGCACTGCCCTGGTTCAAATTTCTACTGCAATGCTGTGAGGTAGTTTATAAAAGCAGTGTGCCATGCTGGAAAGTGCATTTTAGCTTTGGCTAAGATAAGGCCACATGTTGTCCAACTTAGGAATGTGAGTCAGCCAGTTGGGATTGTGGGAGGTGAGAGAAGTTTCTGGAGAGCTGTGGGGAAGAGTTTTCTGAAGGGGAGTAGTCTGGTTTGTGGTCTTTTTGCGGGAGCTGTGGTGCAGGACAGAAGGGAAGATGCCGCAGAATGCCTTTGGGTGGAGAGTCCTCGTGGCAAGAAATACTTTGTGTAGTTGAATGGTTCCAAGGCGGAAGGGCCAATATTCCAGAAAGAGAGAGCCAGTTTGCTCAAAAGGGTCTTTGAGGGGAGTTCCCATAGACATAGGAGCAGCATTAGACCCCTTGGAGCATTGAATCTGCTCCCCATTCAATTATTTATCCCTCTTAACCCCATTCTCCTGCCATTTACTCATAATTTTTTGAAACGATTGAAATTCAAGATCCAATCAACCTGCACTTTAAATATATCCAATGACTTGGCTTCCAAAGCCATCTGTGGCAATGAATTCCACAGATTCTCCATCCCTTGGCTGAAGAAATTCCTTCACTTCTCTGTTCTAAAGGAAGTTGTTCTATTCTGACATGATGCCCTCCGATCCCTGACTCTCCCACTATTGGAAACATCGTCTTTGTGTACTCTCTTGCTAGGCATTTCAATATTCATCAGGTTTCTTTGAGATCCTCCCTCACTCTTATAAAACCCAGAGCCATCAAAGATTAACTCTTTCAGACCTGCGATAATTTACATAAACTTCCACGGAGCCTCTCCAATGCCAGTACATCCTGTCTTGGATATAGGGCCCAAAACTGTTCACAAGTCTCCAAATCTGGCTTGACCAATGCCTTATAAACCTTGTTTTCATATTTAAGTCTGCTGAAAATTAATGTCAACATTGCATTTGCCTTCCTTACTATGAACTGAACCTGCAAGTTGACCTTTATAGAATTCTGCAGGTCCCTTTGTATCTCTGATTTTTGAATTCGTTTCCCATTTAGAAAACAAAATATTCATTTATTCCCTCTACATGCACATCCCTATGTTGTATTTTGTCTGTTCTTACAATCTGTTCATGTTCTTCTGCGGACTCTGCTTCCTCAACACTATCTTCCCCTTCACCAATCTTTGTATCATTCAGAAATGGCCAGAAAGCCATCAATTTCATCATCCAGCTCATTAACCACAAAAAGTGTCAGCCCCGTGGAACACCACGGGTCACTGGCAGCCAATCAGAAAAGGTCCCCTTTGTTTCGGCTCTTTGTCTTCTGTCAGAGAGCTAATCTTCTATCCATGTTAATATATTTCCTGCAGTATAATGTGCTCCTAGCCTCATGTGTGGCACCGTGTCAAAAAAATTCTGAAAATCCACGTTAACGACATTCATTGACTCTCCTTTATCTCTTCTACCTATTACTTCCTCAAAGAATTCCAACCGATTTATCAGGAATATCTCCCTTCTTTATGAAACCATGCTGACTTTAGCCTATTTTATCATGTGCTACCAAGTACCTCATGCTTAATAATGGACTCTTAAAATCTTATCAACCACTGGTCAGGCTAATGAGCCTATAATTTCCTGTCTTTTGCCTCCTTGTCTTCTTAATGAGTAGAGTAACATTTGCCATTCTTTTTAGCTTCCTGGAACCCTTCCTGACCCCAGTGGTTCAGGAACGATCACCACTAACACCTCCACAGTCTCCTCAGATACTTCTTTCAGAACCATGGGCTGCAGTCCCTCTGGTCCTGGTGACTTACCCAGTTTCTGACCTTTCATTTTCTTGAACAGCTTCTCCTTAGTATTAGCATCAACAATCCCTTCTGCCTTTACCCCGTCCCCCACCATCTCTCTTGAACTTCTGGCATGTTACTGTGAAGCCGGATGCAAAACACTTCTTCAGTTTGTTGGCTATTTCTTTGTTCCCAATCACTAGCTCTCCAGCATCATTTAAGCATACCCTCGATGGATTTACCATTGATATATTTCCAAGTCAGGACACTGTAATTTAAGAGGAACCTGTAGGTGGTGGTATTCTCCTTTGCCTACCACTCTTGTCCTTCTTGGAGGTAGAAGTCATGTGTAAGGAAAGTGGTTTTGGATAAACTAGGCAATGAACATTTAGTAAATGGTACATGCATTTCAGAGCATTTGGTAAACAGTAGATGGGCAGGCTCGATAGGTCGGATGGCCTACTCCTGCTCCTATTTCTTATGATACGTATTGCAGTCATGGTATGCTGTTGGTGGAAGGAATAAATGTTTACGGTAGTTGATTGGGTGCTAGTCACATAGGTTGATCTCAACTTTCCTGGGAGATGTTGATACTACATTTAGTAAATCCAGCATTGTGCATTCCATCTTATTCCAGACATGCCAAGTAGATGGAAAGGTGTCATGAAGTGAGCTACTTGTCCCAACCTGCTCTGCCACCAGGCTCAAGGACAGCTCCTATCTCACTATTTTAAGACTATTGAATGGTTAATTAGTATGATGAAATGGACAATCATTATAATCTTCTGCCTTATTGTCAATCTGCACTGCGCTTTCTCTGTGGAAGCTGAACTTTATTCTGTATTCTGTTATTGTTTTACCTTGAGGGCTTGGCTCACTGGCATTGGAAGACGGTGGGAGTCTGGAAGTTGAGTCCTGTAGGTCAACACTGTGGTCAGTGTCCTGGGGCAAAGGCCAAAGTTGGAGGCCCATTGTCTGAGTTTGAGAATCTGTGGTCAGGGGCTTGAGGCCTGGAAGTGGCCCATGCTGGGGTTGGGGGCTTCTCTGAGAGTGGGCGGGTGGCAGGCATGGAAAAGGGGCTTATCTTGCTTTTAGTGCCCTGTTTTGTTTTTGCTGCTTGTGTGGTTCTGTGGAACATTGGGAGCACGCTACGTTAGCGCTAGGATGGGTAGCAAAACTTGTGGGTGCCCTGGCATATCCTTGGGTGAACTGGTTGTTAACACAAACGACGCAATTTATGGCATCTTTCAATGTGCATCTAATAATCTGCAGCACCTCAGTCTACTGTATAATGAATTGATCTGTATGAACACTATGTAAGACTATATCTTAGTACATATGATAATAATAAATCAATGCCAATTCTAATTTCCACTCTGTGCTTGAAATATCCCTCATGCCCTCAGGATCCTCCATTTGAATTGCTTCTGCTTTGTAACGTTTAATATGTCTTGGGTTTAAACTGATGAAGGGTCATTGACATGAATTGCTGGCTCTAGTTTTCTTTCTGTGGATGCTACCTTACCTGCTGGGTATTCCCAGCATTTTCTGCTTTTAAGCTGAGAGTCCCAACCAGCTTTTAATCTTTTGAAACTTGATGTTTCTGCTCTTTGACATTCTTTCCCTCAACACTGAATTGATTCCACAACTTATGGACTCCCTTTCAAAGACCACAATCTCATGTTCTCGATATTTATTGCTTATTTATTTATTATTATTACTTTTTCCTTTTTTTTGTCTTCGCATTGTCTGTTGTCATTTGCACGTTGGTTGTTTGTCCATCTTTGGTGTGTGTGGTTTTTCATTGATTCTGTTGTGTTTCTTTGTATGTACTGAGAATGCCCACAAGAAAATGAATCTCGGGGTCGTAAATAGAACATAAAACATATAAATCAACAGCACTTTACAGGCTCTTCGGCTCACGATGTTGTGCCAGCCACGTAACCAACTCTAGAAACTGCCTAGAATTTCCCTACTGCATAGCCCTCTATTTTTCTAGGTCCCTGTACCTATCTACAAGTCTTTTAAAAGACTCTCTTCTATTGACTTCTATCACCATCACGGGCAGCGCATTCCACGCACCCACCACTCTGTGTCGGAAAGCTTACCTCTGATATCCCCTTTGTACATAAAATGGTGACATATACAGATGTTTGTATGTACTTTGATAATAAATTTACTTTGAACTCTTTAACAAGCCTATTGACCAGCACTGATACTTGCAGATGGAATCATTGGGGTAGAAATCCAACCCCTCTATTCCCATAGCTGAATGTTTGTGAACACAATGCTAAGAAAAAAAATCAGATGTTAAATGATAATTACCATACGTCAAGCATTTCAGTAATGCCAGTGGAAATCAAAATCCTTGCTGATATACAATACGCCTTCAAATATTTTTGGATATTTTTCTGTCACGTTGTCACGACTGCTCATTGAATCTTTTGAAAATTCTGTTATATTACATGCAATAATGAGAGATTGTATTTCCACTTGCCATTGTCAGGATAATCTAATACAACAGAATTGCCTTGCATTTTGTCATTCAGGACTTAGAGCAAGGTCAATCATCCCCTGTGCATAAGAAATTTGTAGAAATCGACTTCTTCCTTGTGAACATGTGGGTTACATCATTTTCCCTTAATCCTGGTCACATGTGTATTCCGGACTGTGCATTTAACTGACTGGGATCCTCTCACTATTTCAGTTACATTTCACAGACAGTAATTGGAATGAGACATATAAGGACATAGAACACAGAACAGTAAAGCACAAGAATAGCTTCTGCATCCTGTGATGTCTGTGCTGAAAACGATACCATTTTAAACAAAATCTATCTGCCTTCACATGGTCCATATTTCCCCATTCTCTGCTCATTCACATGCCATTCTAAATGTCACTACCTTGTCAGCTTCTACCACCAAGTCAGACACGGATCACATTCTGTATAGAAAACTTGTTCTGCACTTTGAGATGATAATTGGGTTTGGTGATCGTAAAGTTCTAAATTCAAATGAAGACCTTAATCTCTATCTGATATAAATAGCCATGAGCACTTTCACTAAAGGGAGATTATACTGTCACCCAATCATCCAAAGACTATTTTACTTCTCTGATTATTCTCCATGGCAAATTATAGCCGCCAGTACCCAACACGTGAGTGGTGCTTCCCCTGACAAGAAGATAATTCCAGCTATAGTGAATGAGTGGGGAATCTCGCTGAGACATATTGAATATTGAAAGGCCTAGACAGAGTGCACATGGAGAGATTGTCTCCTGTAATGGGTGAGTTCAGGACCAGAAGGCACAGCCTCAAAATAGAGGGATGTCAATATAGAAGAGAGATGACAAAGAATTTCTTTAGCCAGAGTGTGGTGGATTCTGTGGAATTCATTGCCACAGATGGCTGTGGAGGCCAAGTCATTGACTATATCTAAAGCAGATGTTGGTAGGTTCTTGGTTAGTAAGGGCATCAAAGGTTACAGGGAGAAGGCAGGAGAATGGGGCGAGAGGGATAATAAATCAGCCATGATGGAATGGCAGAGAAGAGTTGATGGGCAGAGTGGCCTAATTCTGCTCCTATGTCTCATGGTTTTATGGTCTTATGATCCAACAAGGTACCGTAGTTTAAACACAGTTCATTTATTTTCAGTGATACAAGTTTAAATCCAAACAATCTTCTTAAAACACATTTAAAACTCACAACAGATTTATATCTAATAAAACATTTCTAAACTACCAGCCATTTTTAAAACAAAGGATTTCCAAAATGCAGGTAAAATTCTTACAAACTAGAAAGACATAAACAATAATGCAGATGAATGAATTGTCTGCCACAGAATCCAAAGCTAGAGGAATGGATTCTTGTCACCCTGTCTTCCTATCATTCTTCTTAATATTCTTCAACAACTCTTCATAAGCATGAACTGCTCTCTGTATTTATATCCTTTTCCTAGCACTTGGGTGACTCCACTCGTATATGATATTTCCTCAGATATCCTTCTAACATAAATGTTCTAAAAGCATCTTGGAGACGTAGATCTCAGTTTAAAAGTTCACAGTTCACAATGCCTCAAAGCTAACTTCCTTGAGTGCATAAACCTTTCAACAATGAACACATCAGTAGAACAGAGTGATCTAGGAATAATGGTGCATAGTTCCCTAAAGGTGGAATCTCATGTGGATAGGGTGGTGAAGAAAGCTTTTGGTATGCTGGCCTTTATAAATCAGAGCATTGAGTATAGGAGTTGGGAAGTAATGTTAAAATTATACAAGGCATTGGTGAGGCCAAATATGGAGTATTGTATACAGTTCTGGTCATTAAATTATAGGAAAGATGTCAACAAAATAGAGAGTGTACAGAGGAGATTTACTAGAATTTTACCTGGGTTTCAGCACCTAAGTTACAGAGAAAGGTTGAACAAGTTAGGTCTTTATTCTTTAGCATGTAGAAGTTTGAGTGGGGACTTGATAGAGGTATTTAAAATGATGAGGGGGATAGATAGAGTTGATGTGGATAGGCTTTTTCCATTAAGAGCAGGAGAGATTCAAACAAGAGGACATGAGTTGAGAGTTAAGGGGCAAAAGTTTAGGGGTAACACGAGGGGGAACTTCTTTACTCAGAGAGTGGTAGCTGTGTGGAATGAGCTTCCAGTAGAAGTGGTAGAGGCAGGTTCGGTATTGTCATTTAAAAAAAAATTGGATAGGTATATGGACAGGAAAGGAATGGAGGGTTATGGGCTGAGTGTGGGCTAGTGGGACTAGGTGAGAGTAAGCATTCGGCATGGACTAGAAGGGCCGAGATGGCCTGTTTCCGTGCTGTAATTGTTATATGGTTATATCAGTTATTTGATATGCTAAATGATATTATCCACCTTCTCTGCAAACTACCTTGAACTAAGCAGCTTAGATTGAAACAAGCCACATTAAACTATTGATCAGCTTAAACTGCATCTCCAGCAACAATAAACCAGATGTATTGAGCTACATCTTATTTCTCACAGAGAGTGTCTACTATTTGCAGAGCTTGCTTGCAAATCTATTCTTCAGACAGTACTTGTTTTAACTTCAAGCTGATTACTGTTTGCCAGTTACATTTTAAGAACTGAAGACAGATTTCCACTTATGACCAGAAGTCAAACAACTGTTTGTTGAAAGTTTACTTACAATTGTTTCTGATCTTACAAGTGGCAGCTGCTATGTTTAGAAACCAAGATCAGCAAACAACCAAGAGGTCAAGAGTGAATATCTATCATTACATCTCCTTTACACTTTGATTTCTCACCTTAAAGCTATGTCTTAGTTATTTTTCTATTCTACCCTGGGATAAAGAGTCTGTATGCCCTAACTATGCCTCATATAATTTTATATGCCTCTACGTGATCTCAACTCATCTCCAATGCTGCTGAGAAAATAATCCCTGTTTGTCCAACCTCTCCTTATAGATAAAACCCACTAATCCAGGCAGCATTCTGGATGAGCTCATCTGCACCCTCTCTGAAGACTTCATCTCCATCCTGTAATGAGTAAAACTCTGTTGATCCAGAATGCTCAAGGTTCTGGTGATTACAGACGACATTTAAGTCATATTTTTCTTTAGATCTTATACAATAGGGTAATAACTTTTTCAATAACTTTTCCCAGTAATTTTAAAAGGAAGTGGAGGAACTAGCACTGTGTGAGTTTCAAAGGCTTACCAGTTCGGGGGCATGGTGTGTTAGAGAGAGTTCAAGAACTGGGGCTCCATTGTGTTAAAGGGTGTGTGTGAACCAGGACTCCGGTGTCACACAGAGTGCAGAAACTAGGGCTCAGCGGTGTCACAGAACTGAAGGAACCCAGAACCAGGAATTATAAAGGGAGTGCATGAATCAACATTTGTTGAATAATCATAATTTTTGAACAATGGGCTAGAAGATTTATCATTATTATAAACTAAAAATGAAGAAGTAACCTGTCAAAATTACACTGATGAAAGGTAACTAATTTAGCTAACTGACAATGAATGTGCTTAAACCGAACTAACCACATTAAGTTCATTTCATTTTGATTTTACTGATACTACTTGTAAGACTTGACTATTCTTAGAGTAGATATTGATTTAAATCAATTTATAATTGCTTTTACAGTGGGTAGAAATCTGAATTAACTAATATTCTTACTCCCAGGATTCAAGTTTATTGCAGGAGAATTTTTTTGAAGAAAATCTGATCTAAAAAGAAAAGCTTTAGCTTCAGTAATGGTGCTTCTGAAATTACCGCAGAGCAGACAACAGCAGACTCAGCTGAAGAGACTGGGGCTCAGTAGTGACCTTGAGTGCTGTCTGTGTGGAATTTTTGTATTTTCCTTGGTACCATGTTGGTGCTTTTTCCAAATATTCTCAGTTTTGCCCCCATGCCAAAGCCAAGTAGGTTGTTAAATTAACTGCAAGTTGCTACAAGTGTGTGGGCGAGTGGCAGTATCTGGGTACAGCTGATTGGAATCAATGTGAATCAATGTTAGCTTGGTGCAAGTGCGTTGTTGATGGTCAGTGCAGAAACATGTGATGCAGGGCGAGTATCCATGGTCTACTCTCGATGACTCAGAGGCCTGTCTGGAATGGAATTCTACCATCTCCACCTGTTCTGGACAATATATAACTTCATACCCATCAAAGTGCTTGACTTTTAACACCCTCCTCGGAATGTACTGAGTTGAGCCAAGTAGGTCCTAACCTGTACATTGCAATAACTGCAGTGGACCCATGGATTCTTACGCAATAGTGCACACAATTATATCATAAGAATTAAATTATTTACACTTAACTTGATTTTCCAATAAGAGAATGGAAGATGGAAATAAATTGCTTATACTGTATTGTCATGGGATTCAGTCAGGTACCAATGAATGGTGAATAATTGTATCTTAAAATGCAAATTTACACTTTTCATGCTGGATTCTCCAGCAGTTTAATTACCCATTCAGTCCTACTCTGACCTATCTGCTGGGGGTGGTAGTAGAGGCCGATACATTAAAGGTAGTCTTAGATAGGCACATGGTTGAAATACAAATATGTGGGAGGGAAGGGCAAGATTGATCTTGAAGCTGATTAAAAGGTTGACACAACATTGCAGGCCAAAAGGCCCGCACTGCAATGTGTTCTATGCTCTAACTCTTTTCAACTGTAGCATAATTGATTACTTTTTTAGTCATCCATCTTTCAATTTAGTTCAATTTTTCTCTTTCCATTGTCTGGCTTGTTGGGTATGACCCAGAGCTCTGCCATTAGTAACATATTACACAGTCACAGTGTCATTGTGCCTTCTAGCTGCCACATTACATCATTTTGTCTCACCTAGCACAGATTTTCCCTTTACCCTATTCATTCCATCTTCTAAGCTATTCAAGCTTATCTCATTTTCCCTCTCCTCCCATTCCGATGAAGGTTCCTGGAGCTGAGGCATTAAACGCTTCTCTTTCTTCTGAAGCTGCCTGACCTGCTGAGATCCTCTGTTTTTCTCCCCCATCAATTTATTTAAATTTACATTGGACTTTGCTTATTTGTATTTCACAGATGGAGCCTTTTCCACATGCGAATATGTCACCAGTAACGGAGCTGTAATGATCGAGATAGCTGTGTCATTGGCAAGTCCTAAATATGCTATGCATCAGTAATTTCCCTAAATCTGATCAGCTTGTTGGGACGTTACGGAATTAATTACATAGTATTTTGTTCAGGGTCACATTAAATTGAACAAAAGTAAGGTCAGAGAATCTTTTTAAATGATTAGTTTTATTTGTTATGTATGTATCAAAATTTACAGCGAAATGCATTATTTACATCAAATCATGAAACCCCTTCACCATCAGATTTCTGAAGGATGCAATAACACTACCTCACAATTTTGCTCTTTTTCACTATTTATTTATTTTTTATTTATGTATTTCTTACTGTAACTTATTGCAATATTTTTATGTATTGCACTGTACTGCTGCTGCAAAATACTGTATGTCAATGATAATAAACTTAATTCTGATTCTGGCTGAGCAGAAATTAAATGGCTTCTTTGAAGATTAATTCAACATGCATTCTCATATTCGTTCATCCATCTGATTTTAGAGGGTTTTGCAAGCCTCCTGGGAAACCGAGAGTTAACCCATCCACCTGCGAAAGGAGTTGTGATGATCTCAAGCAGCTATAGATAATTAGATGAATGGATTACACTGAGAATACATTTTCCATCCCTACAATTTTTTTCCCCTTCTAAGGAAATGTTCAGCTCCAGGTTAAACAAAAGCATCTTGAGCGTTTTCATAATCCGTACTAACTCTGAAGCTGCTTGACGCACATTCGTTGTTGATTCCAGTTGCTGCTGGAACCTGTTTGTCAGCTGGCTCTGGTTGAATCCGAAGTCCTGAGAGGAAGATGGAACCAATAAGATTTGCACAGAGACAAGTTTATTTCTGCATGGATATCCCAGCCATTTTAGGAGTTTCTGACAACTTATGTGTGCTAAGGCAAGCTCTAGGCTGAGGAATGGCAGGCATTCCCTCACTTTAACCTGGGTCGATCATTTGTCTTTCTGCTACTCGGATTTTTCCCTATGGATTACTTCCCTGTACACATTTTCCTTTAGCTGACAGAGTGAGACCGAGTTAAACTGTGCACTCTTCTATGATTAGCATCAGTGTGCCTGGGTGGCAGGCACCATGATTTAAGCGGGCTGGGGCATACAGTGTGCGCTTAACTCAACTGCTCAGACAGAGGCTTCGTGAATCTCATCCATCTGAGATAACTCCACTTAAGTGAAGCACCGGCTTGTGCTTCAAACCCATGGCCTCGATGTTTGGAGTAAGTCGCTCCGCTGCTTAAGCTGGATAAGCAACCTTGTAGTTTGACCTTGCAGCTCGAAGTCAAAATATTAAACTGCTTGAATCAACGGGCCAGTCTGCGAGGTGGAATTTTCTATAATGGTTATTGTAAGTACATCATGAATCAACCTACCACAATGTTAGTCAGTGTCAAAGGAGGCAAGTGAGATTGAACACCCACATTAAGAAAGAAATCAAGTGACCATCCGATTCAAAGGCATTTTATTCTTCTATACATTAACTAAGAAGAATGACAACTGCAACGCTTACGTTCTAAGTATTGTGCCCAATGTTCTGCAAAAGCTTTATTTCAAAACAAAATCATGTTTACGTACCGCAAAGAATAAAAAGGACGAAGGAATAACATTGCAACAGCTTTCGGTGTTAAATGAAGGAATCAAAGAGCAATTGGAAATTGATTCTGAATGGGATGCTTCCCAGCGGGCTGTTAGAGTGCCAGAACCTTGGGAAGATAGAACGCCAGCTAGAAATACCTGCAAGTATTTTACAGGTTTACTGAAGTCCTGAAGTTCCAACTTTCTTTTTGTAAAGAGTGGACAGTAAAATTCAGTGTGAACTTCTGAATGAATATTTAGCTGTTCTGATTTTTGCCTCCAAGTCAGTAAAAAAAAACCCATCATAGCACTGAACATCTTTTCGTCAGCTTTCAGAGGACGTGTGCAGGAAGAGTGACCTATCCACTAACCTCAGCTTTAGCACTAACCACACTGCTAGTTGCCTTTGTACACAGATGAGCAACTTGTAGCAGCTGTAGTGAGCTGGCAGTGACTGAAGCCATGCTTGCTCCTCTTAAAGAGCCACTGCTCAACGCTTACAATAATTAATGGAGGCCCACAGGACTTGGGCAGCTTGATGGAAGCTGCCACGTAAGTGAGAGCAAGCACCTCATTTCAGATGCAGCTTTGCACGAATTGGGAGATAAAGTAGGGCAGGAAGGTCATCTTTCTGTAGAGGCCCAGAATGTCACCCATGTAGACAATTAGCATTTAGCTCATTTACTGTGGGATGCTGGAGATGACCTTTGCGAAGGAAGACAGATGTTCATATATGCAGTCCACAAGAAATTCGAGTAATTCACATAAACAGACAAGTTTGCTTACAGTCTGCCCATCATTAAATCAGCAAAACAATGCTAGCCTCACCCACTGCTCTAGGTACTGTGACTATATCGCTCACACCCTACCAAAGTTCCTACATAACATTCACACACCCTTCCACAGCCTGACACACTGTTAGTTGAAGCTCAGGCAGAAAATCCCCACATTATAGCTTGGAAGGTACATTAGTGAGACACATTTTAAGACGTGTCATGTTGTCTATTAAATGCTCTGTAAAATGGTAACTGATGGATAAATTCTGGTCTTGCCAGTGAAGCTTAGTGGAGAAATTCAAGAGAGCTTCTTTCTGTTTTGCATGAGAAGAAGGCACACATTTGCTGCTGGCAAAATCAGGAGATATTGCTGGACATTGCTAGTTAAATAGAGTCAGAGAAAAGTACAGCACAGAAATAGGCCCTTTGGCCCATCTAGTCCATGTTGAACCATTTAAACCGCCTGGTCCCATTGACCTACACCCAGACCGTAGCCCTCCATACACCTCCCATCCATGTACTTTTCCAAACCTCGTAAACTTTGAAATCGAGCTTGCATACATCACTTGTTCTGGCAGCCTGTTCCACTCTTTCATGACCCTATGACTGAAGAGGTTTCCTCTCATGTTCCCCCTAAGCATTTTACCTTTCACTCCTAAGCATGGCCTCTGGTTGCAGTCCCACCCAACCTCAGTGGAAAAAGCCTGCCTGAATTTACTCAATCTATATCCCTCAATTCTATATACTTCTGTAAAATGTCCCTCCAATCTTCTACGTTCAAAGGGTTAAAACTCTAACCTATTCAGCCTTTCCTTTTGACTCAGGTCCTCCAGTCCCAGTAAATTCCTTGTAAATTTTCACTGTACTCTTTCAACATTATTTACATCTTTCCTGTAGCTCGGCGACCAAAACTGCACACAATGTTCCAAATTAGGTGTCAACAATGTCTTGTAGAACTTTAGCATAACATCCTATTTCCTGTACTCAATTTATGAAGGCTAATGTACCAAAAACGTTTTTTATGACCTTATCTACTCTTGACATCGCTTTCAATGAGTTATGGACTTGTATTCCCAGACCCCTTGCCCAAAAGACAAAGACCAGCATAGATGGCATGGAGATACCTAATCCTCTTATAACAATCTATTCTATAGACATCCCATGATCTCTTCAAACTGTATTTGGAATATGTATGGATTTCTTGTTCTCCCTCACATTGATTTTGCTGTGCACCATTTTTACTTCAGTTGATCAATAACTATCCTCTTGGGTCAGCAGCAACTGGTGAAGCACAGGTCATAGACAAAGAAAACTTCGCATCATTCTGTCACTCTTCAACATAGTCTCCAGCAAACATGTCAAATGTCGAGGATTTTTCCTCAAGGAAATTTCTGCCAATTTTTTTCTACTCACAGAGTATTCTGATAATATGAAGTATGATACTAAATTCGCCCAGTTTTTGCCAAATTTTGTGAAACAGTGATTGCAACTGGAAGCCAATTGGCACCCATGAAGTGAAGAATCTGGGGCTACCTGGGAGAATTTAGTCTTCTGAGCTTTTTAAATCCTATTTCTGCAGCACAACCAACAGATTATCATTATAAAAGACATTAAATGATGTTTGCTTGAACTAAGCAAGCAATCAAAAAAGAAATGGGTATGTTACTGTTTGATGATGTATATTGCATTGTGAGCAGGTTGGGAAAGGTTGTCTCTTTAATATTGCCTACAGATTCCACCATCTGCCTAAAGAGATAAAAACCTCTAGTGCTGGAATGCACCTTGCATGAAAAATGATCACTTCATGTTGATTGAGTACATGGGTTTCATTAATGTGCAAATGTAGAACTTCAGCAGAATTTATACAATTCCAGGTTGACATTCTGATTTAGTTTTACAATTTTAGCAGTTGTTTTCTACGAGAGGGAACGGTCAGGAATGTATATCTGAACAATACAGCCACAGGTTCATCAGCCTTCTTCAAACATGATGAGTTTACAGGAATTCAGATCATATTTGAACAACTGCAGCCCTGGGATTCGGAGCATACAGGAAATGGAAGAGTGTGGTGCATGAGGAGTAGGAGTTGTTGGTGTAAGAGTGAGGCAGAGTAATGTAGGAGTGATAGGGTGTAGGATTGACAGAGAGTGCTGAAGAAGTGACAGGGTATGGTGTAGGAGTGACAGGGTGTTGTGTAGAGGTGGCAAGGTGTAGTTTAGGAGTAGAGGAGAGTGAATATGAATGCATTTGATACGACTAATTTACATCTGTCTATTGTTGAAAGTGATGTCGTATTAAAGAGGAAGAATGGGAAGTATTGAAGTAATGGAAATGATTCACATACGTAGCCATTATCACCATTATATGCCTTGATGTATGACATGGGTAATTATGGCCTTTCTACAACCATGACTGACTTTGGCAAATTTTTTCTACAGAGATGGTTTGTCATTGCCTGCTTCTGAGTTTACAAGACGGGTGACCCCAGCCATTATCAACACGCTTCAGAGATTGCCTGCCCAGCATCAGTGGTGATATCACAGGACTTGTGATATGCACCGGCTGCTGACCACCTGCTCCCATGGCTTCACACGGCCCTGATGGGGAGGCTAGGCAGGTGTTACACCTTGTCCAAGGGTGACCTACAGGCTAGTGGCGGGAAGGGATGCCTTACACCCCCTTCAGCAGAGACGTAACTTCACCCCGCCACCCATATACAGCACATGTAGCATACGTGTATCAGTCCAGATAGAAATTACTCCAGGTTCTTAAAAGAAGCAAATGAAGAACTAGAGACACAAGAGATTCTGCAGATGCTGGGAATCTTGAGCAACACACGCAAAATGCTGCAGGAACTCAGCAGGTCAGTTAGTTTCTATGGAGTGGAATAAACAGTTGCCATTTTGGGCAGAGACCCTTCATCAGGACTCTGAAACACGGGGGTGTTTATTTCCTTGCATAGGGGCTTCCTGACATACCTGACAGCCAGCTGGTGGGAGGAAGCCAAAGTACACAGGGGAAATCCACAGGGTCCCAGTGAGAACATGTAACTTCCTCACAGACAGCAGCGGAGGACAAAACTGAACCTGCTTCCTCCGACTGTGTATGCATTAGAATTGACGTTGGCATGGTAATTCAAGTAGACTATCACTTGGGTGATCCATGGATATCAGAATAAATGCAGATGCTGCAAACAGAAAATGCTGAAAATACTCAGCTCATTACGTTGCTTCTGTGGGAAGAAAATAACTCACTAGACTATTCAGGGGGAATTTCATAGCTTTTATGTTTTTAACTTCCAGTAATTTTCCCTTCCCCCATCTCTCTTTTTCCATTCCCCATTCTGGCTCCAATCTTCTCTTCACTTGCCCATCACCTCCCTCTGGTGCCCCACCTCCTTCTCTTTCTTTCATGGTTCACTCTCCTATCAGATTCCTTCTTCTTCAGCCCTTTACTTCTTCCACCAATCACCTCTCAACTTCTTGCTTTACCTACCGCCCCCCCACCTATCTTGCCCCTCTCAGCTTGTACTCCTTCCCCTACCCCCACTTTCTTCTTCTGGCTCCCTCTCCCTTTCTTTCCAGTGGCGATGAAGTGTCTTGGACTGAAATACCAACTGTTTATTCCTTTCTGTAGATGCTACCCGACCTGTCAAGTTCCTTCAATATTTTGTGTGTGTTTCTCTGGATTTCCAGCATCTGCAGAATCTTTCGCGTTTGGAATTTAAGTCAACTGTGTTGGTATGTGTGTCTCCTGTAACTGTAACATTGACTCTGCTTCTCTTCCCGCAGATGCAGCCCGACCTGCTGAGTATTTCCAGCAATTTTTTGATTTGGTTGATCTATGCCTGTTTTGTGCGTCATTCATTCCACGGATTGCACAATGGAATAAAAATAAAGTGCTCAGCACTGATTTGATCAGCATTTCAGGTAATAATCCTGGCATCCTCAGAAACGCTAGGAGACCGCAGAGGTAAATTAAATACTGAAGGAATGCTCACCCACTCAACCCACAATCACCTGCTTCTGTGCACGTGTGTAATTAACTTAATAAAGAGGGGTGGTAGGTAAGAGCAAGGGGAGCTCAACCTCTGTTTTGGCAGTGAAGAGAAGGGTGAGGGCGGATGTCTGGGAAAAGAGGGAGAATCAGTATTCAATTCAATGCAAGTTTAATTTTCATCCAACTGTACATGAATACTCATGGATATAGCCAAACGAGTGTTACTCCACGGTCAAGGTGCAAAACAGTGTACCAAGAGTCACACACAGCATAAAGCACACATGGTATGTATAACATAGAAAGGTACAGTCACTCAATAAAAGAGTCCAATCTCAAGCCATCCGACACTGCCAGAATCTGCCGACAGCACAAGAGAGCTAGTCTTCTGCTGAGTGAACACTGGGGCAGCAACGACTCCGGCCTGGATGCTACGCTATACTGCCCCCTGGTGGAGCAGACCGGCTCCGGCATCTCTCTCCCGGCGGCTGGGAACAGATGGTTTAAGGCCTAGTGCTCGCACGTACAAGATAGCAGGCACATATAGGATAGCAATAATACAATCATGCAAAATATATTTCAGTGTCTATTAAAGAGAATCAACATTGATATTATCACCTGCCCACAATGCATTAACTATAATAAGCCCAAACCCAAGTTAATAATTTCAGCATATTTGAAGCACAGAACCATTTTCCAGAATTATTCAACTCTCTGCCTCTACATATTGCAACAGAGATGAGTGTACTGTTCTTTCTTTGTTGCCATGCGGGACACATTTTATAGATACAGCAGAAAATGAAGTACTTGTTCAGCATTTGTACATTCCCACTAATACAGCCATCCTGATGATCAGTGTCTATAACGTGGCAATTGCATGTTGGTGATGTCATTACAGCTTCTTGCCAAAGCGATTTGATTGATGGCTGGTCTTAAAACCCAATTGTTCTGCCTGTGAGAAGCAGCAATTGCCTGGGGGATTGCTCGTCAGGAAAAGTTCCTGAAAAATTTTTGTTTTGCTTACTGCATTGGCTCATCTTCAGGTGTAGGTTCCTCGGTGCCAATAACCCTGGGCACCGTAATCAAACCACAGGTTCCCATATTAAGTGTCCATGTGAGTCAGCTACATGCCATCATCTCATCCCTGTGAAATGAGATTTGTTGGTTGGGGTGAGGACTGTTTAGAGATCATGTATGGAGATTAATGGAGGCCAATCCAGAAGATTAAGATGCATGGAGTCCACAGCAGATTGGCTGTTTGGATTCAGAACTGACTTGCGCATGGAAGACAGAGGGGAGTGGGGGGTTGAAGGCACTTATTCAACTGGAGGTCTGTAATTAGTGGTGATCCACAGGGGTCTGTGGTGAGACCGCTGCTGTTTGTGATATATATAAATGAGTGGATGAAGATATAGATGGGTGAGTTAGTAAATTTATGCATGATACCAAGATGGGTGGAGTTGTGAATAGTGTAGAAGACTGGCAAAGAATACAATGAATTATAGATCAGTTGCAGATACGGGCAGAGAAATGGCAGATGGAGCTTAACCTAGATAAGTGGAGGTGTTGCACCTCGGTAGGGCAAATTCAAGGAGACAGTACACTGTTAAGGGCAATATCTGTAACAGCGTTGCTGAGTAGAGAGATCTTGGGGTTAAAGTTCATAGTTCCTTGAAAATGGCTACACTGGTTGATAGGAATAATGGTGCATAGTTCCCTGAAGATGGAATCTCATGTGGATAGGGTGGTGAAGAAAGCTTTTGGTATGTTGGCCTTTATAAATCAGAGCATTGAGTATAGGAGTTAGGACGTAATGTTAAAATTGTACAAGGCATTGGTAAGGCCGAATTTGGAGTGTTGTGTACAGTTCTGGTCACCGAATTATAGGGAAGATGTCAACAAAATAGAGAGAGTACAGAGAAGATTTACTAGAATGTTACCTGGGTTACCTAAGTTCCAGGGAAAGATTGAACAAGTTAGGTCTTTATTCTTTGGAGCGTAGAAGGTTGAGGGGAGACTTAATAGAGGTATTTAAAATTATGAGGGGGAAAGATAGAGTTGATGTCGATAGGCTTTTTCCATTGAGAGTAGGGGAGATTCAAACAAGAGGACATGAGTTGAGACTTAGGGGGGCAAAAGTTTAAGGGTAACATGAGGGGGAATTTCTTTACTCAGAGAGTGGTAGCTGTGTGGAATGAGCTTCCAGTAGAAGTGGTATTCGGTATTGTCGTTTAAAGTAAAATTGGATAGGTATATGGACAGAAAAGGAATGGAGGGTTATGGGCTGTGCAGGTCAGTGGGACTAGGTGAGAGTGAGCGTTTGGCACGGACTAGATGGCCTGTTTCCGTGCTGTAATTGTTATATGGTTATACGGATGGTTAAGAAAGCTTATGGAACACTTGCTTTTATTAGTTGAGGCACTGAGTTCAAAAATCAAGAGGTTATTTCGCAACTTTATAAAGTCTGGTTAGGCCACTTCTGGAGTATTGCATACAGTTCTGGCCACCCCACTATGGGAAGGATTTTGAAGCTTTGGAGTGGGTGAGAAGAGGTTTACCAGGATGCTACTTTGTCTAGAAGGCATGTCCTATCATGAGAGGCTTGATAAACTTGGGTTGTTTTCTCTGGAGTGGCAGAGGATGAGGATAATTATAGATGGGGAGTACTTGTTTCCCATGGTTGAAATGCCTAATAGCAGAGGACATGCATTGAAATTGAGAGGGGGTAGATTCAAAGGGGATGTGAGGGCTAAGTTTTCACTCGGGGAGTTGTGGATGCCTGGACTGCGCTGCCTGGGTTGGTGGTAGAGGCAAATACTTGAGAGGCTTTTAAGAGACAATTAGATCGGCTCATAAGTGTGAGGAAAATTGAAGGATATGGACATTAGGTAGGTAGGAGGGATTAGTTTTAGGGGTTTTTGATTACTTTTTAGCTGCTTCGGCACAACATTATGGGGCAAAGGGCCCGTTCCTGTGCTGTACTGTTCTATGTTTCGTGTTCTATTAAAAGGGTTATTTTAATCAGATTCACAAGGGAGAAACGAAGATAATTCAAAATGCGCGCGCTGAAGTGCAGCACGGGTAAACAGTAAACAATGAACAGCTCACTGTCCTAATGACAAGACCTCAGTTGTGGCAGGGTTTTCATTAGTCTCACAGCCTGAGGGAAGAAGCTGTTAGTTAGCTTCTGGAAATCCTCGTCCTTCTGGAGATCTTAGTCCTGATGCTTCTGTACCTCCTTCCTGATGGTAGTAGGTGAAAGAGATTGTTGGGTGGGCACCAGGGATCCTTAGCAATGCTCTGGGCTCTTTGTCTGCAACACTCCTGGTAAATGTCACAGTTAGGGGGAGGGAGATCCTGATGATCCTCTTAGTGGATTTTACTGTCCTTTGCAGGATCTTGCAGTCTGACGCCTTGCACCTTCCGTACCACACAATGATGCAGCCAGTCAGGCACTCTCATTGGTGCTCCTGTAGTAAGTTGTTAGAATGGGGACGTGCCTCAACCTTCTCAGAAGGTGTAGATGTTGTTGTGCCTTCAGGAGGTGTTGAGGGTCCAGGTTAGGTCATTTGTGATGTGCAGACCAAGGAACTTTGTGTCCTTCAGTCTCTCCACAGCAGAGCCATTGGTGTGCAATGGCGAGTGGTTGACCTGTGCCTTCCTGTCCACAATCGTCTCTTTCCTCTTGTCCAACTCAGGTTGTTGTTCTCACACTGTCTGACTAGCCTCTCTACCTCCTCTCTGTACGCCGACTCATCACTGTTGATGATGAAGCCAACCACTGTGGTATCATCAGCGAACTTGATGATGTGGTTTGAGCTGGATCTGGTAGTGCAGTCGCGAGTCAGCAACATGACCAGCAGTGGGTGAACATACAGCCCTGTGGGGCACCAGTGCTCAGCGTGCTGGAGCTTGAGATGTTGCTGCCAACTTGGACTGACTAGGGTCAATCCATCAAGAAGTCCAAGATCCAGTTACAGAGAGGAGTGTTGAGTCCCATCGAGGACAACTTACCCACCAGCCGCTGAGGGATGGTCGTGTTCAACACAGAACTGAAGACAATAAACACCATCCTGGTGTATGAGACATCATTTTCTAGGTGGGACAGGATGGAGGTGAGGGCTGAGGCTATGACATCATCTGTTTGGATTTGTTTGAACAGTAGGTGAACTGGAAAGTGGGATTTTATATAATCCATTTTCAGCTACTCAAAGTACTTCATGACTGTTGAAGTCAGTGCCACTGGACGATAATCATTTAGGCCAGTTACCATTGCTCGCTTGAAGCCTGCAGGGACAGTTTCTCAAAAATATTAGGGATGTCCGAAACGACCTCGGATATCTGAGCGACATAGTCCTTCAGCTCATAAACAGGTACGTTGTCCGGCCCTGCAATGGTGTATGGATTTACCCTGGCTAGGGTCCTTGGCTTGCTGCAAGCTTTGATAGTCTTCCTCACTGTCCAGTACAAACCCTGTCAAGGCAACAAAGACCTCCTCCTTTGTAATCTGTATAGGGTCCAGTACCTGAGGCTGCTGCATTGCCTCAACTCCGTGGACTCTGTGCCCATCTCTAAAGACAGATGCAAAAAATCCATATAAGATCTCAACACATCTATTTTGGCTCCACACATAGATTACCACTCTGATCTACCAGAGGACCAATTTTGTCCCTTGCTATCCTCTTTCTCTTAATATATCTGTAGAAGCCCTTAGGATTTTCACCTTGTCCGCTAGAGCAACCTCATGTTTTCTTTTAGCCCTCTTGATTTCCTTCTTAAGTGTTCTCTTGCATTCCTTATGCTCCCCACAGATAAAGTACATATTGCTTTCATGATCGTCCAGTTGAAGTCTGGTCTTTTTATGCTCTGCTTCATCAGCAGCATGGAATCCAGATATTTGGCAGAGCCAGGGACAGCTTGATGGATGGTACTGTGAGTGACATACCTGTAACAGCTCTTAGCCATTGTTTAACAGGTACAGAAGAGAAGCACCTGGAGAGATAGACCAAGTAGATTGCAGTGTGTGTATCCTCCACAAATCTGAGTGTTTGTATTCAGTTAACCTGTAATAATCAAAAGTTTATTCTTAAATAATTGTTTTAAAATACGAGGGCTGATTGATATGTTCGTGGCCTAGGTAGAAGGAAGTCCATTTTAGAAAACCTAGCACATTTATTTTTCAACATAGTCCCCTCCTACATTTACACACTTAGTCCAGCGGTCGTGGAGCATACAGATCCTGGACCTCCAGAAAGTGTCCACAGCAGGGATGATTGATAAGTTCGTGGCCTGAGGTAGAAGGGGATGAGTTATACAGCTCTCGTTACATGCACATGCAGTTCAACTCTTTGAGTGATCATCCAGAAAGTTTGAAGTTAATAACTCATCTCCTTGTACCTTAGGCCACAAACTTATCAATCACCCCTGCTGCAGACACTTTCTGGAGGTCCAAGATCTGTATGCTCCATGACCACTGGACTAAGTGTGTAAATGTAGCAGGAGACTATGTTGAAAAATAAATGTGCTATCTTTTCTAAAATTGACTCCTTCTACCTTAGGCCACGAACTTATCAATCACCCCTCGTATGTGCACTCTGGTTTCAGGGTTTTATGGCAGAGGAACCAGTTTATCATTTTCTGCTCTATTGAGGGGTCTAAACGGAGCAGAAAGTGAGAAACGGCTTAATAATTAATTATTAATTTGTTACTTACTAATAAAACACAAACACATCTGGCAGAGTGGCATGGTTGGTGAGGGAAAGTCGTTCCCTCATGCTGCCGGGAATGTGGGTTCAGTCCTGACTCTGAACGCTGTCTGCGCAGAGTTTGCACAGTCCGTCTGGGTGGGTTTCCTTTGGGTGCTCTGGGTTCCTCCCACATCTGGACTGGTAGAATATTTGGCAAGTGTAACTTGCTACCAGTGTGCATGTGAGTGTTAGAGTATGAGGGTTGGGGGAATTAATAGAAAGGTGGAGAATTTTTTTTTTAAATGGCAGTAATGTATACCACGAACAATGAGTAGATAATGGTTGGCAAAAACTCAGTGAACTGAAGGGTGTACAAATCTGTGACTCCTTTACCTTCTGTGCACCGTCCCCACTATGCTATTTCCTGCACATAACCTCTCCTCCCTAAGTTTTAGTCCAGCCTGTATTCCCCTTTTAAGAACTTGTAATGCTACCCATGGCTTGAAGCCCCGGATTGGGCACTGAAAAAATGGCATTATAGATTATATTATTTTACTTTGATCATCTTTAACAAAACTCAGTTACAATGTGGTAAGGATTAATCAATTACTTGCATTTTCATTTTTGAAATTTGGAGTGAATATTCCAAGAGTCTGCTGAAACTCCATTGGAGTCCGGATTGTTATTTTTAACGAGCCTATTTATGCTTCCGGAGAGTGAACCAGCTCGCCATGTCAGAAAAGAGCAAACAAAAAATCTGCCAGATGTCACAGTGCTTCCCACGGGTTCCCAGGTAGTGAGCCACTCTTTCAGCACGCAAAGCTTTTAGTGAACCCTTTCATTCATGAGTGATTGTCATAGGCATGAAGCTTCCTGATTTCCCAAGGCTTGTGCATACGTGGAGCAATAAAAATAGAGCTGAGAAGAATGATGTTTCGTGATAGTGATTTAGTACCAAAATATCAAAGTGCTATGCTGCTCGGCTGGTTCTTATACATAAGTCAGAAATCATCGCAAGGCTTTTGATAATGATGGCTGCACTCTCAGCTGGAAATGAACAAATTTATGAGGAAAGAGGTAAGTTTTGGGCAGAAACCCATCATTAGGATCGGAACATATTTTAGTGCTCACTTATTCTGCTAGGATACCTTTTCAGATTCTGGAGTTGCCTCCAACATTTAGGCAATCTAAGTATTCATGTCTATGCTCAAATGATTGGGAATCCCCATGTATGACAGCAATGAGTGAAGTTCTCAGCTGAACATGAGTTGAGCAGTGGATTGAATCAATGTTGCCTGATTCTAACAGCTGAAAAGATCCATAAAACAGAACTAGATTTATGCGGCAATATAGTTCTAGGCAAGGGAAGACTGTTCACCTAACCAGCTAGCCAGCCAATTATCTCCTTTACTTCCTGCAAGGTGTACCATTACTGAAAAGTAATAACCAGCTCCACTGCAAGTTTGCTCCGAGTATTCTGCGAATAGCATTTTTACAGAATTGTATCTTCAAACCTCTTCATCATGTCAGTACTCGAGTTCAGAATTCAGTGGCAGAAATAAAATATTTCTATTTAAAATTTATCAGCTTCATTTATCAGTTTAAAAATTAATTTTTTGATTATCTTTTGTCTTCCTTCTGGTGTTCCTTGGTACATGGTTGCTGTTTGTTGCTGATTCTGTTACACTTTGGTATGAGTTTTGTAATCTTTCTTCTTACTTCATGTATTTGAATTGGATAAGTTAGAAAAAAACTTATTCAACTCTTTGGCAGGTAATATGAATAAACTGAAATGATGCATCTCTCAGCCTTTGTTACATGTCTGGGTGGCAGACATTTTCTGCTTGAGGCAAATAAGGGTTTCACAATGGAGGGTCAAGAATTGATTCATGTGGTGAATTCATACATGATAATCTGTGAGGATCATTTTAGAAGCGTTTCTCTAAAGGTGAAATGAATGAGATAGGATGTAACAGATTAGATGTCTTAGGGAGAAGGTATTGGCTTTGTCGTTCTGCTCAGCTTTTTATCATTCCACCCAATCTTATGATTTTATCTTTCTAATACTAACGTGGGATAGCTCAAAACCAACAAGAATAGAAAATATTTTCATGAAGTGCTCTAAAAACTCCACGCATTCAATTTCTCAATGTCATCCCTGTGCATTTTATGTCAAAGTGAGAGTGTAATAATTTCTGACCAGGTATAAGTCAAAATTCTGTTCAATCTGATATTTCTCTCCCTTGCATTGACAGAAAGTAATTGAGTCACTACCATTTACTTTTGCCGAGATTGTGTTTTCCTGCAATAAAAATGTTTTTTTTCTTGTTTCTAGTCTCCTTAGATTAAACATGCATCCCTCCATTCTGCTCCAGTCTACATCAATCAGTCTGATTCTACTCCAGTATTTTATATGAACACTAAGAGACAGCAGGATGCAGAGAATAGTTTTCTATGACAGGAAGAGAAGGCAGAAGTACTAAGCTGGCACTTCAATCAATTGACTATTCGTGGAACCATCTGCAAGTCCATAAGTATTTGAATAAAGGAAAGTAAGGAAGACACCTGTTCCATCAATTTGCAACAAATATTAATCTTTTCTAGAAACCTGAAAATGGAAAGCATATTTCCTCATTGTATGAAGACAAGAGAGACTGCAGATGCTGAACTTTGGAACAAAAGCCAGATCATTAAAAGAACTCAAGTGTGTCAATCAGCAGATGTTTAAGAAGAAGCTGTAAATTAACGTTGAGTAAAAACCCTGCATCAGGGCTGACAGGGGAAAATTTGCCAGTATATAGCAGTACCACAGGGATGGGTGGCACAAAGGTGATAGGTGGAACCAGATGAGGGGAGATGGAGCCAGGTGGAGGAGATGGAGGTGGGAGGGGATGGGGGTGGCGCGGTAACGCAGTGGTTAGCACAATGCTTTACTGTACAAGTGAACTGGGTTCAATTCCCACCTCTGCCTGTATGAAGTTTGTACAGTGTGGGTTTCTTCTGTGTGCTCCAGTTTACTCCCATAGTCCAAAGACGTACTGGATAGTAGGTTAATCGGTCGTTGTAAGTTGGCCCCATGATTATACTAGGATTAAATTGGAGGATGGCTTGACGGCGTGGCTCAAAAAGAAGGTCCTATTCCATGCTGCGTATCGATAACAGATAAATTAAAAGTGAACAGAGGAGGACAAAACTTAGGTAGACAAGCAAGTGTGTTTGGCAGTAGAACACCAGGGTTTGGATCGCACAACATTGAAAAGTTTGATGTTTATGCCACTGGATTTAAGTGACTGAAGAAGAATATAAGATGCAGTTATTTGTAGATGCCTCTGGCTCCATCTGAGCAGTGGAGAAGGCCAAGGACAGGCAAGTCCGTGTGGGAATTGGAAGTATTCACGATGGAAAAGGATCTTGGTGATTTTAGGGATGACATGCAGTGGACTGAATAGATTGAGCATGTAAATATTAAGAAAGAGGATGTGCTGGAGCTTTTGGAAAGCATCAAGTTGGATATGTCGCCGGGACCGGACGAGATGTACCCCGGGCTACTGTGGGAGGCGAGGATGGAGATTGCTGAGCCACTGGTGATGATCTTTGTATCATCAATGGGGATGGGGAAGGTTCCGGAGGATTGGAGGGTTGCAGATGTTGTTCCATTATTCAAGAAAGGGAGTAGAGATATCCCAGGAAATTATAGACCAGTGAGTCTTACTTCAGTGGTTGGTAAGTTGATGGAAAAGATCCTGAGAGGCAGGATTTATGAACATTTGGAGAGGAATAATATGATTAGGAATAGTCAGCATGACTTTGTGAAAAGCAGGTTGTGCCTTACGAGCTTGATTGAATTTTTTGAGGATGTGACTAAATACATTGATGAAGGTAGAGCAGTAGATGTAGTGTATATGGATTTCAGCAAGGCATTTGACAGGGTACCCCATGCCTTTTCTCCTTGGAGTGACAAAGGATGAGAGGTGACCTGACAGAGGTGTATAAGATGATGAGAGGCATTGATCATGCGGATAGTCAGAGGTGTTTTCCCAGGGTTGAAATGGCTAGCACAAGAGGGCACAGTTTTAAGGTGCTTGGAAATAAGTACAGAGGAGATGTCAGGGATAAGTTTTTTTACTCAGAGAGTGGTAAGTGCGTGGAATGGGCTGCCGGTGATGTTGGTGGAGGCAGATATGATAAGGTCTTTTAAAAGACTCCTGGACTCCTGGACTCCTGGACATGGAGCTCAGTAAAATAGAGGGCTACGGGTAACCCGAGGTAATTTCTAAGGTAAGGACATGTTCGGCACAGCTTTGTGGGCTAACGGGCCTGTATTGTGCTGTAGGTTTTCTATGTTTCTATGATATTCTGGACTTCTGAACAACCTTTGTGCTCCAATCTTTGGTTTCAACTGAGGACTCAGTGATAGCAATGAACCCTGAACTTCAGGCCTTAAGCTCTGTACTCGCCAGTAACCCTAAATGTTAGGCCTTGAACTCTGGTCTGATGATTTGTCCACCTAGAGGGTTTTTCTCCTTTTCCCTTCCAGGTCTGCTGGCTCGACCCCTGATCCTGTCCATGTCATTGACCTTTTAATGCAGAGTGGAGGCTTAGTGTGTCCTCTAATTCCCCCACTCCCTGTCCTTAAACACTAACCTGATTCCTAACTCCCCTCTCTGTCCCCAAAACTTAAAAATATTAAAATCTAAGTCTAAGCCACGACTTCGAAGGAAATTACAATTTGAGGCCATCATGAACTTGGAATCATAGAATGATTAGAGTGCAGTAGGTGGCCATTTGGCCCATTGTCACTGCACTGGCAGACTAACAGAGGAACTCACTGGCTCCACACCCAGAACCCACTGTATAACATTACAATGGTTTTTCCAATGTTTTCTCATCTAATTTCTTCTGCAAAGCCAAAATACAACCCGTCTCCTCCAATTCCACAGTTGGTCCGTTCCTGACCCCAAACACATCACATTAAAGGGTTTTTGCAAGTGTCACTATTAACTTTTTCCCCCTTTATTTTGTTCCTGCCCTTGAGTGTTTGACCTCTCAATCAACATCCTCCCTCTCTCCACTCATTATTTTATATATTTCTCTCAGATCACCCTTTAGCCTTTTCTGAAGAAAATAACCTCAGCCTCTCTCATCTAGCCATGTAACTATTATCCCTTTTACCCAGAGTCATCTCATAAATCTTTACTATTGTCTTCACATCCTTTCTATAAGGAGGTTACCAGAATTGGATACAATACTCCAGCTGAGGCCACACTAGTGTTCTATAAGGATTTAGCATGACTTCACTGCTTTTTCGTTCAGTACTCTATGCCTCTATGAATAAATCCCAGAACTGTGCCTATCCTACTAACAACTTTCCTAACCTATTACTTCCAACTTCAATAACTTATGTACCCATACCCCAGGTACCCCTGCTCCCTTAAGTAAAGTATTCTTTATTCTAAATTTTATCTCCTCAATCTTTCATGCAATACGCATCATCTCACACTTTTCCACCTTAAACTTTATCTGCCCTCTTATCTGCCCTTCTCCTGTCTATTCTACCAGCTGGTTCATATCCTGCTGCAATTTATCATCTTCCTCTTTGTGTTTTATAATGTAGCTAAATTTTGTACCTTTTTCAGTAATGGAATTTACGATGCCTGTTGTGAATGCACTTATTCAAACAAATGAAATTTCCATTGCTTTGGGATTACTGGTATCTTCTCAGTAACACTGTACTTGCTGATAGAGATCAAATTATCTCCTCTGCCTCCCTTGGTAGATCAGTCATGTGGTTGGAATCACACTCACCTATCATCCTCTCAAATCCTTCTCCCTGTATGAGGCAGTTCAAGGTGACTCTGGTTTTATCTATCTCATCCATATTGACTAACCAATGGAAGCTGCAAACCAAATCAATCAAGGCCAGTATTAAGATTCTCAACATATTATTTTCAACTTCTGGTGAAAATGTATTAACAGCAGAAGTCAGACATTTATTTACTATAGCTCGAATTCAAAAGATAAAGTCCTTGTTAAAATTTAAAACACAAGGCTATAATATGTTCCAAACATAATTAAGGAGGACTTCAATGATCAAATAACCAGAAGATGGTTCTGAGGAAAATGAGGCATATTTATTTTATAATGAAGATAAGATGCATATTCACTTGTGGGGAATAACAGGAGAAACAAGGGTTTAAAGAACATATGGACTCACCATATGCCAGTGTTTTCTTACCCTTATTCCAAACTAATACTTAAAATTTTATTAAAATGCCTTAACATTTACTTATTTTAGCAACCTGAATATAGGTATTGAGAATCTGTTTGAAGACCTTAGGTCTAATCATAGCAGAAGCTTGCTATATTTCAGGCACATTTCTCTTTCAATATATGGGGCAATGTTATATTTTAGATAAAAGAAAAATAAAAAAATCCTGATATAGACATTCTATTGTTGAAAATTTGGTGCCAGGCAATTGATACTCATCTCCACAATAGAAATATTTCATGGGACTATTACTTTTCTCATGAAAATGTAACTAGAAGTGGATTTCTGACCATAAATTATTTCCTGTAGAATGATTCAGCCTGGACATCTGATGCTTCCTGTTATTCATGGGGGGTTGTGGGAGGGGGATTGCATAATTGGGAAGCCTGCCTACAGAATGAGTAATGCCATAGAACAAAGCAATCTTCATAAGCAAAAACTAAGAAAAAAGTTAAAGGTGTGAATGTACCCAAAAGTGAAGCACATAATAACCTTGACTTGAAACTTCATGGCTTGGGACCTCATTGGGAGATATACATTAACTGATAAACCTTGATTATATACAAGATCAAAACTATGATGAGTTTGAATTAATTAGTAAACACAGAAATAGTGCATTTCTAGAAGTAGGTTGTCTATGCATGTTTAATTGTTCAGTTATTTCCAAAGCATAATTCCAATGCATCAACAGATATTCTGACTTCAATTATTCTGAGGCTTATGACCAACTATACTTTTACAGCCAAATGAATATTCTAGAAGACATAACCTTCTCATTTATCTGAGACAATAAATCACCTATCAGAAGGGCATCAAATAGAGTGTTTCATAAATTTTCTATCCAAAAATATTAATGGTAATTTTCCAAGAGTATGCTGAAGATGTGTGATAGGATTACTGTTGCTACTGCAGTCCAGGTCATTAAGGACAGGAAGAAAACCTAGTCAGAATGGCTAAATGAAGTGAAGGTATAGACTCACCACAGCTTGACATTCTGCACTGGGCATCTGGTCTGTAACACCAGATTTATGCCTCGAGTCAACTTGAAAATGTTCCTAATTACAATGTAATATAGAGGTCACAACTGTAAGACGAATAAACTTGCAGATAATAAGGCTTTGTATTTCAATGATTTTAACAGTAGTTGGTTTTTTTGTCCATCTAAACCAGAAATGCAGGAAGTCCAGCTATCTGAACTTTAACAATACATTGCAGAAATTTTGCTATTGTAATTCATGGAGCCAGACTATGTGAAGACCTTGGCAAAATCTCCTGAACAATAGTGTTGATTGCAGAATTCCCATGGAATATCAAGGCTTCTATTTTTAAAGCAACCATAATCTTTGACACCCTTTCTAATCAAGAACCCATCAACCTCCACTTTAAGTATATCTAATGACTTGACCTCCACAGCAATTTGTGGCAATGAATTCCATAGATTCACCAGCCTCTGGCTAAAGAAATTCCTCCTCATCTGTTCCAAAGGGATGTCCAACTCCGTGGTTGTGCCCCCCCAGTCCAAGAGTGGGATCATTCTCTCCACATCCACTCTGTCTGGGCCTTTCAAAATGATGGGTTTCAATGAAATTCCACATCAATCTTCTAAACTCCAGTGAGTACAGGCCCAAAGCCATTAAGCATTCCATGTACATTTATTAACCCTTTCATTCCTTGGATAATTTTTGTGACCATCCTCCGGATCCACTCCTATGCCCGCATGTTGTTTCTTCGATAAGGGCCCCAAAACTGCTCACAAAGTTCTAAGTGCATGCTGACCTATGCATCATAAGACCTCAGTATTACATCCTTGCTTTTAAATTCTAATCCTCTTGGATCAATTGCATTTGATTTCCTTATCACTAACTTAACCTGCAAGTTCACCTTTAGGGAATCCTGAACGAGGACTCCCAAGTCCCTTTGCACCTCTGACTTCTGAAGTTTTGAGTTTTCTCCCTTTTTGGAAAATAGTCTACACCTTTATTCCTTCTACCAAAGTGCATGACCGTTGATGTCCCTACACTTTGCACATTCTCCTAATCTGTCCATGTTCTTCTGCAGACTCCCTGCTCCCTCCACCGAGCATTGCATTATCTGTAAACTCAGCCAAAAGCCAGCAACTCCAAATCATTGACATATAATGTGAAATGAAGCGGTCCCAACACTGACTCTTGTGGAACACTACTAGTGACCGGCAGCCAACAAGAAAAAGTCCTGTTTAGACAATAGACAGTAGACAATAGGTGCAGAAGTAGACCATTCGGCCCCTCGAGTCTGCACCGCCATTCTGAGATCATGGCTGATCATTCACTATCAATACCCAGTCCCTGCCTTGTCCCCATATCCCTTGATTCCCCTATCCATCAGATATCTATCTAGCTCCTTCTTGAAAGCATCCAGAGAATTGGCCTCCACTGTCTTCCGAGGCAGTGCATTCCACACCTCCACAACTCTCTGGGAGAAGAAGCTCTTCCTCAACTCTGTTTTAAATAACTGACCTCTTATTCTCAATCCATGCCCTCTGGTACTGGACTCTTCCAACATCTGGAACATATTTCCTGCCTCAATCCTATCAAATCCTTTAATTATCTTAAACGTTTCAATCAGATCCCCTCTCAATCTCCTCAACTCCAGCGTGTTTATTCCCACTCTTTGCTTCCTGGCAGTTAGCTGATCTTCCATCCATGCTAGTATTTTTCCTGTAATGCCATGGGCTCTTATCTTGTTTTGCAGCCTCACGTGCAGCACCTTATCAAAGGCCTTAGGAAAATGTAAGTAATCCAGTGATTCTCCTTCATCTATCCTGCCTGTTATATCCTCAAAAAATTCCAATAAATTTGTCTGGGAAGATTTTCCCTTTAGAAAACCATGCTCACTTTGGCCTATTTTATCATGTACCTCCAAGACCTGAAACCTCATCCTTAATAATGGACACCAACGTTTTCCTGGCCACTGAAGTCAGGCTAACTGGCCTATAATTTTCAGTCTTTTGCCTCACCACCTCCTTAGACAGTGGAATTGAATTTGTCTGCCATTTCCTCCTCCCCCTCTTTGGCGTCGTTTTATTCAGTCTGATATCCACTCGTGCCTCTTTTTATATACCTGAGAAATCTTTTGATATCGTCTTTTCTGGAAGAAACACATATGGTCACAGGGAGAATATGTAATCCAGATTATTGGAGCTGTGAGACAGTAATATCCCGTTCATATTAAGACCTGCCATCACACAACCAGTACTTCCTCAGAATGGTCTTCCTTGTTGTATACATTTGATTGGGGATTTGATTTGATTGGACTTTCTGATTTTGGATGGAAGGAGTTGAAACATTCCTGAAGATACAAGACTTTGGATACTTGGTCAAAAAAAACACACACACACACACAAACTCCTGGAGGAACTCAGTGGGTCAAGGAGCATCTCTAAGGGGAAATGGGCCACCGGCATATCAGGCCGAGACCATTCATTGAGGCTGAAAGAGTAGAGGGGTGATAGCCAGTATAAAGAGGCAACTGAAATGATTGGATCAAGAGCTGGCATGGAAAACTGGTGAGAAGGGGTGATTGTTCGATGGAGTCAGGTGGGGGGGGGGGGGGGAAGGTGGAATTAGTGACAGAAGCCGGGATGCGATAGGTGGAAGTAATAAAACGGCTTCAAAATGATCAAATCTGATAAGAAATAAATCTCAAGGGCACAGGAGCTAACACAGGAGGAGGATTAAAAATAATACACTTGAGATTTATACAGAGAGAACTGAATGCAACAGAGGTCAGAATACAGGAGAGCGGTTTGATTGGTTTTCCAGGAAGGAGGATCAAAAGTGGGGGTCTAGAAAAAAAGAAAGTTTGAAACATCCTTTAGTGACATTAAAGGAAATTAATTTCAACTTTATTGTAGAATAGTTTTAATACTAAGCAAGAATATGTTTCACTCATTGTTCTCCATCTGAGAATTAACCAGCTTCAACTGATTCAATGGTATTTAAAATGTCTCCTAACAATAATGAAGCAATAACACAAGAAATAAAATGTTTCCTCTTGGCATTCACCTTGTTATATTTAATTCAAGCAGATTTTAAACTTTATTGGAGGATGATGCGATGCATCAATTATTTTTTGTTTGGTAATGAATAATTAGCTCATCGACTCAATTCAAAGACAAAATTCTGCAAAAAGTATTTGTCAGCTTTTTTCAAAAGTAATTGGAGAGGAGCTCAGCCGCCAATGATATATCTTGATGTCAGATCAATTCAGACTTTTATTAACCTGATCATTTTGCAATCTTTTGTTATGACTGCATAATCAAGCCTCAAAATTGATATATCATTCCTTTTTTGTGCAAGAGATTGAGTGATAAGGAAGCATATTATCCACTGCTCTCATCTTCTTTTCATTCCAGGTTTCAGTCTTTGCCTGTGGTAATGAAATTAGCTGAGAGCATAGTAATTGAATCCATCAAAGGGCCTTCTCCTATGATTCAGTCTAGCGGTAATGGGTCGCGATTTCTAGTTACGCTTGGCAAAGATCATTAGGATTCATCTGGATAAAAATCAGCAAAGGAAGATGAAAGCAAGCACAGCTTTTATAATTATGATGAACTGCCTACAATGACCTTTAAAACTGTGACTCCTTCTGAAAACATTAATCAAAGTTACAAATATACCAATGCATTTGATTTCTTATCTTATTGCCCTTTGCCAGTTTTGAAGTTAAACTTATACCTTTCCACTCTGTTAGGCTGAGCCATCTCTTACAAAAAATGCCTAGTGCCTACATGCTCCAATACTCATGGAGAAGAGAATGTTGGCCACCATTAGGACCCCGTTGCAGCAGGAACTTGAAGGCTTAGGAAGTATTTGTACTTAGTCCTCATCTCACCTCTGTCTAACTTTTTTCCTAATTTTGCAAACCACAGCAAAAGTGTGCACCTCTTCCTTTTCAATTACCTCCTACTCCATATTTTATTTTAAACCCCTCAGGAGTGAAAATTGTCCGGGAAAAGAAGAAGAAAATGATGTTGAAGGCATACCTTCTTCATTTTCAAGCTCAACACTTCATCTGGGACACAGCTTGTAATTTGGAAGGTGGCAGAGAGGGAATGTCTGCACATCATGGGGCAGGAGACATAGTTAACTTATGGTGAGGTATTACAAAAGGGAAATCAAAAACAAAGTGCAGAGTATAGTGTAATAGTTACAGAAAAGAAGTGCTGTGCAGGTGGAAAATTAAGGTGTAAGGGCTATGATGTAGTAGACAGGGAGATCAAGAGTTCATTTTTATCATAGTAGAGGTACTTTCAAGAGTCCGATAACAATGGAATAGAAGCTGTCCTTGAGCCCGAGTCTGCCCAAGGCCAGAAGAGATTGCAGAGAGCTGTGAAGGCAGCTCAAACCTTCATGAAAATAGGCCTCTCCTCCATTAGCTCTATCTACACTTCCTACTGCTCCAGAAAAGCTGCCAATATGATCAAAGACTCTTCCCACTCTTCTTGCCACTTGGTGGTGATGTATACAGTGGTGATGAACAATACAGTAAACTCCCTGAGTAGGTAATATGGCCGGCATTTAATTATAAGATTTTCAATTTCCCAAAACAGCAATTGCTAAATACAGATGAGTTTGTCCACCAACCATAGTTACTATACACACAGGTTCCATCTCCTTTGAATTTCCCTGACAGAAAGTTTCTTTCTGCACGGAACAGAGTCAACCCCTCAAGTTGAAACGCTGAGCCAGGCATGTTGTTGTTTAGCCATGTTTCGGTGAAAATCAGAATGCAGCAGTTTATCATCTCTTTCTGTGTGTTCATTCTCTGTCTCAGGGAGCCTGCTTTATTTTCTATCAAGTGGACGTTGGCCAGGGAAAATGATGGTACTACCTGTCTGATCAGGTCAGCTCTCAGCTTAGCTGGTGCACTGGCTCTTTTGCTGTGTTTCTGCGCCCTCTCGCACTGCCTGTGTCTGCCGCCCACAGGGCTGACTCGCCTAAGCCAGGTTGTCGTCATTGGCCCTGGTGCCTGTAGAATCCGTATTCAGCTGAGCACCACTATTAACTCTGCTATTGGTGGATTAGAAGTAGTTTTGTCACGCAGTACAGCTGTGCTGCGTTTGCAGAGCTTTGTTGACTGAAATCCCTGCCCAGGAACTTTGAAACACTATCGAAGAAATCAAATTACTTGGAGCCAGAGAAGCCACAGTGCCACTGCATGCCACCATTTTGTACTCCATTGTATGCCATTTTGTGGTAAGATGCTTGCGATGGTGTGTTTTCAGAAGTTGGAATTCTTTTGGGGATATTGATGGGTTTCATCTAGAATAAGGAGATGTGTTTGTAGAGCGCATTATCAGGCACAGCAGAAAGCCTGCTTTCCCTGTCAAGAACTAAAAAGTAGTTCTGACACCAACTTCGCAAGGAAGCTAGGGGCTTAGCCTTTCCTCCGTGGCAATGTGACCAACACAGTTGGGATATTTCTGAACAAAACTATGGGGGGGGGGGGGATGTAGTTTTTAGCGCAGCACTTTAGACCATAAGACCTGATGCACCATCAATAACTCTCTCTGAGATGTAAAGGCGAGGTATCGGCTTTTATTGACTGGAAGAAGGAACAAGCAGTGGTTGACCACCATACTACATCCTGGAGACTGAGAGGCCGGGCTCAGGCCTCAATCGCCTTTATACCGGCGTCAGTGGGAGGGGCCACAGGAGCAGTCAGCAGGGGGCATGTCCAGACAGGTATATGTAGTTCACCACATTCACCCCCCCTTTATTTTAAAAAGAGTCCCCATGTGGCGAAGTTTCTTACAGGTTAAGTCTATCAGGTGGTCGAATCTGTCGCTGCGATCTACGTAGCACCGGCTGTGATTGCACAGGTGCCGGTGGTGATTGCACCGGAGACGGAGGTTGTGCTGGTTCTGGCCTAACTGGAGGTGTCAGCCCACTAAGCGTCAGTGATCCCTCACGCGTGTGTGAGGCGCCTGGAATATATGGGTACGAGACGCTCGGTATATGAGTGTCGTGAGGAGACTGTGTAGGGCTTGGTGTGCGCGGTGTCACCTCGGGTACAGGGTTCATAGTTTCCGGGGAGTGTTCAGGGTAGTGGTCTGCTGCTCCCGCGGGCGCCAGGTCGCGGACGGAGACCATGTCCTCCCGCCCATCAGGTAAGACCACGTAGGCATACTCGAACAGCGGGGAGTATTTATTACTCCTCACATGTTTCCGGAGCAGCACTGGCCCTGAGGACGTCAGCCAAGCTGGTAGGGTGGTCCCAGTGGCAGACTTCCTGGGAAAAGAGAATAGGCGCTCGTGAGGGGTGGCATTAGTGGACGTACATAACAGGGAGCGGATAGAGCGGAGTGCCTCAGGGAGGACCTCCTGCCATCGAGAGACCGGCAATCCTTTTGACTTAAGGGCTAAAAGTGTGGCCTTCCACACTGTGGCATTCTCCCTCTCTACCTGTCCATTTCCCCGGGGATTATAACTCGTGGTCCGACTAGTAGCAATGCCCCTAGCTAGCAGGTACCGGCGCAGCTCGTCACTCATAAAGGAGGACCCTCTATCGCTGTGGATATAGCAGGGATATCCGAACAAAGTGAAGAGCTGGCGCAGGGCTTTTATGACGGACATGGTAGAGGTGTCGGGGCAGGGGATGGCAAAGGGGAACTGCGAGTACTCATCGATAATATTGAGAAAATAGACATTGCGGTCAGTGGAGGGAAGGGGGCCCTTAAAGTCAACACTCAGTCGCTCAGAAGGGTGGGTGGCCTTGACAAGTTGCGCCGTTTCAGGATGGTAGAAGTGCAGTTTGCACTCAGCGCAGATTTGGCAGTCCCTGTTCATCGTCCTGATGTCCTCCAGGGAGTACGGCAGGTTCCAGGCTTTCACGAAATGGTAAAATCGGGTGACCCCCGGATGGCAAAGATGTGCATGAAGGGTGTATATCTGTTCGAGCTGTGCGCTGGCACACGCTCCCCGGGATAGGGCATCAGGGGGCTCATTGAGTCTGCCAGGCCGGTACAGGATGTCAAATTTGTAGGTGGAGAGTTCCATTCTCCACTGCAAAATTTTATCATTTTTGATTTTGCCCCATTGTTGGTTGCTGAACATGAACGCAACTGAGCGCTGGTCGGTCAGCAAGGTGAACCTTTTGCCGGCGAGATAGTGCCTCCAGTGCCTAATAGCTTCCACTATGGCCTGGGCTTCTTTCTCCACCGTGGAGTGCCGAATTTCAGGGCCTTGAAGGGTACGAGAAAAGAATGCTACTGGCCTGCCTTCTTGATTGAGGGTAGCAGCAAGCGCGAAATCGGAGGCGTCACTCTCTACTTGGAAGGAAATGGTCTCGTCCACCGCATGCATCGTTGCTTTGGCAATGTCCCCTTTAATGCAGCAGAAGGCCACGCAGGCCTCAGCAGAGAGGGGAAAAGTGGTAGACTTGACCAAGGGGCGGGACTTGTCTGCGCAATGGGGGACCCATTGGGCGTAATAGGAAAAGAAACCCAGGCACTGTCTGAGGGCTTTGAGAGTGGTGGGAAGAGGGTGTTCTAACAGGGGGCGCATACGGTCGGGATCAGGGACAATGACCCTGTTTTCCACGACATACCCAAGGATAGCGAGTCGGGTGGTTCCGAACACACACTTGTCCCTGTTATAGATAAGGTTAAGAGCTTCAGCCACTTGGAGAAATCGTTGGAGGTTGGCGTCGTGATCTGGCCTGTCGTGACCACAGATGGTGATGTTATCCAGATAGGGAAATATGGCCTTCAGTTGGTACTGGTCCACCATCCAGTCCATTTCCCTCTGGAAGACTGAGACACCATCTGTGACACCGAAGGGGACGCGCAGGAAGTGATAGAGCCTGCCGCTCGCCTCGAAGGCGGTGTAGGGGCGGTCCTCTGGGCGGATGGGGAGCTGGTGATAAGTGGATTTCAGATCTATTGTCGAGTACACCTTGTACTGAGCTATCTGGTTGACCATATCCGCGATGCGGGGTAGGGGGTACGCGTCAAGCTGCGTGAACCTATTGATGGTTTGACTATAGTCCACGACCATCCTATTTTTCTGCCCAGTCTGAACAACAACCACCTGGGCCCTCCAAGGACTTGTGCTTGGCTCAGTGATCCCCTCCCTGAGCAGCCGCTGCACCTCCAACTGAAGGAAGGTCCGGTCCCCCGCGCTGTACCTCCTGCTTTTAGTTGCCACCAGTTTACAGTCGGGGGTCAGGTTGGCGAACAGCGATGGGGGAGGGTTCTTGAGGGTGGAGAGGCTGCAAGTGGTGTCAGTAGCGCAGCTGTCGACATGGTGCTGGGTGGAATATATGGGTCGGTGTGTGTGTGTGGTCAGTAGCGGGGTATATGACGAAGTCCCACAAAACAGGATTCCTGACAGTGAGTGGTGGGAGGGGCCCATCATATGCCATAGTCACACTTTCGAGGTGGCTCTGGAAGTCCAGCTCCAATAGCATAGGCGCACACAGTTAAGGCATGACCAGTAGCGCAAAGTTCCGATATTCTGTGCCCTGCTCCACCAATGTCGCTACACAACCCACCCGGATGTGTGTGGAATGCGACCCAGAAGCCAAGGTGACTCTCTGACTTACCGGCCGTGTCACAAGTCCACAGCGTTGCACTGTGTCCGGGTCAATAAAACTTTCAGTGCTGCCTGTGTCAAACAGGTAGCCAGTCCTGTGCCCCTCCACAAGGATATCCATCATTGACCTTGCAAGCTGGTGTGGGGAGCTTTGGTCGAGGGTCACGGTGGCTAGAGTTGAACTGCTGTCTTGGTACCCGGTAAACACCGGTGGGTCGGGGGCAGGGCATGTTGACGCCGACAAAGATGGCCGCCACATCCGGGCATGCAAGATGGCGGCCCACACGTCTCACACGGGTAGGGGGCGGGGCATGGTGACGCCGACAAAGATGGCCCCTAGATCCGGGCATGCTAGATGGCGGCCCCCATGTCTCACATGCAGCGCTGCTCGACTCCGCTCGCGGTTTAGACTTACAGACCTTAGCGAAATGGCCCTTCTTCCCGCAGCTGGAGCAGGTCGCTTCTCGAGCCTTTCAGCGTTTTAAGGGGGTGCTTTTCGAGTCTGCAGAAGTAACACAGCTCGGGCTTTCGCCTGGCCGCAGCCGTGGTTGGGTTCGGGGAGTTCGTGGAATCGCGACTGGCAGCAGCGTTGGCAAATTCGCTCGCGGGAACCGGCGGCGGCGGTGTCTGAGGTGTCCACGGAACCGGCGGGGAATCGCGCAGCTGGACAGCGTCAGTGTTGTGCAGAGCAGCCTCCAGCGTGTCGGCCGTCTCGATCGCTGAGCGTAAGGTAAGATTGGCATTTTCCAGCAGTCGCTGGCGCACATACACTGACCTAATTCCTGTAACAAAGGCGTCTCGTACTAGCAGCTCCGCATGATGTTCTGCTGTGAGTGTTTTGCAGTCACAAGTTCCGACGAGTGTCTGCAGGGCTCGGAGAAACTCGGCGCTCGACTCTGCAGGCCGCTGTCGGCGCATAGCTAAACGATGTCTTGCATAGACGGTGTTCACTGGCCACAGGTACTGTCTTTTGAGGGCGTCCAATGCCCCTTCGTAGGTCGACAGGTCCCTGATAAATGAAAAAACTTTTGGGGTGACCCTCGAGAGGAGAATTCTGTGCATAACAGCAGGGTCAGTTGCACGAACCTCCTCCAAGTATGATTGGAAGCATGCAAACCAGAGTTCTAAGGCAAGAGCTGCTTCAGGGTCTTGGGGGTCTAAATCCAATCTTTCCGGACGTAAAACGGTTTCCATGTCAATAAAATTGATGCACCATCAATAACCCACTCTGAGACCTAAAGGCGAGGTATCGGCTTTTATTGACTGGAAGAAGGAACAAGCAGTGGTTGACCACCATACTACATCCTGGAGACTGAGAGGCCGGGTTCAGGCCTTGATCGCCTTTATAAGGGGTCTGTGGGAGGAGCCACAGGAGCAGTCAGCAGGGGGCGTGTACAGACAGGTATATGTAGTTCACCACAAGACCATAAGATATAGGAGTGGAATTAGGCCATTCGGCCCATTGAGTCTGCTCTGCCATTTCATCATGGATGATCCATTTTTCCTTTCAGCCCTAATCTCCTGCCTTCTCCCTGTATTCCTTCATGCCGTGACCAGTCGAGAATCTATCAACCTCTGCCTTAAATATACATAAAGTCTTGGCTTCCACAGCTGCATGTGGCAAAAAAAATCCACAGATTCACCACTCTCTGTCTAATAAAATTCCTCCTCATCTCCATTCTAAAAGGACAACCCTTTATTTTGAGACTATGTCCTCTGGTCCTTGATTTTCATACGATAGGAAAAATTCTTTTCCATGTGCACTCTATCAAGGCCTTTCACCATTTGATAGGTTTCAATGAGGTCACTCCTCATTCTTCTGAATTCGAGTGAATGCAGGCCCAGAGTCATCAACTACTCTTCACATGAGGAGCCAGTCAATCCTGGAATCATTTTCATGAACCTCCTTTGAACCCTTTCAGGTGTTAGCACATCCTTTCTAAGATAAAGAGCCCAAATTAGGCCTCACTAGTGCTTTATAAAGTTTGAACATTACATCCTTATTTTCACATTCTAGTCCTCTTGAAGTGAATTTTAACATCGCATTTTCCTTCCTTATCACAGACTCAACCTGCAAATTGGCCTTCAGGAATTCCTGAGCAAGGAGGCCTAAGTCCCCTTGCGCTTTAGTTTTTTGTATTTTTTCTCTATTTAGAAAATAGTCATTCCTTTCATTTCTTCTGCCCAAATGCATGACCATACACTTCTCAACACTGTATTCCATCTGTCACTTCTTTGTCCATCCTTCTTATCTGTCTAACACCTTCTGTAGCTTCTCTACTTCCTCAAAACTACCTGCCCCTCCATCTATCTCTGTATCATCCACAAACTTTGCCAACCATTCCCTAACCATTCCAGAATCCAGAGATTCTTGAAAGATTATTACTAATACCCCCTTGATCTCTTCAGCCATCTCTTTCAGAACCCTGGGTTTTACGCCATCGGGTCCAGGTGACTTATTTACCTTCTGACCTTTCATTTTCCCAAGAACCTTCTCCCTAGTAATGGTAACTCCACACACTTCTGACCCCTGACACTCTGGAACATTCACCATACTGCTAGTGTCTTCCACAGTGAAGACTGATGCAAAATACTTATTCAATTTGTCCACTATTTGCTTGTCCCCCATTACTACCTCTCCATCTTTGTTTTCCAGTGGTCTTATATCAACGTTCACCTCCCTTTTACACTTATCATCATTTTCCCCTAAGGTTCTGCACCTTAAACTCTCTAATTAATTCCAATTCATTGCACATCACCCAATCTAGAATAGTTAATTGCCTGGTGGGCTCAAGCATGAGCTGCTCTAAAAATCCATCTCAAAGGCTCTCTAGAAATTCCCCACCCTCTGTCTAAAATAATTACTCCTCATGTCTGTCTAAAGGGACATCCTTTTATTCTGAGGCTGTGCCTTCTGGTCCTAGACTCTCCTATTGAAGGAGACATCCTCTCTGCATTTTTGCTGCACCAGCGACCACTGATTGAGTTTCATTTGTCTGTACGGAGTTTGTACATTCTCTCCGTGCCTGCTTAGGTTTCCTTCAGGTACTTCAGTTTCCTCCCACGTTCCAAAGATGTATAATTAGGGTTAGTGCATTGTGGGCATGCTATCTGTGTCTTATGGCCTTACCTACAAGTGAAAAATATATTCATCTGTCTTTAACCGTTACAGAAAATCTTCCAGAATGTTGATGCTGGTTTCAAACTAGCATTGCACACTGCTTGTCATGATTGATCTGGTTGGTCTACTAACACTCATTTACAACCTATTAGTATTATCATTACTGATAGAGAAGATAATCAATTCTGCTGGGTCACAGCACCACATCAGAGTATCTCCCTAAGCTTTTACAATCCATTTTTCTACAAAATATAGGTTAGTGCTGCAAAGTAGAAAGAATATATTTCAGATTACTGGTAATAATAGATTCATGTGGGAGCTAAATATGTCTGTTCAAAAGAGATGTTTTGGGAACCATTATATCAAAGATGAAAGCAATTAGCTCCCAGGATTCAGTAACTTTCAAGCCCTGGTACATATCATGCCTGAGGCATGAGTTATTTACATTTTGACTTATGCCTTCTGATGTCTCTCTTAAGAATAGTTCACCAAACTTTACAAACAAACTCTTATTTTCTCTCACTTTAGGAAGTATGACCTGCCACCTGATTAGGGTGAGGCTTTGCGGTGAATAAACATTTCCTTATGCATCAGTTTTTCATTTTTTGAGGTTCAGGTCTAACTCTCTGCTCTCTACACCTGATAGGTATATAAGGTGATTTGACCTGAGCCTGACCGCTCCAGCTTCCAGCCTTTAGTCACTCCCACGCTCCAGAATATGGATAGCTAGCGCAGCTACTTTAACTTTTCAAACCCACTCTGCTAATTGGTGGCCTCGCTTTGGCACCAGGATTTTACTATTTAAAGAGCACCTGAAGTCAGGTTCAGTGCTCAGTTTTCAGCTCAACTTTGGATGCTCGTCTAGAGTCTAGTTTAGTACCCCGTCCTCTTCTCAGCCTCATATTGTGTCTTGATTCTAGTCTCCGATACTCCAGTGCTTGGATACGTACCATACTCGCCTTGGTCTCTCATCACTTAAGGATAACATCGTGGACAATTATTTCAGTTTTTGTTGGGGGTGGCAAAGACTTGCCAAATTTATAAGCATTTTAAGGTGGAGTCAATGCATTGCATTAAGAGAAAATTTTTACCATTGCTTTATATCTCTAAAGGTAATGACTGAATTAAATGAAAGTAGTCAAAAGATTTCAGATATTTCCATTAGTTCCTCTGTGCTGCATGTTTCCCCCACAGCTCTTTCCATTATTTTCTGGTCCCTTCAAAAAAAGATTTATATTAATTCCCTCTTTGTTAACGGTCTTTATAAATACAATTAGTGCAAAATGGATTCCTGTCAGTAGCTTCTTCCCTTGTTTCGGAGAGAACAGATTTCTTTTATTCAGAAGTGCTGTTAAGATTCAGGCAAGAAAGAATACTGAGTTCACTAGTATCTTAATGCTTAAAAATCAGAGGAAAACAAGCTGGTTGGTGTTTATGTTTTATATACTGTAAATATATGGGAACAAGCATGCTGTGAATATGCTTATTATACAGCACTTAATAGGGTAAGCTTATTGCTGTTTATTAAGTTGACATTCCTCTAGTGAATTGACATGAGATTTTGATTAACAGACCATCATTTTAAAAGCAACAAAGACAAATGCTTTTTGTATTGGGTAATCAGGAAAAGAACAAGGTAACAAAATGGGTATTTTTCAAATAATTCCCTAACAGAATGTGGATGATAATGAAGCTGTTGTCTCAAATATAATTATTCGACAATCAGTCGGTTCTCTGAGATTGCCAATATTGCTCAGATAATGAACAGATCTTGAGGTCAGTTCAGTTTTCAGTTTCTAAATGGAGGAGGTGTGGAAGTTACCTCTTCCACAAAATTATCTCCTTTCTGGAGACATGTCATGTTTGTCATTCCATCTTCTTCGACACTGAAAGCAATCAATCAGGCCTTCAAAAAGACCTTACTTCTCCTAATGTACAACTAACATCATGCAATTCATTATCATATGTTTAGTAATACAGTACCAGGAACTGGTAATGTGTCATTTGATTCCGTTTGTTTTTTCTTTATATTCGTTTCGTGTTGTTCAACTTCCAGCATGTGGGCATCACAAGTGTGAACAATATTTATCATCCATGTTTAACTGCCCTCAAGAAGGTGGTGATGAGTCACTAACTTGAATCTTCACAGCAACGTAACAGTTATAATACAACTGAGCAACCTGCCTGAACATTAAAAGATGCCAGATGCTGAAAATTAAAAATAAAAACTGTGAATACTAGTGAAACTAAGCAGATCAGCTTTGATGCTTTCACCAATTTCCATTTTTATTTCTGTAACGTGCTTGGCCATTTTATTGAGCTGTTAAGAGTGACATTGCTAGGCTTTGGAGTTAGGTAATAGCCAGGCCACCTAGCTCTCCTTCCCTGAAAGACATTAATGAACTAATTGAGTTTTAATGATTGGTTGGTAATCCTTTGGATACCACTACTAGATTTTCCAAAGAGGTTTAACTTACTCATTAACCGAATTTGAATTTCACTGGGACTATAGTGGGATTGGAACTCATACTGTTAATCCAGGTACCTGAATTACCAGTTTTGTAGTTTAACTACCCCGACTCAAATATAATTCAACTGATTCACTTACATAACCTTAAAGTAAAATGGTTGAGTAGAGTGGAAGAGTAGTGTAGTGATAAATTGAGCATGACTGGTAACTATAAACATGAGAAAGTCTGTAGATGCTGGAAATCCAATACCACACACACAAAATGCTGGAGGAACTCAGCAGATAAGGTAGCATCCATGGAAATGAATAAACAGTCAACGTTTCGGGCCAAGACCCTTCTTCAGGACTGAAAAGAAAGGGGGAAGATGCCAGAATAAAAAAGGTAGGGGGAGGGGAAAAAGGCTAGTTAGAAGGTGATCGGTGAAGCCAGGTGGGGGTGGGGGGGGGGGGGAGGTAAAGTGCTGGAGAGGAAGGAGTCTCATTGGATAAGCGAGTGGATCATAGGAGAGAGGGAAGGAGAAGAGCACCCAGAGAGAAGTGATAGGTAACTATCTGTCTGGTGTAGAACCAAAGCATGATAGTAAAATGAGTTATTTTTGATGAGAAATGCCCTGCCTATTATATTGCTCAGATAATGAACAGATCTTGAGATCAGTTTAGTTTTCAGTTTCTAAATGGAGGAGGTGTGGAAGTTACCTCTTCCACAAAATTATCTCCTTTCTGGAGACATGACATGTTTGTCATTCCATCTTCTTTGACACTGAAAGCAATCAATCAGGCCTTCAAAAAGATCCAGCCCTATTTCTGTTGAAAAGGCTATTAGGAATATCACTTCTCTGCTGAAAGCACAGACTTGTGGACTATCTAATTCGAACATTTAGAGTAACATAGTATGAAAGCATGCCGTTTGACCCAACTCATCCATGCCAACCAAAGTGTCTATCAAAGCTAGTACCATTTGACAGTGTTTGGTGCATATCCCTCTAACCCTTTCCCTTTCATGTACCTGTCCAACTATCGTTTAAATATTGCTATTGTACATACCTGAACTACTTCCAATGGCAGCTCATTCCATATAAGCACCATCATCTATGTGAATAAGTTAGCCCTAAAATCTCTCCCATCCCACCATCAATCTGTGCTCTTGGGTTTTTGAATCCATTTCCCTAGGAATAAGACTGTAGTATTGATTTACTCTATGTACGTCATGGTTTTATACATCTCAATAAGGTCAGAACTCATTCCGCCAGGAATAAAATCCTCACCCTCCCAATCTCTCAACTCAGGCCACTGAGCCTTGGCGACATTCTTGCAAATCTCCTTTACACTTTTTCCAGCTTGCTGTTTTCCCTGTAATGTGGTAACAAGAAAACACTTGGCAGGAACAAAGGCTGTTCGCTAAACCATCGAAGCTTAAGTGGGTGCGGAACAATGAATCTGCTAATTGATAAGTAATGGACACCAGCATCTCACAAACACTTCCTAATATGGCAACATCCAAAGGTACATGAATTGTATTGTGCAAGATCTAATGATTGCAAAGCATTTGTAGAGTTTTAGTGAAGTTACTTAGAAAGAAATTCATTCGTAGTGACTAGTGTGTTCGTTTCACCCACAGAAGGTATTAATCTCCGATCCAAGTAACTGTTGAGGCTTAGTGAGGATTCCCATCTTATACCACGAGATGGTGGAGCTCATTTGGAGTAGAGGAAAGAGTCCGAGAAAGGTTGGCAATTATACCTGTCACTGCTGCAGATGTGGGAACGTAGGTCCTAGCCATCTGAACATCCATGAGGATGCTGGAAGTAGCATATTCAAGATTGCTGGTTCTATTGCATAAAGATCATAGTGTTGGCCAGTTGCATTCAGAGTAGGCTGATTTTGGATGTGTTGATTAGTTCCATATATGTACATTCAAAACATGTCTCTGATTCAGATATCACTATGGATGTATCATTTTCTGATGATGGTAGAGTTCATATTTCTTATAAAAGGCATGCAAGTCACTCCACCATATTCAGCTCTAAGCACTCAGCACCTCCCACTGCCCAGATCTTAGGTTGACAAATTAGCTATGGAACCCTTGAATTTCCAGACTGAATGTGATTTTAATGACAAGGAATTCAATATTTCTGTGCAATAATACTTCCACCTGTCTATTGATGATATACTCTGACTACAGTTCTCAGTACGTTGGCAGATAATGAGAAATTATAAAACAATCCAAAGATACTTATAGAGCAAACAGATGAAAAAAATCAATAACCAATACCCAGAACCTGGCAGAGTCACGACAACCCCTCGAAAGAATACACTTGATGTTCTGATCTGAGAATCTGATACCCATTTCGTATTCCTGCCAAAGGGATAGGGTAATAATTAAATCTGTGCTTATTCTTTAAGAAGATTTTGCAGTTTTGCTTGGCATATTAAAAGTTATTTACTGTTATACAGCAAAAGAAAACACTCTTAGCAACATGTTAAATGCTATTACTGAACCTAGTTCTCATAGAGTTAGAGTCACACAGCAGGGGAACTTGCCCTTTGGCCAAACTTACCTACATCATAAACATGCTTTCTTGAGTTAGTCTCCTTTGCAGGCATTGGGCCCATCAGTCTCACAACCTTTGCTATCCAAGCACCTCTCTAAATGTCTTTTAAACTTTGTAATTTTACCCAAATCTTCCACTTTTTCTGCGCTCACCACAATCTGTATGAAAAATATACCCCTCAAGTCATCTTTAAATCTTCCCTCTCTCATCTTAACTCTGTGCCCTGTAGTTGTAGACTCCCCTACCTTGATATGAAAACTGTGACCATCCACCTTATCCATACCCAAAATGATCTTATAAACCTCTAAAAGACCATATGGAGCAGAATTAGCTGATTTGGCCCATCAAGTTTGCTCTTACATTCAATCATGGCTGATTTATTATCCCTCTCATCCTCTTTTATCAATCTTCTCTCTGTATCCCTTGACATGGTTACTAATCAAGAACCTATCACCCTTCGCTTCAAATGTGCCCAACGACTTAACTTCCACAGCAATGAATTCCACAGATTCACCACTCTCTGGTTAAAGAAATTCCTCTTCAACTCTGTTCTGAAGGGATGCCTTTGCATTCTGAGGCTGTGCCCCAGTATTGGAAACACCTTTTCCACATCCAGTTTATCTAGGTCTTTCAATATTCAATAGGTTTCAATTAAGTCCCTTCTGGCCAAAGACCTTTCATCAGAACACTTGTTAAGCGTACTAAGTCTTCATCCTACACGTGTCAAGTGCTCATTTCAGGTCATTGTGCTCCAGCCACGTGTGACAACAAAATCAGAATGCTCCCAATACTTTCAGAATAATTGAGTGCAAGTGATACAAAACAAGAGGTACGTTCAAAGATCAAAGTAAATTAATTATCAAAGTACATAGATGTCACCATATATACCCTGATATTTACAGTATTTTCAAAGTTCAGTTTGAAATACATTTATTATCAAAGTATGTACACTTTATACAACCTTGAGATTCGTCTCCTTACAAGCCACCGCAAAACCAAGAAACCCAATTACAAAAAAAGACTGTGAAACACCCAATGTGCAAAGAGGGAAAAAATCAAGCCATGCAAACAATAAAAGTAAGAAAATAACATTCAGTACTGAAGTTTGTGAAAATTAGTTTGTCTGCAGACACGACGCCAGGCATCACTGCAGCCGATTCAGGAGCCTGCCACAGGCTCACTTCAGCACAGAGCTGAGTAAACATCACAGAGCAGCAAGCTGCACTGGCCTGCCCCTCACCTCCGGCACTGGCACCCTGACCTTTTCAGTCTGGCCCGGCACTTAAATTGTCCAGTCAGGTTGTTCCTTGCTCTCAGACGGCTGTTGGACCCAGCCGTGGTCCGTACTCAAGCTTTCCAATTCAGCCTGGCACTTACGTCGATCAAACGTTAGCTCTTTCCTCACTCTTGGGCCCAGTCCCATGACCTGCCTTGAGTCTGCCTCACCTCTGCTTGCCATGCATTGGCTCTTTCCTCGCTCTGCGGTCTGGACTCTGGCGTCAGAATTTGTCCCGCTATGCTGCAACCACACTGCAGCTTTGAGGCTCCTGTTCAGGCTGCAAAAATCCTGGGTCGTACAGGTGGCTTAAAAGCTCAGCTCCAAAAGCAAAGTTGCAGGTTATTGTTTGCAGTGATCGTTTACCAGAAAAAAGTGTGATTAATAAAGTAGTCAGTTGTTATCTTTGTTTTGTTTGCTGCCAGTAAGTAGTCATTGAGCTTCACCAGCACCATTTTATACCAGAACCTTGCAGACATTCACAGTAGAACAAAGAAATTTGACAGAATCAACTCACAAAGACTGACAAGCAACCACCGTGCAAAAGGAGACAATCTGCAAATACAAAGTAAGATAAATAAGCAGACAAATAAATAAATAAATAGTGGCAAGAAAATAAATTGCAGAGTCCATTGTTTGTGTTCAGTAATTATTTCAGTGTTGAGATGAGTGAAGTTATCTATGCTGGTTCAAGAGTCTGATAGTTGTAGAGTAAGAACTGTTCCTGAACATGATGGTTTGGAACTTAAGGCTCCTGTACCTTCTTCCTGATGGCCCCTTTAAGAAGAGAGTATGTCTCAGATGGTTAAATATGTATTAAGCTGATATTCTATGTCTGTCAGAATGAAGTACTACCCGTGCATTCACAACCTATAACAGAAAGACAGATGGTTCTTCCAGCAGGTCTCAGGACTCTGGGCCTTCATCTATGTTAAATTTCTCAACATAAAAAAAACATCTTGACAACTTATAAAGTGCATCAGTAAGCAGTGTGTGCATGTGATCAAAGTTTATCCTTAATTCTACCTGCCCTGTCAAGATAGGGTGGAAATTTACCCCTGAAGGACTTAGCATTAGTCAGGTGCATTTGACTTACATTTGGCTCAGATATGTAAATTTGAAACAATACAGACTAAACTAAGTAAAACTTTACTCTTTAAGAGACTTAAGAGTTTAAGTGCCTCATCTATAGTTCTCATTAAATTGTTCCAGTGCTTGAAGTAATGGTCTCTTTGGGGTTTATCTCACTCAGTAATGATACAATGGCTCAAATCATTAAAATCAATCTTTGAGCTATTGATAAAAGTAAGCCAACAAGACTCATTACTTGTCATTAGTCAGTCTGAATGTGCTGTTACTGAACCATCTCTGTTAATCTACCAGCAGTTTCTTCCATCACAATTTCTCTCAATGAAACTTGATTTAAGACGGTTGTCTAATTATCTTGTTCTCTGTTACAATGCAATTGAAATGAAGGGAGAATAATGGATAGATTCTTCAGAACGAACCAGATGGATTTATTCAAAGATTTCAACTTGGATGTGAGTTCAGAAGATTATTTTGCTTTCAGTTGGTTGTTGTTTCACTGAATCAGCATCATATGCTATTGAAGCTCAATGTTAAATGGCCTCCAGGGCATTCTGAGGCTCATCTTAACACAGAGCTGATATTGTACCAATGTGATTAGATAGTTTTGCAGGATAGGACAAAAAAAATCAAACTTGCATTGCTGAAATCTAATGTTAAATAAAGACCTTTGGTTTGCTATTTCTTCTAGGTAATGGCCGTTGAAAAGAAATTTCCAATTTGTTCAAAAGCACCATCTCAGCATCCCAATAAACAGCACTGCCTTTTCACTGCCATAGGATACAAAATGTGCTTACATTTGCTGTCACGCTTCATTATTGACCTCATCATTCATTTGTTCATTTCATCCAATTTTTAATGTGCAAAACAATTTAAATGATGCTTAAATATTTTTCAAACATGTCACACTCACTATACTTCAGTTTGCATTAACTAACGTAAATCACTGGGACTAATGTACCATATTGATCAATTCATCAACTGTAGACTTTGCCTCTAATAGACATTCCCAAACCCAACACCATCTCGTTCACAAATTCTGCTTTGCTTCCTTCACTGTTTATTACAGTGTGTAAATCGAGGCTGGTTACCTTCTCTTTGTTCTGTCCCTTTCACGTCCCCATTCCTAGTGAAAGCATTGTGACCAACCAAGTACGTGCAAGAAGCATAACTGTGTGGGCCTATTCAGAAGCATGTCAACCTTAAGACTAGACAAACCCACTAATACAAAAGGAAAGATGTAATGGTGAGGCTTTATAAGGCATTGGTCAGACTGTACATGGAATATTGTGAGCAGTGTCTTTTTTTGAGAAGCAGCTTGGAATAGACACTTCTCGTCCTTTAAACCATGGCAGCCAGCATCCCTGACTTTTTTTTTTGTGTGTGCCATACTCTGCCAGAGCCTCGGTGACCACTTATTTCTTCAAGTGGTTGTCTTGTAGGAAAGATTCTGCGAGTGGTCCCCCACGTCCTTCTCAGAGCGCAGAGTTTTTTTTCAACGAGGCCGAGTTGCGAGCTCGACACTCAACCCGGCACGTATGGAAAGCGTGTCCGGGAGCGGCCCGACTGGATTCGAACCCAGGAACCTTCACTCCGGAGTCTGGCACTGATGTCACTGTGCCACCAGTCTAGCCTAATCGCAGGACAATTTACAATGACCAATTAACCTTCTAACCGGTCTTTGGACTGTGGGAGGAAACTGGAGCATCTGGAGGAAACCCACCAGTCACGGGAAGAATATACCAACACCTTACAGGGGATGCTGTGATTGAACTCTGAACTCTGACACCCCTAGCTGTAAGAGCTACCATTAGATCCCTTATCAAAGACAGGATGTGCTGGCATTGTAGTGGAACCAATGGAGGTTCATGAGAACGATTCCAGAAATGGAAGGTTTAATGTATGAGGAGCATTTGATGGCTCTGGGCATGTACTCATTGGAGTTTAGAAGAATGGAGTGGTGAGGGGAATTCTCATTGAAACCTATTGAATATTGAAAGGCCTAGATCAAGTGAATGTGGAGAGGATGTTTCCCATCGTGGTGGAATCCAGGACCAGAGGGCACAGTCTCAGAAAAGAAGTACATCCCTTTAGAACAGAGATGAGGTACCTAATAAAGTGGCCAAAACAGTTTATTTGCCTGAGGTTATTTAGGATGTCTGATCTTTCCAAAATTAAGCGAACTTCCAGAAAAATGTTCTAATGTTTATTTATTTATTTTAGATATTCTTCACTTCTTTCGTGCTTAGTGATCCAAAGCTCCAGAGTAATGTCCTACAAAGCATTCTGCTAGTTCTTTCTTTATCTACTTCAAACGTCAGTACCGGATCATTATTGCGTCTTCATTCAGTAATTTTGTACAAGCATTTTAATTGGCAATGCATCGAGAAAAAAACTTTTTATCTTTTCTTTCAGGTGATTCATTAATCTCATGCATATATCTTCCTTTTTTAAAAAGAGGCATGTTCAGGGCACTGGGGTCACAGGGACCTTCTCGGGCAGCAACAATTGCTTTGACAAGAGGTAGCAAGGGAGTTTCTGCAGGGATAGGAGTGTAGGCTATGAATACCTTCAAATCTGGGAAGGCTGCAATACAGCCAATTGCTGGTGCTCACTCTGCCTGTTCCTGTGAGATAGTCTCCTCTCTGTAAATATGAAGCTTGGGTCTCATTTCTAATGCATTAGCAGGCAAAAGGGTGGGTGAGCTGTGAGATGAGCCATAGATCAACATCAGCAGCTGGGAACTGGCTGAGAGTTACCCCACCCAGGGGAAGAACAATCAATGAACCCAAGCAGGCTTGTAATTGAAACTGGAGGAGATCACAAATCTCAATGAAGACAGCTCAGTCTGAATGTTGGTGCTGTAAATAGCATTGGTTTCAGAGAATATGAGCTTAATAAACCTGTAGACACACAGAGACTGAAAAAAAGACTCACTGAGTCAGCAACCTCAGTGGAGGCTGGAGTATAGTTGATATTTCAGGCTGAGAATCCGCATTAGGACATAGTTTCAAGCAACACACACAAAATGCTTGAGGAGCACAGCAGGTTAGGCAGCCTCAAGCAGTCACATTTCAAGCAAACAGTCTCAAACAATTGTGGTTTAACATTTCAGTGGAGACAAATGTTGATACAATTTGGGGGAATTCTACATCGGAAAAAAGTGAAGTGATAGGGAGAATACCATTTTCTCAAAAAGAGTCTTTTATTCAGAGTTGTGTGAATGGATTGAAGTCCCATATGTATAAATGCTAGGAGCTGCTGCCCAATTTACTCCAAAATAACAGCCTCACGATTTATACTATCTCTCTGTCGAAGTCAATATGATTGAGCTGGTTGAGTGAAATTAGCTGCCATGTTCCAGTTTAAGCTGTTGCACTTCATTGCCCCAATTATGGGTCATAATGAATAAAATATTTTGAAATACATCAACTAAATGGCTATAAAAATCCAAGTGGAAAATATGTCAAATATGTTTCTTCTGGGAGTTTAAAAACTGCACTGTCTTCAAGTTTGTGTTAGATGTGAAAGTTGAAGCTTCTGAAGTGCTAGTGATGTTAGTGTTCAGTGCCTTCAGTGACTCACCAAACACACCTTGAAATGATGGTTGTGAATCTGTATGAAGTTCAAGTCCATGTTTGCTTGTGATGTGCACAACATTTCTGAATTGTTATTTTAACATACTATTTTGCAATGAGCTTGGTTTTGGAGGTGGAATTGGTTTAGTATTGTTACATGTATTGAGATGCAGTACTGTTCATTCAGATCAGATTACTACCCAGCACATTGATATAGAACAATGAAGAATAAAGTCTAACAGCTAGAGAGATAGTGCAGTGCAAATAAACAAGGAGTAAGATTATAACGAGGTAGATGGTGAGGTCAAGAGTCCAACTTGTTGTATGAAGTTGGCTTTCTTGCCTGAAGATATGTTTATGGAATGCACAATTTAAAAAATGCCAAGATGCAAGATTACAGTAAAACTACTTCTTCATGATCCTTGAAATCAGTCTGTGGTTCATACTACTCAGAAAGGGAGAAAGAATGAATATTTAATCCATTCCTCTAGAAGTTTTGCTCTTCTCCCAGCAAATTTATGGTTGGAGGTGAGAAGAAAGTGAGATTTCTGATTGCCTGACGTTAAAAATCTCTTAATAGGCAATCATGCTGTGGTATCATTGATGAAATCATGCATATGTCTAAAAAATGCTTGACTTTCTATAAATGTGGAATCCCAACAAAATTATACCAGGACGATATTTTCAGAGCGACAAGCAGGTAATGATGGACAAAAAAGGTGAATGTTCATTAGATATCCCTAGCTACTTCACCTGCCTGTGAGTAGTTTTGTCAGCTTTGTTAGGTGCCTATGCAATTCTTTGTTATTTATTCTTTACCTCCTCATTTGTTTCACGTTCTTAAAAATGGAAAATGAATTGTTGTCTCCAGAGGTGGCATTACTGCCATTGCATGTATAATATATTTTGCTAGCTGACTCCTTTAACCAGCCTCATTTCTGAGTGATTTTTTTCCTTCTTCCTACTACCAACATTTGCACTTGACAGAAGCACTCTCTGTGGTGCTGATTTTGTGATTGCTGTGCAGTTGGATGAGAATAGTAAATATATTTTCTGCAAGTGAAGAGCATTATCTCATATATGGGAATATTCTGTTTGCTGTCTCATATGAGCTGTTAAGTAACCAATGACATGGAGATAGATATTTTGTATTGGGCTGCTAAAACATTTTGAGTTTGAATAGAATAAGATGTAATCTGCTAGTCAGTCGCAGTTATTTTAATATCATTCAACAAGCAAAAAATGTAATTGATGCTGCTATATTATGTGTGCTTTTATCTACAATTTCCCCCCTCCTTTCCTGCTAGCAGCGTTTGAGTACTTATTTCAAAACTAAACATGCGGGTTTGGACAAAACACATACATATACATATTTTAAAGTTGCTTATTGAAACCTATCCCAAGATCATTGCAAACACTGATGTTGTGGGGCCTAGCCCAGGACTACTGATTTATAAAGACTACCCAACAGTCCATGGATCACAACACATCCTGATAGTGCATCCAGTGGCTATTCTTCATGAATAATCCAAAGTGATGAAGGCTTACAGGATCTTTTCCTTGCTGTACTGTATAACTGAGCCAAATTTTATCTGTTGAGAATAACCCATGGCGTTACAATGTGACCAAATTCAGAATTCTTTTAAAACCTCCATAGTTTATTTCCTAATAAAGTCACCAGATGCAACAAGAATGAATTTTCCCTTTCATGGTCTAGGGATGATGAAAGCAATAATTAATTCCCTAACCAATGCCCAATAGCTTATTACAGATCAGAAACTGAAACTGTCTTCTTTTGAAACTGCTGATTTTTAGCTTATGAGGCTGACAGACCAACTAAGAGAACCTGATAATCATTCAAAATCAGTAAAAAGGAAAGGTAGTTTAACATTTCAGAAATGAACACAAAATTTTATGCAGTCTTAACTCAAAGGTCAAATCAGCTTTACTGCTTTTAAGTATTAACAAGCTTGTAAAGTATTTTAGAACTTTCCACTAGAATTTCAATATTATAAATGTCTGTAAGCATTATTTGAATGTAAGTATTTCAAAAAAATTGCCAATATAATTATATTGCATATCAGTTGTCTGAAGTTATTGATGGCCAATAATCCATGCCATCGTTTAAAGCTGCTTTATTCTTTATTATCATTAACTTGCACATTTATTTTACATTTTTACTATTCCATTCAATATAGTTTAATTTTACCTTAATGAATGGAGGTCTTTGTTGCTTGATAACTGTTACTTGTTGCAGCTCTTTCAAATTCCTAAGTTGTTACAATTAGTATTAAGAAAATAACTTACAAATTCAGAAAGATTTTGAAATTTCTGTTCAATTATAAAGTCATGCCCACAAATGGATTTGGCAGGAATAATGTGTTCCAACATTTATTGCTTTTGGTACTCTGTGACCTCCTGGAATTCAGCTGGGTGGTCAGTAGACATCCAGGGAACTATCAGTCTTGTTTGCTGCAATCCATCTTGGATTACAATTACAAAAGTTCTTACAAGATTCAAGATTGTTTATTATCATTCTTCAGTATATGAGTGTAAAGGAGAACAAAACAATTGTTACTCTGGATCCAATGCAGCATAAAAAACATGAGTTTATAAAGCACAATAAAAAACACCCACCCCAAATAGGAATTTAAAAGCAATCCTATGGAACACATTGCACAAGTAACTGCTATATACATAAACTGACTGTATGTATGTAAAACGATGTTAGGTGATGTGTATGTATTGGTTGTGGGGATGGTGGTGAGGTGGGTTAATGGGTGAACGTGTTGATCAGCCTGTTATATTGTGATGTAGATGGAATCTCCATCTTAATATCTAGAATGAATAGGGCAAGATTTTCTCCAGTAAGTATATATATTAGATATAGATAAGTGATGTATTTCAAAATGAAAACAAATGTGTCATATATAGCTTGCTTTTAAAAGTACAATTGAATACCACCATTTCTCTGCACATGTTATGATACATCATGCTTCACATGGTATGCTTCATTACTATAATGTGTAAACATTGCAGGCTAAAAGTGGTGAGGAAGATTACCCGTGTATCCAAATTACTCCTGAGGCCCACACATGCCTTACTTTTAACCACACAGAAGTGACTAAAGAGTGAGATTTTAGTTGTGTGCATGAAGGCACAAATACAAAGGATTAACAATCTGGTTTTCATTCAGTAGCAAGTGCAGAATATGGTCAAAACACTCTGAAGGTAAGGCAGTATCTGTGACAGTCATCAAGCTGAAATGCTAAATATGAGTCCACAGGTAGTGCTCCACTGTCAAGTATGTTCAGCAGTTTCTTCTTCAGTTTCACTTTCTTGTTTCTGATCAGATTGAAATCAACTGTCACCAAGGCAATGCACCCTCCTTATTTAAAATACAGGGAATATGACTGATTTTCTTTGTGTTTGACAGCATAATTTATTTCAACAGATTTTACAACTTTTTATAGCCCTGAAGCTCAGTAACAGATATGATGAAAGGATTTTTCCATTATCTGCTTATTGCTTGGTGTTACTAGTTAATCTGCAGCAGACCAAGTCTTGCTGTGGGTCAAAGGACTGATGTACCACAGAATGAGATGAGTAAAACACTCACTTGGCAACGGAGAAACTGATTGATTGCTCTGTCTGACAATAAGAGTCTTGGATATAAAATTTGAAAGCTGTGTGTGATCAGTGATGGAAAGATGATGTAGGTCTATGTTAAAACAAAGATTTTATCCTGGGCTCAGAGACGCAATAGAGATAATCAAGCTATGTTTGTGCTTAATTTTAAAGAGTTACAGCTAGATTTAATAGATTGGAACCTTTAACTAGCTATGACACAACTAGTGTGATGGTTATTCACTTTCCAGAGGCTGAGAGGCTTATTGCTAACCTCAGCTTCCTAGCATAGCAGCATGATCTTTCCAAGGGCAAGAGTTGTTGGTGACAAAGTTAAACTTCGAACAAGTGTTCTTTGCTCAGGTTTTTGTTGTAAACAAGAACCAGTCTTCACTTCTTAATGTAATATTGAAGGGAGTGATCAGTTTGAAGTTCAAACAACAGCTTTGCAAACAGCAGTGTTACAGAATACAGGCTGCTAATCTACGGTGGGGAGGTGGTAGCTGCTGGGAGATCTAGTTTGTAAAACGAAGTGATCATGAGACTTCTTGCCTGCATTAGGCAAATGCAAGACAATGGAGTTAGTCATTTAGCAAATATGGTTACAAAATGAGATATTTGTGTACTCACAGTCAGCCCTGTCAGCATTAAATGTGTAGACTATCTGTGAATTACTTCATCCTAGTAAAGGTATCCAGAAGACTTCAGATGTCATCTAGCAGAAAGTAGAATCAATTAGAACACATTGGTGATTGTTAGGAATGACAAGGAGAATGACAGAAAGAAGAACTAAGATTCATTCCTTTGGTTTTTGTGATGGATGACTTGTTCACCTGGAACTCGTTGATATGTTATTTTAGTTCATAACAGTTGTTTGGAAATCCTTCGTAGTCTGTAAACCTTTTCTAATTTAGAAATATTTTATAAATCAGAAATGCCTTGTGAGTGTTAAATACCTGTTAAGGACTATTTTTCTTAATGTGTATCATTAAAAATAAAATGTGTTTAAACCACTTCACCAGGGGAAGTGCAGTATCTCATCCTTGGTAGGAAGGAAGGACACAGTCGCAAGCAGCTGGTATTGGTAGCTAGACCTCACAGCAGATACTAGTCAGGGAAGTAAGCTAGTCTTTGAAGAGAAGGTGGATACAGTATAAAATCCCAATATTGAGGGTACCTGTAGATACCCATATCAGATAGGACTTCATATCTTCTTTTGAGTTTTAGGCTTTGCAAATAGGGAACCCAATCCCATCTCACTAGTAGCGTACTTGCCTTCAATTTAGAAGATTGTGGCTTCAAGTATTACTCCAGAAACAATAAGGGAGAACATAAACATAGGAACATAAGAAATAGGAGCAGGAGTCGGCCATCTGGCCCGTCGAGCCTGCTCCTCCATTCAATAAGATCATGGCTGATCTGGCCATGGATTCATCTCCACCGACCTGCTTTTTCCCATAACTCTTAATTCCTGTACTATGCAAAATCTATCCAACCTTGTCTTAAATATATTTACTGAGGTAGCCTCCACTGCTTCACTGGGCAGAGAATTCCACAGATTCACCACTCTCTGGGAAAAGCAGTTCCTCCTTATCTCCGTCCTAAATCTACTCCCCCGAATCTTGAGTCTATGTCCCCCTAGTTCTCGTAATGATTTAGGTTGACATTTTATGCAAGGATAAATGGCTTTATCAGCTGCATGAGAATTTAACTGCTTGCTCACCAAATTGAAACAAAAAAAGATGTAATTTTCTGACTCTGTGGAAGGGTTGTCCTGGTCGACAGATTGAAGAGCAGATAATCAGTTTGGCCAGACAACAAACAACTCCCCAACAAGCAGGCTCTTCATTGATATTCTGGTCCAGAGGAAGCATAACCCACAGCTGTCACTTGGACTTCAAAGTCCATGGCAGCAATCAGATACTGGGCCATCTGTCTGTATTGGACTGGTAGAAGCAGCTTCTGGCTGCTGGAAGGAAGAGTTTTAACGGTGGTGAACTCACTTGCCATTGCAATGCGTGGACTTTGAGTGGCCTCTACTAGGATGCTCTCTCTTTGCACTCAAACTTTTCTGTAGTGTGAGTGTGTGTGTGTGTGTGAGTGTGTGTGTGTGTGTGAGTGTGTGTGTGTGTGTGTGTGTGTGTGTGTGTGTGTGTGTGTGTGTGTGTGTGTGCGTGTGTGTGTGTTATAGTGTCTTTCTATATTTTTATGTTTTTTTCTGTCTTCATGCATATGTTCATGTGTGTGATTCTATTTCTCACTGTACATTTACCCCTGAAGATATGTGTGCATCTTTGCATTTCTGTGCTTGCCTCTATGCACTTTGCAGAAGTAGTGGGTATGACTGAACTCCGTACAATGATATCTGAGGTAGTAGCGGATCTGGTAAGTAGGTTTGTTCAATCTTTTTTTGATACTGGGGCAATAGGTGCAGTACAGTGATTCACTCCGGTCAGTGATTCGCCAGGCAATCTCTACCAAAAGCTGCTTCACTTCTCCATGACAGGGCTTCCTGGTCACCCACTCCCTGCTCAGTGCGAGGATCCATTTCATCTACGTAGCTTCAGAGGAACGTCCTGCAGCAGTCAGCTCCCTTTTAAAATTTGAAGTCCTGATATCAAATGGTATAGACATAGTTGGCATAGTATTCATAGTGCGGTATCTTGCTACCACATAGAAATAGGGAACTCAAGGCACCTCACAGAATGACACCAAGATGGATACAATTGAGTCATCACTGGTATAAATGAAGAGCAATCTGGTGACGACTCCTTCCCTGCCATATGTCCTGCCAATATTTTCCTTTTGAGTACCTCTCCAGGTTTGCTTGGGATTGATTTTGCCTCCTTTTCCTGAACTGGCAGTGCATTCCAGACTCTAATTATTCATTGTGCAAAGCATTTTGTCCCTCAGCTCACTTTTGTTCCTTTTTCTATTCACCTTCTTTCTGTCTCCATTGAATTGTGACTTTCTACCTACCCACTATGAGCATACCTTTCATTACTTTAGATCCCACTGTTAGATCTGTCCTATATCGTAGCTGGTTTAAGGAGAGCAAGCCCTGCTTCAGCAGACGATCAATGCAATTCAAGCCTGTTATCCTCTAGAATCCATTTTGCATCCTCTCAAAGACCTTCAGATCTATTCTATATTTTGCCAGAATTGACTATAAAAAACAAGTTTTCTGGATCCAATGTTTTAAGAAGTTTTAAGACTTCATTACTCTTGTACTCCATTCTTTAAAGTCAAATGTCAAAGTAAAATTTATTATCAAAGTACAAATATGTTTTTCTGAAAATGAAATTTATTGCAGAGAAATAAAAACACAACATAATTTATGAGAAACAAAGACTATTGAACAAATGTGCAAAAGAAGATGAATTGTGCAAATAAAGCCCAAGGGCTGATAAGTTCTTTTAAACACTCTCTCATCTTGGTTCAGTTTGGTAGATCAAATATGATGGCAGAATATAGCATTAATGGTAAGACTCTTGGCAGTGTGGAGGATCAGAGGGATCTTGGGGTCTGAGTCCATAGGACACCCAAAGCTGCTGCGCAGGTTGACTCTGTGGTTATGAAAGCATGCAGAGTATTGGCCTTCATCAATCGTGGGATTGAGTTTAAGAGCCGAGAGGTAATGTTGCAGCTATATAGGACCCTGGTCAGGTCCCACTTGGAGTACTGTGCTCAGTTCAGGTCACCTCACTATAAGAAGGATGTGGAACCATAGAATGGGTGCAGACGAGATTTACAAGGATGTTGCCTGGATTGGGGAGCATGCCTTATGAGAATAGGTTGAGTGAACTCGGCCTTTTCTCCTTGAAGCGGCAGAGGATGAGAGGTGACCTGATAAAGTTGTACAAGATGATGAGAGGCATTGATAGTGTGGATAGTCAGAGGCTTTTTCACAGGGCTGAAATGGCTAACATGAGAGGGCACAGTTTTAAGTTGCTTGGAGATAGGTACAGAGGAGATGTTAGGGGTAAAAGTTTTTTACACAGAGAATGGTGAGGGCATGGAATGGGCTGCTGGCGGCGGTGGTGGAGGCGGAAACGATAGGATCTTTTAAGAGGTTCCTGGATAGATACATGGAGCTTAGAAAAACAGAGGGCTATAGATAACCCGAGGTAATTTCTAAAGTAAGTACATGTTCGGCACAGCATTGTAGATTGAAGGGCCTGTATTGTGCTGTAGGTTTTCTATGTTTCATCTTACCTCACTGTTTTCAGGAATGTATATCCCTAGATCTGTTCATGTATACTTTGAAAATTCTATCTCTAGGTTCTATTGTCTCTCCATTTCTTCCTACAGAAATGCAGCACTTTATCCCATCCTATGTTGTTTCACTGAACTCACTGCCACAATAGTCAACATGTATATATATTCTTGAAACCCAGTCACAGGTTACTATGCAGCTACATACCAATTGCATGTTTAAAGCACCCATGTGTTTCTGTGGAAGGAATGCAGTAAATAATGTTCCTGCAAACTTGGATGGAGTAGCATACTCAGTGCTACCTTTGGTTATTTACTTTGGTCTGAAACATTTCTAATCTGTGTTGACGGTAGTGGTAGACTAATGTGGATTAAGGCTTTTGAAGTTTGCTCAAAATCACAACATTATTAAACACTTTGATGCTTTGCAATCGTGCATTTGAAGCTCACGAAGCAGATTGTCTGCTAATTAACAATATTATGGGGCGTTTATTAACATACCCTAAATATTGCAGATAAACTTTGAGGTGTAAGTTTATTTTATGTTCTCACTTGTATTTATCAAATATAAGATACTGATTTGTTCTATAACTTCAAAGAATAGTTTTATACAGCTTCATGTGATTTGCGAAGTTACTTTGGCTCTTGTTTTCTGTTCTTTTCAATGGGAAAGGTTGGGTTGAGTCATACATAGGGTACGTACTGCTACGTTACAATCCAGGAGCTCTCAGCCTAATATGAGAAATCAAATAAACGTATTGGGTGTCACTCCAGTGCAGGACGGAGAGAGTGCAGTATTATTGGCAGAACTTTCATTCCAACGGGAGATTATGACAGATAATTTAATCATAGCCCACAACACCTGAAGGGGAGGTCAACACAGACAATGGGTGGGTCTCAATGCAGTCTCTTAGCTTTGCCTTCAGGCTCCTCTGGGGGTGCTGGGGCTCTGCATGGTTGAAGCTTTGTAACTTCCAGCTTTGCAGCAAGCTCTTTTTTGGCTTATATTTTATTTTGAAATATTGCCAGCCAAGTGCTGAAAAGCTAAATGCACAAGCAAAGCATTGTTGTTCTCTAGTCTGGTTATGCCAGTCTGCTGAAGGACAGGATTGCTGGAAATTGTATGGAACCATCTGGATGTTTAGCTAATTTGCCCATTTTCCTCAGGTACTTCCCTTCTGTCTTCAGATTTTTAAACAGTCCATGAAACCATCAACACTTTCTCATTATTCAAAGTTCAAAGTAAATTTTAATATCAAAGTACATAAATGCCACCATATATATGGCTGAGATTCATCTTCCTGTGGACATACTCAGCAAATCTATAGAATAGTAACTATAACAACATAACTGAAAGATCAACCAGAGTGCAGTAGACAACAAACTGCAAATGCAAATATAAATACATAGCAATAAATAACGAGAACATGAGGTAATGAGATAATGAGTCCTTAAAGTTGAGAGCATTGGTTGAGGGAACATTTTAATGGATGGGCAAGTGAGTGTAGCCATCCCCTTTGGTTCAAGAGAGGGAATTTTCTGTCTACTATTTATTTTGTAATTTATAGCAATATTATGTTTTTGCTCTACACTGCTGTTGAATAATGTAAATATTTCACACTAATTAGTGGTAACAAAAGATTATGTTAACTTTTGTTTTGTATTTAGTGTTTTAATATTACCTGTGAGTGTATGGTGTTTGACTGTAGTAGTGCACAGGAAATGACCACCTATACTAGTGCATACACAGTGACTACCTATACTAGTACAGTTGAAGAATTGAGGCCCACCATTGATCGGGGTCAACCACAGATATTGTGTCCCAGCTGTCTATGTTGAGACACAAGCCAATCTGCAAGCCAAGGCATTATGATATGGAGAGCAAGCTGTTGCCCATGTTGTGGGCTCCTCTTCTCCACACAGCTGATGAATCCAAAGGAAGACAGAGACCAACACAGTATGGCACCAGTGGCAATGCACGATTTGCCAGTCAGCGTTGAACTCAATGTAGGACTGCCTGAGGGACTCCAGCTCCGGATTTTTCCCTCAGGGTTTACTCCGAAGCCTTCCCTATGAGTGGGTACAGCTGTAAGGCAGCCTCTTTGCGATCAGAGTTTTCCTTCTTCTTGATGAGCTGCCACCCATGGCTGGTGACCCCCATCTGCCCGAAGAGACAGGTTTAAGGTGCCAGAACCCCGCTATTTCCCCTTTTCCTGTTAGTAAAAACAGTTCCTCCAGGCTTAGTTAGCTAAGCCACGTGTGAAGGCCTGGAGCTGGACTTGGTTGTCAGAGTTATTTGAGACGCACACTACTGGGAACATTTAATAGGTAGTTGGAGCTTGTCCCCACATGCACCCCCCTGGCTATAACAGCCCTAAGAAACCACTAATGCACACAGAGTGACTGCAGGAGTGTGGAGGCAGTGACTGCTTACTTTTCAATTTTTAGAGTAACACGCAGGACAGGAAAGCCTGCAGTCACATTTCTTAGTGCATTCCCAATTATCCCAGAGATGATTGACTAGACTGGATATCTCTGAGAGTCAACAGGAGCCAGTCAGATTGGGGGTTGTAAACATCACCAGATTAGGTTGGGCAAAGAGGGCAGATTATGATACCTGAAGAACGTTCCTGTACTAGATTGTGTTTTCACTCCGGTGTCACCTATATTCACACCAAGATTTTTATTCAAGGCTTACAGAATTTAAATTTGTGGCTATAGCACCTTGCTCACAGAGTAAGATTTTATTCCATATCTCTGAACAATCCAGGATTCTAAATATTGATTCTGGAACTTAACACAATGGAAGGTCCTGGAATGAGAGGAAATTGGTGCTGGAGCCTGGTTAACCCACTTTGGGTGCCCTTATGACAATAACCATGCCTTCACGTTGCTTCCACACAGATGCAATGCTAGAATAGGCTGTCTTGTGGGAAAAGCCCTCAAGTAATTTTGGTGGAGTTCGTGGGGAGAGGAGGTGTGGGCACTAATGACCATGGACCCTATGGAATAAAAGTTACAGGAATGCTTGTGTTGCACCTTTGGAAGATATTTTAAAAAGTAACCAAGTGCCAATGAAGACTGTTGGGTAAAAGCTGGTACATGCTGGGTTTATGTGTAAAAATGTGGAAAAACAGCCACATGGAAAAGATGCAAAAAGCATAAAACTAACATGAAATAGCATTTTAGCAGGAAAAGACTATTTTGCATAAATATAAATTCCTCAGTTTTCTTTTGTGATTCCGAGATGAATGGGTGAAGATGCAGCCTATGCTAGAAACACAGTGGTCAATTTGCCCTGAAGGAGTTATTGCTCAAAAAATGTGACACATCCAAAGCTCAGCCTACTGCTGTCTCTGTACTGAGACCAAAAATTGAAATGTGACTTATGCACAACAGGTTGTTTGATAATGAACAATAGACATGGCACCTGTTTAAGAATGCTATCATTGGTGAGATATTCTAAAAATATAAACCTTGCAGAATTATTTCAAGGACAGTATTATGTCATTCTAGGAGTGAAAACAAAGATAATTAACACATTTGTTTAATGTATTCCATTAAATTCTACAAGGAAGCACATGTTCTACACTGAATCGTGTTATACAATTTATTTCTATCACATTTTTTTCTTTGTTCTTTCAACCTATGAGATTAGGAAGGACATTTGAACTCAGATCTTAAAAATTAAACAACTGAATTAGCATATCTTGGGGAGAGAGATAGTTTATTAACATGTTTTTCACACAGTGAGCTCTCTCTAAAATGGCCATGGGCTGTTCTAGGCTTTGCTGATTTCAGCGATCTCAAAACCTCTGCTTCACACATCCTTGTGCTTGTTATGCATCAGAGATGTCTGTTGCTCATTAGAAACAGACAAACAAATGAGCATTTCTTGGTTAAAGAGATAATTGGCTGTATTTCATTTTGTTGTAATTCTTGAAAGAAAAGAAACTGCTTTGCTTTTTAAAGAAATACATGTTGCTATATATTTTAATTGTTCAGCAATTAGCCTAAAGACTACACCTGTTATACCTGAATGAATTTTATGCATAGAAAATAGTGAGAGACAGAAAGAGAGAGAGCAAAAGAAAGATTGATAGGAGGGAGAGTGAAAGAGAATGAGAAAAAAAGGAGAGGCAGTGAGAAAGAGAAAAAAATACATATTCTTTTGCACAGTTCTGTACACATATGTGTGTGTATGTATATATGTATATATATAAGTATAAGTGTGTGTGTTTATATATATATATACACACACACACACACACACACACACACACACACACGTGTATGAGAGAGAGAGGGAAAGAAAGAGAACTGTTGCAATTCCCCTCTCCTTGAGCAGAGAACCCAGCTGAAACCATAGAGGCAATGGTGAACTGAAGATTGTGAAACACAGCACCCAGCTGGTGAATTGTCTGAAGTGTTGGTTCTCGATGGGAATTGATACATTTAAAGATGGATAACACAGACCTCTGGTGATGTGGGTCAACTCTGGTATTTAGTCAGAGTCAAGTGCTCAGATTGATTGCGGAAAGACCAACATTACTGGATACTTAGCATAATCTTTATTCTGTTTGAAACATAAAACTCTCTGAATTATCAACAGCCATCTCAAGTGTTAATCTGAGCTCTGAATCACCTTCAAATCCTGGTTATCAACCACTTACCCAGCCATCAGAAAATGAACATTGTTCCTCTACTAACCATTTTACCTGTCATTTTAACTGCTGGTACAATTACACTGCAATTGTATTTTTCTTCTGCATACCTCACCCACTGCAAAGGAAACTGATTAAATCCAGAGCTAAGCAATGAAAAAGTAGAAAAAAGTATGAGCTGTGCTTTCACTGAGTGGTGTCCTTATTTTTAAACCCCAGTTGCCCTTTCAAATTGACTAACGGTGATAGAGAAAACCAGCCATTGACAGAGGAAGGAAGTGTCTACTTAACTCAGAACTAATTCTTGAGTATTTTGAAAGAGAAGTGGGATATTTTTTCTTGAATGGTGCAGTAATGGGATTCAATTGTGAATCTAAAGTAAATCAGACATATTTTGACATGGAGACTGGCTTCTTGCCAAGCAGAATGTGGTACTGCACAATGTTATAAGGGTATCCTAAATTATTTTCGTAATAGGCTGTGGTGTCAAACAAGTGGGATTAATGACAGTAAAGAAATTGAATTGAGTCTAGGAAGAAATCAGTGGGAATAAAGAAACGGAGATGGATAATAGAGGGAGAGAAAGGCTGAAAACAGAGAGAGAGAGATATGGACAGACTGACAGAGACAGAGACAGAAAGACTGAACTGAGTAACAGAATCAGAAATTGACTCTAAAGTCCAGCAGTTCCTCACACATTAAAAATGAACTTTTATCAGTGAACCAGTTCTGCCTGTGACAAGCTAAAATCTTGATTGCTGGCATTTGCTTTCTAATTATCTGCCTTCCTAGCTCTCCATGGGAATTTTGCAGGATACCTTCATGTAAGTCATACATTTAAGCTGCATGGGCAAGTGTTAAGCTCTGAGTGTTGGACCTGTTACCTGCTCATTCTTCCCTGACGAAGGTAAAATGTACCAGCTTTGTTTCGTCTAACAGGTCTCCAGAACTAAGTAGACACATGGCAGCATGTAAAGTCTAGCTACCACCCAAGGACAATACGGAAAGGTTGGTGGAACTGGTTGCCAGGTGACTCAATGAAACCTAATGCTGAGAAATGTCAAGCATTACATTTTAGGAGAAAGATAAAAATATAGAGGGCATAATTTTAACAGGGTCACAAGAACACAGATGTAGAGGTATTCATTGTAAATGGTGGTGCAGGTTAAGGAAGTCATTAAGAAAACATAGAGGATTCTGTGCTTTATAAATATAGACACGGAATGCAAGAGAAAATAAAAATGATGAATCTTTACATAACACTGGCTTGGTCAGAGCTAGGGTGTTGCCACACTTTATAAAATTATATTGAAGCTGCAGAAAGGATTTCCTAAAATTATTCCACACAGAGGGACGAGGTAGGCTGAGAGACTGAAGAAATTGGAGTTGCTTTTATTGAAATAGAGGGAGCAAAGAGTGTTCATGGACATATTTAAAATCATGAGTGGTGTGGATAGAGTAGATGGGTAAGTAATTATTCCAAATGAGGAAAGAAGAAAAAGAAACGCCGTTTTAGTGTGGACAGAGAAGAGAAAAAGCTTTGGTTACGGATTTATCCGGTGTAGTGTGGACGTAGCCTCAATCTCTTAAATTGCCTCCGGTTCATTACATAGCACCCAATCCTGTATAGCTGATCCCCTAGTAGGCTCAATGACATGCTGCTCTAAAAACCCATCTCATAGGCACATTACCAACCTGATTTTTCCAAACTACCAGCATGTTAAAACCTCCCATGATTATCATAACATTGCCATTTTGACACACCTTTTCTAATTTCCCATTGTATTCTGTAGATACTCAGGACAAGTGTATCATGTTGCAGAGGCTATTTCTCCATTTTAGTTGCAGTTACCACTATTCTCCTCCCTAACCACGTGAGGTGAAAATAATGTCACTTTTTTTCACATCCTTCTTCAATGAGAAAATTCCCTTGGGGCAAGAGGGTTTGCTAGGAATATGGTTCTTTTGTGGAACAGTGTGTTTGGGCACTGATCCACTCACCACACATAGATTCTGTGATATTTATGTAGCATATAATAAAAGTTACCCAGCTGTGACATTATGCCTTAGAAAAACTCCTGAGCAGCAAAATGAGTTTAATAATAAAAGGCCTGTGCCTGGTCCACTTACAGGGAAGTAATTAGTCATCCCAATTAAATTCCTTGTGCCCCAGATGCATTTGAAATTACGTTGGATCCACAGAGACACAGAGCAGATTTGCAACCACACGAGCGTAGAACTTTTGTAACAGGAGCAAATGTGCTTGTCTTGGTGAGAGCTCAGTCTGAGTCAAACTAAATGCTTGTCCCAGGATTGGAAGTAATATTCCAATCCAGGAAATGCCAGGAATTGGCATTTATACCAACAAATTAGAACAAAGTCATAATGGGTATATGAATAGATTTGTCATTTCTTTCCCTTTCAACTGACAACTTATGATTATGTAAGCATCTTCCTTATAATCCACAGTGCAACCTAAATGTGTTTTATTTTTGTGTCAGTACTTCCCAAGCATTTTTTTCCAGGGTCAAGGTATAAAATTTATTCTTTGTGAAGCAGAGGGAATGGGTGAAAGTAATAACAATGATTTATGGGGCATCTTTTCCAAACAGAAGGCAACCACTGAAATGCATTAGAATGGTGTCACTTATCTCTACACAGAGAAAGTGTGATCAGTAAGAATCAACCGAGAACTTGCGCGGGTAGGTGATCCATTTAATTTATGTTAGTTATGAAATAAAGTTTTAATTTTACTTCTGGTAATATCAATTAGTTTAGTTTTTTTTTGCCTTCCTCTCAAACCATTTATTAATCTGAAATATTCTGAAAACAAGGAGTATAACCCATATAAACCATTCCATTCCCAAATAGTCAGCTCTCTGTAGGGTACACAGCAGATATAATCAGACCATGACTATTTTCCCTCTCTGTTTTTTTTTGTAATGTGTATGGTTTCCATTGAATGGTCTTTTATTGCTTTGGTTTAAATTGAGACGTTCACTTAATGAGACAACAATTTGAAAACTGATTGCTTTAAGCTGCTTCTTTTTACTAATTTGATCCAAGCAGAACACTCACTCATAACCTAATTACATGTTATTAGGGTTCAGCACAAGCCTGTTAAATAAAAGCAGAAATTTTAAAAATAGCTTTCCCCAACTGTATTTAAAGAGAAATTGCATACCACACGAAAACTGTTTGAGAACTTGGGGAAACACTTCATTTATGTTCAAGTGTAATGTCACAACTACCCAATTGTCTTATTTCTGCATTTGTATGTGAATTGATGATAACAAAAGCTGTTCAGGCTCTTCTCCCTCTGAAAGGAAAGACAAGAGCTAAAACATTTCTGGGGGGGGGTGGATTTACATTTATCAGCCCCTCGTGTGCATAAGAGAGTGTGTCATGCACAGGAAATCCTGTCTGCACACATCCAAAGCATTGTGATGCATGGAATGATCAAAGTTCACCTGATTCCAAATCCTCGATTAATTTTGGCTCTTTGCTGCTCTGAGGCGTAACAATTGGTTTATGATGGTGCTGTCTATAAAATCTGATGAGGGACAAAGGGGACATGCCTGCTAATGAAGTAGAGGTACTGACATGCTTTCGAGACCATGGCTGGACCAGAGTAGGCTATTGGTAATGTTCATCCTGAAGAATTTACGGCTCTCAACCCTCTCTACCTCAGCGCCGTTGATGTAAACAGGAACATTCACACTTCTCCCTTCGTGAAGTCGATGTCAGTGCCAGCTCTTTCAGCTGACACTGAGGGAAAAGATGCTGTCCTAACTGCATAATGTTTGTCAGATCATTTAAGATGTCTCGAACACACCTTCTCAAGGTCAATTAGGGATGGGTATTAAATACTGACTCTGCCAACAACACCCAAATCCTAAAATCCATTTACCACCACGTTTAAGGAGAGCTTCTATCCTGTTGTTATAAGATTAATAATAGACATCTTGTGCATAAAGACGATCTCTTGATCTCACTATCTACCTTGTCATAGCCTTGCACCTTATTGTCTGTGCAAACTGCATTTGCTCTATAACCGTAACTCCTTATTCTGCATTCTGTTATTGCTCTTCCCTCATACTATCTCAATGTACTGATGTGATAAAATGATCTGTATGGATGGCACACAAAAATTAGTTTTTCCACTGTACCTCCATACACGTGACAATAGTAAAACAATTTACCTGATTTTTTATTGGACTGCTGCTGTTGTTCTTCTAGTTTAGATATTATAGAGTGTCAGTGGTAGGGAGACCCAGGATTTAGACTTGATGAGAAGGAAGTACAAATGAGATATTTTCAAATCAGGATGGTGTGGGGCAGTGGCCAGAAGATGGCATTCTCATGTGTATGTTGTCCTCGACCTTCATGCAAGTGCAAGTTGTAGATCTGGGATATACTGTCAAAATAACCGAGGTAAATAACTGTAGTATACCATATGTTGCAGATGACACATACAGTATTATAGCCATGATGTAAGAAGTAAATAAATTGTTTGAACTGAGGGGTGGGTGGGTTGCCAATCAAGTGTCCTCTTTGTCCTGAATGGTGTTGATTAGTTTGAATAATTCAAGGGGGAATAACTTAAGTTATCGAGAAGAAAGTATAGGAGAGATGTCAGAGGCAGGATCTTTACACAGAGAGTGGTACGTGAGTGTAAAGCACTGGTGGTAAAAGCAGATACTTTAGGGTCATTTAAGAAATTCTTAGATGAAAGAAAAATGGAGGACAGTATGGGAGGGAAGCATTGATTGATTTTGGAGTAGGTTAAATGGAATTTAAATTTAAATTTAAATCCATATCTTTGGCCAAAGGGCCTATATTGTGCAGTACTGTTCTACCATATTGTAGGACTGTATTCATTCAGCCTAGTAGAAAGCACTCAATCATAATCCTGACTTGTGCTTTGTAGGTAGCAAAACTAGTTGGAGTGAAGGAGTTGAGTCATTTATCATTGGATACCTAGCCTGTGACCTACTACTGTGCCTGTAGCGTTTATGTGGCTAGTTCATTTGAGTTTCTGGTAACACGCAAAAGGGACTGAACAATGGTAATGCCATTGAATTTCTAGGATATGAAATTAGGTCTCTCTTTTGCTGGAGACAGTCCATTGGCTGACATCTTTGTGCCTGAATGTTGTGCAGGTGTAGTGGTGCTTAGTCATTGGCCCCTTTACTTGCTGAGGAGCAGCAAAAGGAATCGAACAACGGAAACATTCTTGCTCCTGATTCCATGAGAAAAATAAGGGTTATTATAGAGCAGCTGAAGAGGGCTGGAGGAGGACGCTACCTGGAGAACTCCGCCAGTGGGATCCTGCGGCTGGCTGAGTTCTCTCCAACAATGACAATGACATCCTTTTCAAAAAGGTATGGCTCTAATCACGAGAGTGGTTTTTCCTTGATGCCTTATTGAGTTTAGTTTTACTAGTACCTTGATATCAAGTACCTTGACCTCCAGGTTCAAGATTCCAATTTATTTATCACATGTACATTAAAATATACAATGAAATATGTCGTTTGCATCAACAACCAACACACTGGGGGATGTGCTGGGGGCTGCCTGCAAATGTCGCCACAGATTCCGGCACCAACATAGCAAGCCCAACATGCTTGGTAGAACAACACAAACACAACAAAACAGAACATAACAAACAACAAAACAACAGCTGAGCAAGCCCACCTCTTCCCTCTCATCCAACCACCCACACACATACACAGTCCACCAACCCAGGATGGCCTGTCTTTGGCCTCCAGCCTCTAGTGGACTTGGACTTGGACTCATGGACACTGACCCCTTGACCTGCCCAGTGGATTGCAGGGACTCACATTGATTCACAAACTCAGGGCTCCAGTCATGAGGCGTTGACTTGGAGTATTCCAATCCACCCTCGGGCCTCTCAGTTCATCTTCACAAACCTTCTGCAAGTGGAGGATAGGTTTTTAGGTAGGTTATAAACTATTCTGTGTTGTGATTTAGAATATGATACCAAACACTAAATTCCAAAAACAAAATGTTACAGATAGTGGAAATCCAAAAAAAAAACCGCTAGAAATAGCAGCTGTTGAGAAAGAATCACAATGAAAACTTGAGATCAGTCAGTGAGCTAGATTACTTGAAAAAGCAAATTGAATTTTAAAGACTATTTTTGATTTTGTCCCTTATTTTGGTGTCAGGAGCTGGTTCTCTGAGCCTACAGTTACCTGCAGGAGGTATTTAAAAAGTATTCTGGAGGTGGCTGGTGAAATGAGGAGTGTAAATAGGAGACGCAGGCACTGGAATTGAAAGATCTGTAAAGGCCCTGGTCAGACTGTTGCTTTGTGTTGACAGATTCATATCTACTGCTTGTCAATTTAATGGAAAGGAAACCAGTGTTTAATCTGAGGTCAATGCTTTAGCATGCCATTCCAATTTGGCATTGGTTTCTGGCAATCCTTGCTTGCCTACCTAAAGAAATCTATGAATCCTGGCAGGTAAATAGACCTTAGCACATCAATTGATAACTGCATTGTTTTTGTTTATTGCCCTTTTGTTCCCAGGAGGAGAATGTGGGAACTGGTAAGAATGAAGACAAGGAGACAGTTTAATCCATAGCAAAGCTGGTTTCATTGTTCATTCACAGTGGATTTGGCATATATGGCATTGTGATTGAGGAAGAGAGGGCTACTATTCAGGGGAATGTTGAAAATCCTATCCCATGTTGTCAGAGAACAAAGTACTCTGATCCAGGCCAGTTAAAAAGTAATGATATGTTGAAACCAAGTTTAAATTTTACAAGCGAAGACTTACAATTATAGTCTCATAATCTGAAGGTCGTGAGTGGGCAGGTGTGGGAGGGTTAGCGTAATGGTATTACAGCACCAATGCCCTGGGTTCAATTCCCGCCACTGTCTGTCAGGAATTCGTACATTTTTCCTGTGACTGTGTGGGTTTCCTCTAGGTGCTCAAGTTTTCTCCCATTTTCCAAAGGTATATGAGTTAGTAGGTTGATTAGTCACATGGTGTAATCGGGAGGCGCGGGCTCGTGAGCCGGCAGGGCCTGTTACTGTGCTGTAGCACTACACAAAGGAAAGGACTTCTCACAAACTCAGGGTATGACAAAGGATTTTGTTGCTTTGTCATTCTGATGTGAGGAAAAAATGGAATAGCAGAAGCAACACACATCAGAAATTGTGAAATTAAAGAGATCGAGGAATTAAGTGAGGGAAACCAGTTATCACCTGGTATGTACAATCCGAGGGTGTGGTGAATACAAATCAGACAGTGGCTTTATAATGGAAATTAGATTTAAACCTGAAAGTGAAAAAAATAGCTCCAGGGCTCTGGGGAATAGTACTGATTGCATTGGTCTGTGAACACTTGATGGGCCAATGGTTTCCTTCTCTATTGCGATGACTGTGTAACTCTTTACTTCTGAAATAGAAGATGACAGCAGTCTATAAAGAGTTTGGACTTCTCCCCGTGACCACATAGGTTTCCTCCTGGTGCTCTAGTTTCCTCCCACAGTCCAATGATGTACTAGTTGGTAGGTTAATTGATCTTTGCAAATAGTCCCGTAATTAGGCTAGGGTTAAATTGGGAGTTGCTGGATGGAGCGGCTGGAAGACGTTACATCCCGCTGTATATCAATAAGTAATTCAGTAAATAAATAACAGCACTTTTGGATTCTGGCAAAGTGGAGATTTCTATTAAAGGAATAGTACCCAGCATGGTATCCTAGGAAGAAAGAGAAGGACGATGAGATGTTCATAGAAGTAATGATGATGATAATGTAGATCAAATGTTGCTTTGTCTCTGTTCCTCATTTTCTGAATGGGCAAATAGAATTATGCCTGAAGACATATTGAAGGAATAAAGCAAAGAGAGATGTAGTTGATGATTATCTTTTGCATTTTGAACAGTCAGAATCAGCAAGTTTCTGTTATTGGACTAGAAGTGTGTGATTTCTTGTATTGTGACTCATTGAATAAATTCTTCACTCAGGGTACTATTTTCACAGTGGTTATCTGACTGATGAAAGTCATCCAAATGGATCACTAGTTGCTTAGATCATCTTCTCAGTGACATGTCAGAGTTAACCAATTACGTCCATTATACCTCTGTCTCAAAATCCTTCACCCTGTTGTATTGCCCTTTATACATCTTTACCAAGAACATGCTTCATATCAGAACTGTTCACTGCTCTGGAAAAATAATTAGCAGATTACATAGAAGATAACACCTGGCTGGCAGAGGTTACAAGAAAATTACTTCAATATTTGATTTAAATGCATACCGGAATGTGACATTCAATACCTTATTTGTAACTAGCATTTACCCATTCTGCCAATAACTTAAATAATGACATCATCCATATTATCAGTGAAATAAGTACTGGGGAAATAATGTCTAAAATTAGTGAAATTTAATTTAGTTTGATCCATGGTGCCCTACTAGGAAATAGCACTCCACTGTTTATATTATGATTGCATTAACCTTTCAGTTAGACTCCTGGGGCTGTCAACAGGTTTATTCACTGAATGAACAACTCTATTTAGATTCTCTCATAGAGTATATTGAATCTGCAGCTACATTAGTGGAACTGAGAACTTCTTAACTTTCATTTTTCACCTTTTAGTATCAGCAAAGAACTAAGTACCCCGTAATTCAAGATTGAAGATTCATGATTGTTTATTGTCAGTCTTCAGTACACAAATGTGAAGAGCGAAATGTTTGTTACTCTGGATCTGACGCAGCATAAAAAAAACACAATATGCACTAAGAACACAATGAATATAAAAGCAATCCTATAAAATGCAAGGTACAGGTAACTGCTAAATACACAGACTAATTTTACCCACATAAATTGACGCTAGCTGATGTGTGGTTGGGTGGATTAAGGGTAAAAGTGTTGATCAGCCTGACCACTTGAGGGAAGTAACATTCTGAGTCTGGTGGTCCAGGCCAGGATGCTGTACTGCCTCTTCCCTGATGGGACTGGGACAAACAGTCCATAAACAGAGTGTGTGGGATCCTTCATGATGTTTTTTGCTTTGTTCCAGCACCATCCTGTGTCTATGTCCTTGATGGTGTGTAGACTGGTGACAGTGATGCATTGGGTAATTTTAACTACCCATTGTTGAGCCCTCCTGTCCTCTGCAGGGCAGTTTCTGTACCACACTGTGTGGGATGCTCTCAACTGCACATCTGTAGAAGATTGTGGGTATTGATGTGCATAGATTATCTCTCTCTTCAGTCTCCTCAGAAAGCAGAGGTGTTGGTGAACTTCCTTGATTGAGGAGGATATGCTCTCGGACCATGACAGATTTTGTAGGACATGCTCTTGCATGAGTATAAAACACCTAGCTAAGTGAACTTTAGACATAGTGATTAGACCTTTGCTTTCTTTCTTTTTCTTTCTAAATCTTTTTATTATTATTAGTAATATGGACAGAATACAAATGATATATTGATAAAGAAATTACCAACATACAAATTCCATTACATATAAAAAAACATACATAATAGTTACAATATAAATGAGTTTACCAAGACATAAGCCATAAAATATATGTATGAACATGGTAAATCTAAATATTTCATAATATATGATATAAAGAAAACAGAAAAAAGAAAGAAAAAAAAATATATAATGCAAAACTAGCTAATCTACTAATCTAATAACTAATAACTAATATAGAAGAAAAAAGAAACAAAAAAAAGAGAGAGAAAAAAAAGGGGGCTGTTCATAATATCTCACAAAAATAAGTATTCATCAATGCCGTCACTTCCGGTCCTCTCAACATACATAAGCTAAAAGCTGGGAAATCAAATGAACTTGGCACATTGGTCTTGTTCATTTTTGGAGAAATATTGGAAAGATATTTTTGATATTATTTCTGCGGTTTTGAATATTGATTTACAACCTCATCCTATTACCGCAATTTTTGGTTTACCAATGTTAGACTCACTGCATTTATCTTCTTCTGCCCGTCGAATGATTGCATTTCTAACTCTGATGGCTAGAAGATCTATATTGTTGAATTGGAAGGAAATTAATCCTCCCACTGTATTTAATTGGTTCTCTCAAACTATGTTATGTTTAAATTTAGAAAAAATTAGAAGTGGTGCTTTTGAGACTTCTATTAAATTTGAAAAGTTATGGAGACCATTTATTCAACATTTCCATTTGATGTAATATGACCTTTGCTATCAATGGATCTCTATTTACCTTGACCAATGAAATGGTAAGGGGTAAAATGTATACTTGTGGAATAGATGTCATTCAGGACTTTACCTGGTCCTGAATTGTCCAGGTTTCTGCATGTTAATAATGTCCTTCATTATGGGGCTTGACACAATAATTGGACAAATAGGTTTAACATTTCAAACCCGAATATTATGGGTGGATGTAGGATAATCAATGTGTGGATAATTGGTATCTAAAAGAGAATAGATTACAATGAAATAAGTCAGGAAACAGGATTGCTCTGAAAACTAGCATAGACTAAGTGGACTGGATTTCCTCTTTCCATTTCATATGGAAATAAAGCAATACCAAAATAACATTCCAAAGATGCCAGGTACATTAGGGCCTATTTTAGTGGAACTACAAAATGTATTACAGGTTACGGACAGAGGACCTGCAACACATGTTGTAGTTTTCTTCAGATGCATAAAGCATAAAGGAGAGGTGAGAGTGGATATCGGTAGTAATGTGGGATAAGGAAATAGCAGACAAACTGAAGAAGTATTTTAGTGTCTTCACTGTGGAAGACACAAGCAGTATGATGGAAATTCTAAGCGTTGGTGTCAGAAAGTGTGTAAAGTTACCATTACTAGAGAGAAGGTTCATGGGAAACTGAAGGGTTTGGAAGTAGATAAGTCACCTGGACCAGATGGTAAACACCCCAGAGTTCTAAGAGAGGTGGCTGAAGAAATCCTGGAGGTATTAGTAATGAGCTTTCAGGAATCACTAAATTCTGGAAGTTTCCAGAAGACTGGAAAATTGTAAATGTCACTCCGCTCTTCAAGAAGGGAGAGAGGTAGAAGAAAGAAAACTATAGGCCAGTTAATCTAACCTCCGTGGTTGGGAGGACGGTGGAGTTGATTATTGAGGATGAGGTCTCAGGGTACTTGGAGGCACAGGATAAAATAGGCGATAGCATGGTTTCCTGAAGGGAAAACCTTGCCTGATAAATCTGTTGGAATTTTTTTGAAGAAATAACAAGCAGTAATTAATAATATCTTAGAAATTACAAAGGACAATTTGTTGATGTTGTGTACTTGGGTTTTCAGAAGGCCTTTGAGAAGGAATGCCGCACATGAGGTTGCTTAACAGGCTATGAGCCCATGACATTATAGGAAATAGTTTAGCATGGGTAAAGCAGTGGCTGATTGGCAAGAGGCAAACAGTGGGAATAAATGAAGCCTTTTCTGGCTGGCTGTTGGTGACTAGTGGTGTTCCACAGGGGTTTGTGTTGGGACCAACTCTTTTCATGTTATATGCCAATGATTTGGATAATGGAATTGGTGGCTTTGTTGAAAGGTTTGCAGATGATATGAAGGTAGGTGGAGGGATAGGTAGTTCTGAGGAAGCAGAAAGGCTACAGAAGGACTTAGACAGATTAGGAGAATGGGCAAATAAATGTCAGATGGAATACAGCGTTGGGAAGTATATGGTCATGCGTTTTGGTAGAAGAAATTAAAGGGTTGACTATGTTCTAAATGGAGAAAAAAATACAAAATCTGAGGTGTAAAGGTTCTTGGGAGTCTTTGTGCAAGATTCCCTGAAGGTTAATTTGTAGATTGAGTATGTGGTGAGGAAGGCAAATTCAAAGTTAACATTCACTTCAAGGGTACTAGAATATAAAAGCAAGGATGTAATGTTGAAACTTTATAAAGCACAGCCGTGGCCTCATGAAGTATTTTAGCAGGTTCGGGCCCCTTATCTTAGAAAGGATGTGATGAAATCGGAGACGGTTCAATGGAGATTCAAGAAAGTGATTCCAGGATTGAATGGCTTGTCATATGAAGAGCATTTGACAGCTCTGGGCCTTTATTCACTAGAATTCAGAAGAATGAGGGGTGTCTTCATTGAAACCGATTGAATGGTGAAAGATCTTGATAGAGCAGATGTGGAGAGGATGTTCCCAATGGTGGCGGAATCTAAGAACAGAGGAAATAACCTCAGAATAGAGGGACATCCTTTTAGAGTGGAGGTGAGGAGGAATTTCTTGAGCAAGAGAGTGGTGAATTTGTGGAATTTGTTGTTACAGGCAGCTATGGAGGCCAAGTCTTTGTGTATATTTAAGTCTGAGGTTGATAGATTCTTGATTGGTCAGGGCATGAAGGGATATGGGGAGAAGGCAGGAGACTGGGGCTGCAAGGAAAATTAGATCATCCACAATGAAATGGTAGAGCATACTCGATGGGCCAAATGCCCTAGCTGTGCTCCTATATCTTATGGTCTTATGAAAGGACTCCTGCAATCTTCAGGTCAGCCCAAAGTAACCCTATCATAATCAACGCAGCTGATCCTAGCCAATGAGGGATCTAATAAATATTCGTATCTCACACTGATTTGAGGGTCTTTTAAGAGAGTTTTAGATAGGTACTTGGAGCTCAGTAAAGTAGAGGGCTATAGGTAAGCCTAGTAATTTCTAAGTTAGGGATGTGTTCGGCACAACTTTGTGGGCCGAAGGGCCTGTGTTGTGTTGTAGGTTTTCTATGTTACTAGCATGAATGCAAGGCTCAAGGCTGAGTAATTTGGGAAAGTGTGCCGAGTGCAGGAAATGAGATGGGTGTATGCACTGGCTGTTTGGAAAGTTGAAGCTTTGGGCCGAGGCCTTTCTGTTTGGTACCATTCAGCACAAAGCAGTTTACTTGGCTGTTCCGAGTACAACCATGGAACACCTCTTGTTTGAGATATGCTGGGAGCTAAGGACATTTTCCAAGTAGAACTGTATAGGGGCGTTTGATTTTAGAAGTGCAGAAATTTAGTACAAATATCCTGTAGCCTCTTTGGTAAAATGCACTTATTTCACTTATCTCTGTTTCTCCTTTACCTTTTAGGGAAGGAAGTCACATTTTGATCTAGATCCTTCATATTCTAACTCAAACTCTATTTCTTCATCCCGGGCATAACTCTCCTTCCCATTAAAAAGTGTGGTAAACTATGTATACCTGTCTGGACATGCCCCTCCACTGACTGCTCCTGTGGCTCCTCCCGCAGACCCGTGTATAAAGGCGATTGGGGCACTGCTCCTCCCTCAGTCTTCAACATGGTCGTGCTCCCTTTCTCGCTGTTAATCAAAGCCTATCGTTCACTTCCAGTCTCCTAGAGTTATTGATGGTGCATCAAAGAGTGAACAAGAAAATGCCAAACATGAATCCCAGAAACTATGTCTCCTTGTTTCTTCTGTTGAGAAGAAATTTTCCAGTGGTCTCACAGCTCTAGTGAACCACATTCAATCCAGACATTGTGTGGAGCACTCCTGGGATGCTCCGGTTTCCTCCACATCCCAAGGACATTTTAATAGCTAGGGTGATTGGTTACAGTAAGGAACATCCTTGATGTTCTTCAAGGAACATCAGGGTGGAGATGATAGGCACAGAGAAGAGAAAAAGTTGTAATGAAAGAAATGGGATTGCCCTGTCATAAGTTATCATGAAGTTTATCGAGGGACAATCTCAAAACAACATTCCAAAAAAATAGTTATTCTAAATCAAACAAACATTTCTGAAAGCTTTCCAGAGGGCAGGATCCAGACTGAGTCACAAATGTCAGTATTAGTCCATGCTCGCAGCAAGGACACCTCCTTATTTTACTGTCAATCATATTTGGTGAATTGAGAGCATTCAGCTCATTTCAACATGATGTCTGGGAAGTTCATTACATTAACACATTCAAATTAAGTCCTGGGTGGTGGGGTGGAGATAGTTCTTTAGGAAAATTTGCCAAGGACAACTGAGATCATTGGCCATGATCACCCATATCATACAGCACAGAACATATGTAATGATAATGATGAATATAAGACCTATTCATTTGCAGCAAACCAGCCATCACCATTCTGGTGGTAGCATCATCTCCTGAATTCCAAGGCTTCTGTGAGTGCAATGTTTTGAGACAGTCTTTTTTATCTACTTCATTCAAGTGCCCAATTCAACTATAAGGCCACAATTGGGGTTAAGCTCCATTTGTACTGTGAATGCCTTATTCCTTTATCAGGTGAATGACCTGCTATTCTCTGCCTCCTCTTTTCCATTTTGTTTATAGACAGGTGGCGTCTATTATCCAGAACAAATATTACTTTGTGAGACAATATAAATAGACAGAGTTGGGAGCCTGCACCTAGATTGGGAGAATGAAATAATTTAACCTTTGATCTGTACTCCAGGGTTTAGCTGACTAGGTTGCTCCAGGAGACAAATTGGAAATAGTTATTTGAACTAGTCAATGATTGAGTCTTGAAAAGGTTATTTTAAATCCCTTTGTAATTAACTCCTGCTACTAGGACAAGAGGATACAGATTTAAAATAGAGGGATATGGTTTTTAAATGGTGAGGAAACAATATTTTTAGAATTATGTTCTGAAAGTCTGCTCTGTTCTTCCTTTTGCAGCTCCATGTTGAATTCAACGTCTCCGTGCCATCATTGCAATCAAGAACCTTTTGCAAAGAAAAATAGTTAAGTTGTAGGTTAGCAAAATTAAATTATATTAAAATGAAAAAGTGTTTAAAATGCTGATTAACAGAAAGAGGACATATGCAGAAAGATGAATATTTTAGGCTTTTAAATGATGACTTTTACAGTAATCGTGTTTTTATGTAAATCTGTTAGACACTTCAAATCCTGCTTTGAAGAGTGAATGTACTTTCTCTCATTCCACAGTTCAATTTCTCATATAATAATGTTTTCTGTCAGAACAATGGGTGCTTTATATGATAATATATTAAGAATGATGAAACAAAATGAAAGAATCCCAGAATCCCTTGAATCTGAAACTTTAAAAAAATGGCAGGTCCAGCAAATCCCAGTATGGATTGATACAAATTGTATTTACTTCACAAATAAAAATCAATAACTTATTTAGTTTCTCAAGCAGTACTCTTTCAAATGGACAGTGATGTGACCCTGCATCACACTCCACTGTTCCCAGAGAACACTTTGATGGGCAAGAATTGAAACAGATAATGATTCTGAACCCTAAGCAGCTTTAGGGATTTTGTGAAAAAAAAAATTGCCTGGTAAAACCACTTGCCAGCTTCCATTCCAATCGATGTCTGATTGACTAAAGAGGCCCTTCTTTCTTTCATTGTAACATCCCTCTTCATTTTGAAGGTAAGTGACAAGATGCTCCCAATGTACTTTTGGCTTGAAGTGCTTTAATCAAAAAGAAAAAAAAGTATTTTTAATGAATGCAATTTTGCTGTGAATGCACACGTTATTGAAGCTAGCAGTAATGCTTTATACAGTTGCCATCAAAATAGAGTTACTAACAAATCAACTTCTCTCTTTTCCATTAAGACATTTCAACTGCATTCTATTCTAGTCTGCTGAGTTCCAGTATATAAAAACACTCTCCATTTACTTATCTTATTCCAATTCTTATTCAATCTGACGATAAAGACAGACATTTATTGATGCTCATCTGGCATAGATTTGATTGCACATCCAGACACTATGGGACCTGCAATGATTATATCTGAGGTTTGTCTGCATATTGAATTTAATCCAGGTATTGCACTTGGTGAATAACAGATTTTCGAGGCAACAGCAAAGGCTGCAAATATGAAGTGAACCCAGAAAGTGCTGGGACCACGATCTGTGAAAAAAAAGAGTCAATGTTTTAGGCAGATTTGTTATTCTTAAAAAGATATAGAAGGAAGCCATTCTAGTGAGCAATCAAGGTAGGCCTAATTTCCCATTCCCCTGCAAATTATTCTCCCTTCTACTCCCTCTAATTCTTTTTGCAATTAAAATATTGTGGTGAACTACATACACCTGTATGGACACGCCCCCCCCCCCCCCCCCCCCCTGCTGACTGCTCCTGTGGCTCCTCCCAAGGACCCCGGTATAAAGGCGATTGGGGACTCCGCCCCGGTCTCAGTCTCCAAGGTGCAAGTGTGGTGGTCAATTGCTGCTTGTTCTTTCTTCCAGTCAATAAAAGCTTATATCTTGCCTCATGTCTCTAAGAGTTATTGATGGTACATCACATATACTAAGGGGAAATTGACAGGGGGTTGGCAAGCTAACTACTCACCTTTGGGATACAGGAGTTCACTGAATAAGGAATGTGTCATGTACCACCATGGTCCTGAAAAACGTTGTCTCATTTTTACTATGTACTGTAGCAGCAGTTATGGTCGAAATGACAATAAAAGTGACTTGACTTGACTTGAATCACCTACAGTAAGATCATGACAGCAGATGGCATAGGAGTAGATTTAGGCCACTTGGCCTATCAAGTATGCTACGTCATTTGACCTTAACTGATTTATTTATCCCTCTCGACCCTATCCTTCTGTCTTCTCCCTGTAGCTTTTGATACCCTATCATCCTCCACTTTAGTTATACCTCATGATTTGGCCTCCACGCCTATCTGTGGCAATAAATTCCACAGATTCACCACCCTCTTGTTAAAGATATTTCTCCTAATTTCAGTTCCAAAGGGATGTCATTCTATTCTGAGACTGTGCCTTCTGGTCCTGGACTACCTCATTATTCAAAACATTCTCTATTCACCCACTCTATCCAGGCCTTTCTTTATTTGATAGGTTTCAGTGAGATCTCCCCCCTCATTCTTCTAAACTCTAGCAAGTACAGGCCCAGAGCTATCAAAATCTCCTCGCACATTAACCCTTTCTTTCCTGGATTATTCTCATGAACTTCCTCTGGACCCTCTCCAATGCCAGTACATGCTTTATTGGATAATGGGACTAAATCTGCTCACAATACTTAGAATGTGAAGTGAAAATCCCCTCATGAAAAATGCAAACTTCATATGGACAACCCTCGAGGTCAGGACTGAACTCAGATCCCTGGAGGTGCGAGGCAACAGCAATAGCTGTTGAACTGCAGACACTTCACATCACTCCCAGTCATCTACTTCAGCAGGACTGGGTATTGTTGAATGAGGAGTGGGATTTAAGCTGCTGAGAAAGGGGAAGGAGAAGGGAAAAGATAATTAAAGGAAGTGGAGAACAGAGAGCTTGAGTGTACCTAGTGGAGTTGGTGTTGACCCCAAGAGTAAATAATATGAAGCACATCTAGAAGATGTGTGAGTAGCAGGAGATGGATGAAATCTTAAATACCGGTGTAACCCCCTGGGTCGCCTCAGGCTCGCTCAGCTCATTCTCGTCTAGGGGGAGCAGCCTTCGGCCCCGTCAAACTGGGTAATCAGCTGGTGTGGATGCTGTGTGATGTCCCCGCCTCGCCCAAAAACAGACAGTACACCATAAGCGATTAAATGAGTACAATTTATAAAGGTTACTATAACTAGGTGATTAATAACGATACAGTATATATGAAGGAAAAAAAATAAAGAAAACTCGCCAAACTTATCAAAGTCCAAACCACTTCATGCACAACCGTTGGAGCTCAATTACTGAAGTCTTCTGGCCACCATTCGATCCCCTCCGAGCTCCTCGACTCGCAGCTCAGGACCCTCCGAACTCCTCGACTCTCCAAACAGCTCAGGACCCTCCGAGTGGTCAACCAACCACATCTAGCTTCATCCCCCCTCCTCAGAGTACCTCCTGGCCTCGGACCCCCGCTTGGGGTCCGTTCCTCGCCCAGCATACAGCATCGTGTCCTCTCTCACAACCCCTCGCACCGATCTGCCCAAAAGCCCGTCAACAATAGCTTACAGACTCAGAAGAAAGAAAAACATTAATCCCCATTTGGTTTACAAAGGAATACAATTCTCATTATCAGTAAATTTTAACCCAAACAAGCTTCCAGCACTCTCTCGAAGCAAAGAAGCATTCCTGCTTTTAACAAAACAAAGAAGCCCTTTTGATTACATACACAGTAACAAAGAAAAAAGAAGAAACCCCCTTTACACTGGGAAAGAAGAGAAAATCGTCTGAATACCGGAAGTGTGAGGTGAGAGGGAAAACTGATTTGCTGGAATTGTTGAATATATTGCTAACTTGTGGTATTGGCAATGCACCTGTTCAAAGGTGAGGCTGGCTCTGCAGCTTTTACCCCTTATTCCGTATTGTTATTGTACTGTACTGCCTCATTGTGCCCAAATACGAAGTGAAAAACCCACATGAACAGTGCCAACTACACACAGACATAACATCCATATCGATCAAATCATTACACAAGGAGGTAAGGCAAGCTTTTCACTGTATCTTGGTACATGTGACAATTATAAACCAATACCAATATCAAAACCAATTCCAATATCAATACCAGCTTCATTGGAAGACTGTCGGACTGTACATGGATCAGCTGTGAGGAAATGGTGGAGCAGAACCAAATGGCCAATGTCCCAATTCTGCTCTTATATCTTGTGGTCTTATGGAGAGCACAGCAAGAGAGAGGCCAGATTAAGAGTGGGTTGCCGAACTAAAAGCTCTCAATCAACCATACAGACTGTAAGGAGGATTTCTGCAAATCGTTTCTGCATATCTGTATTCAGTTCTTTCTCCCCCCTCTACAGAGCAGGCCACATCCTGAGAATTGAATCCAAATACTAAATTGGAAAAAAAGTTGCAAGTAAGTTGCCTTTTCTGAGGTGTGGGGATAGGAGTAGAGGATGCAAATAACTCTAGTTATACAAGATAAGATAAAACTTTATTTATTCCGAAGGAAGTTATTGTCGCAAGGTTTCTCAGTCAGAAGTATATACTTTAAAATACAAAATGTAAACTTGAGGTGTGAAAAAATACAAAATGTGCCTTAAAAATAATAGTGCAAAATGCAGAGGTGCAATGAAACCCCATACTTACTTACTTGAGGAGAAGTTGTAGGGTCTTACAGCCAAAGGGAGAAAGGTACTCCACTGGCATCCAGTGGTTCACTTCTGTGGAATCAATCTATTGCTAAAGATAGTTCTCTCTTTGTCCAGTATATCATGGAGGGGGTGAGAGGGGTTGTCCATAATGCTCTTTAGCTTCTGCAGCTCAGACACAACCCCCAGAGAATCCATTTCCACCCCCAGAACAGAACCAGCCTTCCCCATGAGCTTATCAGTCAAGCTGCTGTCACTCTGCTGCCCCAGCAGACTACTGTGTAGAATAGAATGCTGGCCACCGCTGGGTCATAGAACTACAGATGTTAAATGACTGGATTCTCCTCAGGAAGTACGGTTGGCTCTGTCCCTTCTTGTACTTTCAGTCCAGTCTATTGTCCAGGTGAATTCCCAGGTATTTGTAGACCCAAACGACTTCCACATCCATTCCCTTGATGGAGATGGGAATGCAGGGGTTTTCACCTTCCTGAAGTCCACCACTAACTCTTCTGTCTAAGTGATGAAAAAGTACTGCGAGAAAGGAGTGCGTATTGTTGGAGCTGGAAGAATGAGTTATGAAGATGAAGGGAGAAATGAATGGTGGAGGGGAGGGGCAGATTAATCTGGCGGTGTCAGTAAATGAAAAGTTGCGGGACATAAGGAAAGGTGACTAATTGGATGTGAGGGACAGTTGTGTGGAGAACAAGCATGGGGAACCCTATTTTTGCTCTGGCTAGGAGAAGAGTTGAGAGCAGCAGTGTGGGATAGGGAAGAGGAATTTAAGAGACCTGCCTTCTGTGTTGGAGAAACCACTGTTGAAGTTTTAAGGCTGTTTAATTTTAATAATCCAGTTATAAAGGGTTTGGAAGAAGAAAGAGGAAATAAATGCAATACCTTTCATATTCTTGGTATATCCCAGTGCCTGCTATTGCTGAAGTTAGTTAAGAACAGCAGTCAATTATGCACGAGAAAGGACCTTAACAATCAATTAACTACTAGTTAATTGGCTGCTGGCAATCTTGTTTGAAGAAGAAAGAAGTAGGGAACTGAAAAAATTGAAGCTTTAAGCAGGTAAGTTTGAGTAGGACTTTATAAAATGGTACAGTTAAAGCTGGAAGGACAATAGGATATGTTCAACAATGTGAGAATGGAAGGAAAAAGAAAAGGCAAAATGAAAAATACGGTACTTATTTTTCCATTTTTAAACATGTTTCAGATGTTTATTTCATGGACTGAAGAACAGTTTTGTTGTTGCCCAACCACCCTTATGTTTTAGAAGTTTTATGTTTTAATGCTTTGTTTTACTTCTGGACTGATCTTGTACAGCACAGCTCAATAGATATGATTAAATATTTCCATTCCATCTTGATACAGCTGAGAATTACAACTACTTTTAAGGTCTGTATCATTAATAAAGATGTTTTGATGCGATTGAATAATCCATCGCTGCATAAAACTGATGGAAACAATGTCGATTGTGGCTGTACTTCTCGTTGAACTCCTAGTAGGAAATATGGCTGCCGGAGAGCGATACAAGAGTGTTTCAGAAAATGGGTCTTCACTCCCAAAACCTGCTATCTTGCTGGCAAATGGTCTTTAGTAAATAAAATCAAAGAACTCAGAGCTAGGGTGCTGTATCAGAGTGTGGTTTAGTACATATACCTGTCTGGACACGCCCCTCTGCTGACTGCTCCTGTGGCTCCTCCCACAGACCCCAGTATAAAAGTGGTTGGAGGCACTGTTCCTCCCTCAGTCTCCAGGATATGGTGTGGTGGTCTCTTGCTACTAATCGTGGTCTCTTGCTGCTAATAAAAGCCTATCGTTCGCCTCCCGTCTCCGAGGGTTATTGATAGTGCATCACAGAGGGACATTAGAACCCCTTGCATCCTTTGTTTCATTGTATCCTGGTTAACTCCTGTACTGGACACAAAGATTCAGAATGATGGGTTTACTACACACTGTCAGGATAGGACTGTCGAGTCTCTCTGAAGAAGAGGTAGAGATGTATGTCTTATGATTAAATTTTCTTGGTGTACAAATGTATCAGTGTTGCCCAGTTCTGCTCACCAGAGCCGGAGTATCGCACAATTAAGTGCCGTCCATTTTACCTGCCACGAGAGATTTCTGTAATCATTTTGATTATGCTATACATTCTTCCTCAGGCCATTGTGAAACAGACTCTAGATGGCCTTGGCAATGGGAACAACATGCACAAAACAGCACACCCTGATGTCTTCACCATCATTTTGGGGGATTTTAAATAGGCCAGGCTGAAAAAAATCACTAAATAATTACCATCAATAAATCACTTGTTGTAGCAGAGGAAGCAACACACTGGACCACTGTTACACCACTATCAAGTGTGCCTACTGTGCTATTCCACGCCTTCACTTCAGAAAGCCTAATCATCTGGCTGTACTTCTACTCCCTGAGTATGGATGGACACTGAAGACTGGAGCACCAGTAGTGAGGACCAAGAAGGCACGGACAAGGGAAGCACAGGACTGCTTGAATTGAATTGGTATTCAGGGATTCATTTTCAAATTTGGATGAGTATGCCACAGCTGTTACCTACTTCATTAAAACCTATGTAGATGAGCGTGTGCCTATGAAAACTTGCTGTACATTCTCAAATCAAAAGCTGTGGATGAACCAGGAGGTATATCATCTGCTGAGAGCTAGATTTGTGACATTTAAGTTCTGGTGACCCAGATCTATACAAGAAAACGAGGTATTTCTAGCACAGGGCTATTTCAAGATGGAAGAAACAATTCCAAACGAGGTTGGAGGTGATGTCAAATGCATGCTAACTCTGGCAGGGTTTTCAGGACATTACTTCCTACAAAGCAAAACCATTTAGCATGAATGGCAGCGATCCTTCACTACCAGGTGAACACAATGCCTTTGATGCCCGCATTGAGAGGGAGAACACAACTACAGCTGCGAAGTTCCCACCTGCTTCGAAAAGACAACAATTATACCAGTGCTTAAGCAGATTAGTGTGAGCTGCCTTAATGCCTGTCTATGGTGATGAAGTGCTTTGAGAGGCTGGTCATGTCCAGAATGAACTCTTACCTCAGTAAGGACGTGGACCCACTGAAGTTTGCCTATCACCACAATAGATCTATGGCAGATGCAATCTCAATGGCTCTTCACACGGCCTTAGACCACCCGGACAACACAAACACCTACGTCAGGATGCTGTTCATAGACTATAGCTCAGTGTTAAGCATATCATTCCCACAGTCCTGATCGATAAGCTACAGAAACTGGGCCTCTGTACCTCCCTCTGCAACTGTATCCTCGACTTCTTAACCAGAAGAACACAATCTGTGTAGATTGGTGATTATATCTCCTCCTTGCTGATGATCAACACCAGTGCACCTCAGGGGTGTGTGCTATACCTAGCCCACTGCTCTACTCGTTCTATCCATGATCGCGTGACTAGGTATAGCTCAAATACCATCGATAAACTTGCTGATGATAAAAGCAATGTTGGTAGAATCTCAGATGGAGATGACAGGGCATACAGGAGCAAGATACACCGGCTCGAGCAGCACTCTGCGTAAGTAAGATGAAAGAGCTAATAGTGAACTTCAGAAAAGGTAAGGCGAGGGAACACAAAGCAATTCTCATAGAGGGATCAGAAATAGAGAGGATGAAAAATTTCAGGTTCCTGGGTATCAGATTCTCTGAGGACCTAACCTGGTCCCAACATATTGATGCAGTTATAATGAAGGCAGTTAGGAGTATGAAGAAATTTGGTTGGTCACCTAAAACTCTGGAAACTTCTATAGATGTACTGTGGAGAGCATTCTGACAGGCTGCATCACTGTCTGGTTTGGGGGAGGTGGGGGAGCTACTGCACAGGGCTGAAAGAATCTACAGAAGGTTGTAAAATTAGTCGGCGCCATCTTGGGTACTAGCTTCCGTAGTATCCAAGACAGCTTCAAGGAGTGGTGCCTCAAAAAGGCAGCATCCATTATTAAGGACGCCCATCACCCAGGGCATGCCCTCTTCTCATTGTTGCCACCAGGTAGGAGGTACAGAAGCCTGAAGGCACACACTCAGTGATTCAAGAACAGCTTCTTTCCCTCAGCCATACAATTCCTAATTGGACATTGAATCCTTGAATATGATCTCACTTAATTCTTCATTGATTGACTTATTTTATTTATTTATTTATTCTTTCTATGTATTACATTGAACTGCTGCTGCTAAGTTAACAAGTTTCACGACACATGCCGACAATAAAAACCTGATTCTGATTAATTCTGAAAGCACAATATATGGCCGAAAACAAATTAAACCATAAGGGTGATGTACTCGAACCTCCCTGAGCACATTGGTTGTCTACCTTCAATACTAAGGGTGCAGGTCCAGTGAAGTATAGAAAGCTGTTGGTGGCACCATACCATTTTACTCTGATCTCCTGCATCTTACAGTCCCCAGCAAAGGCACTGTAGTTGAGATCATGATTCAAATATTAAAGATAGATGCATCAATGTTACACTATTCTTTAATTATTTTAATCATAGTTGAAGAATAGAAACGTGAAACAGTGAGAAACATGTTGAGAAATTTGCTGTGAATATTGGCCCTTTAAGACTTGTTCAGAGGCTTCCTGGTAATCATTAAGCAGGCAAGGCAGCATGTGGTGAGCACAAGACTGATTTCCAGTTTGATGTGTAGTTGCTTGGCAGCAGGGATCTCTGCAAGAAAGCATCAATATACTGTATACTTAACTAATGATTACTAACCCAATAATGTCTCTGGGAAGTGAACATGAAGAGAGATTATGAAGCAGAACCATGTCTATGTAATGTGATTTCTCCACCTTTGAATGAATGAACCCAAGCTCCATCTCCTCTCTTTTCTTTCCTTTATCAATCATGGGCTCTTCTCTCCTAGTTCATCACCCTTCTGCCACTCTGGGATGTCATCTCTCATTGCTCCCCTTTCAAAAACCATGACCCACCAAACACCAGCTCAAACATTCATTATTCTGCTCCAGCTTGACAACTGCGTATGTCCACAGCCTCCCCCTTTTTCAGACAGTCTTTGCATTCTCATGAGCACAATTTTTGGCCCTCGAGAAACTAAATTATTAGAGAGAAAATCTGAAACAGTTTGAAGTCTGATAGATTGGATGGAAAGCCATTTGTTCATTTAGTTTTATTTATTTAGATTTGTTACATATGGGCCTTATTCATTCCCATCAATATTGATTATATTTTCTTGGGTACACAGAAGCTGGGTTTTTGGCCCATCCAGTCCATGCTAGCTCAGACCAAATACATTTCCCCACTTACTCCCTCTCACGTGAACACAGGCAGAGTCAGGCCTCTCCCTCCACACACACCAGTTTTACCGTCAGCCACAGAAACAAGGGATAGGTGGTTTGATAGACAGGGCCATTTTACCTAACAGCTAACATGCCTTAGAGTTGTGGGAACAAACTGGAACATTTGAGGGAAGTCTACATGGTCACAAAGGAAAAAATCCACACAGACAGCACCCAAAGGTCAGGATTGAACCTGTACTGGTAGACCTTCTCTTGATGAGCTTCCAGTAAATGGAGTAAAAGTTCAGGTTGCCACTTCCCTCTCATCCCAGCCTCATTGACCATGTGGGTAACTTGGAGGAAAATTTACTCACCCTCCAGCACTATATTGTTCTATATTGCAGCACTTTCCAGCAAAGCATCACAATGCTCCATCAGCCAATCTCAACGGAGTCAGCAGGAAGTGTGCAGGAAATTTGTACTTACAGACCCCACTACCATGACTAGATAACCAGCCAGTATAAACCTTCACAGTCATCTTGAAGCGTCTCCAACCTGAACCATTAGCCCCGTTTTACTCTCCAGACATGTGGCCTGACCTGCTGTGTATTTCCAATATGTTTCATTTTGATTTAGGATTTCCAATATGTGCAGTTTTTTTGAGTGTATGATTTTCTAAATCTCCTGTTGTAGGTGTCAACATAACTTTCATATATGGCATCAAATTTACATCCTGTTAACAATTATCTAACATTTCAGAGCTTCCACCCAGTGCCAGCTGTTTTACATGCACCTACTCATTCCTTTCTCTCTCATAGCTGACGATGGCATTCAGCTTTGGCACAACAACAGCAGGTTGCCTGGGATAAGTGCCCCAGCATTACCTTTGTATATTGAACAAAGGAGAATTCAATCTTTGGAATTGCTTCTACAAAGTTCAAAGTAAATATATTATCGAAGTACATGTATGTCACCTTATACAACCCTGAGATACATTTTGAGGGCATACTCATTAACTCCAATAACCATAACAGAATTATTGAAAGACCGTAACAACAGGGCAGCCAACCTGTATGCAAAATATGACAAACTTTGCGAATACAAAAAGAAAGGGCAAAAAGAAATAATGATAATAATAAATAAATAAACAATAAATAAATACAGTGAACATGCGATGAAGAGTAGTTGAAAATGAGTCCATAGGTTGTGGGAACAGTTTAGTGATGGGGCAAGTGAAGTGGAGTGAAGTTATCTCCTGTGGCTCAGGAGCTTGATGGTTGAGGGTAATAACTGTTCCTGAACATGGTGGTGTGAGTCCTGAGACTCCTGCATCTTCTTTCTGATGATGGTAGAGATAAGAAAGCATGGTCTGGGTGGTGGGGATCCTTGATGATAGATGGCGCTCCAAGTAGATGTGCTCAGTGGCGGTGGCGACTTTACCCGTGATGGACTGGGCCATAGCCACTACTTTTTGAAGCATTTTCCATTCAAGGCCATTGGTGTTTCCATTCGGGGCCATTATGCAGCCATTCAAAATACTCTCCACACACACCTATAGAAATTTTAGATATCATGCCAAAACTTTGCAAACTAAGTAGTGTCACTGCCGTACTTTCTTCAGAGTTGCACTTACGTACTTGGCCCAGAACATGTCCTCTGAAATGATATTACTGAAGAATGTAAAGTTGCTGCCTCTCTCCACCTCTGATCCCAGATGAGGACAGACTCATGGACCTCCACTTACACTCTCCTTAAGTCAATAATCAGCTCCTTGGTTTTGCTGACGCTGAGTAACCGATTGTTGTTTGTGGCACAACTCAGCCAGAATTTCAATCTCCTTCCTAGATATGTTGATTCATAACCACCTTTGATTCAGCCTATGGCAGTGGTGTTATCAGCAAATGTAAAGTTGGCAATGGACCTGAGCTTAATCATACCAACATGGGTGTAAAGTGAGTAGAGCAATGGGCAAAGCACACAGCCTTCAGATGCACCTGTGCTGATGGCAATTGTGGAGGAGATTTTGTTGCCAATCTGAACTCACTGGGGTCAGCAAATGAGGAAATTGAGTATCCAATTATAATAGGAGGTGTTGAGGCCAAGGTCTTGAAGCTTATAGTTTGGTTTTGAGGGGATGATATAAATGAATTGCTGAGCAGTAGTTGATAAAAGTATCCTAATGTATGCATCTTTGCTGTCCAGATGACCCAGGGCTGAGTGAAGAGGCAATAAAATGGCATCTGCTGTTTACTTTTTGCACTGGTAGGCAAATTAGAGTGAATCCAAGTTGCTTCTCAAGTGGAAGTTGATACGTTTCATCACCAGCCTCTCAAAACACTTCATCACAGTGGATGTAAGTGCTACTGGATGGTATTCACTGAAGTATGTTACCATGTTTGTCTTAGGCACTGATATAGTTGTAGCCTAGTTGAAGTAGGTGGCTATTCAGACTGTCAAAGTGAAGATCTCAGTGAACTCTCCTGCCAGTTGATCAGCACAGATCAACTGATCAACAAGACAGCACTGTTCAACAAACGTTCTGCAGAAAAACTACAGATAAGGATGAATTACCTCTGACTAATCCACACTTTCAAATTCCATTTCCCTCTCATCCCACAATCTCATGATTGGCAAGATGGCCGCATAAACATGACTCTCTTATTTATCTCTCTTCCTTTTCTCATTCTATTATTCCAATGGTGGATCTAAGACTTGAAGCATTAACTCTGTTTCTCTTCCCACAGAAGCAGTCTGACCTGCCCACAATATCCACTAAAGTCAAAGTACATTTATTATCAAAGTATGTATACTATATACAACCTTGATATTCGTCTCCTTATAGGCAGCCACTAAACAAAGAAACCCAATAGAACCCATTAAAAAAGAGGACTGTCAAACACCCAATGTGCAGAGAAAATCTTGCAAAGAATAAAAGTAGCAACTAAATCTGAAGTTCATGAAAGTGAGTCCATAGATACAAAACTAGAAGTCGATGCAGGAGCCCATAAGTTGTAGGCCACTGCCTCAGTTTAGTGCAGAGACAAGTAAACCTCACGAACGGTGATATCAATTGGCTTGTCCCTTGCCTCCAGCCCCAACATTCTGATCTTTACAGTTTGGCCTGGTGCTTAAATCATCCAAACCTTGGGTCATTCCTTGCTCTTATACCCGGGCTCTGCTGCTTTGATACGCTCTCGGGCCTGGGCCATGCCATCTCAGTCGGCTTGTACACAACCTTTCCAATTTGTCCTGGCGCTTCAATTGATCAAACCTTGGGTCTTTCCTTGCTCTTGGGCTCATCCTTGACTCTGCCTCACCTCGGTTCTACCACATTGAATTGCCTCCAAGCCTGCTCCTGCAACGGCCAAACCCCGGTGCCTTGATTCAGCTCATACGTTCCACGCCACAACCATCCTGCACCTTCGAGACTTCAGTTCACACTGCAAAAATGCCAGTTCGCATGGCCGGTTCAGAAGCTCAACTCTGAAAGGGAAGTTATAGGCTATTGATTGCAGTGATCACTTACCAGAAAAAGTGTGATCAATAAAGTATTTAGCTTTTTTTTGTTGTATTTCCCACCAGCAAGTAGTTACTGAACTTCACCAGTGCCATCTTAAACTGGTTCTGTACCTTACTATCATCAGGCTCCTGAACCAGCCTCAACTCTAAACTAATTCCACAACTTACTTTCAAGGACTCTACAACTCAGCGCCATCTGAAACACCATTTCCTGTTTTTATCTTTATACGTGTTTGCTTTTAAATAGCTAAGAAATGCCTCGTGCTAAACAAGAGTGACTGTGGAATGGGTGGGCTGTGGGAACCACTAGAAATTCAGGTGCTGGACACAATGATTATTGATGAGGCCCATCAATTTTTCATTGCATGAATACTTAAACCACCCACTGCCAATTTCATGTGAATTGCTACGGCACTATCCAAATTAATGATTCCCATGATGGGCAGCAGAGATGGGAGTTATATGTTAGTACATCATTCTGAAAGCGTTTTGCCAATCAAAGTGCTGAGAGCAGTCGTGGTAATGAGCTCAGTTTCTCACACTCTGCCAACTTGAAGCAATTTTTACCCACCTCACAAGAATGATCACAGGTGGCATGGACGTGTAAAGGCTTTTGTGCAGATGCATCCCTTTAATTATTGATGCTTAAGTGTTTGAAGCTCTAAAATCTGATATTATCTGCGGTTCCCATTTCTACTTCCTTTCTATCTTTGCTTCGCTGGCTAGAATGTATCATGTAATGTCTCATTAATGCAGAATATTGGTTATATACTTGCAAAAAGCTCCATTCTGACCTTTAATTAACTCCAGGATCTGCATCTCAGAACGCTTGCAATGTCAGTAATTTCAAGAATATTAACGTAACACTTTGTATCCATTCAGAAGCATACACTGTAGCACAGTAATTAGATTGATAAGCATTTGTTTTAATTCACAAGTTACAATTAAGGGAGATGTAATCCATTTGGAAGACTCTTCTGGGTGAAACTTCATCAATTGGCTAATTGTCCCATGCATCTCTTCACTAAATTAACATCAACATGTAGAATGTTTCCCATGCACGTCACATTTCTTCCCTTACTGGACACAAGTTGTTCAGCTTCTGACCTTTGTAAGCAGTCGCAATACAACTCATAGTTCACCACACTACTCTGTTGGGCATACGCTTATCAAAAGTGATAATCTTCAGACACAGGAAGATCTGACAGAGTTGCTTCAGAACTGACAATATGCTGCTCAATCACCTTCAAATGACCACAAACTAACAGCGAAAGATTTTTGAAAATTCAGTTGTAAAGATAGAATCTCTGCGGTGACTTTGTTGACAATTCTTTATAACTGGGCATGTCATGACCTGATTAGCCAAGCAGAAGGGTAGATCTTCAGCCACGAAGCAAAGAAAACCTTCTGCGAAGAGACTACTCCCACAGAGTATTCAGAGACATCACACCCCGCCTTGACCTCACTGATAGACTGGAAGGTTCAAGAGACAACTGCAAGTTTGCAGGGCAGTTTTTCTCCTGTCTGGACTGCCTACTGTGTGGAGACCAAATCAGCTTCCTTGGATGGGAATGTTTTCAAAGACCCATGAATGATCACTGCCATATCTCACAATTTGTTGCCCGTTGCCATATCAGGGTAGCTGCCTGGGCATTGCATGTGCAAATAAACGATTTCATCAACTTAGATTTCAGTGAGACAACTCAAGCACTTGGATTTGCTAACACTTCTGGTGTTTGCAGAAGTGCAGATAACCATTGACTGTTCATGTGTTTATGAAGTCTCCTATTAATTGTGTGGACATCTGTACAAAGTCAGGGTTTCTATCTCTCAATACTTAGATAACTGCCAATTCCAACAAAAACTCTTCCACCCATTAATCCATCCCACTACCACTACATACGCATTACCTAGCATCACTCTATGTACATATAATCAGTCTATTATTAGGTACCTCCTGTGCCTAATAATGTGACCACTGAGCATATGTTTCTGGTCTTCTGCATTTGTAAGACATCCTCTTTGAGGTCCGACATGCTGTGCATTCAGAACTACTCGTCTGCAATGGGTTTTGTAATGGGTGATGATTTGAGTTGCTGTCACCTTCCTGCCAGCTTGATCCAGTCTGGCCATTCTCCTCTGACCTCTCTCATTTGTGTCCATTGAACTACCACTCACTGGATGATTTTGTTTTTTTTTGTACCATTCTCTGTAAACTCTAGAGGAAGTTGTGCATGAAAATCCCAGCAGATCAGCAGTTTCTGAGATTCTCAAATCAACCCATCTGGCGGTAAAGTTACTTAGATCACATTCACTACCCATTCTGACATTTGGTGTGAACAACAACTGAACCTCTTGACCATGTCTGCATGCTTTTATGCATTGAGTTGCTGTCACATGATTGGCTAATTGCATAAATGAGCAACAACTGAACCTCTTGACCATGTCTGCATGCTTTTAAACGGGCAGTAGTAAAGGTGTGCCTAATAGAGTAGTCACTGAATGTAAATAATGGCTACTTGTATATTATGTTCTATAGGATGCTGCTTCAGAACTACAGTAACAATCATTTTGTTCTCCTTTACACTTGTGCACTAAAGAAAGACAATAAAACAATCAGGAATCTTGAAATACTGTCATATGATCTCTCAGTTATCCGACCATTTATATTCTCCAACAGTATGGAATTTGGGCTCGACTATGATGAGGGACAATGGCCAGTCCAGTATAACTTGTTTAAACCTACTTTTGAATGATCTGCCTTTGCTCTAAAGTCAGAATGCATCCTGTACACTGCTTTAACCATCATGATCAAGTTGCAGGTAGACTTTCAGTGCATTGCATTTTGTCAGCTGATACTCACTTATGCTAAGCATTCTGCTATTATCATTTTAGGCTTTCAAAATGGTGTAATATATGCTGATTAGATTTTATATGACAGCACTGAAATGTATTTATAAAGTAGTGACCCTGCTTCTGTATAGCTAGGACCCTGACATAGTTTCATGATAGGAAGCACTCACCATATTTAAAATGTGAAATTCATTTATCATCCTGTTCTCCTGGGTGTCCCTTTTCCCTTACAGAAGGGCTCGCTATGACATTGAAGTAGCACACTGCATATCTTTAACATAACACGAGGATATTCCTGCATTATTCTTCATTTGAATATATATTTGAAATCACTGAGACTGAAGCATCCAGATGACATATGATGGAGTACTGTCAAAAGCTGTCCGTCACCTGAGAAGTCTGAAGTTATTGCTAGGCTGCCGACTCAGATTATATTTTCTCTACTTGACAGTGATAGATTCTAATAAGGAATAGGGTTCACTAGGCTTCTAAGCTCCACTGTTTCAATCAGCAGCTACATCCTCAATAATCTGCTGTTTCTGCGAAGTCACAAAAATAGTTGATGCAACAAATTAAAGGACTTAATCATGTGATTGCAAATCCCACTTCACAGTGCCACCAAATTATAATTATTAAACAAAACTGAGCTCAGCACACATGCTGTAAGCAATCTGTGATTATGAAGGGTTTTCAATCAATTGCATCCTCATTAGAAACTCCAAGCTTTGGGAACAGAGCTTCTGTAGTGGCATCATTTTCTCTGGTGGTCAATAATACTGGTGCATGTTTATGAACAGCTCACCTGTCAACCTTCTGTGTTATCACAGGAGGAGTGAAATTGTGTGACCCAGATAAGTAGAGAAATTAATGTAAAAAATTGTAAATTTGGCTGATGCAAAATGCAAGAAAGCATCGTGCGCTACGCCAATATGTGAATGAAGCATCAAGGTTGTTAAGCAAATGAGATATTATTTGTGTTATAAGATGCAGCATATGTAAAACACCTTGTAGCAGACACAAATTCCTTCATTAGGATGCTCCTGAAGTATAATGCATGCTGAAAGTATCTGTCAACCAGCAATGAGGTTAAAGATTTTTGCCATTGGTTGTACCATACTCTCTATGGGACAGTCACGAGACACCAGCAGAATTAGTAAGTGGAATGACCCACCTCTTTCAGCACTGGTTTTACAGCAGCCCTGATGACAGTTGAGTAATTATTCTTAACAATCCACTAATCATCCTGGAACAGTTTCCTGCTGAGCTGCAGATTTTAGCCTCTGGAGAACAGCAATCACAGGCTGTCCCTTGCACTGTGGCAGTCCATTATAGCCTCTTGTAGCATTCAGGGCCAGGCTAATTAGTAGCGACTTACAAAATTATCAGCTAGAAACTAATCACTCACAATATGCTCCTCAAATTACTCTTGAAGACTACATAGGGCTCCAAGGAATTAAATTCTGCACAAATAGATTGGAGGATGAGTGTTGAAAATTGGAGGATGTTTGGCTTATTGCTTTGTAGTATTCTAACAGATTATAAGCTGCCCCCTTTAAGAATCGTTTTGTCACTACCAATACTCTCTTTCTCAGATACATCCCCAGATTATAGTACACAATAGGCAGTTAGTTTTCATTTGCAAGCAATTGCGTTTGATGTCTCCAAAAGTCTGTGAAATCCAAATCTGGATTAAATATCATTTTTTATACAGTAGAACATTATTTCAGAATGGGAGGAAAACGGCTACAGTTTGGTCAACGGTTACCACCGATACAAGCCTATACAGACGATATAACAATACTGACGACAACTGTCCCCTGCACCAAGAGACGTCTGGAAAAGCTTCACCACAACATCACATGGGCGAGGATGAAGATCAAGCTCAGCAAGTGCAGAAGCATCTCCATTGTCAAAGGTCAAGTCACAGATCAAAGATTTCATATTGATGGAACACCTGTCCCAACTGTGTCAGAAATACCAGTGAAGAGCTTGGATCGATGCTAAGCTCAAGGACACCGAGCAGTTTTAACAACTCAAAAAGGATATCATCATGTACATAGCTCGCATCAACAAGACCTGGCTGCCAGGTAAACTCAAGCTGTGGTGCTTCCAGTTCCATACATACCCAAAACTCTCATGGCCTTTAACAGTGTATGAAATCCCCATTAACTAGGTAGAAAAGCTCGAAAGAGTGATCAGCACACACGTGAAACAGTGGCTTGGACTTCCACGATGCTTAAGTCCTGTTGGACTGTACGAGAACGGCAAATTGCAAGCCTTGTGGAAGAATTCAAATGCACCATAGCAAGGTTGGTCATGACCCTCACTGAATCGGAAGACACTGTCATTTGAACAGCGGCCCCCCGTGTGGCAATGGGTAGGAAGTGGACCCCATCTGAAGCCGTTCAGAGTGCCAAGTCTGCTCTTTGTTTCAGGGGTGTGGTTGGTCAAGTCCAACTTGGGAGAGCTGGGCTCAGGCTTGTCCCAAAGGCTCCTCAATGGCAAAAAGCAACATCAATGCAGAAGAGATGGCTCGTAATGGAGGAGGTGAGAAGACAGGAGGAGGCAGATGACACGCCAGGGCCATCTCAATGGCTAAGCAGGGCCAATGGACTAATTGGGAGAGCCTGGAAAAGAGGAAATTCAGCCGGCATACCATCTGGGAGATGGAGGGATCTTGGCTGAGTTTTGTCATCACAGCCACTTATGATCTCCTACCCACACCCCAGAACCTGTATCAGTGGTGGGGAGAAGACCCCGCTTGCTCTCTTTGTCAAGCATCTGGATCACTAAGGCACATTTTAACAGGATGCACCATGAGCCTCAGCCAAGGGCGGTATACTTGGCAGCATAACCAAGTTCTCAGACAGCTGGCATCAATCTTGGAACAGAGGCGGATTACCATAAATGTTCTCCCACAAACATCGGTAAGAAATGTTCATATCACGCGACTTGTATCAGTAGGCCAACCTCCAGAGCACCATGTAACATCAGGTTGTTCGGGATTGGAAAATGGACATTGGATTTGGGAAAAAAGCTTGTGTTTCCCCCAGACGTTGTGGCTACAACACTCTGGCTAGACATGGTCCTGTGGTCCACAACAGCCAAGCATATGTTGTGGAACTGACAGTACCATGGGAAGATGGTGTTGAAGAAGCTTATGAAAGGAAAAAGACCAAGTACTCTGAACTGGCAATTGAAGCTGCCCAGAACGACTGGAAGACCAAGATTTTCCCTGAAGAAGGAGGATGCAGGGGATTTGTGGCTACATCTATTGAAGAAGATGGGGGTGAGGGGTTATTCACTCCAACAAGCAATCAAGTCCTTGTCAAATGCAGCAGAAGAAAGCAGTAATTGCATTTGGATTAAAAGGAAAGACAACAACTGTGCTGCAAGATGAAGACAGGAGGGTATGGAACTGAGGGGGGTATATCTGGGACACCAGGTAGCACTGTTGAGCCCTCTGGAGATGTCGTGGGCTTATCAACAAAATGTCAAAGAAGGAGGGTGCCTACCTGATGATCCTGATGATGTAGCTACCCTCCTCGTCACCACTCCAAGCCCACTGCCAACTTCAAGTGCCGACTTATCATAGGGATTGAAACATCAAGTCCTAATAGCTCTACTATCCCTGACTTCTGTTACCTTTTTAAAAGCATATATCATATTTAACAAATCTGCAATGACGCAATTTCTAGGACTTTAGACATTACAGGATATTATCTGCTGACTGTAGATGCAATGGATGCCTACAAAATTTAATACACTTTTTTGGCATATTGGCAATTCAACATTGTTTGATATATTGACATCAATGGTTCTGCGGTGGAAGGGTGAATAGCTTTAAGTTCCTCAGCATACATATTGAGGGTCTCATGCGGTCTGTGTGGTGGAAAAAGCACAATGCTTCTTTCACCTCAGACGGTTGAAGAAGCTTGGTGTGGGCCCCCAAATCCCAAGGACCTTCTATAGGGGCACAATTGAGAGCACCCTGACTGGCTGTATCACTGTCTGCTGTGGGAACTGTACTTCCCTCAATCACAGGACTCTGCAGAGAGTGGTGTGGACAGCCCAGTGCATCGGTAGTTGTGAACTTCCTACTATTCAGGACATTTACAAAGACAGGTGTGTAAAAAGGGCCCGAAGGATCATTGGGGACCTGAGTCACTCCAACCACAAACTGTTCTAGTTGCTACCATCTGGGAAATAGTACCACAGCATAAAAGCCAGGACCAACAGACTCTGTGACAGCTTCTTCCACCAGGCCATCAAACTGATTAATTCACACTATAAATTATGATAAGTAGCACATTGCATATTTAGACAAAGACATAACATAAAGATTTTTACTCCACATGTACATGAAGGATGTAAGAAATAAAGTCAATTCAATTCAGTTCAGTTCAAGAAGTACACAGTTCAATGCATTTCAACGTTGTCTACTACAAAGTCCTTGGAGGGTACGGGTCCTCCCTGGATAAAGTTGAGTTTGCCGTAAGTCAGAAAATACACAAAAATCACTTAATATATCTGCACCCCCACTACACTGTAATGAATGGCATCAAAAACACATAATACTAAAGAACAGCACACAAAATAGAGAGAGATAAGAAATCAGTTTCGTCATACATTGGAACTGGTGTATCAGAATTTTAAATTTAATGATACTATAGGAGCACATTTGTATGAATGGGTGTCCATAAGTTTGGCACTTATAACTTGGGGTTGCTCTGTACTCTTCTATTTTAGTCAAGTAAAGATCCTGGATCCAAACTATACATAAGAAATAAGACATACAGTAGCTGCATGTTGACTGTTCCATCCTACAAAAAATAAACTGAAATGTAAAACATCCCATTCGTGTTAGCAGGGAGCATTAATAAGTCAGAGCCTAGTAATGAAGTCAAAACTTTTGCCCGTGTGCACAACCATGAATTTAAAATTGATCTTTTCTCTTACATTCGTACACTGCAAAGCCGTAGGGTTTGACTTTTTCCATCACAAATTGTAAAAAATATTTTTCTTTGACTGTAAAAAGCTCGTGCAATTAGCAGTTAATCATAGGATCTTTTCTCATGGACAAAAGAAGTAGTAATCTTTATGAAGGTTGATGAATCGGGATCTTCAACTCCTGTTGAGAGTCAGTTCATGGTAGTGCAATCACTTGAGTTGAGTGTACTCTTCTCCAAAAGGGTTGTCTATTGGTGGTTTCTCTATTGGTTGGATCATTCATTGTCTGAGGGGGAACAACCCCCTTAACCTTACTGTCATGGGTGACCCTATCAGGAGCTAAGCACCAGATATCTAAATTTCAGACACCATTACTCTTGGGGTCTCAGGAACTCATACGTCTCTCCGAAACAAACCTGAAGGTCAATATTTATATTGTTACATATTCATGAACATATAGGGTAAGATATGTTTTTAGAAGTTGGTGTTTTCTAATATGTTGAAGAACTCCACTAAATCGCAAAGAAACCTGAGACAAAATTTCTGATTTTGTTCCAGATCTTGCCGGTCAATGCTTTGACTCCAAATGGAATTATTAGTTATTAATCAATTGTAAGGAAAAGTGTCTGTGACTGTGAAATGAAATATGGAAGCACAACCATTGCTCCACAGCAGGTGAATAAATATATACATAATTTGAATATACTCCATAATTTGTACTTCATTGTCCTCTTGTCCTCAAATCTGAAAACTTCATTGACTTCATAAGTCAAAACAGCATGCAGTAGTACTGCTCATTCATCAACCATTCCTACAATCTCTTCCATTCTTAAGAAATTGTATTGTAAACCATTGCTTCATGAAGGTTCTGATGACAGTGAATGAAAGGGTTAATGTATAAGGAGCGTTTGATGGCTCGGGGGCCTGTACTGACTAGAGTTTAGAAGAATGAAGGAGGCATCTCATTGAAATCTATCGAACATTGACAGGTATAGCAAGAGTGGATGTAGAGTGGTTGTTTCCAGTAGTGGCATAGTCACAGAATAGAAGGACATTCTTTTAGAACAGAGATGAGGAGAAATTTCTTTCGCCAGAGAGGAGACGATCTGTGGAATCCATTGCCACAGACGCCTCTGGAGGTCAAGTCATAAATATATTTAAAGTTGAGGTTGAAAGTCCTAAATGAGATTGCAGGACTCATTAAACATTTCTTTCAATTATTTTCATTTCTGTGGCCTTATTCAGATTTTTGCATTTTAAAATATTGAACTATGTTGTGTGATTGGACTCAAGTAATTAAATCACTCTTAATAAATATTGCCTTCTTTGACCAAGGGAGAATAAATAGTCTGAATTGTGAATGAATTACTATTGTCAGTATAAATGTGGCAATCTTTTTATAAGGATGTCAGAGTTACAGGGAAATAAGTCAGGGCTAAGGGGTTGAGGGGGCGAAATAAATCAGATATAACTGAATGGTGGAGTAGACTCGCTGAGCCGATCACCCAATTCTGCTTCAATTTCTTATGGTCTTAAGGATAGATGGTCCTATTCATCTTTGCCTTAAACACACCCAATGATTTGCCCTTTACTGCCCTCTGTAACAATGAATTCCATTAATTTGCCCCCCTCAGGCTGAAGAACATCCATCACATCTAAGTTGTAAAGGGATGTCCCTTTATTTTGAGGCTGTGCCCTCAGATCCCAGTTAGTCCGATTCCCTGGGCTTACACCAAAGACTGCAATTTATTTAAATCATTTCAGGCTGTGCATTCCAAATGAGAATAACATCAGCATTCCACTTTCTTTCCTCATTGTCTCGAATACCATAGCAAGGATTTGCTATAATTGCACTAGCCACTGAATACGACTGCCCTGTCTTTCTTTATGATGTAGAAAAAAGCCATTTTGGTCCATTGAGTCCATGCCAGGTCTTAGAGGCAATGCATTCCACAGCAATTTCCCTTGTAACGTATTTTCCCCGCAATCCCATCAATTCCCCTGAGCTTCTACCACTCAGCTGCATACTGCCGGTTAACCTACTTTGGGATATGGAACGAAATTGGAGCACCCTGCGAACGCGAAGTGGCCAGTATTATATCCGGTTAGGATTGTATCCGGGTCTATGGAGCTGTAAGCAGCAGCTGCTAGCTGCGCCACTGTGCATGAATAAATAACCAGTGCTGCAGAAAAATTTAGCTTCATTTTAACAGTCTGAAGTTCTGCCATTTTATCTTCTTTTTGCTCAGCCACAATGCAATGTAGAAACTGCTACTCTCAAGTAATGAAAACAAATTGCTGGAGGAAGTCAACAGAAAAGGCAGCATCTGAAGAGGCAGAGTGATAGTCGACATTTGGCATCAATATCCTGAATTAGGACTTGATGGCAGAAGCTGAAAGCCAACAATATATATATTTATACACACACACACATATATATATATATATATATATAAAACCTGATATATTTAGTTTTTTTTTCTTTCCCACCCCTTTTTTTCTTTCTCTCTCTGCCAGTTCTCCATCTTCCTCTGGTGTTCCCCTCCCCCTTTCTTTCTCCCTAGGCCTCCCGTCCCATGATCCTTTCCCTTCTCCAGCTCTGCATCCCTTTTGCCAATCACCTTTCCAGTTCTCAGCTTCACCCGACCCCCTCCGGTCTTCTCCAATCATTTCGCATTTTCCCCTACCCTCCTACTTTCAAATCTCTTACTACCTTTCCTTTCAGTTAGTCCTGACGAAGGGTCTCGGCCCAAAACATCGACTGTGCTTCTCCCTATAGATGCTGCTTGGCCTGCTGTGTTCCACCAGCATTTTGTGTGTGAAGCCAACAATGTGTTTTTATTCAACAAGATGTCCAATTAACCTATCAGGCTCCCAGAAGTTGAAATCGGCATAGATAAGGTCAGTTTTTCCCAGGTTATGAGAATCTAAAATCAGAGGGCACAGGTTAAGGTGAGAGGAAGAAGATTTAAAAGAGATCTGAGGGGCAATTTTATTGTACCGAAGCTAGTAGCTACATGGAAAGGGATACCAGAGGAAGTAGTTTCAAAAACATTTAGACACATATGTGGATAGAAAATGTTTAGAGGGATATGGGCCAAACGTAAGGAAATGGGATTGGCTCAAGTAAACGACCTGGTTAGCTAGGACAAGCTGAAGAGCTTATTTCCATGTTGTATAACTCCATGTCTCTAATTGGAATTGGTAAAGAGATATATTGTGTAATGCAGAGTGCAGGAGAAGAGGAAAGAGCATGCGTTAATAACTGGCTTATACGTGACCAAAATATAGTTGCTGCTATTTGCAGCTGCTCTGACTAAGAGTGCTCTCTTTTCTAGTCTTGGTCAGAGAAGAATTGATATGAAATAAATAAATCTTGGGCAGCTTGACAGATTTAAAATGATTCAGGAAAATCACACAAAAGGTGACTTTCTAATGTAGAGGGAAGACTTGCCCAGGGAGGTGTGTGATGTTTGAAAGAACGAGTTTATAAACTTATTACACAACAAAATGGAAAGTAATGTCCTGCAGGCTTTTTTTTATTGTGAACAGGAAGAAAATATTGGCAGAATGGATCACCTGTCCATTGTTCAATCTGGGTAATTCTAACATCAAATTAATCAGGATCCATAACTGGTGTGTGTTCTTGTCGTCCACCGAATGCTTAGATACTGAAGATGAAGAGTTAGAGCAGACCGGGGTATAATCGACAGCCACTATACCAGAAATTCCCAGCAAATTAAAAATTACTCTGTGAATGTGTCAATTATAATTTTCTGAAATACAGAACTGCCATTTCAAAAGTAATAAATGTAAGAATGAACATTTATTATAATCAAATACTTCTAAACAACTGTTCATAGTTAAGTCATAATAGAATACTAACTATAATAGAATCAATGAAAGTTCACACCAACTTGGGTGTTCAACCAGTCTTCAAATACAAAAATAATGATGATGATGATGATGATAATAATAATAAACAAACAAACAATAAATATTGAGAACATGAAATCAAGAATCCTTAAAAGTGAGTCCGTAGATCATGGGAACATCTCAATAGTGGAGCAACTTAAGTTGAGTGACCTTATCTCCATTGGTTCAAGAGCCTGATGGTTGATAGGCAATAACTGTTCCTGAACCTGATGGTGTGAGTCCAGAAGCTTCTGTGCTTTATTCTTGATAGCAGCAGCAAGAAGAGAGCAGGTCCTGGGAGTTGGAGGTCTCTGAAGATGGAAGGTTCAAGGTTTAAGGTTAATTTTATTGTCAAAATATGCATGTAGCGTATACCTCTGATATTTGTCTTCTCTAGATAGTCATGAAATACCATGACAAAGTAAAAGAAACAAAACATGCAGACCCCAGAATCCCTGACACCTCCCTGCAGAAAACGAACAGTGACAGCAACAATCCCTGACCCTCTCCTCCACAGAAAAAAAACAGCAACAATACAATCCCCAGACCCATTCCACAGAAAAAGAACAGCGACAGCAAACAATCCCTGACACCCTTCTCCGCAGAGGAAAAGAGCAGCAAGCCAATCCCTGACACCCTCCCTCACAGAATAAAATAGCAACAATCACAATTCCCGACCCCTTCGCTGCAGGAAAAGAACACCAACAATACAATCAGCGACCTCGTCCCCGCAGGAAAAGAACATCCACAGCAACAATCCCTGACCCCTCCTCCACAGAAAAACAGCAACAGTACCATCGCCCATCCCGGATAAAAATGGGTACCAACCCCCCCACTCACAAAAAAGAACAGCACAGCAAAAACCCTCTACCCGCGCCCCCCACCACACAAAGAACTTACAGATCAGCCACAAGCGAGAAAATGGCAAAAGACTGAAGGAGACCAATGTAAAGTACAGTCCAGTCACATAAATCTCAGAACATCAAACAGTCCTTCTGTGATTTAGAACTCATGCCTGAATGGCAGCCTCTGCTGAGAGTGACTGCTGACCATCTGGCCCTGTCGGGAGCGATCGCTGACCTTCTGGTCCCACTCGGAGCGATCACTGACCTTCTGGCCCCATTGGGAGTAATCACCGACCCTTTGGACAAGTTTGGAGCACTCACTGACTGGGTCCAAACACCGCTGTCCTGGGGGCCCCTGTTGGGAACGCTCGCTGACCGGGACCGAATGCCTTCACCTCAATTTTTCAGTCTCCGTCACTGCTTTGAGACGGAGTCATTCACAACCCTGCGTCCTGTCTTTTTCCACGAGCCAGCTTGTGTTTTCGATCCTTTTCAGGCTCTCGTCTCTGATCTCCACGACGCAGATCTCCTCTGATCCTTCAATCGATATCCAAACTGTACATCACAGGTGCTGACAGTTTCCCTAACACAAACAGTACAAAAAGAACAAGCAGCAGGCGTAGAAAAAGGGAAATAATTAAAAAGGTTTGCTATCGGAAAGATGTCACCCAAGGAATCGTAGTTCACTGGTACCATCTCACTGGAAGATGGATGCTGCTTTCCTGTAACAATGCTCTGTGTCAATGTGCTCAATGGTGAGGTGGGCTTTACGGGTGATGGACTGGGTTGTATCCATTACTTCTTGTAGAATTTTCTGTTAAAGGGCATTGGTGTTTCCATACCAGGCTGTGATGTAGCCAGTCAATATACTCTCTACAAGTTCGTCAAAGTTTTAGATATCATGCTGAATTTTCACAAACTCCTAAGGAAGTAGAGGTGCTGCTGTGCTTTCATTGTAATTGCGCTTACTTGTTGGGTCCAGGACATGTCCTCCAAAATAATAACACCAAGGAATTGAAAGTTTCTGACCCTCTCCACCTCTGATCCTCTGATGAGGACCTCTGGTTTCCTCCTCCTGAATTCAATAATCAGCTCCTTGGTCTTGCTGGCATTGAGTCAGAGATTGTTGTTATGGCCAGATATTCAGTTTCCCTCCTATGTGCTAATTCATCCCCACCATTGATTTGGTCCATGACGGAGGGCAAACCTGATTATGACGTTGGGGCAGTGCTTAGCCACACAGTTGTAAATGTGAAGTGAGTAGAGCAGGGGTTGAAGTACACAGCCTTGTGGTGCACGTGTTGATGGAGATCATGAAGGAGATGCTGTTGCTGAACCAAACCAACTGAGGTCTTCAAGTTAGGAAATGGAGGAACCAATTCCTCAAGTAGGCATTGAGGCCAAGGTCTTATTAATTAGCTTAGAGGGGATGATGATATTGAATGTCGAGCTATAGTCGATAAAGAACATCCTGATGTTTGTACCTTTGCTGTCCAGATGTTCCAGTGTTGAGTGAAGAGACAATGAAATGGCATCTGCTGTGGGCTTGTTGGAGCAGATCCAAGTCACTTCTCAGGCAGGAGTTTCATCATCCGCCACTCAAAACACTTCACCAACGTGGATGTAAGTGCTACTTGAAGCTGCTTTCCACGTTCTTCTTTGGCACTGGTGTAATTGAAGCTTGCTTGAACCAGACTGCCAAAGTGAGAAGTTAAAGATATTGTTGAACACTCCAGCCAGTTGATCAGCAGAGATCTTTAGTGCTTGGCCAGGAACTCTGTATGAGCTGGATGTTTTTCATTGGTTCAGCCTCCTGAAGTCTGAGTGCACGTCAGCCTCTGATATTGAAATCACAAGATATTCGGGGCTGTGGGAGTTTGTGGTGGTTTCTCCATGTTTGGCGGTCAAAGCGAGCACAGAAGGCATTGAGCTCACCTGGAAGCGAAGCCCTGTTGTCACCTATGCTACTTGATGTAACTTTATAAGAGGTGATAGTTTTCAAGCCCTGCAACAGCAGTCAAGCCTCCTTCATTGGTTCAGGTTTCATCCTGAATTGTCACTTTGCCCCTGAGGTGACTTTCCAGACATGGCAACTGGACCTCTTGTAACTTTGTTGAACACCAGACTTGAATGCCTCTGATCTGACCCTCAGCAGATTGTGGAACTTATGGTTCATCCAGGCCTGACTGTGGAGGACTCGGAATGACTTTGTGGGGTCACACTCGTCTACAAGTGTTTTAATAAAGTCCATGACAACCATGGTGTATTCATTCAGGTCCCCAGATGAGTTCACTGAGAACACACCCCAGTCCACTGACCTGAAGCAATCCCGTAGCCACTCCTCTGCCTCACTGCGTCCTAATTTCACCAATGAATCATGTGAAATTATGCCAGATGATATTTCATTATTTACAAGGGGTCAGCATGTGAAATATGTAGGTAGATAGAAAGGAATTGATCTTGAAGGAAATTACAGTGTCACAGTGGGATTACAAGTGCACAGATATACAAATATTAGAAGAGAAGGAAGAAATAATAAAAAATAAGTTCCCTCAAACAGTCTAGTGGGGGGGAGGGGAGGTTCATCACTTCCCTGGCTGTAGGTTGCTTCATTATAGAGCCCAATGACCAAGGGTAAGAATGACCTCATATAACGCTCTTTGGAGCAGTACAGTTGTCTTAGTCTGTTACTAGAAGTGCTCATCTGTTCAGCCAAGGTGGCATGCAGAGGGTGAGAAACATCGTCCAGAATTGCCAGGCTTATCTGTAGGGTCCTTTGTTCTACCACAGCCTCCAATGAGTCCAGTTTGACTCCTATAACAGAGCCAGCCTTTCTAATCAGTTTATTGAGCCGTGTTGATGCCATTGCCCCACCACACCACTGTACAGAAGACTGCACTGGGCACAGACTGGTAGAACATATGAAGGAGAGGCCTGCATACTCCAAAGGACCTCAGTCTCCTCAAGAAGTAGAGGTAAATCTGGCCCTTTTTGTACAGAGCCTCTGTGTTGGTGCCCCACTTAAGTCTGTCTTCCAGGTGCAACCCCAGGTACTTGTAGGTCCTCACCACATCCACATTCTCACATCAGTAGTAACAAGGAGCAGTGCAGGCTGAGTCTTCTTAAAGTGCATCACCATCTCCATTGTCTTATTGTGAGATATGTGAGATTCAAGTTTACTAATTAATTCATTTCACTACAATTTTGAATGCTACAAATGACAATTAAAAGGAACCTACATAATGATTATACAGCATGCAGTTTTATGTCCAGATTAAATTTATGCTTGGCCGTTGCAGTGACATAACACCTGGGCTTGTGCTCTTGTCAAGATTGTTATCCAGTTCATATGATTGCCATTGAATTGCAATCACAACAAGTACTCAAAGAGCTGTTACTAAAAAGAATTCTATTTATTTCATGTTGAAAACTTTATTCCGTGAACTGAAGGATGATATTGAATTTTCTAGAGGAAACAAAAATAAAAGTGACCTCAGCTGTTTAATTGGTAGTGGGATGGAATGCCTGTTTGATGAATACACCATTTCCAATTACTTAAATCCACTTCAAAACAGGGACTTTTTTCATTTTTATTAAGCATTTATCTATGTCAAACACATGTGAAAATGTGGTAGAACATAAATATTTATATGTATATTGGCAGCATGTGGGTGGCTCTGGCAAGGACTATACTTAATTCCTTTAAGGATGTGTGATGAGCCTCTTCATACATTCCTTTGGTGAATATACTCCCATTGTGACTTTGAGGAAAACGTTTTCCAGGATGGCAGAGCAGCATGCAGTGGTGAAGTTCCCATGCAAATAATGTCCATTTGAAACACTGCAGACACTGCATACCAGTGATTCAATGAATGGATGTTGTTCGATCTGAAGATGATATTATCCAGGCGGTCCTTTGCGAACAAGAATGAGGCATAAATCTTGTGGTTACAGCTGTTATGAGATGTTCATAACTAAGAAATAACAAGAAGGTGCTGAGAATAAGTAACTAATTCTAACTAACCAACTCCCTCTAGCACAGAACCTGCCTCGTGGTTTTTCTTTATAATGAAAATTGGTTCAAATTGGACAGGTGAGAGATCTTCTCTGATAAGAGGAGCCTGGCGGAGTTTCAAGATGGCGACGTAAACATCTGCCTTTTAGGCGCTCTTCATCTTTTCAACTATAATCACCCCTTAATCAAATCTTATCGAACTTAATCCTATGGGTTGATACTTATGATTAACTTTTTTTTTCTGAAACAATATTTGATCTAATCTTGTCAAACTTAAAATGGCTACAAGCAAGAAATCGTCTAAGGATCCTTTATCCATCGACGCAATTTCTAATCTTTTGGATACTAAACTTGCAAGTTTGGAAAGTAAAATGGAAAGTAAAGCAACAAGTCTGGAAAGTAAACTGGCAAGTTTGGAAAATAAGCTTACCACGAAAATGTCCGAACTTGAAGGAGTTGTTAGATCGCTTGATACTAAGCTTCAATCGCAGGCAGCAGATATTCAGCGGCATGAAGATAAGATCATGACTCTTGAAAAATTAATTTGTGAAAAAATACGTATCATTGAAGCGTTGGAGAAGAAGGTACACTCGACTACTAAAACAGTAGATCAGTATAAGTTTAAAATTACCGATCTTGAGAACCGATCTCGCAGACAGAATTTGCGAATCATCGGGCTCCCCGAAAAAGTTGAGTCCGGTGATTTAACTGAATTTTTCTCTAACTTGTTGTGGGAAATTTTCGGTGATGAAGGTTTGCATGCTAAACCTGTTATCGATCGTGCTCACAGAGTTGCGAGATTTTCGGCTGCGAAAGACAAACCACGAGCTGTGATTGTTCGCCTTCATTATCCTCGGGAGAAAGAGCTTTTAATTCGATTAGCTTGTCAAAAAGGTATGATTTCTCACAAAAACAATACGTTTCGTATTGTTGAAGATTATTCATTTGAGGTAATGAAAGTGAGAATCGCTTTTAAACCGGTGATGGCAGAGATTCATTCGATTGGACTTAAACAAGCTTAAAGATACCCAGCGAATCTCAGAATTACGTTGAATGACAACAGTCAGCAATTTTTTAACACTCCGGAAGAAGCGAAGAAATTCGTCGAAGAATATCGATCTTCTAGTGCAAGCTGAACTATGTGTTATGTTGAAGATTTCTTGGAGAGAAGATGCCATTTCATTTTGGGTTTTAACATATGAAGCTTCTTTCCCTGATCTACGGATCGGGTTTTTTTTTATTATTATCATCGTTTATAGATGCTCTTTTAATTTTTTTATAATGTCTTTTTTTATTCTTTTTTCTGTTTTGGATATACACGTTTATATTTTGTAATAATGATTTACTTTTTTTAAGATGTCGTTTCTTCTTCTCATAAGACTTTGCTTCCTGTAAGCATTTATTTGTTTGCTTGTACTTGGAAATGGGATGAATGTTTTGGATTTTTTGGACTTTTTTTATATTGTAGTGTCTATTAAATCCTTTTTTTAATCCTATTTTGATAACTTTTTTATTAAATTTTTTAATAGATTGCTGAACTTACATTTATATTTTGTAATATAGTTTTTTCAAAATGTCGTTTCTTCTTCCCATAAATCTTTGCTTTTGAAACGTCATTTTTCTTGTATTTGCATATGGAATTTTTTCTTAAAGGTATATTACACTTTCAAATTTTAATGTTTATACTTTTTTATTAATGATCGTTTGCTTTATTATTTTAATTTTTTTTTCATTCTGACTGATATATATTCTTCTTTTGCAACCATATATTTAAATCTGGGTGTTATATAATTTTTTTTAATCTTTTCATGGAGCTGCCATCTTGAAATGGGGGTAATATTAGTATTAGTTTATGCGCCTGCCGCTTGGCTTTTTTTCGAGGGGTTGGGGGAGGGGGTAGGGATCTTTTTTCGCGCTTTTGCTTTTTATTTTCTTGCTTTTAGTTCATGGGCCGACTTTAAATTATTAATATTGGTGAGGTTCTCAGGTTGCTCCTGTATCATTTTTCCTTCTTCCTGAATTATGGGTTATGTGTGTTTTTTAACCTTTTATGATATATACAATTAATATTGGCATGATGGATAAGTCTATTAATTTTATTTCTTAGAATACTAATGGTTTAAATCATCCGATTAAACGTAAAAAAATATTTAAAGTATTCCATAGACTAAATGCTAATATTATCTTTGCACAGGAGACCCATATTAGGAGGGAGGATAATCAATGCTTTTTTAGGTTCTGGAAGGGTCAACAATTTCTCTCGAATTGTACCGCCAAAATTAGGGGTGTGTCTATTTTTATAGATCCCTCAATTTCGTTTATACATCATGAAATTATATCTGATCCACAGGGCAGATTCTTGTTGATTACTGGTTCACTTTTTAACCGAAAAGTGGCTCTAGTTAATATTTATGCGCCAAACTTTGACTGCCCTGAATTTTTTAAACGTTTATTTACTGCCCTTCCTAATCTAAGTGAATATATGTTGATAATGGCTGGAGATTTCAATTGTTGTTTGAATCCTTTGATGGATAGATCTAAACCTATTCGAACTTTTCCAAATAGATCAGCTTTACTTATTAACTCTTTTATGGTTGATTCGGGAATTACTGAAATATGGCGGTTTTTGAAAGCTAAAGATAAAGATTTTTTGTTTTTTTCACATGTATATCATAGTTATTCTAGAATTGATTATTTTCTTATTGATCATCGTTTATCAACAGATGTTACTGATTGTAAATATGATTCTATTGCTATTTCGGATCATGCACCTTTGAAGTTATCTATCAAGATTTTGGACTCTTCCATTAATACTAGATCTTGGAGACTCAACGCTACTTTGCTTCAAGATCCAGAATTTATTACCTTCATAAAACAGCAAATTGACTGATTTTTTTCAACAAACTATACCGAAGAGATTGACAGAGGAATACTTTGGGACTCTTTTAAGGCTTTTATTCGTGGACAAATTATTTCATATTCTGCTGGTAAAAGAAAACAAAGATATTTAGATATAGCTTTATTGGTGGATAAAATTAAAGAAATTGATAAGATTTATTCCGTGACTCCTACCAAGGAACTTTATAAGAAGAGAGTTGAGCTTCAAATGGAACATAGCTTGTTATTATCTTCTTCAATTGAGAATCAATTAATTAAGACCAGGGCTCAATTTTATATTCATAGTGATCGAACTGGTAAATTGTTAGCTAATCAATTAAAAGCTATTTCGACTAAGCGACAAATTATTAAAATTCGTAAACAAGATGGCAATCTGACTACTGATCATAAAGAAATCAATAATACTTTCCAAGATTTTTATAAATCTTTATATCAATCAGAATTTGATGGCGATCTGTCTATGATGGATAATTTTTTTAACAATTTGAATATTCACAAACTGACAGATGAAGATCGAAGTTTATTTGATGCTCCTATTTCTATGGCTGAAGTAGGAGAGGCTATCTTATCGATGAATTCAGGGAAAGCTCCTGGTCCCGATGGCTATATTATAGAATTTTTAAAAACTTTTTCCTCTTTGCTTTCCCCTTGGCTATGTGAAATCTTTAATGATGCATTCATTAAGAAGAGACTACCCCAGTCTTTTTATGAAGCTACCATTTCTTTAATTCTTAAAAAAGATAAGGATCCTACTTTATGTGCATCTTATCGCCCTATATCGTTATTAAATGTAGACTCTAAGATTCTTACAAAATTTTTAGCTATTAGGTTAGAAAAGGTACTATCACAGATTATTTCAAGAGATCAAACTGGTTTCATTAGGAACCGATATTCCTTTTTTAATGTTAGAAAATTGATTAATATAATTTATACTTCCTCACCCACAACCCCAGAATGTGTTATTTCATTAGATGCTGAAAAAGCTTTTGATAGAGTTGAATGGACATACTTATTTAATGCCTTGAAAAATTTTAATTTTAGTTCTAATTTTATATCATGGATTAAATTAATATATTATAAACCTGTTGCTTCTGTTCTTATGAATAATTATAGATCCTCTTTTTTCCAATTATCTCGTGGTACGAGACAAGGTTGTCCCTTAAGTCCTTTATTATTTAATATTGCATTAGAATCTTTAGCCATTGCTATTCGTGAATCTCCTAATATTTTTGGTATTACCCGTAATGAGAAATTATACAAGTTATCACTTTATGCTGATGACTTGTTGTTATATATTTCTGATCCTGATAGGTCTATTCCCGCTATTCTATCCTTGTTGGTTCAATTTGGTAGTTTTTCTGGTTACAAGCTAAATTTGGATAAGAGTGAACTATTTCCTTTAAATGCACAAACTTGACCGAATGACAGGATACCATTTAAAGTTGTTACTGACAATTTTATTAATCTAGGTATAAAAATTACCAAGAAATATAAAGATTTATTCAGGTTGAATTTTTTACCTATGCTTCATCAAATTCAACAACTTGCTACTAGATGGTCTCCTTTATCCTTATCATTGGCTGGTCGCATCAATGCTGTTAATATGATAATTTTACCGAAATTTTTATATTTATTTCAAGCCTTACCAATTTTTATTCCTAAGTCTTTTTTTGATAGCATTGATTCAAAAATTTCCTCATTTGTGTGGCAAAATATAAACCCCAGATTAAGTAAAAGACAGTTACAGAAATCTAAAAAAGATGGTGGTTTAGCTTTACCTAATTTTAGATTTTACTATTGGGCAAATAATATTCGAAATTTAATATATTGGAAACTAGATTTAGATTTACCATTGTGCCCACAGTGGGTAAATTTAGAATGTAATGATGCACAAGGATATTTTTTATTTTCTGTTCTTGGTTCCTCTCTCCCTGTTGATTTAGTTAAACTTAATAGACAGATATCTAACCCTATTGTCAAACATACATTATGAATTTGGTTTCAATTTCATAAGTTTTTTACTCTGAAAAACTTCGTTCTTGATAGCCCTATCTTTCTTAATTTTTTCTTTAAACCTTCTTTAACAGATCAAGCTTTTAGCATATGGAAAAGGAAAGGTATAATATGTTTTCGTGATCTTTTCTCTGAAGGTAGTTTGATGTCTTTTGATCAACTTTCTAACAAATTTAAGTTACCTAAATCTAATTTTTTTAGATACTTACAAATTAGAAATTTTTTGTATAAAGTTTTACCATCCTTTCCTAATTCAACTTTGATAGATTTTTCAAATATGATTTTTACTTTAAATCCCTGTCAGAAGGGATTAGTGGCTCTTATTTATAATATGATTATGAAGATACAACCAGAGGTATCAGGCAGAATTAAACAGGAATGGGAAAAAGAACTTCAATACAATATATCAACGGAAAAATGGGAAAAAAATTACAAATGGTTAATTCTTCTTCTATATGTGCTAAACATGCGCTAATACAATTTAAGGTCGTACATAGAGCTCATATGTCTAAAGATACACTTGCTTGGTTTTATTCTCATGTTAATCCTCAATGTGACAGATGTCATTTAAATGTGGCTTCATTGACCCACATGTTTTGGTCATGTCCTACCTTACATAATTATTGGAAGGACATATTTGCTACCATTTCCTCAATTTGGAATATTGATTTACAACCTCATTCTATCACTGCAATTTTTGGTATACCAAATGAAGATGATAGTCGATTCTCCCCTTCAATTAGACGAATGATTGCCTTTGTAACATTAATGGCCAGGAGATCTATATTACAAAGAAGTAAATCCTCCTACCACATTTCAATGGTTCTCTCAAACTATTTCTTGTTTAAGTTTAGAAAAAATTAGAAGTACTGTTTTTGATTCATCAATTAAATTTGAAGAAACTTGGGGACCGTTCATTCGACATTTTCATATGAATTAATTTGGCTTCTTCCAGACCTTTACTCTTTTTATTCTTGTTCTGGTATGGAGTTCTGGAGTTTCTGACACTATCATACACATGTAAACTATTATTTGCCCATGTTAGTTTAGGTTTATTTTTTTATTTCTTTAAATATACATTTTTTCTTGTATTTTATACTTTTTTTTTCTTTTGATGATTATGTCTAATCTTTTTCATGTATAATCAATATAGATTATTGTACGATCTTTTTTTTGCTGATAGCTTAATAAGATATTGTTATCTTGTTACTAATTTAATTCTAAGTCTAATGTATTCATAACCTATTTAATATAATACTATGTTATGTTTTTTTATAAAAATTAATAAAAAGATTGAAAAAAAAGAAGAGCCTATGAAACATCAAGGGCAATTTTTATTTCTACTGTCATGACACAAGCTTACAGACAAAGCAACTACAGAATTACAGAACCAGATGTACTACAAATGACTGAAAATCCACTGAACATTTACCGATGATTGTACAAATATAAGCAAGCATAAATCAAATTGAATTTCAAGAGAACTAACGATCTAGAGCCTAATCCAATAAAGTTTAAAATTTGAAAACCGGTGGATTTAGTCAGGATGCTTCTTCATTGGCTTCAAGCTTCTGGACCGCTAATGGAGCTGTACTCATCCAAGAAAGTAGAGAATATTGCATCATACATATGACTTCCATCTTGTAGATGATGTGACACACCATCAATAACTCTTGGAGACATGAGGCGAGATATAGGCTTTTATTGGCTGGAAGAAAGAACAAGCAGCAAGTGACCACCACACAACATCCTGGAGACTGAGGAAGGGTGCTGTGCCTCCAATCGCCTTTATATCGGGGCCTGTGGGAGGACCCACAGGAGCAGTCAGCGGGGGGGGGGGGGAGGCGTGTCCAGACAGGTATATGTAGTTCACCACATGATGGAAGAGCTTTGGGATATCAGGAGGGGAGTCACACTCTCCAGGACACCCAATCACTGACATGTTTTTTTTAAACATCGTATATATGTGGTTAGTCAAGGTTTTGGTAACTGGTTTCTCCCCAGGATATTGATGCTAGAGAATTTGTCCTTAGCAATGCCATTGAAATCCAAGGGTAAGTGAGACTTTGTTCTGTAGAGGTGGACGATGAACGTTCGTTGTCACTTATCAGGCAAGAGTTGAAACTTGTCCAGTTATGTTGGAGACACTGTCAGCATAACATCGACAATATATCTGCAGTTCTTTTTGCAGAAGGTACATACTGCAGATATTGTGCAACGGTGAGGAAGGATAGAGTGGCAGATTGTATGTCAATCGCAGAAACTGCTTTGTATTGGATAGACCCTATTAAGCACTTGAGAACCTCATTTGTCTCACTGAGATCACTATTCATTCTTCTAAACTCCAGACAGCATGTACCACTTTTACACTTAATGTGTTCCAAAGTGGTTTTAATAGAATAGTCCATTTTAAAAGTCAGTTGAATGTCAACTACCTTGCTCTGCAGTTGGGGAAAATTTTCTTCCCTGGAAGCACTTAGTGAATCACTTAGAGGTTGGTCTGTTGTTCCACAAACACAACACTTTTGTTAAAAGAAATCCAGATAAATTAGTTAGGTGATATGTTGAGCTTTTCACTTCTGTCTTCAGTTTGTTACTCCAAGCTTCCTTTATCCTACCTCCTTCCCCTATAATTTTAACCACTTTTCCCCTTTAGTTGATACATATCAAGAAAAATGACAATGGTCCAAATTTCCTCCAAAGGTTTTTGGGGGGAGATCAGAAATGAAAAATGTACCATTGTACAGTGTTATCCCATCTTAATAATGTTTCAAGGGGCTTAAAATTGCAGATATTCCTGGATATTAGGGTACATGGATATTTTTTAATATCCTGGAATAAAGTGCATCTTTTAGCATGAGAGTGGAATAATAACATGCCCTACCTTCTCCCATTGGGGTCCATAAATGCTTGGATCTTGGGCAGAAAAAAGAGACAAAAGCCCTACATAATTGGCTCTTTGCTTCAGTTTATTTCTTCCTGTCCTGTATTTGCCCCTTGTGCCATAGGTGGAAGAATTTTAGAATAAATAATCTACATGATAACCGATCAAACCCAGGTCTTTTATGGGTTTAGGAAAATAAAGGGAACAGAAAGTCATGGCAAAGAAGGAACTTAATCCAATAGCTGATGAGCAGACATTTATTCCAACTAAATATGGTGAAGACTGAAGGCATTCTTGGTGCAAATTTTATTTTTTAACTGCTTGTCAGTTTGATTCTACTTTTGCCACTGAACTCATTGGGATAGTGCTTGATGAAATCTGGGCCTGGAGTGAGTCACTGGACCACGCGATCTAGGCCCAGAGCCTTTCAGTGCAGCTGGGTCCTAGTGTGGGGTACAATCCGCTCTTTAGACAATTTAAACACTGGTCCATATCAGAGGTGAGAGCTGATTTCTGTCATTCTCTGTGATCTTCACTCCTCTCTTCAGGGCACCAGAGCCTTTCGCTGTCTGTTGCCGGCTCAGGTAGACTGAAAAGGCAGGGTGTTGGGAGCTGAGGCATGAGCTGATTTTGCTTGTTCTCCTCAATGGTCATGGCTAAAAAGACTGCCCCGGCTGCTGTGCTCCGTGTCTGCTAATAACTGATAAGCAAGGCTTTGGGCCTACTCTGGGCTGTTCCAGGGTTTAGATCAGTGGACTCCGTTTTGGTTCAGAATGTTGTTTAACTTTGATTGTTCGCATGAGGTTTTTTTTCTTTGTCTTGTGCATCGAGTGTTGGTCTTTTTATTTTTTTTCTTTAATTGGGTTCCTTCAGATTTCTTGCTTTGTGGCTCCCTGTGAGCAAGCAAGGCTGTATAATTTATACATTCTTTGATAATAAATATACTTGAATTGAATAGCTCCCCTAGTTAAAGGCATGAGTACCAGTGGTTCAATGGTTCACAAATCTATTAATTGCTTAGTGCCAAGAATGCTGAATATAATCAAATATGGGGAAAAGATCCTATTTCACAAAGCTCAACTACTGCTGCAGAATATCTGCATTCTGAAAAGCTTTCAAATGAGCAGATCAGAATTTGACAGTTTTCTAAAGTGAACAGATATTACAATGTTATAACCTCACCGTATAATCATTTGAAATTATAGTATATGATCTGAAATGATGATTATTTGATATTTCATCAAAAATGATCCTTGACCTTTGGCTTATTTGCTATACCTTTAACCTCTACATGAACTAATCATTGAACTTTATATAAAAAAGTGTATACTGTAACTTAATCAGAGATGCTCTCTCACAACTGTGCAGTACCACTATATCACACCATTACTTGTTCCTGGATATTTGCACTTGGATGGAGGTTAAAAAGCAATTTACTGCTCCATAGCCATTTTTCACCTGCCTGTTACATCCGTGTGGAGATTTTAATTATTTCAAGTGATAGATTGGGAAAGTTGTTGATGAATTATCTTGGAATTTGCATTCCAGTGAACTGATGGTGCAGATTTACAGACTGCCAGTGAGTCATAGAAACCGGTATGCAGCTCTGACTGCCTGTCATAGAAACAACTTCTTTTTTTGTTTTCTTGGAAATTATAAACTTCTACCTCCCATAATGGGCAACCAACCAAGTTTGCATCCCAGGTGACAGTTTCAAAATTGAACCTTAAGATTTTATTATTGAGGGTGAAGTGGCAATGAACATCAAAAAGGTTTATATTCATATTATTCGAGCCTTAACATCAGTGGGATATATTAGTCTAATCAGTGCATGCTGTTATACAAAATGGAATTGAAAAGATTTTAATGTGTTTGCCATTCTTTCAGAAATTTGGGGATCATTGAGGACCTTTTGCATGATGCAAACAACTCTAAACCTTAAAGTCTCCTACATCATAGTCGTGCACCTTACTGCACTCTCTCTGTAAGTGTAATATGCTATTCTGCATTCTGTTGTTGCTTTTCCCTTGTACCACCTTGATACACTGATGTGAGGAAATGATCTGTATGGATGGGATGAAAAATAATTTTTCAATGTACCATGGTGCATGTGACAATAATAAACCATTTTCCTGGAGCAGAGCGGTAACTAGTCATTATCGTAAGCTGCTGTGGGTTGTGTGTAAGTGAGGTGTTAGGTTAAGAGATGCAGTGTTTTAACCAGAGACTGTGAGAATGATGGTGTATTTTGAGGTCAGGTTTGTGATAGGTGTTGAGTAAGACTTTGCAAGTGGTCAAGTTCCCTTGTGCCTACTGCCCTTATTAAAAAGTGGGAAAATCCCAGGTTTGAGACATGCATTGAGAAAGCATTGATGACATGCTGAAGAAGAGCTCGAGGCTAGATCTTCTGGCAGCCGTGCAATACCAGCAGTGCTTGTCAAAGGTGCAAAGAGTGAGAAACATAAGCTTTATGTTTATTATGCCACTGCATATAATAAGCAGGTGGAATCTGGCTCAGCTATTGTTGCAACCTTACCTAAATTTATTCTGCCCACATCCCATCATCTCCTGTCAGAATCTTCCTCTCACATACACACTTGGGGCATTGCACTGCTGTCAATTCACCGCCAACCCACATGTCTTTCGGCTGTGGGATGAAACTGAGGCAAGTTGAACCTGTCTGGTCTCAGAGTTAATATGCAAGCTTCAAATTCAGCACTGGAAAGCAGGACTGAAGTCGGGGTACTGGAGCTCTGATGCTTCAATTACGTTAGCCAAACCACTGTACTACCTAATGGGAAATCACAGACGTCAAATTCCACACCTTGAATTTTAATTTCACTACACACAATAAATTCATAAAACTTCAATAATATAGGTGAGGGATCATAATCGCTGCTCTGTGCTGTAAATATTGAGGTTATAATATTTGGGTTACGGTGAAAATATTGTATAAAGGGTCGCCAGACTTGTTCAAAATTAAAGGATGTATCAAAGATTTAATTGATATTTATTTATTTATTTATTTTTCTTTATTCTCTTTGGGGAAAATCCTGATCCGTGGAGATTCGGAGACGACTGGAAGGATGTTTCTCCTCTCTTTAATTTTATCCTCAATTGGACTGCCCAATCTTTCTTTTTCTTTCTTTCTTTTCCTTTCTCTTTTTTTTGTTTCAGGTTAGTTAGTGGGTTTTTTTTCTTTTATCAATATAATTTCCAATCTTTTTTTTATGATTGCTATGAGGAGTGGTAGTTTTTTTTGACCATTGTATATATAACAGCATAATATTTACCTATTCGATTTTGACATTATATACTTTCTGTTTTTATTATTGCTGTTTATATGTCTTTTATATTATCTATTTGTTAAACTCCTCCTCTGATTTGTATATTCTTTATTTGAAAATCAATAAAAAGATTGAAAACTGAAATGAAATGAAATGGGTTAAGGTGACATCTAGATCACAAACTCATATAGGAATGGCTAACCAAGGCTTGTTAAAAATGGTTTCGAACATGCAGAGGAGCTTGGAAGTGGTGAGAGTAAACTTAGGATTTAAATGTTTTGACAGCATATGCCTCTCTGCAGTGGGGTTAACAAAGTAATTAGTATGAACACAGATGTCAGCCCAACCTCAGATTCCAGGCAATTGTGCAATGAGCTACAGTTTTTCAGTATTTATTCCATATATTCTATTCTTTGCAGCAGCTCATAACTGGGCTTTAGCTTCCCCATGATTTGAGCACATCATTTCTGTGGTAAACTATGTATACCTGTCTCTGCTGACTGCTCCTGTGGCTCCTCCCACAGACCCCGGTATCAAGGCGATTGGAGGCAATGCTCCCCCCTCAGTCTCCGAGATGCTGTGCTCCGTTTTGCTGCTAATAAAAGCCTATTGTTCACCTCCCGTCTCCGAGAGCTATTGATGGTGCATCAATTTTATTAGCAGCAATTTTAAAACATGGAGAGCATTTTACGACCCGACAGATTGGATATTGACCCTCAATCTCCAGAAGCCGGCATTGCTTTTGAACTCTGGCTTGCATGCTTCCAATCGTACCTGGAGGAGATTTGTGTGACCGAGCCTGCCACGATGCACAGAGTTCTCCTCTCCAGGGTCAGTCCGTGGGTCTACTCCCTGATCAGGGACCTGCCAACCTACCAAGGGGCACTGGACGCCCTCAAAAGACAATACCTGAGGCCGGTGAACACCGTCTACGCGAGACATCGCTTAGCAACATGGCGGCAGCGGGCTGGAGAGTCGAGTGCTGAGTTTGTCTGGGCCCTACAGACACTTGTGCGGGCCTGCGACTGCAGGGGACTGACGGTGGAGCAGCATGTGGAGCTGCTAGTACGAGACACCTTCGTTACGGGGATCAGGTCAGTATACGTGCACCAGCGGCTGCTGGAAAATGCTGATCTTACCTTACACTTGGCGATCGAGCTGGCTGACATGCTGGAGACCACTCTGCACTATGCTGACGCTGTCCAGGCATGTGATCTCCCGCCGGCCCCATGGACGCCGCTGCTGACCCCGCAACTTGCCAGCAAATTGACCTCGGCTGCTGCCAGTCACGAGTCTGTGAAGTCCCCGCAACCTGCCGGCGAATCGATCACGGCTGCTGCCAGTTGCAAGTCTGCGCAGTGTTACTTCTGCAGACTCAAAAAGCACCCCCGAAAACGCTGCCCAGCCCAAGAAACTACCTGCTCCAGCTGTGGAAAGAAGGGCCACTTCGCCAAGGCCTGTGAGTCCAAACCACGAGCGGGGTCGAGCAGCGCGGCATGTGAGGCATGAGGGTTGCCATCTTGGTCGCCGCCATCTTGCCTGCCCTGCGCATGTGAGACATGGGGCGGCCATCTTGGTTGGCGCCACCTTGCCCCGCTTCCAACCCACGGGTGCTTACCGGGCACCAAGACAGCGATGCGACTCTGGCCTCCGTGACCCTTGACCAAAGCGCCCCACACCAGCTCGCAAGGTCAATGATGGACATCCTGGTGGAGGGGCACAGGACTAGCTGCCTGTTTGACACGGGCAGCACAGAGAGTTTTATTCACCCGGACACAGTGCAACGCTGCAGACTCGTGACACAGCTGGTAAGCCAGAAGGTCACCATGGATTCTGGATCGCATTCCACAGACATCCGGGGTGGGGGGGGGGGTTGTGTAGTGACATTGGTGGTGCAGGACACAGAATATCGGGACTTTATGTTACTGGTCATGCCTCAACTGTGTGCCCCTGTGTTATTGGGGCTGGACTTCCAGAGCCACCTGAAAAGTGTGACAATGGAGTATGACAGGCCCCTCCCACCACTCACTGTCAGAAATTCTCAGTTTTGTGGGACTTCGTCACATACCCACTACTGACCACACACAGACCGACACGCACATCCCACCCAACACCATGCCAACGGCCGCGCTACTGACACCACTTGCAGCCTCTCCAACCTCAAGATCCCTCCCCCACCACTGTTCGCCAACCTGACCCCCGACTGTAAACCTGTGGCAACTAAAAGCAGGAGGTACAGCGCGGGGGACAGGGCCTTCATTCAGTTGGAGGTGCAGCGGCTGCTCATGGAGGGGATCATTGAGCCAAGCAGGTCCTTGGAGGGCCCAGGTGGTTGTTGTTCGGACCGGGCAGAAAAATAGGATGGTCGTGGACTATAGCCAGACCATCAATAGGTTCACGCAGTTTGACGTGTACCCCCTACCCCACATCTCGGATATGGTCAATCAGATAGCTCAGTACTCGACCATAGACCTGAAATCCACTTACCATCAGCTCCCCATCCGTCCAGAGGACCACCCCTACACCGCCTTCGAGGCGGGCGGCAGGCTGTATCACTTCCTGCGCATCCCCTTCAGTGTCACGAATGGTGTCTCTGTCATCCAGAGGGAAATGGACCGGATGGTGGACCAGTACCAACTGAAGGCCACGTTCCCATATCTGGATAACATCAACATCTGCGGTCACGACTGGCAGGATCACGACACCAACCTCCAATGATTTTTCCAAGCAACCAAAGCTCTTAACCTTATCTATAACAGGGACAAGCGTGTGTTCGGAACCACCCGACTTGCTATCCTTGTGTATGTCGTGGAAAACGGGGTCATTGGCCCTGACCCCGACCGTAAGCGCCCCCTGTTGTAACTCCCTCTTCCCACCACCCTCAGAGCCCTCAAACTGTGCCTGGGCTTCTTTTCCTATTACACCCAATGGGCCCCTCACTACGCAGACAAGGCCCGCCCCCGGTCAAGTCCACCACATTTCCCCTCTCAGCCGAGGCCCACGTGGCCTTCAGCTGCATTAAAGGGGACATTGCCAAAGCAACAATGCATGCGGTGGACAAGACCATTCCCTTCCAAGTAGAGAGTGACGCCTCCGACTTCGCGCTGGCTGCTACCCTCAATCAGGCAGGAAGGCCGGTAGCATTCTTCTCTCGTACCCTTCAAGGCCCTGAAATTCGGCACTCCGCGGTGGAGAAAGAAGCCCAGGCCACAGTGGAAGCTATTAGGCACTGGAGGCACTATCTCGCCGGCAAAAGGTTCACCTTGCTGACCGACCAACGCTCAGTTGCGTTCATGTTCAGCAACCAACAGCGGGGCAAAATCAAAAATGATAAAATTTTGAGTTGGAGAATAGAATTCTCCACCTACAACTATGACATCCTGTTCCGGCCTGGAAGGCTCAATGAGCCCCCTGATGCCCTATCATGGGGAGCTTGTGCCAGCGCGCAGTTCGATCGGCTATACGCCCTCCATGCTGATCTTTGCCAACCGGGGGTCACCGGACTTTACCATTTCGTGAAAGCCCGGAACCTGCCGTACTCCCTGGAGGACATCAGGACGATGACCAGGGACTGTCAAGTCTGTGCTGAGTGCAAACCACACTTCTACCGTCCTGAAAAAGGCGCAACTTATCAAGGCCACCCGCCCCTTTGAGCGACTGAGTGTCGACTTTAAGTGCCTCCTTCCCTCCACTGACCGCAATATCTACTTTCTCAACATAATCTATGAGTACTCGCAGTTCCCTGTTGCCATCCCCTGCCCCGACACCACTGCCACGTCCGTCATAAAAGCCCTGCGGCAGCTCTTCACTCTGTTTGGATATCCCTGCTATATCCACAGTGATAGAGGGTCCTTGTTTATGAGTGACGAGCTGCGCCAGTACCTGCTGGCTAGGAGTATTGCTACTAGTAGGACCACGAGCTATAATCCCCAGGGGAATGGACAGGTGGAGAGGGAGAATGCCACTGTGTGGAAGGCCACACTCTTAGCCCTCAGGTCAAAGGGATTGCCGGTCTCTCGCTGGCAGGAGGTCCTCGCTGAGGTGCTCCACTCCATCCGCTCCCTGTTATGCACGTCCACCAATGCCACCCCTCATGAGCGACTCTTTTCTTTTCCCAGGAAGTCTGCCACTGGGACCATCCTACCAGCTTTGCTGACGTCCCTGGGGCCAGTGCTGATCTGGAAGCATGTGAGGAGCAATAAATACTCCCCGATGGTCGAGAGGGTTCACCTACTTCATACGAACCGACAGTATGCCTACGTGGTCTTACCTGATGGGCAGGAGGGCACGGTCTCCGTCCGCGACCTGGCACCCGCAGGAGCACCAGACCCCTACCCCGAACACTCCACAGTTACTATGAACCCCGTACCCACCGACGTATACACCCACGAGACACCGCACACACCAAGCCCTACACAGACTCCTTACGACACTCCTATACCGGGCGCCTTGCACACGCATGAGGGATTACTGATGCCTAATGGGCTGACACCTCAAGTCAGGCCGGAGCCAGCACAACCACCGTCACTGGCGCAATCACCACCGGTTGCTACGTAGATTGCATGTGGTTCATATATATACTTAGATAATAAATTTACTTTGACTATTTTCTAAATGGAGAGAAAATTCAGAAATCAGAAATGCCAAGGGACTTGGGAGCCCTCATGCAGGATTCCCTAAATGTTAACTTGCAGGTTGAGTGGGTGGTGCGGAAGGCAATTACAATATTAGCATTTGTTTCAAGAGGACTCGAATATAAAAGCAAGGATATACCGCAGAGGCTCTATAAGGCACTAGTCAGGCGACAATTGGAGCATTGTGAACAGTTATGGGCCCTTTGTCTAAGAAAAGGTGTGCTGGCATTGGAGAGGGTCCGGAGGAGGTTCAGAAGAATGATTCTGGGAATGAAAAGATTAATGTACGTGGAGCGTTTGACGGCTCTGAGACTTTACTCGCTGGAGTTTAGAAGAATAAGAGGGGAGTCTCATTGAAACCTATAGAATATTGAAAGCTCTAAATAGAGTGGATGTGGAGAGGATAGTAGGGTAATCTAGGAACAGAGGGCACAGCCTCTAAATAGAGGGACATTTAGAACGGAGAGGAGGAGGAATTCCTTTAGCCCGGGAGTGGGGGGGGGGGGGTGCACCTGTGGATTTCATTGTCACAGACGGCTGTGAAGACTAGGTCGTTGGATATATTTAAAGCAGCGGTTGGTAGACTCTTGATTAGTCAGGATATCAAAGTCAGGAGCAAAGGCAGGAGAATGGGGTTGCGAGGGATAATAAACCAGCCATGAAGGAATGGCGGTGAAAACTCAATTGGCCAGATGGCCTAATTCTGCCTCAATGTCTTATGGTCTTATGGTTGTACAGAGGTAACAAAATCTAGGGACTTAATATATATTAACGTAAAATTATCAGGTTTGACATTATGAAGAAAACAAGAAAATGTAACAATTGAAACTATTATCCATCAAATGCACAAATGATAATGCATATCAGCGAATGTAGGACAGCCAGAAAAAAATCACTATCCTGTAGATTTAATAAAGGGAACATATCTAATTATCATCTAAAACATTGCATTGCTCATGTGCATCAAAGAATCATTACAAAATAATTAAAACTACCCACAGCACAGTGCTGCAAATTAACCCTAGATATTCCATTCTTTTACAGCCAAGAGCTGTTATTCAATTATGTCACAAAATATGGGAAAATTACAAGAGATTATTATATCAAAGGGGGTCTGGGCTTCTTTCCTGTTCTTCTGTTTTTATTTCTGCAATATATTTGACTCTAGTAAAACACTTAAAAACATCAAAACCATTGGGCTTTGAACTTTTTGTCATGGTTAACATTGAGATAGGATATCATCCTCTGTTTTTAATAAGCAGTTTGGACTTGTTTTAGTCTACTTATTTCTTGTTTTCTGCCCAAGTATTGTACATTTCTGAATCATAGAGTGATATGCCATGAAAACAGGCCCTTTGTGCCATTGAATTCATACTGACCCTCATCCACCTATTTGGACTAATCCTTGATTCAACGTTTGCCCGAGTGACACATTTTCTCAACCACTGCTAGATGTTCTTCAAGGCATGTGAAAATTCAAAGACAACGGCACTGGAGGGATCAAGGAAACATTACTGAAGTCCTGTTGAAGGCTAAAATGAAAATAAATACAAAATATCAACCATATCTGAAATTCTACAAGGTAATAAAGTGAAACTCTGGCACCTGGAGGCTAGCTGACAAACAAGGAATGCATTAATGATCACCACATCAGTGAAACAGTTCAGCAGATTTTCTGGACTATTGGATAGTTTTGATTCAATTTTTTGGATGTCACACTATGCACAAAGCTATATTGCTTTGCAGCCACAAAGCAATGGTGTAGCTATGAAGCTACACCAATTTTCTGACAAATCCAGTAAGCTTAAAGTGAATGTGGGAAATGGGGCCCTGGTGACGGGAAACAGAACCAGAGGTCAGTTTTGCAGGAGCATGAGAGCTTCATCCCCATTGTGTTAAATGAGGCACAGGTAACATAAAGGACATAGGAGTATCAGCACCCAGTGAGCCAGATGCTGATTGATGGGGGGTTGAGATATTTAATGGTGGATTACTGGATTACTGGAGGTTCACTGTATGATATTTGTATAGAATGAACCTTGTGCAGATTGTTGTCATTCATATAATACTCTAATGATCACCAAATATGTGAAGCAGCATGCTGGAACTCTCAAATGAAAATAAACCTCAAACATTAACTCTGTTCCTTTCTCCACAGATGCTACCTGACCCACTGAGTATTTCCAGCATTACAGATGAGGATGTTTCATGAGCCAGCTGTTGATGCCAGGGATGTAGAAAACACCAACTGGCTACTTATATCTCATAACTGCCACCAAGCTATCTCTGCTAATTGGAGTCTTTGTGCTAAAAAAATGGTACCTATTTGTAGAACATGTGCAGAAAGACTGGAGTTGGGGAACCCTTAATTTTGGAGGTTACCTCTTTAACTATCTTCTCCCACAAGGTGTCCCCTCAGACCTTGTGGGAAGCTAATGCAGAAATGTCATGGGTGCTGGCAGAGGTGTTTAAAACATCCTTAACCATGGGTGAGATGCTGAAGGACTTGGACGATAGCTCAAGTTCCATTGCTTAAGAAAGGCTTTAAGAAACATTTGGGAAATTCTAGGCTGTTGAGCCAGATGTCAGTAATGGGTAAGTCATTGGAAAGGACAAAATATATAAGTAATTGGATAGACAGGGCCAGATTAAGGATAGGCAATGTAGCTTTGCGCATGGTAGTCTGTGTCTAACCAATCTTAATAGAGTTTTTCGAGGAAGTTACCAGGAAAGTTGATGAAAGGAAGACAGTGAATGTTGTCCACATGGACTTTAGCAAAACCTTTGACAAAGTAGTGCATGGGAGGTTGGTCAAGAAAGTTCAGTCTCTTGGCATTCAATATGAGGTAATAAATTGTATTTAACATTGATTTTATGGGAGAAGCCAGAGAGTGGTAGTAGATGATTGCCTCTCTGACAGGAGGCCTGTGACTAGTGGAGTGCTGCTGGGACTGGTAGTGCCCACTATTGTTTGTCATCTATATCAACAATCTCTATGATAATGTAGAAAACTGGATCAGCAAATTTACCAAAGACATCAAGATTTGGGGTGTAGTGGACAGTTGGAAAGGTGATTAAAGGGATCGGGACCAGCTGGAAAAATGGTCTGAAAACTGGCAAATGGAATTTAATGCAGGCAAGTGTGAAATATTGAAACATAGGAGGACAAACCAGGGTAGGACTTACCCAGTTAATGACAGGGCATTGAGGGGTGTGGTAGAATAGAGAGATGTAGGAATACAGATCTATAATTCCTTGAAAGTGGTGTATCATCTAGATAGGGTTGTAAAGAAATATTTTGGCACATTGGCTTTGATAAATCAGAGAATTGAGTATAGGAGTTGGGATCTTATGTTGAAGTTGTATAAAGTGTCTGTGAGGCTAAATTTGGAGTATGGTGTGCAGTTTTGGTGACCTACCTACAGGAAAGATATCAATAATACTCAAAGAGTTCAGTGAAGATCTAATTGTTTATTTAGGTGTACAGTGCAGAACAGACCTTTCTGGCTCAATGAGCTGTGCTGCCCAACTATCGTACACTAGCCCAATCACAGCACAGCCTACCACTAGGTACATCTTTGGACTGTGAGAAAAGAATCGGAGCTCCTGGAGGAAACCCACACAGTCATGGGGAGAAAGTATAAACTCCTTACAGCCAGCACCACAATTGAACTCTGAACCCCGCAATACCGAGCTGTAGTAGTTTTGCACTAACCGCTACGCTACCATGATACCCTAGGTGTTGTCAGGATGTTGCTGGGACTTCAGGACCTGATTTACAGGGAAAGGTTGAATAGGTTAGGACTTTATTTTCTGGAGTGTAAGAGCACAAGGAGAAATTTAATAGAGGCAGAGGCATATAAAGTTATGAAGTGTATAGACAGGCTAAATACAAGCTGGCTTTTTCCAGTGAGGTTGGTTGAGACTAGAACCAGAGGACATACGTTAAATGTGAATGTATGTTTAAGTGAAGCACAAAATGCTGGAAGAACTCGGCAGGCCATGTCCTGCCGAAGGGTTTTGGCCTGAAACGTCGACTGTACTCTTTTCCATAGATGCTGCCTGGCCTGCTGAGTTCCTCCAGCATTTCGTATGAGTTGCTTGGATTTCCAGAATCCGCAAGATCCTCTCTTGTTTGTAACTGGGGGAATTTTTCACTTGGATCGTTGAGCAGGTGTTTAAAAAAAGTTGCCAGCAGAAGCAGTGGGTGCGGGCTTGAATGCAACATTTAGGAGAGGTTTGGATAAGTACATTGATGGGAGAGATATGGAGGGCTATGCTTCAGGTGCAAGTTGATGAGACTAGGAAGAAGAACAGTTCAGCACAGACTAGATGTGCAGAAGGCCCTGTTTCTCTGTTGTATTGCTCTATGACTCGATGACCTTGTTGTGAATCTTGGTTGGCATGGAACAGTTGGACTGAAAGGCCCCTTTCTGAGCTGTGTGACTGTAACCCTATCAGGGGTATGTACTGATTGGTTAATTGCAATGTTTAATTGTCAAGGTACAGATCAGAATAGAGGGACATGCTTCAGTATCTAAGTGGCTTACTCTTGTTAATATTGCTCCTATGTGGTCACATTACATGATCTCACTTACTTCCTCCCTTTCTAAAGTAACAGAAATAGGGACAAACTGTCCTGATTTGTAGTGGCTGTGTGTGAAACTCAGCTGACGGTTGAGTCATCTCTCACTTTTCCTGACCGTGTCCTTGGCTGCTATTCTGATGCTTTGCTCATGGTACAGCAACTTGGAACCTGATGTTCTTGTACAGGATATAAATAGAAAGTTCACCTCAGGAGGTGCTGCTTTGCAGAACCTAGAGCAAAATCTTGCCTGCTGTACAGCACAGGAGTAATGCTGGCAGTGCATTATATAAGGATGTGTGATAACACGTTAAGAAGTTATTTGTGATGCTTATTTTTCTGCTAACCACTTCTAGCAAAATTGTAGATACACTGCTACTAAGTGTCTCTTGATTTCACTAGAATTTGAGATGCTGTCCGAAGCACAACATGAGGAAATAGGAGCAGGAGTAGGCCGCAGGGCCAGTCAAGCCAGCCTCACCACGCAGAGTCATCATGGCTGATCTATAGTGGTCGCATTTCCTCTTTCGTGGCATTTCCCATAGTTTCCAATTTCCTCAATTCAATATTTACCTTAAATACATCCACTAATATAGCCTCCACCATCCTCTGGGGCATCAGATCCAGGGATTCACTACTCTCCGAGAGAAGGTAATCAGAACAATTTTTCCAATTGGACATTGAGTGTTATAGCAAGGAACCAGGCCCATCATCCCAGAGTTTGCACCGACTACCAATCATCTATTTACACCAATTCTACACTAGCTTCATTTTATTCTTCCCATGCTCCCATCAACTCCCTGTTAGATTCTATCACTCACTCACAACAAGGAGGTAGAGAGCCGGGTGGCCTGGTGTCATGACGGCAGCCTTCCCCTCAAGCGCTAGCCATTGACTTCAGGAAACGGGGCTGTGCACCTGCTCCTGCCTGTACCAGCAGTGCTGAGGTTGAGATGGTCGAGAGCTTCATCAGCAGCCTGTCGACCCAAGCATGCAGACGCCACCGGTAAGAAACTGCAACAACACCTCTACCTCCTCATCGGGCTGAAGAAATATGCCATGTTCCCGTCGATCTGCCCAGTTTTTATAGATGTACCACTGAAACTGTCCTACCCCAGAGCATCGAGGCTTGGTGTGGTAACTGCTCCTTCGGAGACCATGAGCATCTGCAGAGAGCTGTGGGCTTAGTTCAGCATATCACGGAAACCAGCTCCCCAGCCATGGACACTGCCTATACTCTCGCTACCTCAGTAAAGCAGCCAGAATAGTCAAAGACCCTTCCCTTAATGTTCTCTCTTCTCCCTCTTCCCACTGGGCAGAAGGCACAAACGCCTGAAAGCTCATACCACCCTGCTCGAGGACAGCTTATACCCTGCTGTTTTATGACTATCGAGTAGGCCTCTTGTACATTAAGATGGAATCTTGACCACACAATCTACCTCATAATGGCCTTGTACCTTATTATCTACCTGCACTTTGCTGTAACTGTAATGCTATATTCTGCGTTCTGTTATTGCTTTGCCTCATCGTACTGATGTGGTGAATTGACCAGTATGAATAGTATGCAAGACATGTACCCCCGTACATGTGACGATAATAAATTAGTTTACCAATTTGCACCAGGGGCAAGTTACAGTGGCCAATTAACCTACCAGAACCCATGACTCTGAGCTATGGCAAGAAACTAGATCACCTGGACAAAACCACTGTGATGAGAGACCTGGGGGGGATGGCACTGGAGAATCCGAGACTGGAGTGAGACTGAAGCAAGAGCAGAGTACGAAACTAGACGCTAGGCGGTAATCCAAGTAGAGCTGACGGTGGAGCACTGAATCTCCGTTCACGTGCTTCTTGAATGTTGAAACCCTGATGCCAAACCATGGCTGCCAATTAACGAGATGGTCCTGAATCCTTAAAGGGGGTGCACCAGCTATCTATATTCTGGAGAGTTAGAGCATCTAGGCCTCGGAAGTTGATGTGGAGGGACGCGCATCATAACAACCACACTGTAACGGGGAACGTGCAAACTTCAGAGAGAATATCAGAGGTCGAGCTTGAACCCAGGTCACTGGAGTAGTGATGTAGTAGGTCCACCAGCAGTGTCACTGTGTCACCCAGTAATAATAGATAAAATATCGATCTAATGCAGACTCACGTTCTATACACTAATGATTTTGACACACGCTCCGTTTTCATAATATATTTTGGATTTTTTTTGACTGATTCATTACATATAGAGGGCATATTCATTGTTGACAGCATTGGTGAGAAGTGATGGATAGCTGTTTCACCTCTCATTCTGGTGAATGAACCGTGTCTTCAGAGAGCAACTCGATGGTTGTTCACGTACTTGATTGATAACTGAGTACTTGATTGTAAATATTAATACAATAATGGTGCTGGATGTGCTTTTCAAAAGCAGCAAAGGATTAAACTGAATTCCCATTGATTTTTTTTATTAAAAGAAAACCAAGGAAACATTTTGGAGTGAGGTAATAAATGCCATGGGGCTATCAAACTTACAAAAAATAATTCCTTGTCGTTCTTGGGCGATACATGCTGCAATAATCTTGCAAAGCCACTTTTCCAAAATTACTGCTGTTTACTAAACGCAAAGTTTCCATCACAGAGGAATCAATTGCAACTTCACTTGAGTAAGCAGGATGGAACAGTCACTCAAAAGTGCCAGAGTAAACTTATGTAGATGCTTTTCCTGTAATAACATTGCTTTAAATGGATTTTACATTAATGATGGTCATCAGGCTCTGGGACCTCCTCCGTGGTGGTTGTAGGAGTTGACCCTGGGATTGCAGGGAGTGCTTCTGGATGTGTTGGCACCCTGAACAGCGGATGGCAAGCTGCTTGATCTACTGATCTATCCCAGCCCACCAGACAAATCATCGAGCAAATGCTTTCAGTCTGGCCATGCATGTAGCTCCCTAAACACTTCGGCTCCCAGCTTGGGTTGTACAACTGTTCTCAATCCCTGCTTTAGGGATTATTAGGGATTCAAAATAACTGGAATGTGTAGCAGAAATTCCAGTTCCTCCGTTTTTACCAGCTACACATTCCAGCTATTTTGGGTGCCTATATAGATCTGAGGCAGTGTGAGATTGTTTCTCATTTCCCTATGGATCATCTCTGCTGTAATAGTGAGACATCCGATTTGCATTAGGGCGAATATGTCAAAATGAGTGTACTCTTCTGTAAATCTTTCAGGTACAGTATTTCCTTTTCCAAGGGTAAATGGGACAATCCATCATCATTTCCAAGATTAGTCTTCTATAATACGATCTTTCAATTGTGTATTCCAAGAAACAAAGCTCACCTCTGCTTCAGTGGTGCTACAATTAATGGAATACCCTTCTGTGGTTTGAAAATGGACACTAGTGGCTGATGATCAATGATGAGAGTAAACTCTCTCTCATACAAATACTGGTTAACATGTTTTACACCCAACCAGCTATCTCAGGTCCATTTAAATCTTCTGTGTTGCCACTGTTACGGTTTGTAGCTCCAAAACATAAAGATAATTGGAAGAAACACAGAGCCAGGAATGTGTGTCTTCATTTTGATTTTACTTCAGTGAGGTGTGCACTTAGGATGATGTATGCCACTCACGCACTTTTACATATAACCTGTATTTAATTATTTAAACAACAAAAATACTTAATCAAACAATACTACATATTGTATTTATTGTACAATATTAGACAAATATTAAAGTACACAGCACATATCATTTTTCATGTTTGGCCTTTCAAATCTTTCTGTGTCTATCACCCTGTCTATTCCAAGAGCTCTGTTTTCACTTTTTTCTTCTCTTCACATCATTTTATTGAAAATACACTTTTTTGACTGTTATCTCACCAGTCTTGATTCTCTGCCATCCAGCTTTTCAGCTGCTTTTAACCACATCAACTCTCCTGATAATTCTTCTGTATGGACAAGTCATCTGCAAACAATTATAACCCTGCCCCATTCTTCGCTCTATTTAAACCGATCCTTTTACCGATCAACATCCCACTGAATAATTCAACTCTGTGCAGCAAAATGCTGCCTTTGTAATTAAATACAACCCCCAAGAGAGAACTGACCTAATGGGAAACCTAAGAGCACTAAATGACAGTTCTGATTACAAATCTATACTTGAGTTTAATTTGTTTCTGATGCTAAATTTCAAATCTTTGCTATTGAATAAATAATATGATTTTAATAAGAAGTGGATAACTAAAGCAATTCCTCAGTACATTGCAGCACAATTTAGTTTGTTGAATATATTAAATTCTTTCACTGACCTTCAAAATGCTTCAACATACATTTATTCAAAGGGAAAAGTTAAAAATAGATCATATCATCACCTCATGGAAAATTGTTTTTCAATTCCTTTCTTGGTTCAACAGTTTTTCCGAAAGAAAGAGAAATTCAAACTAATAGTTAAAAGACAAGAAGAAAATAGTTCTCCACGTCTAATGCTGAAATGATGCAGTTTTTTTCTCTCAGCCTCCTTACAATATTCACAGTGTTCATTCTTCTGTCGAGTTATTCAGGCCACCAATTAAAAAAAAACAAGAATTAGAATACCCTTGTAATGGTTTCAAAGGGACCATGGAAAAGGGAACTTGAATATTTTTAAAGGGACTATGGAAAGCTATTGTAGCAGTGATTTGAAGACAAACTGAAACCACTGAGAGACTAAGCTACTGCAATCGACAATGGTTGACGTGCTTCCAAATAATGTATTTCCAAATTAATGAAGGTACAATTGTGAAACCATGAAAGACAAACAATCTTGTATCAATAAAAAACTAACAAAACTAAATTAGCGATATAGAGATCTCAGCATAACTCAGCATTTTAACTAGCAAAGTTAGCTTATTTAAGCAATATCGGAATTAGCTTTCCAAACGCATATGGGTGTAATAAGCGGTCAACAATAAAATATCATTTCCCACGTCTCAACCCCCGTGCTCATTTGTTTCTCCCACACCCCAAGCCATGTGACAGATTACCATAATAAGCATGCCACAAAATACAATACAGACAGAAGATTGATACATGGCTGCAATGGACAGAAAATAGATGCATGGCTCCTACATCTCAGCCCCTTAATTAATATACTATTATAATTGTAGCTACATACTACAAAACTAGGAGACCTGGAACCTTTAAGGACAAGTATCTTAACATTTATTCAAATGTCTTCTTTCTCTTTCTTCTTCCAGTCAAGTCATGTAACAGTAATCTAGGCCAGAGGATACCAGCACTAAGCCCAGTACTGAGTGATCTTTATGACCACTCTCTGGTCCAGTCAGAGTTATGAAGCTTCTAGGGCTGTAGCTCCTCAAACCTCTACCTCCTGTAGAAGACGGATCTTGGTTATAGGCCTCTCCAGACAGTCTTGAGGTGCACCTGCTGCACAAATCATCTACTGCCTGGAAAGACTTGAATGACTCTTCCCACAATTCATGAGTTTTGAGGTGCTGTGTTGTCAGCTATAGCACAATGTCTCCTGGGAGGAAATTGCATTTTATACCTAACCATTTTTGACGATCCAGTATCTGTAGTAAGTATTCCTTTATCCAACATTTTCAAAGCAAGTTTGACATGTATTGGACTTGTTTCCGTCTGTGATTAGCGTAGATGTCTTTATTTTTGAACTGTCCTGATGGTAAGAATTGCGAGGTCTTCAGAAGCAGTGGATAGTTGTGTGTTAGTGCTTCCAAATTATTGGGATCAGAGGATGCTTTAGTAATGGAATGACCATTGATAATAGACTCTAATTCACAAAGGACTGAGAGGAAACCCCTTTTGCTAAGATTCTGTACTTTCATGGTGGAAATGAGGACCTTTTGCACAGACCTGATCAATCTGTTCCATGTTTCTCCATGATGTGAACCAGTTGTGGGGGGGGGGGTGTGTGTGAATTTGGTGGTTAAAACTCCACTTAATTCCTTTTTGAAGAAAGACATCACTGATCTGTGAATGATTCCATTTCTCAATGGATTCTTGAAACACACACTCAGCTCCAACAAAGATTGTCACATTGTCAGAGCGTGGTTTATGAACCTGCCCTCATCTTGCTATAAAGTTTTGGTGCATTAGCAAAGGAATCTGTGTCCAAGGAAGACACCACTTTAATGTGGACAGCTCATATAGTTGGACATGTAAATATGACCCCATACCTCTTCACTGAATTCCTTCTGCTCTTCACCTCAGAAGGTCCAAAGTAGTCCACTCCTACATGTGTAGATGGAGTTTCATCTGGAGAGACCTTGTCCAAAGGCAGTTATGCCATGTGCTGACATCCTGGAGCTGTGTGCAACTGTTGACAAGCAACAGACTTAGACGGGATTGCACTAGCACTGGGAATCCAGTATTTTAGGTTCAACTTGGATGACATGTGGTTATGGCCACCGCGTCCCACCTCTTGATGAATGTGCCTTAGAATGAGGTCTGAGACATGAAGACACTTCAAGCATGGCTGCCCCACAAAGCCATCCCCAACTCTCAAGACACTATCTTCAAGTACTGGATTGAGCTTGAACGTGTGGTTGTTCCTTTTTCACATTTTCTCCTTTTTGCAAACTTGAGAACTCATCTGGAAATCTCTTTCTTTGGCAAATACAATGATCACCATTTCAGCCTTTCTGAACGTCCACTGAGAGACAATCTTGGCTGATCTGACCTGTGACCTTTTCAATCTCTCTCTCTCTCCAAATGATACACTTCTTGTTCTTCATGAGATTGAGCAAGAGTGATGTTCACTTGCTTCCTCTTTCAACTGAAAAAACAAGAGCAGGGTCTTTAATCTAAGAATCCAAGTGACTGTCTTCCTCAAGCAGCTCCAAACTGAGAAGCTATGGATTATGTTACTGCATCCACCTTCTCTTCAATCTGTATGGCAGTCTTTTTAACAGTCCACTTGACTTCCAGGTCATCTAGCAGAAGTTCTTCAGAATGATTGGGATTCACAGGCTATTCCCTTTCAGGCTGTAGAAGATATTGAGGCCCTGACGCCCATGTCTCACTCTTCAGGAATGCTTTCACCTTCAACCCTCTAGAGGCCACAGCTGCCGGGTTGCTTGAAGCGTTTGCATGCTTCCATTGAGATGCTTGCATGACCTTAAGAATTTCTGAAATTCTGTTTGCAATGAAGGTTCAGAACCTGTAAGTTTCATTCTTGATGTACTCCAGCACAGAAGTACTATCAGTCCAAACACTGAGTCCTGAAACTGCTTGTATAATGTGTCCAATCAGTCTGCCAACGTAGCAGCGATGAGCTCCATACTAGAGATGGAAGCTTGTTTCAGCAGAGCTATCATGGGTTTTCCTCCCATTTTTGAAAGAACTGTGCACCTGAAAGCACATGTCGTTTAATAATAGACAGGTCACTGCAACATTGACATCTTCTCTCACACCTGTGAAGTGGTGTAACTGTGCAGCAGTAACATCTCCAAAATCCAGGGGTTCCAAACATCTAACAACCTTAAAGTTTTCCAGCTGGCAGAGTCCTTCCAGCCAGCTTGTCCACTCATGAGCAACTGATGTTGGTACAGCATCATTCCAGCCAAGCCCTTTCTTATATACATAAATCTTGTAGGATCTTCTTAGCAGATGGTATCACTGGACACAAGATTCCTAAAGGATCATAAATGGAACTAACTTTGGAGAAGGTCCACCTTCCAGTGAGTAGTCTATCTTGGATTGTGATCTTAAACTTGAAAATATCAGGCTGAATGCACTATTGCACCCCCAGAACGCTCTCCACTGAAGAAATATCTTGACCTAAATCAAAATCCTTCATGTCTTTCATTCTTTGCTATCTGGTATCACTGGTAGCACACTATGTCTGTTGCTTATCCACTATGTGATTTGAAAGTTAAAAGCTGACTCTAGCTCAAATGGATAAAAGGTCATGATGGAGAGACTTCACGTCTTCCTCAGAGGACACTGACACAAGGCAATCATCAATGTAGAAGCGATGCAAAACCTTATTGCTGAAGAATTTACCCTGATTTATCATACTTAACTGTAAAAGAATTTTGGCGCCAATTACTGTGAGAGACTTTACTCTGTTAGGGAACAGAAATAAAGACACAGACCTTGGTATAAGGTTAACCCTTTAATACGTGATCACGAGGGCCATTGCCTTACAACTCCGCCAGTGTCAGGTTACTCCTTAAATTTATACAATAAATTTTGGGTAATAGCCAACAGCGATTTCAGGAAGCACTTGTTAGGTATCAGCAAGTCTACGTATGTTCCTATGAGATACACAAAACTAGAATTGTATGTCTACAATCAGATCCTCAATTAGCTAGACAATCTTGGACAAAGGTTAATAATACCTCATCACTGGCATGATCTATTGCTAGCCATTGTTAGCTCGCACAAGCAAGGCAGCATCTGCATCTTGTCCTGTTACCCTCATAACACAACTCTGGAGCAATACTTAGCTCTAGTCAAGCTTGACAACAAAATTTAATTTTCCTCCTAATTTTCTTCCACACTTATCCACTGTCTCGCAGCTGAACTTCTGCACATTTCCTAAAAGCAAAGTGTGTACAGCAACCTTCCTGTTATTTGGGATGTTAACATCTTTCATTCTCAAAGATAAACTAATCTGGTAGTGCCCATCCACCTGCTTTGTGGAATTCATAAACATCTCCATGAGCTTGTGATCTTCTTTTGACATACCAGATTGTTAATCCTGACTGCATTTAGGAGAAGTCTGCCTTGAACTGCCACGGCCAAAGCTCATACAAATTTAAAAATGAGATCCTGTTAACTGTCAGGTCTGGTTGTGCACAAACTCTTCCAATATCATGGTCTCCTTTCAGTGGCCCATTAACCATCCAAACCAACATAGTTCTAATTGCAGTGTCCATCATTAACACTGTGAATCACTTGCAATGGCCCCAATGCTTTAGGCACATTTGTCCCCATCAACAGCACAATTTCTGAAGCAATCTTTGGCAAATGGACACGTTTCAGGTGAGACCATCCCTGGAAATCCCTCTGTCGTGCAATGGTCCATTTGTGGACAGGCGTACTTTTCTGTGTATAGATGTTAGGAATAGTTTTCACCATCTTAGCCAGCCACTTCCAATCCTGAAACAATGTCACTACTCATGATCTTCTCTTGACCCATGGTGTGTAAGAAAATGCATTTCCTTTTTCCTGTGAGGTTGAGCTTGTTCATTAGGATCACTTTGCAGAAAACTGTATGCCCCCTTGCTCTAGGAATGCATAAGTAACCACAGCCTTGTTACCCTTCTTAGACTTCACTTGTACTGGAATTATAGAAAGGGTACAATCATGATCTCCAGCCCCTGCAAGGCATCTGGATACCAGAGCACTGCACACTGCTGCATCTGATTCTTTCAAGGCTTGTTCTGATTCTGCTCCCCTTTCCTATGAGTCGATATGGGACACCATTTTCTATTAAGAAGGTAATCTTCTCACAGTGCGTCCTTTTCTCCAGCAGAGGGAACAAATCCAATGTATGTTCACCCTTGTAGAACAGACACGAGACCATTTCCCTCCCATTAGTTCCAGGTTCAGTTTTGGCTTTACTTGTCACAGTAGTGACAAAGTTGCTTCCTTTAGCCTGAGAATAAATTGTGACTTCGTTTTGTTCACATCTTTGTTGCCAGTGATGTAGTATCCTGTATACTGTATTCCCAAACACCGGCTGTAGCAATCTTTACTTGCCTTTCTATAAAATCAGCAACTTCAGTGAAAGTAATCTTTCTAAATCTTTTTATTAATATTAATAATATGGACAGAATACAGATGATATATTGATAAAGAAATTACCAACATACACATTCCATTACATATGAAAAAAAACATACATAATAGTTACAATATAAATGAGTTTACCAAGACATAAGCCATAAGATATATGTATGGACATAGTAAATCTAAATATTTCATAATGTATAATATAAAAAAAACAGAAAAAAGAAAGAAAAAAAAACAAAAAAAAATTTATATAATGCAGAACTAACTAATCTAATCTAATAACTATAGCTAATAAGTAATATAAAAGAAAAAAAAACAAACAAAAGAGAAGGAAAAAAAAAGTGGGCTGTTTATAATATCTCACAAAAATAAGTATTCATCAATGCCGTCACTTCCGGTCCTCTCAAAATACATAAGCTAAAAGCTGGGAAATCAAATGTACTTAGCAAAGGGTCATATTACATCATATGAAAATGTTGAATAAATGGTCTCCATAACTTTTCAAATTTAATAGAAGTCTCAAAAGTACCACTTCTAATTTTTTCTAAATTTAAACATAACATAGTTTGAGAGAACCAATTAAATACAGTGGGAGGATCAATTTCTTTCCAATTCAACAATATAGATCTTCTAGCCATCAAAGTTAGAAATGCAATCATTCGACGGGCTGAAGAAGATAAATGCTGTGAATCTAACATTGGTAAACCAAAAATTGCGGTAATAGGATGAGGTTGTAAATCAATATTCAAAACCGCAGATATAATATCAAAAATATCTTTCCAATATTTCTCCAAAAATGAACACGACCAAAACATGTGAGTTAAAGACGCAATTTCAGAATGACATCTATCACAAATAGGACTTATATGAGAGTAAAAATGAGCTAATTTATCCTTGGACATATGGGCCCTATGTACAACCTTAAATTGTATTAGTGAATGTTTGGCACATAACGATGATGTATTAACTAATTGAAGAATTCTATCCCAATTCTCACTAGAAATACTAAAACTAAGCTCTCTTTCCCAATCCTGTTTAGTCTTATAAAGGGGCTCTGAACGTATCTTCATAATTATATTATAAAGTTTTGAAATAAGCCCTTTTTGAAAAGGGTCTAATTCAAATAAACTCTCCAAAGTATCTGAAGGCACAAAATTTGGAAACGTAGAGAGTACAGAACTTAAAAAATGTCTAATCTGTAAATATCTAAAAAAATGAAATCTCGGCAAGTTATATCTGTTGGATAATTGTTCAAAAGACATGAAACAATTATCTAAAAATAAATCAGAAAATCTTAGTAATCCCTTAGTTTTCCAAGCTGAATAAGCTTGATCTATAATGGAAGGGTGAAAAAAACAATTAGATACAATAGGACTATTTAAAACGAATTGAGTCAACCCAAAAAATCTCCGAAATTGAAACCATATACGCAATGTATGTTTAACTATTGGGTTGTCAATTCGTTTCGAGTGAAAGTAATCTTATTGCAGTTGATGTCGCATCCTGTATTTTCCCAAACACTGGGTGTAACAATCTTTACTTGCCTTTCTGTAAAATTAGTAATGTCAATGAAAGTAATCTTATGTTTGTGCCTTTCCTGCAGTTTGCAGACCAGCGTTCTCCATTTATCCCTAAGCATATAGGGCAATTTCTTTCCAGCAATCAACATATTAGCAGGTACGTCCAGCTCACTCATGTACTGCACTTCTTCCATGCCATTCCATGGCCTCTAAGAAAATGATTGGAGTCTTGAAGAGCTTCACGTTTTCAAATTCGATAGGTACTCAAGAAAGAGACTTTTGCATGTAGGCAGATGCAATCTTCTGTTCATTGCCAAAATATTCCTGTAGTAAAGCCTTAGCTTTTAAAAATCCTTTCTTAAGGTCAACATGCTGGCAACTTCTGACAAGTTCTCTAGGGTGACCCCTAGCGTACCTTTGAGGAAATAGATGCAGTCACTGTAGACTTGCCTTCAACACTGTTTTTAAAGGCCCTAATGAATGTATGATTTTGCAATTGATTACCATCAAAGATTTGAATCTCATCAAAGATGTAATGTGTTGCTATTGTACCAATAAGGCTGCTATTTCATTTTGCTTCCTCATAATATCAATAGTACTACTTTGACCTCTATCATCTAAAACAAGAGTGCTTCCTTGCTGTAAGTTAATGTCCCCATGAGTACTTTGGACTGTGGGATATGTCAAAGGTTCGAAGGTTTAGTGCCTCATTAGGCTGGTTGAGAGTAAATATCCTGAACTACCTCTTGGGGGTCTTGTTCATTTTTCACAGACACTTAAAGAATGTGTGTTAATACTAACATAGCATCTTTTTGTTTTCATTGTGCATTTTCAATATAGGAACTCACACCATAGGACTGTTTCACTGGAGCACCTTTAGTAGATGCCACACTTGAAGTCCTTAGCAACATTAACTTTAGCCATATATTTGGGAATTTCTTCCCCCAGCTGAAGCTCATCCTTCCTCTTGCTCTTCCATCTGCTCCTCTAGTGCGTGTTTGTCCTTCAGTAATTTTTGACATGAGATTAATGTGCCTAAATCAGCCTCTGTTATAATGTGTGCAGAGGAGGTAGCAGATGCAGATCATTTTCATCCTGCAACAAAACATCGAGTGCTGACATCAGGCACACTGTCATTCAGTTGCACATCATCCTGGGGGTCACCTGCTCTATGTGTAGTCAAAACATATCTTGGAATTTGAGAAACATTGTCTGTTTGAAGGTGAGACACACATTCACTTGTTGCAGCAACATGACCTTCAATATGCCATGCTTGGGTCAACCATTATTTTTTATCCTCTATGAATGCACTGTAATAACAATCAAAGTTTGGTTTAGCTTTTTCCTTGTTCAGCCTTGGGAAGTCATGAGATGTCCATGTGGGTTCAGGAGCCTGATGGTTGAAGAGTAATAACTGTTCCTGAACCTGGTGATATGGGACTAAAGGCTCCTGTACCTCCTTCTTGATGTAGGAGAGAGAGAGAGAGAGAGAGAGAGAGAGAGGGAAAAAAAAACATGGCCTGGATGTTGGGGGTCATTGATGATGGATGCAGCTTTCTTACTTCAGTGCTCTTTGTTGATGTACTCAATGGTGGGGATAGTTTTTCCTGTGATGAACTGAGCTGTATCCAGCAGTTTTTGTATGCTTTTCCATTCTTGGGCACTAGTGTTTCCCTACAGTCAGGATGCTTTTGGCTGTGCATCTATAGAAGTTTGTCAAAGATTTAGAAGAGATGCCAAATCTGCATAAACCTCTGAGAAAGAAGATGCACTTCCATTTCCTTAAACTGGCATTTATGTGCTGGTCTCTGATATGATGATGCCCAGAAATTTAAAACTAAATTTAACTTTAACAAGGAGAGATTTAATAAACTAAAGTTGAACAAATAGAGTAGTATTCTCCAGAGTTTAGAGGAATGTTATGTCCTCTCAGTGAAGTGTACAACATTTTTACTGGCCTTGATAAAGTATTTACAAAGGGAATAGTTCTGCAGGTTGAAAAATCTAGAAACAAGTGTCGCAGTCAGAATAAAGAGTAAGTTATTTACAAGTGAGATGGGGAGAATTTTTTTTTTTGTTTAGAGGGTGGTGACTCTTTGAAATTTCCTTCCCCGGAGGACTGCTGAGGTTTATTCAAGGCAGAGATTTATAACTCTGGATATTAAGGAAATAAAGGGATGCTGTATACGAGGGGTAAATGGTTAAGTTTGTGACCTCAGGTAGAAGGAGTCAATTTTAGAAAACCTAGCACATTTATTTTTCAACATAGTCCCTCCTACATTTACACACTTTGTCCAGCAGTCGTGGAGCATACGGATCTTGGACACCAGAAAGTATCCACAGCAGGTGTGATAGATAAGTTCGTGGCATAAGGTAAAAGGAGATGAGTTATACAGCACTCTTAACATGCATATGCAGTTCAACTCTTTGAGGGATTATGCGGAAATTTTGAAGTTAATAACTTATCAGGGGTGATTGATAAGTTCGTAGCCTAAGGTAGAAGGAGAAGAGTTATTAACTTCAAACTTTCTGCATGATCACTCAAAGAGTTGACCTGCATGAGCACATAATGAGAGCTGTCTAACTCATCTCCTTCTATCCTAGGCCACGAACATATCAATCACCCCTCGTAGCAGAAAGTGGGAAATGCCACTGAGATAAAAGTTCAGTTATGAGCCCAGTGAACAGAAGAGTGGGTTTGAAGGGCCTGATCCTTACAGTACTGAGTTATGGAATAAATTAATCCTTAATGTCTATAACCAATGCATTATAGATGCTGACTGATCAACCAAGAATATCTAGCATTTTAGTTCTTATTTGCAAATCGTACTTGAGTTACACCCTCATCCCATCTCATGTAAAAAATGCTCCAAGCTATTTTGTAACAGTTCTAAGTACGTTTATTATCAAAATATGTATACGTTATGCAACCTTGAGACTCATCTCCTTATAGGCTGTCACAAAACAAAGATACCCCAAAGAACCTATTCAAAAAACACATCAAACAACCAATGTACAGAGAAAATAATCACAATAAATTCAGAATTGAAGTCCTTGAAAGAGAGTCAATCCATAGACTCTCACTTCAGCGCAGAGCTGAGTAAATGTTGTCGGGCAGTGAGCTGAACTGGCTTGTCCTCGCCTCAGACCTGGTGCTTAAGACATCGTCCAGATGTTGGGTTCTATCACTTCAATACGCTGTGGGTCCTGGATCCTACCACCTCAATTCCGCCTGTATCCAGCCTTCCCAGTTTGAGCCGGTGCTTAGGTTGATTGAACCTTGGGACTTTCTTTCCTCTCCACAATGGGCTCGCAGCCTCAGTTCTGCCACATCAAGTCAAAAGGGAAGTTACAGGCTATTGTCTGTAGTGATTGATTGCAGGTAAAAGTATGATTAGCGAAGTATTTACTTGTTTTCTTTGTTCTATTGGCCACCAGTAAGTAGGTGCTGATCTTTCCCAGCGCCATCTGGGAGATGAAATAGCCAAAGCGACCAAAAGCCAGATTGGGGTTTTGGGGATCCCTTTGAAGAGGGCCAGATCAGTAATGATATGAGGATAATTAAATGAAATGTCTGGTTTTTAGGTGTCAAAAACTTTCAGCATTCTGATTAAGATACCCCTGGATTTACCATCAGGAGCCAGAGTTTCATGACTGCTGGGTAAACACTGCTGATGGTCTGCAGTTGAAAAATGAATCAGCCATGATTGAATGGTGAAGTAAGCTCAATGGGCTGAATGGCCTAATTCTGCTCATATGTCTTATGGTCTAATAATCTTGAGACAAGCACTGGACATGCCACCTTCACTGGAGATTTGTAATGTGGGAAACAAGACTGGCGTTGATTAAAATAACAAAAGCATTTGCTTAGAATGTAATTAGAAAGTGCATGTTCTTTTATGCATGGAGGGATAAACCTTTGACAGAATCATTTGTGAACCAGCATTGGAAGTAGACAGCATGTCTTGTACATATTCAATGTTTGGTCGCAGTTATTTGTGCATCATGTGACCATTCCCTTTAGCACACAGAGGAGACGTCAGTCACGGCGCAATGCATATTTGATGCCTGTCCTGTCATATTGGCTTCATTTTTGAAATAAACGTTCAGCATAAATTAAAAAGGGAAAACGGGCCCTGACCAAAGGAAAGAACCCTTGTCCCCTGCACTATTCATAGGGATCATAGATTATTATGGGTTTTTATCAGGTTCCATTGGAGGAGAGCATATTGTTTTCAACTGTGCTTCCTAGAATGTGTGTGAGGAATTCCTGACAACCAGAACTAGCAGGAGTCAACGTGAACCAGTTAGGCTGAAGGGCCTCTTTTTGTGCAGTCTTACTCTGTGACTCTAATTCAGGGCAAACTTTTTGACTTGTGGGTCACAAAGGGTTCTAAAATTTGACAGGGGGGCCGGACCAGGAGCAGATGGACGGAGTGTTTTGGTAATACACCTCATAAGAGAAAATAAAATATCATGGGATATGTAGAAAACATGTGCTTTAATTTCAATTGAAAATGAACAAATGCATTACAACAAAATATCTGTCTTTGAAGTCCCATGGTATTTAGCTAATTATTGAAATGACTTTTAAAACACTGAAAATTAAATGAATAAAATACAGCTTTTTTTAATAGTAACAGTTATTATTTTAAAGCACTGAAAATTCTGTTATCCTTCAAGATATTATCATCATCACTCTCCTCCTGACTGTCTTTATTTCAAAAACGGTAGGAGATGCAGGTCTACTTGTCCTGCTCCTTCTTACTCAAATGTCCCCTGTGCCAAAACTCGAACAACGACCAGCACAAAGACAGAACAGGGACAGCGCGCCAGTATGCGGAGCGCGTTGTTTGATCTGGAGCGCATTTTTTATTTTGAGAACGTACGTGCACCTGTGCACTACTCATGTCCATCACTTAACAGAAATGACATGTAACATGTAAGGCTTATTGAAAAAAATATTTTCAAATGCATTTTTTACATAACACAACGATGAAACTTATTTTTAATTTCAGTGGGAACAGTGTTGTTGGTCTCCCTTTTTAGCCAGCGCATCAAAGTCTGGATTTAGTTTTGTTGTGGCGATTCTCAGGATGGATCTGAGGTGTTGGTCAGTTAACTTGGATCTGTGGCTGGCTTTGTTGATGTTCATGACGCTGAACGCCTGTTCACACAAATAGGTCGAGCCGAACAAAGAGTAAAGCGCAAATGTGGAGTAATACGCTGCACCTCAACAAAGGTCAATGTATATAGAGTGCGTCATCTATTGGGAAAACGCCAGAATTGCGGGGAAAAAACGTTAACAAGGTTTATTAATATAATTTCATCAAGTTTTGCGGGCCGGATTAAAAAGCTTAACGGGCCGCATATGGCCCGCGGGCCGTAGTTTGCCCATGCCTGCTCTAATTCCTTTGTGTGGTAAAAGGAAATGAAAGATGAACGTGCTATTGCTACTGCTAGACATCTAACATGAGCGGGAGATGGGGAGAGAAAGACGAATATGGTGAGTCTTCCAAGAACAAAGTTCCTATCTCAGACTGGCTGAAGTGCAGTGTAACCAGAGGCTAGAACTTGCAAAAGCATATGGCAGAAATCTGCTACCAGCCATGGCAAGTGTTTTAGTGAGACACAGCTTGAGGAAGCACAGGTATGGATTTTTGCCCAGACTGCAGACTGCCTGAAGAGTTAGGGTGGGATTGGCTGCTCTCTTGTGGTGCCTGTGGCTGTGTGATTGAATTTACAGCTCATTATCAACAGTAAAGATTTACAAGTGGTTTATAACCACCACCAAAAGATTCTAATGATTAACACTGAGCAGCCAGGTAGTCACAAGTGTCTTATGTCAAAACAGTTCACTGTTGTTGAAAATTTCCAATAGATTATAAATCTTAGGGGAACAAAAACCTCTCTATGCATTCCTCACCCTGACCAGAGCTCTGCAAGTCCTGCAACAGCAAATTAAACTGCAGCCAGGGAGCACTGAAGACATTCTTAAAATAAAGACAGCAATTGCTGGAGCAGGTCAGGCAGCTAAATGGTTAACATTTCAGACTGAAGATCCTTCAGAAGAACTGAGAAAGAGAGAGAGAGCAAGTTAATTTTGAGTAGCAGAGAAGTTGGGGGAGGAATGGGTAGAATAAAGGAAATACTTTCGATAGGGTGAGACCAGCTGACCTAATGTGGTGAGTAAGTATCATTTTAGGTTAAATTAAGCTTCTTTGACAGTGTGATATGCTGCTACTTGTAAAGCCATGGGTCTGACGATACCAAAAAGGAAAACAGAGCCAAAAATACTGTTAGAAATGGCCAGTTCTGATTTCCATTTTCATTTTCAATTCCTGTTGGTTTGAACAAATTAAAATTCTGTTACTTGGACTCGCTTATAGATAACATGCAGGGTCCTCTGGAGAAGCATTTGTCGGCGTTTATTCTGTCATTCACAAATGTGTTAGGTAACTGCACATTCACCTGTTCACCGAATCAGCTGAAGGAGGATGAAGAGGATAAAGTCGAGGAACGAGACAGGAAACAACACGGTAAGTTTGTTCTGGAACCGTATCAGAGAAGGCCTAATCTCTCCAACGATCAGCTGAAGGCCTCTCCATGGAAACCAGAACTCAGGCACAGGCTGCTGAGACTTGAACAGAAGAAGGACTCACCGTCATCTGAATTTGAAATAATTGGATATTTAACATAATGCCACTGTAGTGCCCGGTAGTAATCAGTTGTTGCATCTCTAATTCCCTATGGAAGGTAGTGATATTGTCTTACACTTTAAGAACAATATCCTGGAAATCAGAAGTTGATCTGGATCATAGACTTAATGGCTGAGTCTACTCACTGCAGCAAGAGATTCAACTCTCGACCTTACAAAGAGTTTCAACTAGCTGTAAGTCAGGTTCTGAGGGAATTCTGCATGGTTACAAAGACACTGTTGAATGTTTTCTTCGAGCCTCTTTGAGTACAGCTGAAAACAGTGCGAAGCCTTCCACTGATTCAACACAAAGCAGCTTATGCAATTGCCGGTCCCATCAATCAGCCGGATCGTTCACTGCAGCCCAGCACTGATGCAATGTCTGCGTTACACAATGTGTACAAAATGGATGCAAACAAGTCTTGGGGTGGATTCCTCCTCCTTACATAGAAACAAAAGCATCAGATAGAGAGACTCTGTGTTATAAAGTGACAGGCCCTTCTGTCCATCTTGTTTTTTCTCTGACCATCAAGCATGTTCACTAATATTATTTTGTTCCACACACCCATCACTCTCTGTGTAAAGAATTTTCCCTTTATAATTTCCTCCAACCAGATTAAAATTATGCCCCCAGTGTAAGCCATTTCTGCCCCGGGAAAGAGATCTATGTCTTAGAATTATGAGGCTATAAGGCTCGAACTTGCAGGTGTGAATTGGGATGATGTGTTTGCAGGGAAGTGTACTATAGACATGTGGTCAATGTTTGGGGATCTCTTGCAGGATGTTAGGGATAAATTTGTCCCATTGAGGAAGATAAAGAATGGTAGGGTGAAGGAAACATGGGTGACGTGAGGTGGAGAATCTAGTCAGATGGAAGAAGGCAGCATATGTGAGGTTTATGAAGTAAGGATCAGGTGAGTCTATTAAGGAATATAGGGTAGCAAGAAAGGAGCTTAAGAAGGGGTTGAGGAGAGCAAGAAGGGGGCATGAGAAGGCCTTGGCGAGTAGGGTAAAGGAAAATCCCAAGACATTCTTCAATTATGTGAAGAACAAAAGGTTGACCAGGAGTGAAGATAGGACCGATTAGAGTTAAAGGTGGAAGGATGTGCCTGTAAGCTGTGGAAGTGAGCGAGGTCTTCAATGAATACTTCTCTTTGGAATTCACCAACGAAAGGGAACTTGATGATGGTGAGGACAACATGAGTGAGGTTGATGTTCTGGAGCATGTTGATATTAAGGGAGAAGAGATGTTGGAGTTGTTAAAATACATTAGGACAGATAAGTCCCCAGGGCCTGATGGAATATTCCCCAGGCTGTTCCACGAGATGATGGAAGAGATTTCTGAGCCTCTGGCTAGGATCTTTATGTCCTCATTGTCCACGGGAATGGTACTGGAGGATTGGAGGGAGGCGAATGTCGTCCCCTTGTTCAAAAAAGATAGTAGGGATAGTCTGGGTAATTATAGACCAGTGAGCCTTACATCTGTGGTGGGAAAGCTGTGGGAAAAGATTCTTAGAGATAGAATCTATGGGCATTTCGAGAATTATAGTCTGATCAGGGATAGTCAGCATGGCTTTGTGAAGGGCAGGTTGTGAGTTCTTTGAGGAGGTGATCAGGCATATAGATCAGGGTAGTGCAGTGGATGTGATCTACATGGATTTTAGTAAGGCATTTGACAAGGTACTACATGGTAGGCTTATTCAGAAAGTCAGAAGGCATGGGATCCAGGGAAGTTTGGTCAGGTGGATTCAGAATTGGCTTGCCTGCAGAAAGCAGAGGGTCATGGTGGAGGGAGTACATTCGGATTGGAGGCTTGTGACTAGTGGTGTCCCGCAAGGATCCGTTCTGGGACCTCTACTTTTCGTGATTTTTATTAACAACCTGAATGTGGGGCTAGAAGGGTGGGTTGGCAAGTTTGTAGATGACACAAAGGTGGGTGGTGTTGTGGATAGTGTTGAGGATTGTTGAAGAGAGAGACGTTGATTGGATCAGAAGTGGGCTGAGAAGTGGTGGATGGAGTTCAACCTGGAGAAGTGTGAGGTGGTACACTTTGGAAGGACAAGCTCCATGGCAGGGTACACAGTAAATGGCAGGATATTTGGGAGTGTGAAGGAGCAGAGTGATCTGGGGTACATGTCCACAAATCCCTGAAAGTTGCCTCACAGGTAGATAGGGTTGTTAAGAAAGCTTATGGATTATTAGCTTTCATAAGTCGAGGGATAGATTTTAAGAGTTGCGGGGTAATGATGCAGCTCTATAAAACTCTGGTTAGTCCACACTTGGAGTACTGTGTCCAGTTCTGGTCGCCTCAGTATAGGAAGGATGTGAAAGCATTGGAAAGGGTACAGAGGAGATTTATCAGGATGCTGCCTGGTTTAAAGAGTATGGATTATGATCAGAGATTAAGGGAGCTAGGGCTTTACTCTTTGGAGAGGAGGAGGATGAGAGGAGCCATGATAGAGGTATACAAGATATTAAGAGGAATAGATAGAGTGGACAGCCAGCGCCTCTTCCCCAGGGCACCACTGCTCAGTACAAGAGGACATGGTTTTAAGGTAAGGGGAGGAAAGTTCAAGAGAGATGTTAGAGGAAGGTTTTTTTACTCAGAGGGTGGTTGGTGCGTGGAATGCACTGCCTGAGTGGAGGCAGATACACAAGTGAAATTTAAAAGACTACTAGGCAGATATATGGAGGAATTTAAGGTGGAGGGTTATATGGGAGGCAGGGTTCAAGGGTCGTCACAACATTGTGGGCCGAATGGCCTGTACTGTGCTGTATTGTTCTTTGTTCTTTGTCTCTTATCATCTTGTACATCTCTATTAAATCTCTCCTCATTCTTTATTACTCCAATGAGAATAGCCAAAGCTTGCTCAATCTATCTTCATGAAATATGCCCTCAGGTCAAGGCAGCATCCTGGTAAATCTTCTCTACTCCCTCTCTGAAGCTTTCACATCTTTCCTGTAATGAAGCAACCAGAACTAAACACAATATCTCAAATGTGATCTAACCAGGATTTTATAAAGCTGCAACATTACCTCACAGCTCTTGAATACCAACACATTTGCACCTTCCTAATAGTTAGATGTGAAAATTATTAGACATGACCATACCATCATTTACAATGTCCATTAAACACCAGCAACCATGAGATCTGTCCCAACTCCCTAGGACAGACAACTTAGTGAGTGTAGCAAAGATGGCTGATGTAATATTTGGAGTAATTCCCTTTAAGAATTACTGTAATAAATCAACTGCTTTCTGGATGTTGCTGCAGATATTTCAGCATAGAAATGGGTAAAGCCAAAAGGATCCAGTGCTTTTCTGGCGAATGTGAAGAATAAACTCCCCTTGGGCTTCCAACTGGGTACAGGTATTGATTTTATCCGAAATTTCAATCACAAACTCTGTCATCTTCATCAGGGAGGAAGCCCTAGGCATGTCTATTCCGGTGGTATATATATACTCCTGTCATTGGTTAGTCCTCTTCAATCAGATTTCTGCCCTCCCACCTTGTTTACAATCAAGTTCCAGTTCTTACTTACAGTAAGACCTTCCTCTTTGTTAAAATTCTTTTTCTCTAGTTTTATTTCAATGGCTTCCTCCACCAGGCAGTCCCAAAAGCCATTGCTGTCAATCCAATGACTGTTACAAATGCAATGTTAGACCATAAGATCATAAAACCATAAGACATAGGAGCAGAATTAGGCCATCTGGCCCATCGAGTCTGCTCTGCCATTCAATCGTGGCTGATCCTTTTTATTTGTCCTCCTCAACCCCAGTTCCCGGCCTTCTCCCTGTAACCTCTGATGCCATGTCCAATCAAGAACCTGTCAATCTCTGCCTTAAATACACCCAGCGACCTGACCTCCACAGCTGCATGTGGCAACAAATTCCACAAATTCACTACTTTTTGTCTAAAGAAATTTCTCAGAAATTTCTCTGTTTTGAAAGAGTGCCCCTCTAACCTCAGATTGTGCCCTCTTGTTCAAGACTGAGCCACCATGGGAAGCATCCTTTCCGCATCTACCCTGACTAGTCCTTTCAATATTTGAAAGGTTTCAATGAGATCTCCCCAATCCTTCTAAATTCCAGTGAGTACAGACGCAAAGCCATCAAACATTCCTCTTATGATAACCCTGGAATCATCCTTGTGAACCTCCTCTGGACCCTCTCCAATGCCAGCACGTCACTTTTAAGATGAGCGGCCCAAAACTGTTCATGATACTCAAGGTGAGGCCTAACCAGTGCCTGATAAAGCCTCAGCATCACATCCTTACTCTAGTGTTCTAGCCCTTACATACAGTTCATATTCTATACCTTCACAGTATGGTCTGGGTCAATTTTGACCCGGCCGAAGAATCCCCTCATAACAAGTGTCTATACCAAATTTTGAACCACAGATCTATTTAGAATGTATAAGTAGCCTATCTGACATTAATAAGTGGGAGATTAATCCTTAATTAATGTTTCAGAGATGTAAAATCCATTTCAATAGATACGGGTCAAATTTGACCCAGAACAGCCTCATTGTACAAAAATTTGTACCACCTGTACAAAATTATAAAATCTTTAAATATTTTCATTTGTGCATTTTGGGTCACCCTAGGAAAATTTGTCAAATTTCGGCTTAAAATATGGCATTTATGGTGTTGGTACTGCTGTCAAATGTCAAAACGGGTCAAATTTGACCCGTACAGTATGTAAGGGCCAGACCTCTTGAAATGAATGTTAACATTTCTTTTGTCTTCCTCACCACTGACTCAAACTGCAAGTTAAATTTCAGGGGGTTCTGCACCAAAATCACACTACATCTCAGATTCCTGGATTTTTCTCCCTGTTAAGAAAATAGTCCACACATTTATTTCTACTACCAAAGTGCATGACCATGCATTTTTCAACATTGTATTTCATTTGCTACTCTCTTGCCCATTCTCCGACTCTGTCTAGTCCTTCTGCATCCTGCCTGTTTCCTCAACACTACCTGCCCCTCCAGCAATCTTTGTATAATCTGCAAACTTGGCAATAAATTCAACTATTCCATCACCTAAATCATTTATATACAGCATAAAATGAACACCGACCCCTGTGGAACACCACTAGTCACTGGGACCCAACCAGAAAAGGATACTTCTATTCCCATTCTCTGCCTCCTGCTATTAGCCAATGCCCTAACCATGTTAGTAACTTTCCTGTAATACCATGGACTCTTCACTTGGTAAGCAGCCTCATTTGTGGCACCTTGTCAAAGGCCTTCTGAAAGTCCATATATGCAACATCCACTGCATCCCCTTTATCTATCCTACTTGTAATCTCCTCAAAGAATTCCAACAGGATTGTCAGGCAGGATTTTCCCTGAAAGAAACTATGCTGACTTTGTACCATCTTGTCTTGTGTCATCAAGTACTCCATAACCTCATCCTTAACAATTAACACCAACATCTTCCCAACCACTAAGGTTAGGCTTAACCAATCTATAATTTACTTTCTGCTGCCTCCCTCCCTTCTTAAACAGTGGAGTGACATTTGCAAATTTCCAGTCCATCAGAACCATGCCAGAGCCTAATGATTTTGGAAATATTATTTCTAATGCCACCACAATCTCTAACACTGCCTCTTTCAGAACTCTAGCATGCAGTTCATCTGGTCCAGGTGACTTATCTAGCTTTAGGTCTTTCAGCTTTTTGAGCACCTTCTCTCTTGTAATAATAACTGCACCCACTTCTCTTCCTTCAGACACTACAACATCTGGCATACTTCTAGTGTCATCCACAGTGAAGACTGATGCAAAATACTCATTTAGTTAATCAGCCATCTCCTTGTCCCCTGTTATTATTTCTCCTGCCTCACTTTCTAGCAGTCCTATATCAACTCTCACCTCTCATTTCTAAAATACTTGAAAAAACTTTTGCTATCCACTTTGATATTATTTGCTAGCTTGCTTTCATATTTCATCTTTTCCTGTCTAATGGTTTTTTTTTTAGTTACTCTGTAGGTTTTTTAAAAGCTTCCCAATCCTCTGTCTTCTCACTAATTTTTGCTTTGTTGTATGCCTGTCAGGAACATGGGGTAGGATTGGACCCAAATGCAGGACAGACACTGAAGTACTAGGGGTAGGACAGGATGGGCATGCCATGGCATGCAAGGGGTAAGACAGGCAGGGCTGGATCCCAGAGGTCAGACAAGGCAGGAGGATCCCAGGCAGAAACACAGAGGCCTGGGCAAGGTGCAGACACCTGGGCAGGTGCGGGGCACAACCCTTAGGGAGCAATGGGTTGAAAGGGCAGAACCCCCACCAGGCAGCAGCAGTCCAGCCAGACCTGCCCAACAGAGACAAGGGATCAGAAGGAAACTGGGTCCAGGGTGAGCAACAGGACTATCGTGATACACCAGGTACATTGGTAAAGACAACCAACAGTACAGGCAAGGTAAATAAGGCAGAACAGCAGGACCAGCACACAGGAGAGAAGCAGGGGAACAAGTCCAACCAGATAGAACATATACAGAACAGGCCAACAACCAGGGCAGAACAGGATTCCAAGCAGAGCAGCAACCAGGGCAGAACAGGGTACAGAGCAGGACAACCCCACAACCAGGCTCAGTCCCCAAGCCCCTTATAAACACCTGCCCCCTAATAGGCAATAGGTGTACCTCCTTAAACCAAGATGATCCAATGGCTCTGTGTGACAGGAGGGCTGGCTGCAAGGCCCGGAGTCCGGAGTCCGCAGACCGGAGCAAGACCCGGAAGGCGGGCTCTGGACCAGACCCCAACAATGCCCTTTCTTTAGCTTTTACAATAGCTTTGACTTCCCTTGTCAGCCATGATTGTACTACTTTATCGTTTGAGTTTTTCTTCATTTTTGGAATACATATGTCCTGCACCTTCCTCATTTTTCCCCAGAAACACACACCTTTGTTGTTCTGCTGACATCCCTGCCAGTAGCACCTTTCAATTTATTTTGGCCAACTCTTCTGTCATACCCCTGTAATTTCCCTTACTCCACTGAAATATTGCTACCTTAGACTTCACTTTCTCCCAATCAAATTTCAAGTTGAACATAATCATATTGTGATCACCAGTTCCCAAGAGTTCTTTTACCTTAAGTTCCCTAATTGTCTCCAGTTCATTACATAACACCAAATCCAGTATAGCTGATCCCCCAGTAGCCTCAATGACAAACTGCTCTAAAAAGTTATCTTTTACGCATTCAACAAATTCACTCTCTTGAGATCCATTACCAACCTAATTTTCCCATTCAACCTGCATTTTAAAATCCCCTATGACTACCATAACATTGCCTTTTTGACATGCCTTTTCCATTTCCTGTTGTAACCTGTGGTCCACATCCCAGCTACTGTTGGGAGGCCTGTATATAACTGCCATCAATGTCCTTTTACCCTTGCAATTTCTTAACTCAACCCACAGGGATTCAGCACCTTCTGATCCTATGTCACATCTTTCTACTGATTTGATGCCATTCTTTACCAGTAGAGCCACACTACCCCCTCTGGCGACTTTCCTGTTGCTCCGATATAACATGTAACCTTGGACATTCGGCTGTCAACGTCAATCCTATGACCATTGCAAATGCAATGTTCTGCAACCGCTGCTTTCTCTGGGTAACCCAAATGCATACACCTCCAGTACTCCTTGATGTGGGTTTTCACCATGCATCCTGTCTGGCTGATATTTGGTGCTTCGCATTCACAGGGATTCAGGATGGCTGGAGTTTACAGGATTCCCTGTAAACCACTTTGCACTAAAATAGACTATATTCTAATTGTGCCCTTTCTCGTAAAACAGAACATAATTTATCTTTAATTTGTATGTATTCTGTTTAACTGATGTATGTGCCTGTGATGCTGCTGCTATGTGCTCCCCAAAGGATAGGCTTCATCTTGGTTCATCTTCAGTGCACTTTGCGTACGCTGCTCCACTAATGCTCTCTGCCCGTGAGGTCACGTCTGAAGTACTGCAGGCAGTTCAGGTCTTCTTTCTTGGAGGCAGTGCAGAGGAAGCTCACCGTCCTGATTGTGGAAATGAAATGGTTAGCCTCTGAGGAGAGATTGAGTCACCTGGGACTCCACGCTGGAATTCAGTAGAATGAGAGGGGATCTTATAGAAACACATAAAATTATAAAAAGGATAGATAAGATAGAGAGGCAGGAAAATTGACTCCATTTGCAGGTGAGACTAGAACAAGAGGACATTGTTTCAAGATTCAGCAAGGAAGATTTAGGACAGAAATGAGAAGGGACTGCTTTTCCCAGAGAATTTCTTTGCCCATGGACCAAAAGAGGCAACTGCACTTCATTAAATATATTTAAGACCATAAAAATATATAGCAACAGAATTAGGCCATTTGGCCCATTGAGTCTGCTGAGTATGACACAGTTGGATCTTTGCATAGTAGGGGAATTAAGGCTTAAGAGAAAAGTCTACAGCCAGATCAGACAATATTTTATTGAATAGCTGAACAGGCTCAAAGGGTCAGATAGTCAATTGCTGCTCCTATTTCTTATGTTCTACTAGCGTTACCCTGGCATTTACCTCAGTGCCTATCTCCTCCCAATGTCACTTCTTCCACGAGCTTGATAATGTCCTGAAACCTTGAATGCATGTGACACTGGATTCAATCTGCGATCTAACTCTTCAACCTGGAAGAAGAGATCCATGTCAATGAAGCCAGTGCCTATCCCTTCTGTGTCTACCTCACCATTTTACAAATTTCTCTAAGCCGTATACTTAATTCCCATCTTCTCAAGAGCTAGAAAGAGAATCAAAAAATCATCCTTGGAATCAAAAAGAAAATTGGATGATTGGATATTTTTCCACAAAACTACACGGGAGAGGTTTTGAGTGGATTGGCAAGGAAGGAAGGCTAAGAAGTGTCAACTTAATGCAGTAGTCAAGGAATACAGTGGGAATTGCAGGAATATCTTCTTTACCCAAAGAGGATTGAGAATATCGAACTTATTATCACAATGGTTGATGTGAATACCAGAGACACGTGTAAATAGGCCTGGCAGAGCATGAGAAGAAGAAGAGGAGAGTCAAGAAGAGGATACAATTGAAAAGCAAGACTGGAAGGACGTTCAGGGTGCCACATGTGCTTGTCTGGACTAGTTGGGCTGGGTGGTCATTTCCCCATGTTATTCTCCATGTAAAAAGAAGTTTTATCAGAAGACTGGAAGATTGCCTTTGATTTAGAGTATTCCTACACTAACTGAGGGGGTGAAGTTGCTCACAATGCTCTTTTGACAAGTGGGTGATCACATTTTTTATGAGATTCCCCACATGCATTGTTTATTTATCCTTTTAACTTTTAAAAAATTGCTTTAAAAAGTGTTCAAGCTCCCACAGAGAAATTCTACTGGGTTCTTAAGACTGCTGATAGTGATCTTTTCTTGTTGGTTCCTTAGCAACAAGAGTTGTGTAGCCCTGCATTATGGGAAGGGTAATGGTCCAAATTGTTTGGCGCATCCTGTTTACATTGCTTGCGGACACAAAAGATTTTTCATGCCAATGAAGCTCTTTATCAATTTTCTGCTGTTGTCTGATGGCAACAACCCATGCCTGGTAGTAATAGTTTGTCCAATTATATTCACTCAGCATCAACCATGGCCTGACAATTTCTGGCAGGAGGAAGCAGCTGCCATACAGAAGGTACTGTCCTTTTCAAGATCAAATATAAAACATTATTAAATCTGAAGTTAAACAGAACACAAATTGACAACATGGGGTTAAAAATGGCTCCTATCTAATTTAGTCTGGGCCATGACATGCTTTAAAAATTTTGTTCTCTGCATCCTCTCAACAATCGGCATGCTAATTGGATATCTCAGTGCCGTGCCCACAGTTGGATCCAAATCTAAATCTCTGGCTGTCAGTATCCTGCACACTATATACAGCTAGCTACAGAATGAATCTCTGCAAAAGTTAACAGAAGCTTCACATTTCACAGAAATGCCAAGGAGGGGTAGGAAGCAAAAATAAATACAACAATCTTTGATAGAAAGGTAGTGGATTAGGCCCAGTACACCAAAGGTGAAACCCTCCCAACCATTGAGCACATCCACATGAAACATTGCCATAGAAAAGCAGCATCCATCATCAAAGATCCTCACCACCCAGGCCATGCTCTTTTCTCACTGCTGCCATCAGGTAGAAGTTACAAGAGCCTCAGGACTCGCACTGCTAGTTTCAAGAATAGTTACTATCCCCTCAACAATCAGTCCCTTGAATAAATAGGGATAATTACACGCATTATTTTTCTGGTGTTCCAACAGCACGTTAAGAACTCATTATCTGGTTATTTCATGCACGTTTTTTGTTGCTATTGATTTATATTTGCATTTGCACAGTTTGTTGTCCATTGATCCTGTTTACAGTTACTGTTCTACAGATTGGGTAAGTATGCCTACAGAAAAAGGATCTCAGGATTGTTTGTGGTGACATGTATGCACTCTGATAATAAGTTTTACTTTGAACTTTGAAATCCAGTTTCTTGATTACATATTCTACCAAACTGCATTATTATGACATATTTTTCACATTGTGCTTGTTAGTTCATTGTTTTAACTTGGACAAAATATTATTATATGAAGACTCTTATGCACTGATTCATCCAATGATACCTTGTCAGACCATTTAATAGTATGTTATTTGGAAATTCAGATACATGCTCATCCAAATCACAGAAGGTATGTCCATTTCTACATTTGGCACCGACAGAGCAGCAGAGCATGAGCAACGAATGCCACACTCTTCTCTACATCCACTAACGATCTTAGCTAGAATATTTGTTAAACTAGACATCATGTTTGCATTGAGAGTGCAGGCAGTCACTCAAGCATCGACTATCTCGTTTTATCGCAGCTTAGTTAGTGTCTCAATGGCCTTTCATTGGGCTGCTTGAATGGAAAGTCTGGCACTGATTGTATGCGGGCGGATTCCCTTAGCGGAGATCACCCGTGCGTGACTTCGTTTAACGCGGAGATGTTGAAGCACAGGCAAGCAGCACATGGTCCTTGACAGATTGGGATCCGGGACACGAGGCATGACTGGAGACTCTTCACTGTCGCAGCCTTCCTCCATCTTCACTGCCGTTATGGTGCATCATCACCTGCTCTACCACTGAAGTCTTGGTTGGATCACTCTTTGTCGGGAACCTCACCCTTGACCTTAACACCATGGGTATCCCAAGCACCAGAGCTAAGTGCCAGATGGTTAAAGTCCAGACAGCATTGCTCATGGGATCTAGGGAATTCACAAGCCTCTCCATCATGACAATGTGACGATCTCCGGGGAAGACTAATTGTATGACAGTCTAACTGGTCTGCACTCTAGTAAAAATACCTTGTCCTGGTGAGCTCCTACTGCTTCCAGAGCTCATCTGGGTCAAGGTGAAGGAGTTTATGGCATGTGATCACTCCATTTCAAAGCGCCAGTGCCTGACCATTTTCATACAATTGGGATTGACTGAAGTTGAAATGCTGGAGGCAAACTATAGAGAAATGTTCATGCTCACAAAATAATACACTGACAGAAGCCACTGAGCCTGTGGCAGCATTTGAAAGAGCTGTTCAATGAACAACTAACCTACTTTTTCTGATCGTTATGTGTTCAAGTACTTTGCATTGCTAATGGAGCCTGTGGCCTGTTGATTTCAGATAACAGAGACAGTGTAAAATGAGGGTGCTCCCCACGTCTCCTAGATTGTTGAGACAATTAATATAAGCATCTGTTTCTTGGAGCAACAACACATGGAATTCCATTGGTGCTGATATAATGGAGGAATTAATCAGAACAGCAAATTCGAATGGCCCACATTTTCGGGGTTGGGTGGGGTGGGGAGGTGCAGTCAGGGGGCAACACAGTCAGATAGATGGCATTGTCAGGGGATGGCTCAATCAAAGGGTCAATTAGAGGGGCAGCACTGGCCAGCTGGAATGAAACATTGAAGGAACAGCAGCTTCTGAGATGCGGCAGAGACCACGCGATAGTTTGTGCAGAGGGAGAGTACCACTGGCACAAAGGAACACCTGAGCTACAGCACAGAAATACGGGCAAGAGAGCACCGTTAGATGGATTGAACTGTTGCACAATATTACCCTTAAGAATGGCCGGCTGGTGCCGCAGTGGCATCAGTGCCGGCTCCGGAGTTCGAATCCAAGCCGGGCCATGCCTGAGCACGCTTTCCATCCGTGCCAGGTTGAGCGTCGAGCTAGTCACTCGGCCCTGTAAAAAAAAAAGAGGGTTGGGTCAGGAACGTTCATATTGTGACTCGGTTAATCGAAAAGGAGACCGATCCTGACACTACGCGCCAGACAAGAATGACTGACTGTCTGGTGCGAAACGCTAAAAAAAAAACCCTTAAGAATCAGAAAGGCAGTAGGTGCTCTGGAATACTCTAGTTACTCATTAACATTTAAGTATGATAACACCTTCACAGTTTCTTGAAGAGTTTAACTTTTGCATTTGATAGAGGCAGAATAAAGCTGGTGTGGATACAAACAGTGGTGGCAAAGGAAATTTAAGAATACCAGAGGGCAGTGCTCAATGTTATCCTAGCAGTAATCCAACCCACTGTACTTTAACATCACTCCCTCAACTACAGTTCAATTGCTAGAAAGGATCTGTTCTAAAGTACCTTTCATTGTCATAGCTAGCATCATTTTTAAATATAATTCTTAAACAATAGCTTTGTCCTTGCTCCGTTATATTCCTGGGAAGTGATTTTATGGCCTTCACTGTAGGAGAAACTAACTTCAACATGTCAATATAGCATATAAATAGCATTTTCAGATACCTGCAATGATAATGCCTCTCCTTACTGCAGGAGACAGTGTTTAGTATTGACTATGTATGCATTTAATGTCAGTCTGTTCTTTTGCGGGGGAGTTGTTAACTTGCAATCTATCTTAGTTTCTACAGCAGTGCAACTCAATCAAAATAGATCATTTAATTCTTTATAAGGCAGAGGACATTTTCCCCACCATATACAAACACATCAAAAGAAACACTATCCACTCTCAGTGTTGTGGGTTGACTTTCGAAGTGTGCACACGATACAGTGATGTGGATTTCTGTAACAACCACCCTATAGAACCATAAAACATTACAGCACAGAAACAGGCCTTTTGGCCCTTCTTGGCTGTGCCGAACCATTTTTCTGCCTAATCCCACTGACCTGCACCTGGCCCATATCCCTCTATACACCTCTCATCTATGTACCCATCCAAGTTTTTCTTAAATGTTAAAAGTGAGCCAGCATTTACAACTTCAACTATAGGCTGTGTGTTCCATGACTCTGGTTGAAAACTGCTTCCCAATTTCTCCCTAATCCTGTTAATTTCCTAAAGTCAATGCCCCTGAGTCATTCATCATATTGCCAATTGAATCAGGTCCTTTCCATCTTGTATGGGCTTATCAAGTTGGTATACTGTTTTGAATAAATCTTCCTTCGGCTTTCCTTAATCCCAAGAAAACCCCAAACCAGCTAATCCCTTTTCAAAACCAAAATTCTCCAGACCTGGCAATGTCTTCATGAACGTCCTCTGTACTCTCTATTGTGAATTCACATCCTTCCTTGTATTGTGTATTGTACACAGTGACTAGGGTCTAATAACAGTTGTGTGAAATTCCAGTATAAGCTCTGCAGAGCGGCATTTCTGAGGGGTATTAGGGGACTAACATTTTCAGTGGAGATGCACCGATAATGGTGAGTCCAATGGTAGCGGATCAGGGGTATTGGACTTCAAATTGTGGTACAGTAGACAAGTTGGCATAATGAGCACCCTGAGGATATAGATGAGTAATTTGCATACTTGGCAGGTGGACCCATTCTAATGCTTTGGTGGGAAGACCCTAGTATTCTGGAATTGCATTTTCCAGCAATTCTCTTTTTGCTTTCAATTCTCCTCAATAGCTCTTACCAACATGTCTCAGACAAAAAAAAGGGTTCATTTTCTTGCAATCCCCCAATAGAAAATTGTATGGGAAATAAACTCACCCAATGTAAACCTCACATAAATTTTGTATTTGGGTCACAATGGTGCCTCACAACATATCAAGTTTTCAAAGTAGCACAAAACACCTACTTCATTCTGGGAAATGAACTGATTTTCACATTCATGGAATAAATAATTTCTAGGCATCTCTCTGTTATTTCTGCAAAGCAGTTAACCTGTTTATTTTGGATATTTTATTAATAATCAGATGGAATTATTTCTGGAGGCATTTGTAAGGATCTTTCAAGAATCACTAGATTCTGGAATGGATCTGGAGGACTAGAAAATTGCAAATACCTGACAAATCTATCGGAATTCTTTGAGGAAGTAACAGGAGAGTCAGTGGATGGTGTTTACTTGGATCTTCATGAGGCCTTTCTTGCCGCACATGAGGCTGTTTAACAAGATAAGAGCCTGTGGCTTTCAGACCGATTCTGGCATGCACAGAAGACTGACTGCTTGGCAGGAGACAAAGAGTGCAAATAAAGTGGGCCTATTCTGCCTGGCTGCCAGTGATTAATAGCATTCCACAGGGGTCAATATTGGACCGCTTCTTCTTGCGTTGTATGTCAAAGATTTGGAAGACAGAATTGATTTATTTGTGGCCAGGTTTGCAAACGATGCAAAGATAGCTGGAGGGGCAGATATTGTTGATGAATTAGGGAGTCTGCAGAAGGACTTGGACAGATTGGGAGAATGGACAAAGAAGTGGCAGATGGAATATAGTGTCAGGAACTGTATGGTCGTAAACTTTAGTAGAAGGAATAAAGGCATAGACTATTTTCTAATAAGAGAAAATTATAAAACAGGGAATTGGGAGTCCTCCTGCAGGATTCCCTAAAGGTTAACTTGCAGATTCAGTGACAAGGAAGGCAGATGCATGTCAGCATTCATTTTGGGAGGACTAATATATAAGAGCAAGGATGTGATGGTGAGGCTTTACAAGGTATTGGTCAAATCGAACTTGTAGTATTGTGGACAGATTTGGGCCCCTTATCTAAGAAAAGACTTGCTGACATTGGTGAAAGTCCAGAGGAGGTTCACAAGAATGATTTTGGAAATGAAAGGGTTAAAAGTTGAGGAGTTTTTGATGACTCTGGTCCTGTACTTGCTTGACTATAGAAGAATAAGGGGGCGTTTCTCATTGAAACCTATTAAACATTGAAAAGTCTAGACCAGGGGTCAGCAACCTTTACCACTGAAAGAGCCACTTGGACCCGTTTCCCACAGAAAAGAAAACACTGGGAGCCGCAAAACCCGTTTGACATTTAAAATGAAATAACACTGCATACAACGTTTTTTTTGCCTTTATGCTATGTATAAACAAACTATAATGTGTTGCATTTATGAAATTGATGAACTCCTGCAGAGAAAACGAAATTACATTTCTGCATGCAACAAAAACATTTTGAACTCCGAAAAAAAGACGTTGGGTTGAAAGTTACTTTAAAGTAAAATACTCAATGTCTATTTGAGTCCTTCTTGTATTTATGAAAAACGCCGAACTTAAATTTTCCGCCAGCAGCAAACCAAAAATAACATCAGCCAGCTGTCAGCCTGAAAAATAAAAGGACTATTTCACTGAACAATGAAAAAATATGAATACACATAAAATAATAGGCAATTAAAATATTTATCATACTTGGTTAATGGGATTTCTGCTCCTGGACCTCAGCGCACAGCATCTGCACATCAGGGCTGTATGACGTCACCTTCATCTTTACACAGGATCGCAAGCTGTCATCTGTGAGGCATGTGCGATGTTTGTTTTTAATAAAGTTCATGTTGGAGAACACCTGCTCACTTACATATGTGGATCCAAAGATCGACAGGACTCAAAGCGCATACTTTTTAATGTTTACATAAATGTCGGGCATAGCATTCCATGTTTCGAACACAAGTTTGTCTGGTTTTAGAAGGTTTTCAATATCACTCCATTTGTGTTTCTGAGCAAGAACGGGCAACATCTTCAAGGTCTGCTGTCAAGCGTCTAAACTTGGACACCCATATGTCTTTGTCGGCTATGTCGGCCAGTTCCATCTCAAGATCAGGTTGACTCACACCTGCCAATGCAGTCGTATTCAGTAGGGAAGGATCGATGCTTAAGGGAGTGACCGGGAAGGATAATGTGTTTTTTTCCTCTCTGAACTCACAGAAGCGTTTCCCAAACGATGTTTGCATTGCGATGATTGCAGAATGTAAATTCTCCGAAATTATCATGTCGTGACCTTGTTTGAACTCTCTCAAATTGGGGAAGTGAGACAAAGTGCCTTTCTGTAAATCTCTGGCAAGCACTGTCAACTTGCGCTCGAATGCCAAAACATCCTCCAACATGTGCAGGGCTGTACGTCCTTACCCCTGAAGAGCTGTGTTCAGCGTGTTCAGGTGCGCTGTCATGTCTACCATGAAGTGTAGCTTTTCCAGCCACTCTGGCCGTTCCAGCTCAGGAAAGGTGAGCCCTTTGCTGCCCAGGAAAGTTTTCACTTCTTCCAGACACGCGACAAAGCGTTTCAGCACCTTCCGTCTGGACAGCCAGCGATAAAAACACGTTGTACGGTGTCAGTAAACTGCAGTCAAAGATAGCTTTATTCGAACTAAACAGCCTTGCTTTTAAGCCTCTCTCAACCCAGCCCCCATGGACGCAGATGCTGCAAAAGACGCGTACTCACAAACCCCCGTAGGCTATCTCCCTTAGCCGGAATGCTGGCTAATTGTGAGCCGTTTCGGATGTCGCCACACTTAGATTGTACAAGATCACCATAATCTTCAAATTTAGAATTACATTTCAAAAGCTAACAAACTAACATAAAATACATTTTAATTAAATACTGACCAATTATTTCCCAAAGCCACAGGGAGCCGCAGCACAGAGGTGAAAGAGCCACAAATGGCTCGGGAGCCGCAGGTTGCCGACCCCCGGTCTAGACAGAGTGGATGCAGAGAGAATCCTTCCTATAGTGAGTGAGACTAGGACCAGAGGGCACAACCTCTGAATCGAGGAACGCCAAGTAAGAACAGAAATGAGAAGGAATTTCTTTTGCCAGTGGGTGGAATTCATTGCCCCAGGCAGCACTTGAGGCTGTTACGAAATCCTGTAACTGGATCACTTACCAGCAAAGATAGAGAGGTCCATTAAAGTCTGATGGTACTATTTTTAAAAGTCTTTATTTATAAAGGGGCACAAAAATAAGATTAATACAAACATTCAGCTAATATACGTCATCACTACTCAATCTAAAAGCGCGGGTCTAATAATAACCATCAATAAGAAACAGCTCGATCGTTTGTCTAGGGGATGATATATTGTCCGCTGGAAATATAAAAGTCACTCAGGTCCTGCAGGCTTCAGCCTTTTGGGGGACCACTGGGTTTTCACTTGTTGGAGAGAGAGAGAGATTGGTGAGAAAAGAAACTTGCCCAGGTCTTTTATGAAGCAAATCCGTTGAATCAAGGGAGTGGGCTTCCACGTTGTTAACTAAAAGCTGGTTTCTGTGGTTCCAGCCACGGATTCCAGCAACGGAATCGAACGCACGTGGCTTCCTTCAAATGGCTTCCCGCTACTACGGGATCGTTAGCATTTCTTCTCGTGCATCTGAAGGGGTTGTTCCCCCAGACCCTCTTTTATACTTCCTCACGGGGTCTCAGATGTCAATCAGGTTAGGATGATGCAATCTCTCTCTCAACCAGCCCACTTTGCCCGAGGGCTTGCACGTAGCATAGTCCCCAATCCACAAACATGGTCTCCAGGAGACAATGGTCAATGTCGCATTATTTTGCATCGCGGTGGAACGAGGTATTCGGCATGTCTCTCTCTCCCATTTCCTGGGTCTACTGACCCCCGCTCAACTAGTGCTCTTGCGATTCTCACAAAGGAGGGGGCTGCGGACATAACAAGGCCATGTGACTGAGTATATTTAAAGCAGAGGTTGATAGGTTTTTGATTAGTTCGGACATCAAAGGTTATGGGGAGAAGGCAGGAGAATGAAGTTGTGAGGGATAATAAATCAATCATGATGGAATGGCAGGGTGGACTTGATGGGCCGAGTGGTCCAAATCTGCTCCTCTGTCTTATGGAATGCGCAGCATTGAAATAGGACATCTAACAAAATACTGTTGCTAGCACAGATTTATTTTCAGTTGAACATATATATTTAAACATGCTCCTGGTTTATGGTATTCCCCTAAATGTCAAAGTTGATTTTAATCCGATGAGATTGAAATGTATTAATGATTCATCTCCATGAGAGCTTTTGCTTTGATAAGATTTTCTTTGCTTATTGCATTGACACTAATGGGGCATGAAGTCATCAACCTGTCAGTACGTCAGAATTTTGACAAGCACAAGAAAAGCACTTGAAGGAGCTGGTGACAAATAACTTTTGCTTCACCTGATGTATCACTGTGTTCAGTGTGAATGTGACAATTGGATGCCAGATTTATTTCCAGAGGGGAAAAATGCAAGGGCCAATTTTCATCCTTAGCTGCCCCATCCTTGCCCTAGGCACTGGGCAAATTGCTGCAATAATGAGTGTGGGTTCAGAATGTTGCCTACAACCTAGGTATCCCCAGATTTCTGTCTGCCTGCTGACAGGACCCAGCAGCAGAAAGTATGTATGGAGTAGCCATTGCCTGAGAGGTAGTGACCTTGATCTGTAACCAGTAAACCTTTGATATGTGTGCAATTAATTGGCCAACCTTAAGGCTGTACAGTGGAGAAGAATGTCCTCTTTGATTTTACAGTGTTGTTGATACTAAACACAGTAACAACGAAGAAATATTCTTGAGAGAGGAAATGCACAGACATCAAAATTGCAATACTATGTCCCTCACTGTGCCAATTAAAAGTGTTTCTAAACTTCTTAGTCCTTATGCAGCAATATTCAAAGTTCTGCAGCATCAATGGATATTCTGAATCAAGGCCCTTCATCTGGACCGCGATCTACAAGCTCAGTCTGATGATATCGGGAATTATAGATGAGCTTTGAGAAATGCCTGGTGGGATTGGCTTTTGAGATAATTTGATGTTTATGCTCAATCAATCCATCTGGTACATTTCTACACAGATGTGAAACTGGGTTTGACTTTTCAGCTTCTTGAAAATCTCGATGCATGGCTCATTGACAACGAACAGATATTTATGTTCCTCCGCTCTGATTTGCAAATTCGAAAAGGAATGATGTGACTGGCAGTATGCGATGCAACTTACATTGTACACCTTCAGCTTTCGAATGTCAGTAAATCAACGAGTGAATGTGACCAGGCATCATCAGACACTGGCACTCCATTCGTGATTCATGCGATATGAGGAGCTAATGTTGAGTTAAAGCGAGATCACAGTCATCTGAGATTACATAGAGTATCACTGGAGCGCTCATTGATTTGAATGTCACTTGTGATCAAAGCATCCCCAGAACTGTCAAAACTGCAGAATTACCATAAGGAAATAATCTGTCACTTCCCCACTGAGGTACAGTAGGCTAAGAGCAAAGACTGTTCAAGGTTTCTCATGTCGACAGATATACCTCTATCTACCAGTATATATACATACAAGCAGCATTAATGGCATTAATATATTACCAGTACATTGATTTGTAAGTTGTAACTGTTCACTCATACCCACGGCCGAGTGCTTTGATGAGAATGTGTGGTGAAAGCAAAGATCATCAGCATTGTTGTTGACTTCTACATTGATCTCAACATTAATTACATGCCCGATGAGCTTTGATTCACTGGTTTTATGGAGTGAAAAAGACTTGGAGAAATGTCTTGGAGAAACTCAGATAGTTTTTCCTATATTTTTCTCTTCAGCAAGACAGTCTGTTCTGTGTGCTACTGCACAAGAACTGTTTCAAGTTTAAGTAATATGGCTGATAATGATCTAATGATGGGTTTGATTGAAAAATTCTGTTCTTTCCTGGTTCTTCGGCTACCTCATGTCTTTCTACCTGAACTATTGTCAGCTCTGAAAGTGACAGCATTCTTGCTAACATAAGCAGCTTGGAGAAGTTGATATCCTTTGCAAAGACTTTCCATTAATGTTGCTTGGATATATGTTCATTGGTAATTGGTTCATTACTATCACATGTATTGAGGTACAGTGGAACAAATTGTTATACATGCCATCCAGATAGATGGTTTCTACACATAGGTCCATCAAGACAGTCCAATGGAAAATCAATAGCAGAATGCCGCACATTGTGTTACAGTCAGAGAGAAAGTGCAGTAGAGGTAGTAAGAATCAAGGCCATGATAAACTAGACTGTGAGGTCAAGAGTTCATCTTATTTTATAAGAGGCCTGCTCAATAATATTACAACAGTGGGATTGAGGCTTCCCATGAGTTTGGTGGCATGTTTTTTCAGATTTCAGCTCAAGCTCATGTTCTGAAAACTCACTTCATTGTCTCAGAGATACGTTGAACTGACTGTTTGTTTTAATGATCACGGCATGGTAGTGTAGTGGTTAACAGCATTGCTTTACAGTGCCAGCAAGCGGTCGATGATTGGGTTTCAATTCCCACTGGCACCTGTAAGTTTGTATATTCTCCGCATGACCATGTGGGATATCCGCTGGGTGCTCTGGTTTTCTCCCACATTCCAAAGACTGTGTAAGATAACGTAATTGGGAGAAATGTACGTAATTCACAACCATGGATATTGAGTTGTGGTTTCGCTTTAAGAGGCTGGTCTGACACGATGATGTTATTACATTAAAGGTTTATAGCGCACTTCTGTTCTGTAGGTTTTGGAGTTCAACAAAATGTGTTATGGGTCTCATTAAACATAAAATGCCTCACTTCATTTTATTTGTGGAAACCTAGATTGGTGACCCCGATGCTCTAGGACAATTCTGGAGTTATCATTTTTGTTGGCCAACGCAGAGGCTTTGAAACTGCCAGAGTTTTGTGAGCAAAATGCTGTTGCTTGGTTTGTGCAAGCGGAGGTCCAGTTCGTCCTGCAGGAAATCTCCGCCGAGAGCACCAAATATTTCTATGTGGTAGTGCTGCTTAGCAATTCCCCAGCTGTGAGAGGGGTGAGTCTGCTTGAAGGTCCACCTGAACATGATAATTACCGATTGCCGAAAATGTACCTTTTACAGAATTTTGGACTGTCGGAAGCAGAGCGCGTTAGAGAGTTGCTCTCCTTGCCTGGTCTCGGTGATGGTAAGCCTTCAGAGCTAATGGACCACACGCAGTCTCTCTGGGGAAATCACCATCCTTGTTTTATTTTTAAAGGACTCTTCATGCAGCCGTGCCTGATCAGGTTTGTGTAGCCCATGCTAATGCACCTGTGATGGACTATAGGGAGCTTGCTAAAATGGCTGATAGTCTACACTCAGCTAGGTCCTCCTCCTTTCTCTAGCTCAATAAGCCTGGTCAGCAAGGCCGCCAACATAAGGATGCCCGGGGCTGTGAAACCAATGGGCCTGTGCTTTTGGCATGCTTGCTTTGGTAGGAACGTTAGGAAGTGCCAACTGCCTTGCAGCTTCAACTGTGCCAGCGCATCGGAGTATCAGAGGCCCGTGAACACTGAGGATTCCAGCTGGCAAGCTTGTCCACTGTTCATCACAGACAGGCAATGTTTCCCGTGTGACCTGGGTGTTTAGGTGAGTACCAGTATTGCCCATTGATGAGAAGACAAGGAGCGACAGAGCCTCTCTGGAGGTTGCCTATAGCAGCAAGATCCAGACCAATGGGACACGATGGGTGACAGTCTGCTTCAGCAAGCAACGTTACACATGCAACTTCATCCTGGCTAAAGGGGCTAGACCTTTGCTTGGTGCAGATTTCCTGTGTAGTTCAAGGACTAGGAGTTGATCTTGAGAACAGCTGGCTTGTGGATATCAAGCTCATTACCCTGCTCCCCCAATAAGCTCCCCACTACGCCTCTATCAAGTACATGCACCACCACATGTGAGTTTATTCGACTGCTGGGTGAATTCCCAAACCTCACCAAGCCCACATTCTTCACTATGGTCACAAAACATGGGATTAAGCACCACATTTCTACTATTGGCCTGCCAGCCCACACCCACATGCATAGACTGGACCCAGAAAAACTGGAGACTGCGAAGGCTGAGTTTGCCAACATGGAAAGACTCAGTATTGTACGCCAGTCCAATAGCCCCTGGCTTCACCGTCCCATGTGGTCCCAAGTCCAATGGTGCTTTGCACCCATGTGGTGATTACCGAAACCTTAATGAGGCCACCACCCCTCGATCGTTACTCAGTCCCACACATTCAAGACTTTATGGCACATTTAGTCAGGAAGTTAATTTTTGCCAACGTTGATCTGGTTCAGGGCTACCATCAGGTGCCTGTGTGCTCAGAGGACATTCTCAAAACAGCTGTGATAACCGCATTTGGCCTTTTTGAATTTCTGCGCATGTCGTTTGGGCCGAAAGATGCAGCACAGGCTTTCCAACAGCTGATGGATTTACATATCCTTTTGGTTTACCTGGCTGGCATACTTGTCGCCAGTGCGTCCAAATCCGAACACGCATCTCATCTCCGCACACGTCCTGAGCGCTTAAGCCTACGCGGGTTGATTATTAACACTGATAAATGCCAGTTTAGGTTGTCAACCATGGACTTTCTCAGCCATCTCATTTCCGCAGGAAGTGTGAAACCCCTCCCATCAAAGGTAGCTGCTATTATGGATTTCCCACCGCCCCGCACTACCGAAATGATGTATTTGATTATATGATTTGATGTTTTGGTGTACATGTGACAAATTAAGCCTAATCTTAATTTATGTGAGGAAATGTTATTGTCTCAAGCACCGCATTCATCAGTGGAGTGAAATATCAGTCAGTGCAGTTTTTCTCTTTAAAATCAACAAAACTGCATATTCTTGAAACCAGAAATTAAGAAAGAAACACATCTGTGCGAATAAAGACAGAGTTAGCCTAACAGGTTGAAGGCCTTCACAAGAAAATGAAAAGAGAGAAAATAAGTTATGGAAAGTGGGTAGGAAGGACAAAAGGAAGATCGCTATTAGAGTGAGGTCAGGGCTGTTTACAAAGCTGTCTGACTGATGGATTAATGTTGGGAGTTAGAGAGAAAGCAAAGGCTGTGCAATGTAGTTCAGAGCTGCTGCAGAAACCAAAAGAAGTTTGAAAATGCCCAACTGAGCAGGCACTCTTAGTGGAGAGAGGATACAGTGAGGTAAGGTCACTGATTGGTAACCTTCATATATAACAAGAATGTTCTGCTGTTACAAACAGGGAAAGCAAGTTTTCTGAAGCTTTTGTTTTTAATATTAAGTCCTGAAGGCCACAGCATCCTCCAAAGAAAGATGAGATATTGTTCCACCAATTTAAGTTGGAATAGTGGTGTATATGGCTGGGTATCAAGGGCAATACTAATGACAGCGGTGAATGTAGCAGAGGTGCCTCCCTCCCTTATGATCTAAACAAGTTTCATGCAGCACAACACCGGCCATGAAAGGTACAGTCATTCCAGGAGAACAGCTATTGTCTGTAACTGCAGCAGACGTGAGAAGGACTCTTGCAGAGAGTCAACCACTGTACAGCTGCTGGGCCAGGCAACATCCCAGTCCAAATTCTCAGGGAATTTACACACCAGCTCACTGACACCTTAATGGACATCTTCAACTCTTCCCTCACCCATGCTGCTGTTCCCATATGCTTCAAATCAGCCACTATCATCCCTGTACCAAAGAACTTCAGAACTAAACGACTGCTGTCCAGTGGCACTGACACTTATCAACATAAAGTACTTTGAACAGCTGGTAAAGGAACACATGATAAACTCCATTTCTGCCACACTGGACACTCACCAATATGCTTACCGGCGGAACTGCTCTACGACAGACGCCATAGCATCTGTCGTGCACCTGGCCTTGACACACCTAGAAAACAAGGACGCTTATATCAGAAATCTGTTTCTGGATTACAGTTCAACATTCAACACTATTGTCCCACAGACTTTGGTGAATAAACATTCACTCCTCGGTCTAAATACACCACTGTGCATCAGGGTGTCAGACTTCCTAACCAACAGACCTCAGGCAATCAGGATGCACAACAGCATCATCCCTCCTCAACACGGGTGCTGGCCAGGGCTGTGTGCTGTTCCCACTGCTCATGCACAACTGCACAACAACACCTCAGTAATCACATTGTCAAGTTCACCAATGACACGACAGCAGTGGGTCATCATCAGCAAAGACAAGATGGTCTACAGAGAGGAGATGGAGAAGCTCGAGTCCTGGTGCCAGGCAAATAACTTCAAAGTCAACAAGACCAGTAAGATAGTTACTGACTTCACAAGAATTCACATAATTCACATCCCTCTTTTCATCAGCTCCTTAATCTTGCTGACATTGAGTGAGAGGTTGTTGTCATTGTCACCAATTAACCAGATTTTCAATCTCCCTCCTAAATGCTGATTCATCATCGCAATTGATTCATCCAATGATATTGGTATCAGCAGCAAACTTAAATATGGCATTGGAGCTTCGCCTTACAGCCCTAAGAATAAAGTACATAGAGCAGGGGGCTCAGCACACAGCTTTGTGGTGCACCTGTGTTGATGGAGACTGTGGAGAAGACTGTTGCCAAAATAACCTGACTGAAGAGGCATCTGCTGTGGACCTGTTGTGCCAGCAGGCAAATTGGAGCAGATCCTATGTGCTTCTCAGGCAGGGGCTGATATGTTTCATCACTGTCCTCTCAAAGCACCTCATCACAGTGCATCTAAATGCTTCTGGATGAGAGTCTTTTAGGCAGGTTACCATGTTTTTCTTGGCCACTGGTCTATTTGAATCAATATTCATAACTTTCTACAGATCACAGTAGGGAGCATCCTGCAAGATACGGAAAATGCACTACAGCAGGCGGGAATAGGTAGTCAGACTGCCCCACGCATCACTGGCACCAGCCTATCTGACACCAAGGACTTATATACACAAAAGAGTTGGAAAAAGGCCAGGAACATTATGAAGGATCACACACACCCTGCTCATGGATTGTTTCTCCTCCCCACAGGGACCAGGCATCGAAGGCAAGACCACCAGCCTCAAAAACAGTTACTTTCCCCAAGCACTAATGCTGATCAACACCTCCAACCACTAACTCACCTCACAACATGCCCCACCACCACTACTCTATCATTTCCTGTCAGTCTCCTTATGTACAGACACTTCTGTACCTAGTGTCACTTTATGGACATATAATCAATCTAAATATACAGTAAGCTATCTAATATATTTATATTTATTGTGTTTATTCTCTTATTGTGATGTTCGTGCTGCATTGGATCCAGAGTAACTATTTTGTTCCCATTTACACTTGTGTATTGGAAATGACATTAAACAATCTTGAATCTTGCTGGATGCCACAGACAGAGAGGGAGTGCGTTAGGGAAATGAAGTGTCAAGCAGTTGGATGCTCAGGTTACCTCTACACAGTGAAGGAATGCATAGGTGTCATAAATATGTTAAATATTTTCACGAGTTCAGCTGTATTTGGAGTGACTTGCTTCATGTTTCATGCGGGACTCAATATCCTGACATAGGCTCTTCAAACCCATGAAGGCATTTCTTTCACTGGGACAGAATTAAGGATGGCTTGGATTACACGCTGAGCAGCATGGTGGTATGGCCTTTGTCATCTCTACAGTGGATAAATATAGGATTGGTGCATTGACAAACGGTGTGCTACAGTTTATTTCGACATATACACAGTGGCCACATTATTAGGCACACCTGTACACCTGCTAATAGCTGAACAGCCAATCGTGTGGTGGCAATTCGAAGTATAAAAGCATGCAGACCTGGTTAAAAGGTTCAGTTGCTGTTTGGGTCAAATGTCAGAATGGGGGAAGAAATTTGATCCAAGTGACTTTGACTGTGGATTGATTGTCGGTGCCAGATGGGGTGGTCTGAGTATCTCAGAAACTGCTGATCTCCTGGGATTTTCACGCACAGCAGTCTCCAGAGTTTACAGAGAATGGTGTGAAAAACAAAAAAAAACATGCAGTGGGTGACAGTTCAGCAGGCAAAAGTGCCTTGTTAATGAGAGAGGTCAGAGGAGAATGACCAGACTGGTTAAAGATGTCAGCAAAGCAGCAATAACTCAAGTAACCTCGCATTACAACAATTGTGTGCAGAAGAGCATCTTTGAATGTACAACATGTTGATGCTTGTAGTCAATGGGCTACAGCTGCAGATGACCTTGAGATAAGGGAATTACCTTATAAAGTGGCTGTTGAGTGTACCTTTCAAGTTTGGTTTGCTTGCCAAGCCTCTGATTAATTAAATTAGATTTTAAAATTTTACACCTCATTGACAGCTGTAAGTTTCACTGGAAGGGTGATTCACTTCCTGAGGTAACTTGCTTGTGACCGAACAAGTTGAAAAATCAATGATAATTTGAGTAGTACCAACACAAAAAAGGTTTTTAAAATGACAACAATCACAATGTCCAGCTTGCTCATCCTGATCGCCAATGTAAATTGCAACCAGTAGGTCTTTTATTGTGTTATTCATTAGAAAATTTCATTGGTGCCTGATGTAGAACAATCATTTCTTTCTTTATATCTTACCCAAGACATCTGGAATGCTCTAACTATCATTAGAATTAAAGGGGGCATGGACACAGTACTCTTGGAGATACTCTGACATGATATTGGAATAATACTGCAGAGAGGGTTGATTTGGGCCTTCTCACAGCTTTCTAAAACACATTCATAAACATTATGTTATGTTTTGTAACTTCAAAATATTAAACTAATTCAAAGAAAACACGAGAGTCCAAAAATACTGGTGTGGCTCTGCCTTTTCTTTAAGCAAGGGGCGCATATATTATGTGGTGGTGTGATGACATGTGCAATTAACATATTTTTACATATAACCTGTAATAAATTATTTAAATGAACAAGAATGCTTAAACAAATTATAAATATATACAAGATTACTCAAATATTTTTGAAATATTAAATACACAACACCTTAATTCTAACCTCTGATTAACTCACCCTCTAAGAATAACGTGATTATCTTCTTGGTCCTCACTGATCCCCTTACAGGTAAACCCTAAAATGATACAACCTCTTCTTAGAGAACACATACAGTTAATTCTGTACTTTTCTTCTCTTTGACTTTATCGGCAAAAACACTGGCTCTGCATTAATTTACAGACTTTAGGTAGAACACGGCTATATTAGAGGTGTTGTCTCATAGCTCCAGTGAACTGGTTACTGTCTGTTTGCAGTTTGCACGTTCTCCCCAAGACTGCATGGGGCTTGTCTAAGTGCTCTGACTCCCTCCCACATCCCAGAAATGTGCTGGTACTTTAATTAGTTATCATGAGTTGCCCCTAGGGTAGCTAAATGTCAAAAGAATCTCAGTGGCTGATGGATATATGAGAGAGAATAAGCTGCAGAATGTAGAGGACAAGGAAGAGGGGGAACAGAACCAAAGGGAATTGATTTTTTTCCAGTTTGCACAGGCTTGATTGGCCAGATAACCTTTTCCTGTCTCATAGTAAACATTATACGATAGCTTTCCTGATCCCAGGTCATTACCATCGGAATATCGTGACGCAGCAAACAAAATAGATTTTTAATTCTCACTTTTACTGTTTTGTCATTATCATTGGCTTCCTGCTAGTCTGGTCCCTGTGCAGCAAGAGAGGGCACACAGCAAGATACCATTAGTAGGTTGTGGGCATGCCGCGTTGCTACAGTAAGCATGGCAACACTTGTGGGCTGTCTCCAGTATATCCCCTGACGGTGTTGGCTGTTGTCACAAATGACTAATTTCACTGTATGTTTTGATGTTATAATGTACATGTAACAAATAAAACTAATGTTTAAAGAACTGCTGACAGAGCTGGATTATCAGGCCACAGTTATTAGCAGCAGGTTGCCTTACTGGAAGAAAAATGTACCAGATTCACCAGCATAGCTTCAAAGATATGTGTCACCAGTTCAGTTAAAACTGTACATTTAATAAATGGTGCACCTGTTCCCACAGAAAATATTGAATTTTCATATTAAAATGGCACAATTTATGTTATGTGTGATCTTAAAAAACAATTTAAAACATCTCACCTTGATTGTTGATATAAAATATACCACTGATTATTTTAACATGTAAAATACTAGGAAAATTAAGTGACAGTTGGATTGTTCCAGTCATGAAGGAATTACATCTTGCGCACATCCCTCTATCACAGAAGACATGTGAAACTTCCTTCATGGGGCACACTTCTGTTAATCTATTGCCCAGTTTACACAAACCACTCTCCTTGATGTGACTTTTCTGGATGCAGCTCCAGCTTTGTGACTCTGCCTCAGCACAGATCTGTTTCCAATGCTCCTGAAAAGAACTTGCAACTGGTCACGTATGCAAATTCCACTCCAACTTTTTCAAATTATGAGGGTGGGATCAGTAATTCTACAAGCTACAGAGGGAAATAGTTATACAGGCTTTTAGATTTAACTCTTCTTTCTCTTCAGTTCAACCCAGCACTCTGCTCTTCTCTACTACAGGGGTTCCCAAACTTTATTATGTCGTGGACCCCTACCATTAACTGAGGGGTCCATGGACCCCAGGTTGGGAAGCCCTGACTTAACACAATCTGGAACCTGATTCCACCTGATTCTCCACCTGATTTTCTCTGTCTCATTCCTATTTAAGTGCTACTTTGGATGAAGAAGCTTTCAGTTCCTACTTATCAGAAAAAAGCTCCAACTTGTGCAGTAATTCCCACTATCATGGGGACTCATTGCAAGCTGCTAGCTGCAGATCTTCTCAAAACATCACCTCTAAAATAATTGTTCCCTACTGAATCTACGCTCTCTTGAACTCACAATCTACCTTGCTATGGCCTTACATCTGATTGACTGCCGACACCGCTGGTTGTCTGCAGCTGGAACACTTTATTCTGCATCACCCACAAAATGCAGGAGGAACTCAGCAGGCCAGGCAGCATCTGTGGAGAAGAGTAAACAATTGATGTTTTGGGCCAAGACCCTTAATCAAGAATGGGATGCAGGACTTTATTCTGCACCTGTTATCGTATTTCACTGTACTACTTCAATTTACTGATGTGATGAAGTAACTTATATGGACGACATCACTTACCTCTGTATATGTGACAATAAGAAACCAAATTATAAATTAACCACTTACGCATAAAGTTATGCCACAGGAGTATTCAAAGTGGTGCTGAGAAATAGGGTCTTGATCCAGTCCAAGTCAAACAAATAGGAACAATGAGCAAAACCAATGTACTTTTGTTAGAACTAAATATATTCTCTGTGGCGATTTCCAATTGTTCGGTTTGTGATTTTTAAAAATATACTGTAACAACAATTTTCCAAGACTAGTTCAGGAATGTGCAGTTGCTGATATTTCGTCACTTTTAGAAATAGCTTAAAGAACATGGTGGCTGTAAAGTTGCTGTCCCCATTTCTCCACTGCAGTTGAATTAGTGAGTGAGAATGTGAATGTACCTCCAGACAGCAAATCAAGTGAAGGTAGTGCCACCTCATCTTCAAGACAGCACTATCCAGTGTGGAGCAACGTGCGCAACTTTCAGGAAGAGCTCAGCAGATCAGGCAACATCTATGGAGGGAAATAAACAGTTGATGATTATTTCCCTCTATACCCTTCGGCAGTAATGGAAAGAAGGGGGCAGAGGCCAGAATAAGAAAGTAGGGAGAGGAAGAGATGTACAAAGGTGAAAGGTGAGACCGAGTGAGGGGGAAGCAGATGGGCAGGATGGGGGAAAATGTGAGAAACTTGGAGGTGTCGGGTGGAAGAGGTAAAGGGCAGAAGAAGATGGAATCTGAAATGATTCCTCCGTTGGTGCTGCCTGACCTGCTGAGTTCCTCCAGTATACTGTGTGTGTGTGTGTTGCTCTAGATTTATCACCATCTAGAGTAGATCATCTCGTGTGCAAGTTTCACCCTCTGAGCTTTAGCTGGGCAGCCAACTAAATCAATAGACTGGATTTAACTTTAGAACAACTTGGAAGTTTTTGTGAAGAAAGGACATCTCACTATGTCACTGTAGCTTCTGGAACTGAGAGGAAAGAATGAGTAAATCTGGACAAGGAACTCTTCTCCTGATTACCACCTACCATCCTCCATCATATGGCCAATCAGTCCTCCTCAATGTTCAACAACAGTTGGGAGAGGCAGTGAAGGTAACAAGAGTACAGAACATTCCCTGGATAGGGACCTTAATGGTGAATGCAATTCAGTGGTTTGATGCATGACCACAGTATGAGCTGGCTGAGCCTTGAAGGGCAGAACTGTCTGACTGGGAGGCAGATGGTGATTGAGTAAGCATAAGGATAAATCTAACAGACTTTGTCCTTGCCAGTCTACCTCCGGTAGATGCAAGTCCATGAAAGCAATGGTAGAAGATGCCACTGTACATATCTTGTGGAGATAACATGCCATCTCCAAACTAAGGACATGCTAAATGTGTCAGAGTCATACAAAAGTTCTCCAGCTTAATGAGCCCATGTGAACCATCAAACCAATTTAGACTAATCCTGTATTAATATTATTTTATTAGATCTGGCAGCCTAGATCTCAGCATCCATAAGGCATTGTGGCATTGAGTCAACACTGGAAGACTACCATAATCTGTAACCTCATTGTTCTACCTTCAACATGAAGACTAGGGATTACCTGGTTCAATGCAGTCAAGTGACAGAACCAGACATAATTGAAATGATTGTCCTGGTTAGGTGAACCAGAACTATATCTGTGCCTATGAGCTGAAACAGCATCTAGTATATAAAGCAAAGTGATCTCAAAATCAAATGGATTAGATCAGTCTTACAACATCTCGATGAGAAGAAGAAATTGTTTTCAATTGAAAAGAACAATCAGCTGATCATCGAATAAAGAACTCAGAGGAGTGGTGATTATGGATTACAAACCCATCTCTGTTAGCTTGGAGGGAAGCCCATGTTGGGGTTGATATATCAGACAGCATTGCCACACTTAGGAAAATGGGAAGCAATGGGTATACAGAAAGCTTGGGAAGGTGTAATTAGAAATAAAGGAGACACATTGGGTCTGTTAGCACTGGAGATCAGTTCCTCAGATAAAACTTAAGCCCTTTTTAATCAATGGAATATATACTAATACCAGCTGAGAAGACACATTTACCCAGTACACGTTGCTGTTACGTATCCATGACAGAGTTGATGAGAGGATCTTGTGTGGTGACCACTTCTCAGGAATAAATATTATGTAAAATTACCTCTTGTTTTCAGAAGACAGCACTCTCCTGTTGTAGGAAGTCAAGCTTTGCATGTTACTCAAGTCTGGAGCCTATTCCTCCCCAAGTCACGTGAAAGCCAGTAGTGGGATAATATTCTTAAATTAATTCATTCTCTATTATTATGCTATAAAATAACCCAAGAGGTTAGGATTCTTCCTCTGTGATTCAATCATTTTACTTCATTCCCAGGGGTCTGTTTGTTTGAGTTTGAGAAAAGGAAAAGTAGGGAAAGCTGCTGTCTCAGAATGTCCTAAAGCAGTTTAGAGTCAAGGAATTGTAGTTACTGTTGTAATGAAGGACAATGTGAGTTGCTTACTTTCTGTAAAGTATTATACCAAAAATGATATAAAAAAGACACTGTTAGGGCATTTTTTTTGGGTTGGAGCATAAAGAGAATATTGACTTTAGTGACCAACCTATATATTTGAATATGCATTGAAGATTAAATTTAAAGTGCAACTCTGAACAATGGGTAGACAAGGCTGACTTAAATTCATTATTTGTGTGTATTTGTGTGTCGATAGTATTGGTACAAAAGGGAGAGGTGTGAAAAGAGTGGCTATTTCAAAGGAAGCATTGTAAATATGGATTTGTTTGAATTGTTCTGAAATTTTCTTTGATCCTTAGCACATAAAATAATGTGTAGGGCTGGGCCAAGCAGATCTCCACCCCTATCCCTGAAAAGGTCTCCATATGATGCCTGCTTATCTTGTTTTGTTAAATGTAGAGGCTGCTTCATGTCTACCAGTATGTTTCTACGGTGACTTCCTTCTCCAAACAGCACCATTAGGACCAACGTTTTTACTCTTCAGGTGAGTCCGTGCCATGGGTGCCACAATTTCTGATGGCTCTTTCCAGATAGTAACCATTCCTTGCAAGTTGAAGCTGCCCCTGCTGTCCCTTTTCAAGCTCTCATCTCTGATCTTAAACCTGGGCCCTCTTGTTTTCAGCAACCCTACCTGGAGAGAAAGAAAAGCTATGTTCTCTCACCCCGTCTGTGCCCCCTCATGATCTTGTATGGCTCTATCACATTACCCCTTCAATATCCTCCATTTGAAGGAATAATGTCCTAGTCTGCTCAATCTCTCCTTGCAGCTTCTCTTTTGAAGTAAGTATACACAGCCTTGCCAAATGATGAATATGTCCAATGAATGAATAAATAAATAATCAAAGGTAATTTTCAATCTTTATATGATCAACATACTCAGAACAAGCTGACACCTCCAGGTGCTTTCACAATAGGAAGACTGAGTTTGTCAATATTCCATATGCTGGTAAGAACCATTATCCTTATGTTAGAGTAATCTACATGGGCTTGATTTTACTAATAAGATCAATGCTTGTTTGGGATTCTGTACCAGAAAGTCCAAACGGAACAATCTGTCCTATCTTATCCTTCCAAGCTTTCAGGATGAGTAATGATCAAAATGAAATTATTTGACAGCTGGAGTTAAAAGCATCCACCTTGAGCTGAATTGCAGATTGCTAGGGGTACAGTGGCATCATAATCACATTATAGATCTGGAATCTCGAGAACTGGATCATAGTGAATAAGGGTAAGTTCAAGCACCCTAACGGGAGCTGGACAATTTAAATCTGAGCTTTCTCCTCCAGCCTGCATGTCTAGGAACTGAGGATGTATCTTAAAGTAAAAATCAGAATCACAATCAGGTTTATAATCGCTGACATAAGTTGTGAAATTTGTTACTTTGTGGCAGCACTACAGTGTAGACATAACAAATACTTTACAAAAGTTACAATCAATCAACAGACAGCAATTTCAAAAGAAGAATAGTGAGGTACTGTTCATGATGGTAGAGAGAGGATAAATCTGGTCCTAAAAATGTTGGGTGTAATACAGACAGACATACTTTATTGATCCCGAGGGAAATTGGGTTTTGTTACAGTCACACCAACCAAGAATAATGTAGAAATATAAAACCATAAGTAATTAAATAATAATAAGTAAATTATTCCAAGTGGAAATTAGTCCAGGACCAGCCTATTGGCTCAGGGTGTCTGACACTCTGAGGGAGGAGTTGTAAAGTTTGATGGCCACAGGCAGGAATGACTTCCTATGACGCTCAGTGTTGCATCTTGGTGGAATGATAGGACGTTTATGATGAAGAGGAATATTTATTTTTAGTCAGTGGTTTTAAATCTTTAAAATTCCTTATATAAGGAGGATATAAGGAATATATCTGGTCTGGTCCTGGATGTATTCAAGACTGTGATTGATACATTTTTGGACAATTGAGAGTAAGGGTATGGGCAGGAGAATGGTCTTGCGCTATGGCATCAGTCAGGCTTGAAGGGCCAAATAGCCTACTTCTTCTATTTGTTCTTAGTGGGAAATGTGTGTTCATGGTAAGACAGACATGTTATTGCAACAGCAAGTTTATTCTGATTAATGTTGCTGATGCTTTTTTCCAAGATGTAAATACCCTCTGGTTTTCATCAATTGAGGGAAATGATACAAGTTTCTGCAGCGCTACAGGTTTATCTGACAACACTGTTGACCCAATATTCAGAGCATATTTTAAAGCATACTTCTCTTCTGAGGGAACACAAAGCTGTTCTGTGCCCTATGGCTGATTTCAACTTTTTCAAACTTAAATACTGATCTCTAAATCTCATTTTCTATTTACACTGTTTATACATAAATCCTCTGCAATGATCACCTTTCTTTATCTTTTCTATTCTAATTAGCATAAAAATGTATAATTTATTATTCAACATACAGATCTATATAACACTTATGTATTCAAATAATGCATGGACCTTTTAAATATGTACAGCATTTTATTAAAGTATATTTTTTATCCAAGTTACCCACTCCTGATGATAAATCTCAGCCGGAAACATCAATTCTTTATTCCTTTCCATAGCTGCTGCCTGATCTGCCAAGTTCCTCCAGCATTTTGTGTGTGTTACTCAGCACTTGCAGCATCTTCAGAAATTCTTGTGTTTCTTTTCACCTTAAATTATTTTCTTTATGGTATAAAATTTGAAAACACAAGACTATGCAAATCAATTATGATAGGTCTTTTGAGATTCAATTGAAGAAATGGAAAATGCTGCCAAAATAATAGCATTCTGGCAGCTTTGCTTGATGTTACATTTTATGCTACTTTCAATGACTTATTATGATAAATTAAAAGACTCGTCATTCTCAGTGGGGACCAATACTTAGAGAAGAAAGACTGCAGCAACAATTCTCTCATTATGCTCCCTTCAAAATGTTCTCCCCACTGGCAACATGATATTTATGAATATAGTCCATTATTAAGTCTCTAGCTCACTTTTGCAAATGTAATATCATAGTTTAATCAGCTCAAACATTTGGTAAACGCCAAATCTGCACCAGTGTTTGATCCCACTGTTATAGTTCACATACTTGCCAATACCATTTATTTATACTTCTATGGATGTTTCCTCACAAACCTTACAAATTCTGTAGTAATATTAAAAAAAAAGTCCCAGTGGTTTTGCCAAATACCATGGGAACAATTGAATAGATATGTCAAAAATTCTTTATAGCTACATGTGATATGAAATTCCAATGGTAAATTTTGGGGTAATACTACTGATAGTCCACTCAATATTTTCCCACATCATTCTTGCTACAAGTAGGAAAGTCCACTTAACAGACCTAATATGTTACCAACAAAATAGAAGTGGTATCCCAAAACAGAAGGAAGCTTCATGCTCGGATTGGGTGACAAATTACCATGGATTGTTTTTTAGTGCAACTGCAGCCCTTGAAGATGTGTATTGCCTGGAATACGTCTTGGTAATATAGGTTAATTGGGAGTGATGCAATACCCTGGCTTCTAAGACGAATCAGGAGAATTTTGGAGTGCATATCCACTAGAATCCAGAATGATCCAGTCCTTTGTTCTCCAGCTGGAACACCTTTCAACCTCTTATAACAGTGTGAAAAAAAAGCGAATTATGTGTGACCAACAGAGTTACAGCTTTAAGATACCTAGATGTCACAATGACCCAGACACGGCAGTAGAGCATGAAGAAATTATTGGCTGAATTGGCTTCGATTGAGAACAAATGCCTGTTAGGGTAAAAGAGAGACTCTGAGAAATTCAGTTGCATAATGTTTTATTCAGTGTTGTGTAATTGAAAATATTTTTTCCCCAAGTACAAACAATACTAATAGCCAATTTTGCAATGGCTTTATTCCTGAGATCCACTCCTTTAACCCCAGAATGATGTTCACAACAATCACACAAGCTGATAGAATTTGCTTTGTGCTTCACTTTGGACTTTTGAAGTGAAACCATTGTTGAGTGTTTCTGGAGCAATTGGATCTTCTCCATCTTACACTAGAACAGGAGCACCTGACTGATAAATTAAAAACCTGTCAACTTCATTTGATGGAAATAAAGAGTCGATGTCTCAGGCCGAGACTCCTCATCAGGATTGGAACGGAAGCCAGAATAATAAGGTGGGGGCAGGGGATTGATGTGAAAAGCTAGGAGATGATAGGTGGAAGAGGTAAATGTCTGAAGAAGACGGAGTCTAATAGGAGAAGAAAGTGGACCATGGAATAAAAACAAGGAAGTGGAGAATCAGAAGGAGCTGGTGAGTGGGTGATGAGAGTGGGGAAGGGAAGAAAGGGGTGAAAGGGTAACCGGAATGGGGAATGGAAAAAGAGAAGGGTGTTGGGGTTGAGACAGAGAGGAGTATGGAATTTTCCACCTGTCACTTTCTCACAGATTCAGATCATCCCCCCACACCCACCCACCGATCTTTACCCTCACCTGGTCTCACCAATCATCTCGCTCCCTCCACTCACCCAACTTTCTTATTTGGGCTTCTGCTCCCTTTCTTTTCAGTCCTGATGAATAGTCTTGGCTTAAAATGTCGACTCATAATTTCCCTCCATAGATGCTACCAGCCTTGCTGAGTTCCTCCTGCATTTTCAGTGTGTTGCCTGCCTACTTTATTTAATATTCAGTTATCCCTCAGCTATCTTAAAATTTGCTGGTATCCTAAACTCCATCACACCTTCCTCCCACTCTTCCATCCCTCCCCCTTACCCCACTCTACTCCACTGTCTGATTAACTTCCTCACCAACCCTTTTGGTCCGCACCAGAGCCTGATGCCCACTGTCCTGCCCAGTCACAAGATGGGGCCAACGCTAAAGATATGCAGCAGTTGCTAATGTGTCTCTGAGATCTTGGACTTCAGGTGCAAGTGAATTTCAGAGCTGGTATAAGGGGCAGGGGATGAACCAGGCACTGGAAAGGTGTACAGGGCAATACTAACAACCATAGCAGACAGTGGTACCTCAATGCTATGCCATTGGGAGACCGCATGTTGTAGGCAAGGGAAATTCTTTGTAGAATAAGAAACTGAGGGAGAAATTAAAAGATAAATGGCCTAAAATATTCTGATAAATATCTTTTACTGTTTGGTTTCTCACTGCTTGTAAAGACCTAAGTGCTGTGGCTAAATAATGTGATATGCTGTATCTATGAAAGGCCTGCTCTGTGTACCCTGTATAATGAACCATTGGATCCTGTGTCCATTTTAATTTGTTGTGCTCTGTAGTGTTCACAGGAAGCTTGGCAAAATTCTCCTTAACGTACTTTTAAGAATAATACTGATCTACAATCACAAGTCGAATGTGTATTGGGTAGAATGGCAAAAGGTTAAAAAATACTTCTCAAATAGCCAAAATAAAGACTGAATCCTAATACTTAATTTTGATAAATTAGCACTTTCTATGTGTGCATCCGATTAGGGTGGGAAAAAAAATGTAGTTTCAATGCTGAATAAATGTAGAAATTCCATTGTTAGCATAGAAAAAGAGGACTTGAATACTTAGGTATTTTTGTTGCCTTTGCTTAATTCCATTTTACGTGTCAATATTTCTCTCATTAGCTTTGCTGCAGGATTCTTGGAAACTTTTGCTGCAGTGGTATTGTAGTTATCTTTAAAGATTTAACAGCAGTCTGTTGAACTTGACCCCCAAGCTTGCTATTTGAGGCATTCAGCTTCTTTCTCAGATTCTCCTTCAGCATTTCCTTTGTTGTCAAGTTCTCCTCCCCCACTCAGCCCTATAAGCCTATTCTTTCTGTAAATTTATTCAAAGACATTTCTGCAATCTCTTTAAATTGTTATTCACGATATCTTCACTGCGGCCAATCTGTGATAGGGAAGCTGCATTAGTAAAAGCAGAGAGCCATCACAGACTGAGCTGGTGTCAGGCTCTTTATGATATCTGCTTGAAGATCATGTCATAGAAAATATAAAATAGTTTATCTTTCTTCAATTTTCTGCTCATTATGAATTCTCATTCCCACTTTGCTATCCAAAGCTGGTGTAGCATAGTTAGATGGAAACTAAATCTCTGCCTACCATGCACACAGATGGGACACCTGGATTACTACCTGTAAGGACTGTGAATGAGATTGGTGATTCTTATGCAGTGGGCCCATGTTGAATGAATGAGATTATCCAAAGTTTTCTTCACTGGATGCTTCTGCCTGAGAAGTAGAATTTTTGGGGATTCTAAACACATGAGTGCTGTTTAAAGTCAGCGACCTCTGAAGATATTTGCAAGGATTGCAATGTGCTGTTAGCCATATTCTATCAATTCTGAACCAGACAGCACACCAACATCTTGCTGCCTGCTCTCTATCACTGCACACAGCCAATCCTAACTGCATGGTCCATTGACTATTTGCTCTTTGAGTGCCCTGTGTAGCACAAGAGTGATTCGTAAAACTTCCAGTGCTACCTGCGTGGAGTTTGAATGTTCTCCATGAGCTTTCTCCAAGTGACAAAAGTATCAATGAAGAGTTGGTGGGCATCTGAGAAGGAAGATTTTTTTTTAATAAAATGAACTTTATTCCAAATAAAAATAATTGTCTACAAGAATAAATTGTTCAATGTCTGTTTGTTCTTTACACATATGGTCAATGCTTTCCTACTGTTCTAATGCATTCATATACATTATTACCACCGTTTGCACTCAGGGCACTCTGGGGTTGGATACTAGCTATTATAATAATTGAAGGGCTTCCTTTCCCAACCCAGCTCTCTCTGTCCAGTAGGAGAAGAGTTCTACCAGTGCTCCTTCCCCACCAAGCGTCAGTGTCAGTCGGCAGCATTCTCCTGTGGATAGTTCCATGTGCTGGTAGACCGACAGATTTCAGGCAAACCAACGGGCGTCTTTCACTGAGTCGATGATCTGCCGATAGCACCTGATGTTTGTGTCCGTGTGTGTCCCTGGGAACAGCCCGCATATCAGAGAGTCCTCTATGACGCAGTTGCTCGGGATGAAGTGCAACACAGTCTCGGTCATCTTTCTCCAGACCCTCCTCACAAACCCACAGTCTGCAAAGAGATGAGGTGCTGTGTTTTCCTCTCTACAGTCATCCTGCAGGCAGCGGGCTGTGAGAGTGATGGGCCAGGCATTCAGGAAGGACCTGACTGTAGCAGGCCACAGGATGATAAAGAGAGGGGATTGGATCCAAGGGGAATTGCTTTGATCAGATTTAGCATAGATATACACAGTCTTTAGAGATTAGGTGAATAGTAGAAAATGGGTAGAGTTGATGGAAGAATAAACTGCAAGTTTACAGAGAAATAAAGACAGGGGAATGGGACTGGTGGGATGTTCTACTCCATTGAAGGTCATAATTCCAAAACTGTATGATTGGCTAGCGCCTCTTAAAGATAGCCTTTGTACTTAAAGCTATTCCGCACTTGGAAGAGAGAGGATGTATTGTGTATATTATGTATAGATATCAGCAGGTATTCCATCACAGAGGATTTCTGAATTTGGCACTAGGTGTCAGATTATGTGTCTTACAAGCTTCAGGTATGCATTGGAGACCTTCCAAGAGGTGGAGGAAAGGAGAGATGTGATCTACCTGCAGGGAAGCAGGGAACCCAACATAGTTTGGGATAGTAAAATATTACGAGCATTAAGGAGATAAAATAAAACACATGGAAACTTGAGTGATTGAAACTAGTGACCGAGGAAGTCATCCTCAGTCCAAATTATCTGGCCATCAAAGATGCTTCACCTGTTTTAGCACCAAAGTGACACCGAAGTGGTATTTCAGTTGCTTTCATCGGTGAGATTATGCAGTGGGTAGAGCACCCTAATCTCTTGTAGCTAAAACCATCCTCATGGGAGAGATGGTGATCTCTTAAATCAAGAGTCCCATGAAGGTAGGGTCCAAGTCTTACAATTACCTTGGATGTGGGACGAAGATTGTACAATTTGGGTTGTGCTACTGACCTTTATATTATACTGCTGCCTGGAAGTCCCGATGTCTAAGCGTTCGTGACCACAGCTCCAAGTCTGCTCTTGGTATCCACTGCATTGGATAAAGCCATGGCTAAACTATTACTAAAGGTCAGTTGGGGACTGTAGGAATTGGCCATTGGGACCAACTGAATTTAAGAGCAAGAAAACTGGAAAAAAAAGAATGAGAGTGAAAGAGGGAGAAAAAGATACAGTGAGAGAGGAAAAATGAAAATATAAGCTAAATAATTTAAGAATACTGTTGGAAAAAGACAATTTCGACGTTATGACAAGGAAGATATACTGAGATGAACAATATTTTAAAGCTGTACATGATAGTTAGAAAATGCACCAATGCACCATTTGCCTTTTAACCACAGAGTCAACCTGTGCAGCTGCTTTGAGCGTCCTATGGACTCGGACCCCAAGATCCCTCTGATCCTCCACACTGCCAAGAGTCTTACCATTAATACTATATTCTGCTGTCATATTTGACCTACCAAAATGAACAACTTCATGCTTATCTGGGTTGAACCCTATCTGCCACTTCTCAGCCCAGTTTTGCATCCTATCAATGTCCCGCGCTAACCTCTGACAGCCCTCCACACAACACCTCCAACTTTTGTGTCATCGAAGTTCAATACTTTTAATGTACCACAATGAGAAAATTTAATTTGAAACCAGATGGTTAAACATGATTGAGTATTCCCTTTGGATATTGCAAAATTCAGCAAATTATAGTCTTGTTTTCAGTCCATAGTGTAAGCTTTTAAATAGAAGATACTGGGCAAGATTAAGATTTGTCAGATTTTGTGCAGCTCACATTTGAAGAGCTGCTCATGATAATCCAATACCTGCTCACAAATATTGTGGGTCTCTCAAGTGTGTGCATTCCTAATAGGCTGAAAATTAGGTGGTGCATTGCAGAGTGGTCTGGCAGTGAAGATATCATCTCATTCCTCCAGAATAATCTTGGGATCATCCTTTTTTAAGAGAATTCATTTACATTGGCCTTTCTATTTTTGGGCAACTCTGACAATTTCCCTCCCTGCCTCATATATCCTCTCTGGATGACACAATGCATTAGTGGCTGTTAAAACCCTTGTAGCCTCTCTACATTGTCCTTCCCACTACTCAAAGACAAACCTATTGAGGCTACTGCATGGTTTGAAGTGATACCTTGCACAAGTACTCCAACTCATGCTCTCACCCACTGAAGAAAACCCAAGCTGAAATCACCTAGAAATTAATCATTATAGTCAGTTTAATTTGATAGTATTCTATCAATATCAATCCAATGTATTGTTCCTCTGAATTCCAGTCTACTGAAGTCCATTGTTGCTACTGTGCAGCACACTTTTTTGCACTGGTTGGGAATAAATCTCCAAGTGTGCTCCATTTATGCAATTCTGCTTTATGTGAACCCATATTCACATTATGGAGACACTGAATGGAGATACAGGTGTGTTGCTGCATCCTTAATTCAGACTTCAATGTTAAAATTTCAAAGCAAATTTATTATTAATGTATGTATATATTGCATATATCTCCATGTAGTGTACTATCCTGAGATTAATTTTCAGGAACAAGGAAATTCAATAGAATCAATAAAAAGCTACACAGAAAGACTAACGAACAACCAATGTGCAAAAGATGACAAGTTATGCAAATACAATAATAATAATAAATAAAATAAACAAATAAATAATACTGAGGACATGAGTGGAAGAGTCCTTGACAATGAGTCTGTAGGTTGTGGAATCAGTTCAGCGTTGAGGTGAGTGAAGTTATCTATGCTGCTTCAGGAGTCTGTTTGTTGACAAGTCATAACTGTTCCTGAATCTGGTGGTGTGGGATCTAAGGCTCCCTCTGATAATAGCTTCTCTCACTGAGGTCTGACATTACTCATCTCTTTTGACAATGTGCTGTGCTGTACTGAAGCTGTGCTGGAATATCTAGTGCTACTGACTTATGGTTTTTCCTTAAGGGTGTCATAGCCACGTGAGTAGGGTGGGGGGGTATGTATTGTGGAAATAATACAACTGCTTATTAAATACTCCCAGTGATGTGCACCTCAAATAGCCTCTGGCAGCCAAGTCCAGCTCTTGGTCCTCACACGTGGGTTGGCTGCTAAGCCCGGTGGTGCTATTTCTACTGATAAGAGAGGGGCAAAGATGAGTAACTGTGCCTTAAAACCAGTTGCCATCGTGATCTGCGTGGAGAGAGGAGCCAGCTGCATGGGCAATAGCTTGTTCTGCATATCGTACCACCCTGGCTTGCATATCGACAGAACGTAGGCCACTAGGATGCAAGGTCCATGGTTAACTCTGATCAATGGAGGGCCTCTTCTGACCAATGATAAATATCTAGATTATAATGATCTGGAGCATCCCCAATGTGCGAAAGCGCCTGTTTCTATGGTATTCCATATCAGACTTATAAAGTGTATAACAGGGCTTGTTTGAACAAGATCTTTTTTTCTTTCATACATATCAAGAATTTCCATTGTGAAGTTCTATAAAATGATGCATGTTTATTCGTACCTGACCCTGAACAGTTATACAATGCTATTGATTTGCACTGCTTTTGTCTGGGAATAGAGGCAAACCATGATTCAATGGCAAATGTGCATCGTGAGCTTGCTTCAGATTTTTCTGCTTTCGGCTGTGTTGTTTGTCAAGTGCAATTTAAGCAAGCATTTGTCACACAATTCTGCATCATGTTTTCCGCACATAGCAAGGGAAAAAATAACAAGAGGATCAATAACTCTTTGCCCAAAATTACTCTGAAATCAAATTGTCATAAACTGAAAGGTGAGGAGGCAGAAGTGCTGCTTTCAAGATTAGCAAGTATGCTGTGCAGAATATATGTTTTACATATAACTTATCTCCATTATTGAACAGCCAGCTGCTCCTGACATTAAGATACTATCCACTAGGCAACTTTAATAGGATGTCCTTCACCTGTTTGTGGTCCCTAAACTGGTGGATAAGAAAATAGGACTCAAGGCTACATTGTGCCATTTTAATGAGCAGCTTTGTCTTGAAGCCTGACACAGGGATTTTGAAATGCCTTTTGCTGCTCTGTTTGCATGATTTCAGTCTGATGTTTGGTCATAGAAGTAAAGTGGCCAGTTAGACCATTTATATTGTCATTCATTTGCTCTACACGGTGAAGTATTATTTCACTAAACGTGAAGACCGCAATGCTTCAAGATGTCCTTGAGGAGCGACTTTATAGAACTGAGTTGACTTTATTTCTTACATCTTTCACATACATGAGGAGTAAAAATATTTATATTATGTCTCCGTCTAAATGTGCAATGTGCAATTTGTAGTAATTTATAATAAATTGTATGCACAACAAGACAGTCAATATAACATAGACATATAATTGTATCAGTAAGAATTAATCAGTCTGATGGCCTGATGGAAGAAGCTGTCACAGAGTCTGTTTGTCCTGGCTTTTATGCTGTGGTACATTTTCCCAGATGGTAGCGGATGGAACAGTTTGCGGTGGGGTGACTTGGGTCCTCAATGATCCTTTGGGCCTGTTTTACACACCTGTTTTTGTAAGTGTCCTGAATAGTGGGAAGTTCACATCTGCAGATCTGCTGGGCTGTTCGCACCACTCTCTGCAGAGTCCTGTGATTGAGGGAACTACAGTTCCCATACTAGGCAGTGATGCAGCCAGTCAGGGTGCTCTTAAATGTTCCCCTGTAGAAATTTCTTATGATTTGAGGGCCCATACCAGGCTTCTTCATTTGTCTGAGGTGAAAGAAGCACTGTTGTGCTTTTTTCACCACACAGCCAGATTGTACAGATTATGTGAGATCCTTGGTGATGTGTATGCTGAGGAACTTAAAGCTGTTCACCCTCTCAACCCCAGATCCATTGATGTTGATAGCTTGTCTCCATTCCTCCTGTAGTCCACAAACAGCTCCTTTGTTTTCGCGATATTGAGGGAGAGGTTGTTTTCTTGACACCATTGTGTCAGGGTACCTGCTGTATTTTTCTGGCTGAAGGCTCATTTACTTAGTGGGAGAAGGTAGAAGAATAGTGTTGAGAGGGACGATAAATCAGCCATGATGGAATGGCTGAGCAAACCTGATTGGCCGAATGGTCTAATTCTGCTCCAATGCTTTATGGTCTTATGGTCTTACAGTTTAAAGCCCCAGTATTAATAGAAGAAACTTGGGGTCTAAAATTATGCAAAAGGATTTTCACACTCTGACAAGGGCAATAAATACAGATATGATTAATTTGCTGAAATTCATTTCATGTTGTGATACAACAAGTACTCACAGACAAATCGTAAATGGTCATGCCACGTGACCTGAGTCTTGATGTTTGCTTCAGTCTGTGGTGATGGCTGTCCGTCGTATCTGACAATGACAGGAAATCTGTGCACGAAAGTTCTTGAAGTGGAAGATCTGTTGCACCGGCGCAGTTCCACTCTCTCGAAATCGGAAGTCAAGCATCACAAACTGGGGTCTCCCTCGGCTGCAGTGGATAACCATGACGTCTCCTGTGCCCTTCACTCTGCCTTCCTGGCCGTTGATTATCAATGTAGATCTCATTCCGCCGGAGCTGACTTCGCAAGCTGAACAGGCATGTCCGATCTTACCAGAGTACCAGGCCACCAGCTACCCCCAGGTGGTATAGCCACTCTGTTGAAGCGGTGTACTGGGCTGTGGCCACTGCCGCATACAAACAACTACCTGGAGCCACAGGTGAGAGCTGAGTGTCCGGAGAGGACGAAAGGTGAGTGAGCTGCCCGGCATGGACACGACAAGCCCCTCCACCAGAGGTGCTACCCCTCCCTCAACACCCCATACACCCCTCTTCTTCTATCTACTCCCCTGTTTGAGGCCACTTTTAAACAGTAGTAGGTTCAGAACAAAATGAATAAACTTTGCAAAGCTGTAGCTGCATATGTGGATGCATGAATGATTGCTTGCACTGCAACCTGCTACTGAGCAGGGAGCAATCAGTGTAGAAACATAACTCATTAGCCACAGACATAGGACTGAGTTCCAAAAATACGCTGCTAATTGGTTGCTTCAGAGGCTAAGGTTTCTACAAAAGTTAAGGCAAATTGATAAACTGTCACATGGGAACTCAGAGAATGAAGTCAAGGCAAGTTTATTGTCCTTTAAGTATATACATGTATATAACATATATAACCATATAATGCATATAGAAACAAGACAACATTTCTCCGAAACAGGTGTAAAACGCAGTAGTACACAAAAACATGATAACTTGTGAAGGGAAGGATAAAGTCTGCAGATGAATCACATAAACCCTTATGATTCTTTCAGTTGATCGCAGGACCTTTGTAGGGACTTCTGCTCCAATGCACAACTGCTTCCAAAACAAATGGAGATGCAACTTGTCAGGCATTCTCAAATGTAAAACGCAGTTAAAACGGGGTGAGAGCTTTGCTTGCTTCAATCTTGTTAGGATGTGGAGGCACTGGTATGCCTTCTTGTTCAGGGACGAGATATTAAGGGACAAGGTAAGGTCATTTATGATGTGAACTCCCAGGAATTTGGTGAATTTAACTCTCTCAAAAGAGGGGCCTTGTATTCACAGAGGGGAATGGTTTGTCTGCACCTTCCTGAAGTCCATGATGACTTCCTTTGTCTTCTCCACATCCAGGCTAAGGTTGTTCTTCTCACGCCAATTGAACAATGGCTCCACTTTCTCTTGTCATCGTCCCTAATAAGGACAACCACTGTTGATGACCCAGTTTGAGCTAGATCCTGTGACAGAGTCATGCGTCAGCAGCAGTGTGAACAGCAGCACACAGCGTAATGTGACTAGAGACATTACTGCCCACTTGGACTGACTGTGGCCTTACTGTTAGAAGTCCGATATCCAGTTGTAGCGGGAGATGTTGAGACCCGGTGGGGACAATTTCCCCAATATTTTCTGGGGTACGATGGTGCTGAATGTTGAACTGAACTCTATAAACAGCAGTCTGGCATATGAAACCATATTTTCCAGGTGGGCCAGCACAGACTGTAGGGCAGAGGCTATTGCATCATCAGTGACCAATTCAAGCAATAAAGCCAACAGGAAAGGGTCTAATGTATCTGGGAGAAAGGATTTAATGTGTTCCATGCATTTCATGATGGCTGATGTTAATGCCACTGGACGATAGTCAGTTAGGCAGGCTACTGTCTCCTTCTTTGGTACTGAAAGTATGGTTGCTGCTTTGAAAACCAAGGGAGCAATGGAATGTTCCAGAGAAATATTAAATAAATCCATCAGCACCTCTGTTAGCTGGGCTGTTCAGTCTTTCAGAACCTGACCTGCTGTATTATCGGGCCCACACAAGGAAATCTGCAGATGCTGGAAATTCAAGCAACACACACAAAATTCAGATTCAGTTTATTGTCATTTAGAAACCACAAATTCAATGCAGTTAAAAAATGAGACAACGTTCCTCCAGAATGATATCACAAAAGCATATGACAAAACAAAATCCACATAACGTTTGGCAATCCCCAATCCAGAGTCCGGAGAGGCTGCTGCATATTAATATCACGCTACCGTTTTAGACTGTTCCCCAGAAAGGAGCTCCAAAAACACCAGACAAACAAGACCAAAAACTAAAGCTACAAGACCTGCACAAAACCACATAGTTACAACAGTGCAAACAATAGCATAATCAATAAAAAACAGACTATGGGCACAGTAAAAATAGTCCAAAGATGTTAAAGGATTATAAGTTCAAAATAAATCACCACACAGTTTCCACAAGTCCCCTGGGTCCCGACAGACTCGCCATCCCACGCCGGCAGCAGAAGGGAATACCCCCGCTATGGATTTCCATGGCGCCGCCTGACTCAGCCTCACAGACGCAGCACACACTGAAAGTGACCTGACTGCAGCAGACTCCGAGTCCATCGAACCTCCGAGCTGACGACCATCCCCTCCGGCACAGCTTCTCCGAGCACCATCCTCTGCTGAACGTATTAAGATGGACCCGCCAAATGCAGGTGGAACGCAGCAGGCCAGGCAGCATTTATAGGGAGAAGCACTGTCGACGTTTCAGGCCGAGACCCTTCGTCAGGACTAACTGAAAGGAAAGATAGTAAGAAATTTGAAAGTAGGAGGAGGAGGGGAAAATGTGAAATGATAGGAGAAGACCAGAGGGGATAGGATAGGAGAAAAATGAACTTTGCATTGGTTGACTCTGGCCAGGGTGTTTCTCACTTCAGCTTCAGTCAGACGGAGTGTCTGCTCCCCTGGGGGTATGGGTGGAGGGGCGTCTTCCTCGCCAGCACTTGGTATGTAGGGGTTTAAAGGTAACATTTGTTAGCGCATTGTAAATATTTGAACTACACTCACTGCAACACTGTGTGCAATCCAATATCACAAGTATCATGAATTAGTTAAACTTGCAAGAAGATAGAATACACATTCAGTGACTACTTTTTTGGGTACTGCCTCTACCTAACGAAGTGGGCAGTGAGTGTACGTTCATGGTCTACAGTTACTGTAGCCCATCCACTCCAAGGCTCAACGTGCTGTGATTTCAGAGATGTTCTTCTGCACACCACTGTTGCAACACATGTTTATTTGAGTTACAGTTGTGTTCCTGTCAGCCTGAACCAGTCTGGCCATTCTCCTCTGACCTCATTAACCCAGGCTGCCAGTCACTCAATGTTTTTTGTTTCTCGCACCATTCTCTATAAACTCTAGAGAGTGTTGTGCAAGAAAATCCCAGAGGGTCAGCAGTTTCTGAGATACTCAAACCATCCTGTCTGGCACCAACAAACATCCCACTGTCAAAATCACTTAGCTGGCATTTCTTCCCATTTCTGATGTTTAGTCTGAACAACAGTTGAACTGCTCAACTGTATCTGCATGCTTTAATGCATTGAGTTGCTACTGCATGAGTTGCTGATTAAGTAGTTGGATTAATAAGTAGATGTACAGATGTACCTAATAAAGTGGCCAATGAGTATATGTTTCAACATTTCAGCAAGTAGAAAGGAGGCTTTTTTTTTTGAACAATCTCAAGCGGAACCCAGAAAGATAAAGTAATTCACTGATCACATCAAATGCATTGTGAATACTGCACTCCACGTAGATCCCCTGGCTACAGCAGCTCTTGATTCATCAGTACTGTGTTGGTGAGGGCTCTGCTATTCTGTTCACTTCTGAAAGGCACCTTTCTTGCTCTTGTCATTACAAACTCATACGCCTGAGTGTGATGTGAGCTCAGAGTAAATTTCTGTTGCTGAATCTGAGACATCCTTTGCAAATTTGGATATTAACTCTCCTTAAATGTAGAAAGAGAATGGTTCAAGTTCACTTCATGGAACTAATTAAAGCCTCCTGCTGCTTCCTAATGATTTCACACGTAGGTTTATTCATATCCATTTTTATTTGTTTTATTTATTGGGAGGCAGATCTCATCAGCAAGTTGTTGCCCATCCTAACTTTTATTGAGAAGATGATGTTGAGCTGTCTTCTTTCACTTCAGCCTTGCAATTGTTGCAGGTACACCTCAGTGCTCCCTGGGAGGGAATTAACCTGCTGAAAAACAAGGATAATTACAAACTTTGAAAGCGCTCTCTATAAAGCTATTAGTTTTGGTTTGGCTTTAATAGTATTGTTTAAATTGTGCATCATGTACAAAATTGACTGCAAAACTCCAAATGCTTGCATCAGACATGATGTGGAACAAATTACTCTTATACTTAATGGCAAAAGTATAATAGAAAACTGCCTGCACCATGAAAGAAATCTGCAATTAGCAGCACAAGATCATGCTGCTTAACTGACTCAGCAGCAGTACCAAATAATTAGATGATGGAAGAAGTCCAGATGAGAACTGACAGCAGAGTTAATTCAAGCTATGTGATAAGCTAGGAAGACGAACGGCACAACGTGAAGGCTTCAGAAAATGCTCCATTCATCACATGTGATTTCACGGAGCTTGGTGAGGGCAAAATTTGCAAATAGTTGTCATGTCTGAGCCTGATTTACAGCATCAGGTGCTGGAAGTTATGACAGTATGAGCCGTGGACCTATCCACACAAGTTGTTAGACCCAGGACACTGTGACTAGTTTTGTATCTATCATGTTAGATTTAGCCTTCCTGTATTATATAATAATAAATGCATTTACATAGCTCCTAGCCTATTCGGATTGTCCCTTCCCATAATAAGCTATTTTTTAGAGCAAGGGTTCTCAGTAATTGAGCAAATTCAACCACTGTATTAACCTGTCAACATTCAACAAATCACAGGGAGATGGTTAATAGTTAAACACAGGATATTCCAGAACAACACAAAAATGCCAGGGGAACTCAACAGGTCAGGCAGCATCTATGGAGAGAAATAAACAGTCAACGTGTCAGGCTGAGATCTTTCTTTGGAACTAGTTGTTGGTAGTTAATTTGTTATTAAGCCTTTCTTTGAAGATAGAATGTTAACTGAGGCTCCCTGGTGTTCAGTATTGCTCTGGGATCTTTACTATACAGAAATGGGTTTTCATTTTGGTCTTAAGTAGTGTTATTAAATGTACCTGTCCAACTACTTATGGACTAATTTGAGGGAAAAAAGAGGATAAAAATCAGAACATACCTGGCAACCATGCCGTTTTTCCAAGGAACCAGTAAGATACCTGTCCTCTACCCCACCTCGCTACTCACAAAATATCATTTTACAGCTCTAGCTAGTTAAGTGTCCAATGCTTTGGCCAGCTGTATACGGTACTGCACAAAAGTCTTAGGAACTTATACTTAGCTTGGTTGCCTAAGGCTTTTACACAGTAATGTACTTGTCAACGTGGAGTGGAGAGCGAGTTTGTAAACCTGGCAGGAGCAAAGGGATTTGGGGATGGTGAGGGTGGATCACTACGGGAAGGGTGGCAGACAAGGAGTGCCAGGGGCAGGGTGTGGCGTGGGGGCAGACTCACTCAGCTCTGAGACACCAGGCAAGATCATTTGATTAAAAACAACTCATTGCAGAATGCCTGTCTGGTGCTTCCCGTACCCTCCCCTTCCCTTCCCCTTTTCTTAACTATGACTCTCCTCCTGCCACTTCCCACTCTCGGTCCACAATAGAGACCCATATCAGAATCAGGTTTATCATCACTCACATATGTCACGAAATTTGTGGCACCCTAGCTATATAAATGTGTCTAAGACTCTTGCACCGTACTGTAAATTAGAGTGGATAGGTGCTCACACCACTATCATAGCAGTCAATTTCCCTAAAGGGGAATAGAAATATAAAGAACTAGCTACTTTCTTGGCTGGGGTGTTAGAAGACCTTGCTATAGGTTAATCATAAATATAGCTCTCGCTAGAAGTTGCATTTTTAACGTCAGCTTTGCAACTGGCTGTTGTAAATAAACTGGCCTTTGGCATAAGCATTCCCCATGAATGAACTAAGTAGACCTGTTCCTTAAAAATACAAGGAGGGCAATGGAGATGGGACTGATGGGAACTGAGGGCACAGTATTATTCCACCAGGCCTGCATTAACCCTTGCTCTGGCAAAAACCCCGAAACTTTGGCAACAGGTAGAAACCTGGTGCATAAAGTTCAGAGCCAAAATCCTCTACTAAACATCAGCCCCAACAGCTACGAACAACTTGTTTTGGAGCTATTTTGCTAATGTGTCTCTCTTCTTTACAAGCCGTACAAATGTGTCATTAGTTTAAACTTAGTATTATTCCAGGTGGTGACTGTCCTAGCAAACAAGTTTCATAACCGGCAGCTGACATTTACCATTTAGTTAATTAAACAGAGAAATAGACCATGTATATATAGCATTACAACATGACTAAATACATGATAAGAACTGTAATTAAAACATAATAATTAACATGCAGTCGTGTGGAAATGGGTTGTAAACAATTACACCATCACCTTCAACGTGAAAATTAAGTTACAGCTAATTATATGTTCCTAAATCCTTCTCTTAATGAAATATTTGTTTATCTTATTCTCTGTTGGTATCTTCATGGAAATCCATTAGAAATTAAATGCAATTTCAACACAAATAGAGATTATTAAAAAAAAATATTTAGTGTTAATTTAACTCCCGTGTGCTTTTATCAGGATTTGGAGGAATGTGGGTTTGATTATGCATATTGCATTAAGGAGGCTTTGTAATGGTGATTTAGGCAATGGATGACTAGAATGTCAACACATCCTGCCTGCTTTTGAGTTGCAGGAATGAATTGGAAAGCACACTGGTGCCTCTAGCTCCTCACAAGGCTAACTAGAGTTGACATGTCTCTGTTAACACTCATCAATGTCCCCATTAACCCTCACCCTCCTCATTTTAAGGATGCACCATAGAATGTGTATTTTCCGGATGCGTCAAAGCTTGCTATGGCGACTGCTCTGCGCAGCGTTGCAAGAAAATGCAGGGAGTTGTGAACGCAGCTCGGCACATCACAAGAAAACCAGTCTACCTTCTGTGGGCTCTGTCTACACTTCTTGCTACCTCGGTAAAGCAGCCAATAGAATCAGAGACTACTCATCTCACCCTGGACATTCTCTCTTCTCTCCCATCCCATTGGGCAGAAGATACAAAACTGCCATTTCAAATAATGCTTCTATCCTGCTGTTATAAGACTATTGAATGGACCTCTTGTATGATAAGATGGACTGATACTAGTTATGGCCTGCACTGCACTTTCTCTGTAACTGTAACACTGCATTCTGTTATCGATTTTACCTTGTTCTGCCTTGATATACTGATGTGATGAAACAATGGCATGCAAAACTAAATTTTCACTGTATCTCAATATAGGAGGCATTCCTAAACTAATTCACCAATTTGCCAATTTATCCTTGGCAGCCCTTATAAGTGTACCAGTGTCTCAGTTGTTAAAACAGCATTGTTTGTAGATGCTGTGGCGATGTTGTGGAGAAGCTCTTAGTAAACTCCTCTTTCCCTGAAGCGAGAGTATTGGACACAGCTATGTATATTATGGAGAAAAAGGGACAATATCAAAGCTGATGGAAACTCTCTTCAGAGAATCAATAGAACTGATGTGCAGCACGCTCTCTGTGGCATTGACTTCCAAGTAGTTATCCCTTCCTCTCTCCTGCATGAACTTTCCAAGTGAAAACCTGACGTCCGCCAACCAGCTGAAAAGCCCCATACTTGTGGTGTTCAGGGTGGCTCAACACACACCAGAACTTAAAGAGACCTGACTTAAATTGGGAGACCACTTCCTTTGCTCCATCCGCCACAAATAGCAGGATCTCCTGGTGGCCACACATTTCAATTCTACTTCCCATTCCCATTCTGACATGTCAGTCCATGGCCTCCTCTACTGACAGAGTGAGGCCACACTTGGACTGGAGGAGCAATACCTTATATTTCGTCTGGGTAGCCTCCAATCTGATGGCATGAACATTGATTTCTCAAACTTTTGGTAATTGTTTCCTCCCCTTCCTTCACCTTTCCTCATTCCCTGTTTTCCTCTCTCACCTTATCTCCTTACCTGTCTATCTTCTTCCTCTGTTGCGCCTCCCCCTTTCCTTTCTTCCATGGTCTCCTCTCAGATTCCCCTTTCGTCGGTCCTTTATCTCTTTCACCAATTGACTTCCCAGCTCCACTTCTCCCAATTTTACCTATCGCCTACTGGCTTGTACTTCTTCTCTCCCCTCACCTTCTTACACTGACTTCTCATCTCTTATTCCGGTCCCAATGAAGGGTCTCGGCCTGAAAGGTCGACTGCTAACTCTGTTCCATGGATGCTGCCTGGCCTGCTGAGTTCCTCTGAGTCTGGCATGTTGCGTTTGTTGCTTTGGATTTCAAGCATCTGCAGATTTTCTTGTGTTAGTGACACTGCTGATGTGCTGAATTAATTCTTCCAGGGCCAACAGTGAGTTTGTTTATCAGGAGCGCTGTCACAGGAAAGCAGCATCAAATACCCCCACCATCCACCCTGCTCTCTTCTCATTGCTGCCATCAGGAAGGAAGTACAGAAACCTCAGGAGCCACACCATCAGCTTCAGGAAAAGGTATTATTCCTCAACCATCAGGCTCTTGAGTCAGAGGGGATAATTTCACTCACTCTAACACTAAACGATTCGCACAACCCAGGGACTCACTTTCAAGGTCTCTTCATCTCATGTTTTCTATAATTATTGCTTATTTATTTATTATTATTTCATTTCATTTTGAAATAACCCCATTTTTGTACTAGCACAGCTTATCGTCTTTTGCAGTTAGGGTGTTCATCCATTGTAGGTAGCTTTTCATTGATTCAATTGTGTTTCCTTTATTTGCTGTGAATGTCCACAAGGAAATTAATCTCAGGGTATATATGGTGACGTATATGTACTACAATATGAATTTTAAAGATTCAAGAAGATTCAAGGTACATTTATTATCAAAGTATGTATGCAGCATCAGCGGCTCCACAGTGGAGAGAGTGGAAAACATCAAGTTCCCTGGGGTGCAGATCTCGGACAATCTCACCTGGTCCAGGAACACCCCTGGGATTGTGAAACGAGCCCAGCAGAGATTGCACTTTCTGAGGAAGCTTAAACAAGCATCAATCCCCACTAACATCTTAACTACATTCTACAGAGGCGTGGTTGAGAGTGTGCTGACCTTTTGCATCACAACCTGGTACTCCAGCTGCAGTGCTGCCGACAAAAAAGCCTTGCAGAGGGTGGTTAGGGGAGCAGAGAAGGTTATTGGGGTTGATGCACCATCAATAACTCTCAGAGACGGGAGGCAAATGATAGGCTTTTATTAGCTGCAAAAGTCATCACAACATCTTGGAGACTGAGGGAGGAGCAGTGCCTCCAACCGCCTTTATACAGGGGTCTATGGGAGGAGCCACAGGAGCAGTCAGCAGAGGGGTGTGTCCAGACAGGTACATGTAGTTCACCACAGGGGTCTCCCTGTCCAAGACCTCTTTCAGAAGACACGGTACATCATTAAAGACCCCTCACACCCTCTCCATGAACTGTTTGTTCTTCTGCCATCAGGTAAACATTACAGGAACATCAAAACTAAAACCACAAGGCTACTGAACAGCTTTCCCCCACAGGCAGTCAGACTGCTAAATAGCTGCTCTACCTGACTCTGCTCTGGACACTTTTAACTTGCACTGGACACTTATAACTTGTTTTTAACTGACATGTGGCTGTTGGGTTTTACTATTTATTGTTATGATTGCACTGCTCCTGGGAAACGCTGTCTCATTTTGCCCTGCAGAGATGATGTACGGTTAGAATGACAATAAAGTTTTTGAATCTTGAATCTTGAATCAGTTTACAACCCTGGCATTCGTCTTCCTGCAGACAATCACAAAATAAAAAAACACCATGTTCAACCTGTTACGTATTCAGGCAACAATAAATATATGAGTTCGGCAAGGGTTTCTTATAACAAACAACCCGTTTATTAAACACAGAAAACAAACCCCCCAAAAGTAAACAAACACTACCGTAACCGGAAACAGCTGCTGAGCGGCTGTTCAAACAGTTCGTAAAGTGATATTCCAAAACAGTTCTTTAAAGTGATATTGCCAAAAGTTCGATATGCTCACAGTCCATTTAAAAGGAGAGACTTTACAGGACGATTTAAGTTATCTTTCACGTCGTTTGCTTCGATTCCCGACGTCGAAATTCCCACGAAGAATTTACGAAACAGAACGGCTTAAAGGCACTGACCTTTCCTTCTCCACTACCTTCAATCCTTTCTAGGTAAACCTAGGGATTAGCACGAAGATAGTCAACGAAATCCTTCCAAATAAGGATCAAAGGTCGCCCCCGTTTCACCGTAGAAAGCGATTCTCCTCGATCTTTAACTTCCAACCTTGAATCTTCACTCTCCTCTAATTCTCAAACTAACAGAATCATAAAGAACCTGTTGGCATTAACCTTTTTAAACTTTAGGCATTAAATAAAAACTTCATCCTTCAACTAAACTGCGTCATCACTTCAAACACGCAGTGGCATGAAGTCAACTTGGCAAATCCAGCCACGAACTGCCCCTCCTCACAGGGTGGGGTCTACCTTTTATAACCTGTAAAAAAAAAAACCCGTCACATGATCTCTACTGGCGGGAAAATGATGTCATTCCACCATCACAAGACCATCACCTCAAGTCCAGTACAGCTTCAACCCCAGTCACATGACAAGGGCACCACCGTCATGTGTCACGAGTACGTAACACCTCCCTCCAAAAAAAAAACATTTTTGGTCTGACAAGAACAAAAATTTTTAACAATTGCTTACAAGAAAAACAAAGGTATAAATTTTATAACATATACAATCCACAACACCATCATATAACAGCTTATAACTCACAATACAGTAGGAGTGTTACAATTGAAAAAAAAACCACTCCATAAAAAAAATTACAGTGTACATTCAACATCGAGATAGACAATCAGCAACCACATTATCTTTACCTTTAATATGAGTTATCACAATATTGTACTCTTGTAACATCAAACTCCTTCATCTGTTGTCTCTGATCTAACTGTAAATGTGCTAATTTTTCATCAATATTTTCCAGAATGGTTGAATTTGGTAACCTAACAGAAACAATGTTGGATTTAGAATGAAAGTCAGATGAATCATCTATCATGTTCCTAGTTAAATCAAACTCATTCTCACTAACCACAACAGTCACAGTATCAGATTGTTTCTCAAAATATGGTTTCAACATATTTATATGGCAAAGTTGTGTTGACCTTCTACGATCTGGAGTTTTTACCACGTAATCCACATCATTAATTTTAGACACAATTTCATAAGGACCATGAAATCTAGCTTGTAAAGGATTTGTCTGCACTGGGAAAAGAACCAACACCTTATCTCCAGACTTAAACATCCTCATCCTAGCGTCTTTATCATACCAAGTCTTCATTTTCTCCTGAGCCAACTTTAAATTTTCCTTAGCTAAACTACAAGCTTTATGTAACCTGTCCTTAAATTTCAACACATAGTCCAACAAATTAGTGTGTACTTCCTTATTAATCCACTGTTCTTTCAACAAAGCTAAAGGTCCTCTAACTCTATGCCCAAACACAAGTTCAAATGGACTAAAACCTAAAGATTCCTGTACCGATTCCCTTACTGCAAATAAAAGTAAGTTTATACCCTCATTCCAGTCACTTTCATTTTCCACACAAAATGTCCTAATCATATTCTTGAGGATAGAATGAAACCTCTCCAAGGCACCCTGCGATTCTGGATGGTATGCAGACGAAGTGATTTGCTTAGCTCCCAATTTATAAACTATCTGTTGAAACAATCCAGACATAAAATTACTGCCTTGATCAGTTTGTATCTCCTTAGGTAATCCAAAATAAGTAAAAAAATTTATAAGGGCCTTTGTCACAGTCTTAGCTTTTATATTCCTAAGTGGTACTGCCTCTGGAAACCTAGAAGTAGTACACATGATAGTCAACAAATACTGATAACCAGTTTTTGTCTTTGGTAATGGACCAACACAATCTACAATAACTTTAGAAAATGGTTCACCAAATGCTGGGATAGGTTGTAATGGAGCTACTGGTGTAACCTGATTTGGTTTACCCACAATTTGACAAGTATGGCACGTTTTACAAAACATCGCCACATCTTTTCTTAGACCAGGCCAGTAAAAATGTTTTAAAATCTTGTCCACAGTTTTCCTTACCCCTTGATGTCCACCTAAAGGCACACTATGAGCTAAAGTCAAAATCTCATTTCGATAAGCTTTTGGAACAACTACCTGGTAAACAACATTCCAATCCTCACTTGCAGGAATTGTAGGCGATCTCCACTTCCTCATCAACACTCCTTTTTCTAAGTAATATCCTACTGGCACCTTATCAATTTCACTATCTAGTAAAACCTGCTCTTTTAATTTTATAATCTCAGAGTCTCTATTCTGCTCTGCTATCATCTCCTTCCAAGACAAAGATAAATCTTTATAGTCAGACTTACTCCCAGAATCTTGTTCAAACAACGAAGATAAGAAAGTCTCTGACACATCCTCAAAACTCGAATCCTGAGTTGAACAGTCCTGAATAACAACCTCATTCTGCGCATCAATCTTTTTAGCCATAGCTCTAGTCACAACACAGGAAGAATCTGTGTTAGAATTCAACTCTGGTTCCTCTGACTCCATTGTCAAATTCACTTCAGGAAAAACTTGTCCACCTGCCAAGTCATTACCTAACAATAAAGAAATACCCTTCACAGGTAAGCTATGCTGTAATCCTACTTTAACAAATCCAGTAACTAACCCCGACTTTAAATTTACTTTATGTAAATGTACAGGCATAAAATCACTTCCAACACCTCTTATGTAATTTACCTCACCAGTATCAGACTCTTCATTAAACTTCAACACACTGTCTAACATCAGTGACTGAGAAGCACCAGTATCCCTAAGGATTTTTATTGGCACCAAAGTAGATCCTTCCTTCAAGGATACAAACCCTTCAGTTACAAAATGATCATATCCCTTTCTAACTTGGTCAGACTCTAACAAAGCCTCATTTGTTTTTATCAAACCCTGTAACTTTACAGGTTCTTCAGTATGTTGCACACAAGCATCTGGAACTGCTTCCTTCTCTTTCTTTCTCAATTTGAAACAGTTAGCTATTACATGGCCAGGCTTCTTACAATAGTTACAAGTAAGACCAAACTGTCTTTCCTTCACAGGCTTTCCTTTCTCATTAACTTTCTCATTAACCTCCGATTTAATTTCAGATTTACCTGGAGTCTCCATGTTATTTTTCCTCTTAAAAATTCTGCCCTGAGGAAATTTGTTCTTATGGATCAAAACATACTCATCAGCTAATCTAGCACAGTCCTGCAATTTATCAGTATCCTTCTCATTTAAGTAGGTCCTTACTTCAACAGGAATGCTTCTTTTAAATTCCTCCATTAAAATCAGCTCTCTCAATGTATCATAGTCCCCATTTACATTTTTAGAAGAAACCCATCTCTCAAAACACATAGCTTTATCATAGGCAAATTCCACATAAGTTTTTTCCACAGACTTTTTCAAACTTCTGAATCTTTCCCTATATGCTTCTGGGACTAACTCATATGCGTTTAAAATATGACTCTTTACAATATCATAATCAAGAGCTTGTGCAGCTGTTAAAGCTGTGTAAACTTGTTGTGCTTTGCCTTTAATTACACTCTGTAACAACACTGACCATTTATCTTTCGGCCACTCTGACATCAGAGCAATAGTTTCAAAATGTTGAAAATACCTTTCCACTTCTGTTTCACTAAATGGAGGGACCAATTTAATTTCTTGACTAGCAACAAACGTTTTTTTAGAACCAGAAGACTGATTTCCAGTCCTTAATTCCTCCATTGCATATGCAAATTCTCTCTTCTTTTGTTCCATCTCCAATTTACACCTCTCCAATTTCATTTGTTCGATTTGCAACTGCATCTCCAGTTTACTTATTTGAAACGACTCTAAAATCGATTCATCAAAAACACCCGAATCCACATAGTGTGACGCGATTTTCCTCTGTATTACAGCCTTAGAAGTAGTCTGCAAAATACCTTTAAGTTGCAATCTACTAGCTATCTCAAACACCTCAGTTTTTTTCGCCGTCGCCAACTCCTCCGCAGCTGGCGAAGCCAGAAACTCATCAATATTCATTGCTGCCGAATACCACAACAAGCCAAACAAAAGAACCGAGTAATCCCCGTTTCCAAAACACCGATTTAAAAGTTAGCAAGCATGTAAACTCAAAAAATTCAATCCCGACGCAGCCCCCATATTTAATGTTACGTATTCAGGCAACAATAAATATATGAGTTCGGCAAGGGTTTCTTATAATAAAACAACACGTTTATTAAACACAGAAAACAAACCCCCCAAAAGTAAACAAACACTACCGTAACCGGAAACAGCTGCTGAGCGGCTGTTCAAACAGTTCGTAAAGTGATATTCCAAAACAGTTCTTAAAGTGATATTGCCAGAAGTTCGATATGCTCACAGTCCATTTAAAAGGAGAGACTTTACAGGACGATTTAAGTTCTCTTTCACGTCGTTTGCTTCGATTCCCGACGTCGAAATTCCCACGAAGAATTTACGAAACAGAACGGCTTAAAGGCACTGACCTTTCCTTCTCCACTACCTTCAATCCTTTCTAGGTAAACCTAGGGATTAGCACGAAGATAGTCAACGAAATCCTTCCAAATAAGGATCAAAGGTCGCCCCCGTTTCACCGTAGAAAGCGATTCTCCTCGATCTTTAACTTCCAACCTTGAATCTTCACTCTCCTCTAATTCTCAAACTAACAGAATCATAAAGAACCTGTTGGCATTAACCTTTTAAACTTTAGGCATTAAATAAAAACTTCATCCTTCAACTAAACTGCGTCATCACTTCAAACACGCAGTGGCATGAAGTCAACTTGGCAAATCCAGCCACGAACTGCCCCTCCTCACAGGGTGGGGTCTACCTTTTATAACCTGTAAAAAAAACCCGTCACATGATCTCTACTGGCGGGAAAATGATGTCATTCCACCATCACAAGACCATCACCTCAAGTCCAGTACAGCTTCAACCCCAGTCACATGACAAGGGCACCACCGTCATGTGTCACGAGTACGTAACAAACCTAATAATAAACATAACAATAAATAGTAAAACACAACAGTCACTTGTCAGTTAAAAACAAGTTATAAGTGTCCAGTGCAAGTTAAAAGTGTCCAAAGCAGAGTCAGGTAGAGCAGCTATTTAGCAGTCTGACTGCCTGTGGGGGGAAGCTGTTCAACCTGTTCAAAGAAAACATTAAGCACCCAACTCACAAAAAAAAGAACAAATTGCGCAAACAACAAAATATGAGTGAATAACACACAGAATATTAAACACTGAACCACAGTCCTTGAAATTTACTTTGAACTCTGTCTTCTTAACCGCCACAACAACTTATTTAATTCCAAATGCATGAAAATGCTAGCAAATATCCAAAGAAATTCTGCCAAGTTACCTTGGGTTTGCAGCTAAACATTTCTCCTGTTGAATGTCAAAGGGGTTGCGAACTGAAAAAAAATTGGGAAATAACTGTAGAAAATATTCCACACAAGCAACACAAAACCGGTCCACAGTTCAACTTCCAAAACACGAGGAAATCCTGTAGCCAGATGCTGGCATTTTTAAATGACCATTGGCTAAATGAGAAAATCCATTGATGAGGCTCAGCCCTTGGTGAAGAATAATGACATCCTTGCGTTCTTGCAGCACAGCCTTCAAAGTATGCAAATCAGTTGGGTTAGCATCTGAGCTTTCATAGCATGAACTATTGTGTGGTACAAAGTTGGCTGCATGTTATACTTTCCTTATGAAATTTAGTTTGCCTCGACTTTAGATCATGGCAGCAGAATATAATGCATGCCTGCAACCAGTTTGCACATTCAGTATGTTTAACCAAGGACAAATTTTGCCCCTTCTCCTGTGGGATTTGGAGAATTCCATGAGATTGTATAGTCTTATCTACCCAGTTCCTGTCTCTGAGATGTATGTGGTTATGGATACAGTGTGGTGGGGTAGTGAATACAAATTGTTTTGTGCCTTTACTACATTCAACATTTGCTTATCATATCCTTTCAACGATACCAAACTGACCAGTCGTCCATCTCTCTCTGCCTCATGCCTGAAGGCTTAAATAAAATATTAGCCCTCTGCAAGATAGCGGCCTCAGAGATAAAAGATTCAAAGGTTTAAAGATTCATTTATTATCAAAGTATACAACTCTGAAATTCTTTTTCTGCAGGTAGTCATGAAACCAAGAAAGAAAAGAAAAGAAGTTTGGTCATCAATCTACAAATCCCTCCTCTGTGCAAAAATATGAACAAAACGGAACAGATGCATTGAACCCCAAATCCCCCTCCCCACAAAAAAAGACAGGAAAGATCAGGCGAAAGGCACCGAACATAAAAATCTATAACACAGAAAAAATTCTATAGTCCATGTCCATATCCAAAATGCAGAAAACCTGGGTAACATTCTCCGGGCACAGTGGCAAACTCTCCACTCTCCGATACAGAGCGATCAAAAGGCAGGCAACTGGTGCTTACTCTCTGCACTCACTTCGATGTTTCAATCTCCCTCATCGGCGAACAATGGAAGCTTGAATTCGCAAAATGGAGTCCGGCATTGGCTTGAGCCCTGTCCCACAGCCTGCCCACCACAAGGTTTGCGCACGCTGCCTCTACCTCCCAGAATCCTCTTGGAGAATGTAGAGTTCTGAAGCACCCAAATGACCTCCAAATTACTGCCTTCCCCTCAATGTTTCAATCTTCCTCATTGCTTCAATCCATGAAATATCAGCTGCTGTCCCAACCCACAGACCGCCCGCCAAGAGGTTTGCACAAGCTGCTTCTGCCTCCTGAAATCCCCTCAGAGACTGCTGAGCGTTGGAACACTCAAACGATCTCCAAACAGCAAATTGCAGGCTCCAGCAGTTCCAGAATCACACCCAAGATGAAAAACAAGTGTAAAAGACATAAAAGAAGTGAAATATGTGGTTTCATGATCTATCCAGAAGATGTGGACAAAAGGAGCATTGTACACAGGCACTATCTTGACTGGAAGATGAATAAGTAGAATTGGATGATGAACTTGATACTAAAGTGAGTTACCTTTCAGTGTGGATGAAGGATATAAAGGGATAGGCAGGGTAAGAGAATGGGGAAGGACGTGGGAATGAAATCCAGTGTACACAAATGAGCGATCATTCACTTTAACAACAAAAATAGTAAGAAAATATAGTTTTTAGATAGTGAAGGATTGAAAACTATTAGTGTTCAAAGGGATCCTGGTGTCATTGTGCATGAATCACTGAAAGGTAAGGTAGAACAAGCAATTAGGAAGGCAAATGGTATATTGGCTCATACATTCAAGGACTTTGAGCACAGGTTCTCTTCATCCAATTACAGTGTTCCACCAGCATTTTATGTGAGCTGACAGTATATGGAGCCCTGGTCTGACTAAAACTGGAATATTGTGTGCAGGTCTAGTCTCCATGTCTTATATTTGAAGGAGAACTTCAAAGATTCACCAGACTGATTCCTGCAACGTGGGGCTGGAGTTGATTTACAGGGAGAAATTAAACAGATTGGTTTTATATTCTCTTAAATTTAGAAAAATGAGAGAAAATCTCATTGAATTAAAGTACGTATGCAGAATTCATACGGGATTTGTCTGAATAGACAATATTTCCTCTAGCTGGGGTTCCTGGAGCCAGGAGTCTCAAAATAATGGGCCGGCTATTAGAGGCTGAGGTGAGAAGATATTGCTTTGGAATTTTCTAGCCAAATGGCTGACTAAATTTCAATAGTTTGGTAGAGAGCAAGTGAATCAAAGAATACCAGGACTTATACAGGAAAGTGACAGTGAGGTAAAATATTAGCTGTGGTTATTTTCAATGGCAATGAAGACACAGGGGACCAGTTGGCCTACTCCTGCTTTTATTTCTCATGGTTCTTACAAAATGAAACATAGTATGTTGCATCAGACGTGATGTTGATGAAATGGTTCCACATATTCTGAAGTCTGATTTATGGTTGCAGATCTCAGATCACCATAGTTATTACATTCTGCACTATTTCAGAAGTGTTGGGAATATCAAGGGGGCCTTCAATCCTTCTTTTTCTCAGGCTGAATAACTCCCTCTTGGCAAACTAACACATTTTTAATACGAACACTAGAACAGGGCGAAAACAACAGAATTTGTTCTGGCAGTGGTGTTTATTTCAGTGACAGATCAGGATGCATACCTTACATTGGGCTCTAGGATTTATAATTTGGAAAGGCATGAAGCAGATTAGAAAAGTAACAGTGGGATGGTTTTATCATGCTATGGAATGCAGTGGAACTTATTTTTAAAGTGACAGTTCTCTACTCCTGGTTTCCAATGCCAGAAAAGTGATTAGTAGCAAACTGTTTGTTTTCAGTTATAATAATGGATCTGGAGTGTACAAAAAGTTGTGAATATGCTGGAGCAAATGTTGAGGAGATTCACAAGGATGTTGCCTCAAGTGGAGGACTTTAAGTATGAGGAGTGATTGGTTAGTCTGGACTCACTTTCCCTGGAGTGAAAGAGGCTGAGGGATGACTTAATAACGTAGATTGTGAGAACAATGGATAGGTTACACAATATCAAAATCTTTATTCCCCACTGTAGGGTTATCAAAAACATGGAAGCTCAGATGTATGGAGTTTTAAGGGCGATCAGTGGGCAGATTTTCTTTACACAGTAAGTGATTTATATCTGAATGTACTGCCAGAGGAAGTGGTGGAATCAAGAATGTTTCTGTGGCATTTAGGCAGGTACTTAAATTGGCAGAGCATAGAAGGATGTGATCCCAATGCAGGCAAACAGGATTAGCATATGTGGGCAAGAACACCAGCATGGATGTGTTGGCTGAAGGGCGTGTTTCCGTTCTTTACTTCTGTGACACCATGATCATCCCAGCTTCTGGGGAAACTTGAGTGGAAGGCTGCAGTTAAAAAACAGTCATCCTGTGATCCTCAATAGTATTTGGTAAACCTGGGAATATATTCTTTCATCCTGCCACTTATGAGAAGTAAGATTGGGTAGTTTTCAGCATACGGTCCAGGAACACCACTGGAAGATTGGAGTCTTCTGAACGGAGTTGAGGATTCTGCTGGCCAAGGCTTTATCTTTGGAACCACTTCTCAATAAATCAACAGTCATCCAGCAAATGGAATAATATTCAGATGGAAGAGATCACAGTTGGTGAAATCCGAATCAAGAAAAAACAGAAATCCTGGAGGAACTCTGTGGGTTGGGCACATCTATGGAGGGGAAATGGCAATGGACATTTCTGACCGAGACTTTTCATCGCAAATGGTGAGAATAGAGTCACCGTGCATGGCATATTGTCTTGAGATAGAGGGCTGTTTTGATTGTTCCCTCTCAGCACCAAATCGAAACTTTACTGTGACTCTGAGAGAAGAGAGAGATCTTTCACATCCATTTTACAACCCTGACAATATCATAATTTAAGAAACAATAGCCTTTTTGTGTAAACTCAACAAGCACAAAATATCTTACACCTTGTGCCTATAGCAACTCAGAAAGAGGCCATTCGGCCTATCAGGTCTATGCAGTTCTCAGTGGAGAAATCCCATTATTTCCCAGTGTCAGACTAAATAGTCCAATTAGAAGTATTATTGATTTAGGATTCTGTAACTTAGGATCTCAGAATACTGAATAGGACACTGTAACTTAGGATCCTTTTTCTTCCATCTGAAAAAGGAAAAGGAGCCGGGATTTAAATTTTCACCTAATATTTGGCCTGGTGCAGTTAGAAGAGTTGCTGCTTTACAGCACCAGAAGCTATGGCTCAATCCTGACTTCTGCTATAGCCTATGAGGAGACTGTATGTTCTTCTCATGACCATAAGGGTTACCCTCTGGTTCTCCATGTTCCAGAGCATGTGTGGATTGGTAAAGAAGTTGGTGTAAATTGCTTCTAGTATAAAAGGGAGTGATAAAATCTGATAGTAGGGGGGAGTAAATGAGAATGTGGAGAGAATTTGTGTTAATGAAACCAGTTATCCCAAATATAAAATGGAGGAGCAGCTCCACACGCTCCACCTGGGTAGTCTATAAGCCAATCGCATGAACTTCGATTTCTACAATTTCAACAGTTTAACCTGGTCCCCTTCTGTCCCCTTTCTCTTACTTCCTTGTCAATCCAGCTCTTCTGCATATACCCAAACAGTGCCCTCATCCCTATCCCAGCCACCATCGCAAAGTTCTTTCCTCCTGCAGCTACTCCATCTGCCCTTCACTCACACACCCTCCGAGTGGGTTCCACCTGCCCATCCAACTTCTATTATTTGGGTCCATGCTCCACCTTCCATTCCTATCAGGTTCTATTATCTTCAGCCCTCTGTCACCTCTACCTATCATCTCCCAGCCTTGCTTTTCACCCTTAACTCCTCCATCTATCAATTACCTGAAACCACGTACCACTTGCCTGCTCTTGGCCAACCCCTCCTCCTCACCTCTTTACATTGGTTATCTCCCCTCCACTCTCAGTCCAGGTATTGACTGTTCATTAATACAGATGACTGACCACATTAGACCATAAGACCTTAAGACATAGGAGCAGAATTAGACCATTTGATCCATCACATCTGCTCTGCCATTCCATCATGGCTGATTTATTATCACTCTAAAACGCATTTTCTTGCCTCTCTCCATAACCTTTGATGTCCTTACTAATCAAGAATCTATCAACCTTCTCTTTAAATATACCCTATGACTTGGCCTCCTCAGCCACTTGTGGCCATGAATTCTTCAGATTCACCAGCCTCCAGCTGAAAAAATTCCTTCTCCTCTCTGTTTCAAAGTCCAGCAAATACAGGCCCAGAGCCATCAAACCCTCCGCACACATTAACCCTTTCAGTCCTGGGATAATTCTCATGAACCTCCTCTGCATCCTCTCCAACGCCAGCACTTCCTTTCTTAGATAAGGGGTCCAAAATGGCTCCTCCAGCAGTTTAGATTGTGCTCCTATTAACATGTACCTGATGGCTTGATGGCTGAAATGGCCCTACAAAGGGCCTGTTTTCGTGCTAGTTGACCCTGTGACTCTGAGACTGGGCAGCATTCCCTTACTTTGGTGGGGGGGGAGGTGGTGGGGTGTCAGACAACTCCTGCAGCTTCAGGCTAACATTGACAACTTATTTGGTTTTCTAACTCTCTTGACATAATGAGTTCCGTGTCTCCATCCCCACATGCTGTTCAGCAGCTTCTTCCTCCGTGCTAAAAAATGATAAAAGTATTCAGTAGATTTGTCATTCCCATTAACATTTAAGAATATGGGACAGCTTGTTTAAAGATAGCTGAGGTGAGCTGGAATAATGAATGTATCGGGCTGAGAAGCAGATCTCCACTGAGTAAAATAACACCTTATGTTCTTTAGTTTAGGAGACTTATTCAGATACTGAAGCACAACCTGACAAATTTAACTGACAGCAGCCTCTTGACATTTTTAATTGGTTTCAGCAATAAGTAACACACATCTTTTATTCAGGGATTGCTGGGGTAAAAATCGATCCATACACCTCCAGAAACAACTACTTGTTGAAAGTACGTTTATTTTGGAGTAGAGTGATTTAGAAATTTATTTCTTCGTTTTTCAGAAAGGTTTTCATTTTCTTTGTCACCCATTGCCTGGCAAAAACTCCTTCTTCATCCGGCTCCCCATCCCCACAAGAAAATTGATTCAACATTTGTGCAAAACACAACATTCATCTGAAAAGATGTTCTCAATCTCATTAACCATTCAGTGAGCACTTACTTACTCATTGCACAATCGGTTTTTACGAAGCTTACCACCCGGTGAAAAGGTCATAAATAAAGGGCATCCTGTGCTCTATAGGCTTGTACATCTTAGAGAAGTTTAGCCCATAGAGGTTAGGGTCAAAGTCACTCACAGCTCAGGATTAATTTCAGCTGCTACTGCTGATCTCTGCCATATCTCACAGCCTGCTGTTCACTGCTGCACTGGGGAAACTCCAGAATCAAGGAGTGAAGGCCTGGCACACCACACACCCTTCCGCCCATGATGTTGTGCCAACCTATGTAAGAATACTCTATGATCAATCTAACCTTTCCTTCCTACACACCCCTCCAGTTTTCTTGCATCCTTGTACCTACCTAAGAGACTTCTAAATGATCCTATTGCATCAGCCTCTACCACCAGCTCCAGAAGCACGACACAGGCACTTGCCACTCCCTGAGCAGAAAAAAGAAGTTACCTCTGACCTTTGTCATCACTCCTAAACTTTCTTCTATTTACCTTAAATGTAGCTTTCTGGGATTGACAATTACTGCTCTGAGAGAAAAGGTGCTGGCTGTCGATTCTGTCTTTGCCTCTCATAATCTTCTACAGCTCGATCAAATTATCTCTCATCCTCTGCTGCTCTAGAGAGAAATGCCTTAGATTGCTCAACCATCCCTCAAGAGAAGTGTTATCCAAACCAGTCAGCGGCCTTATAAGCCTCATCTGTGCCCTCTCCAAAGTTTCCATTCCAAGTACTTTTTCTTTTGCCCACAAGTACAGTCAGAGCAGGTGCAGAGATTTACCAGTGTTATATGCGCTCGCCCTCTAAGCACAGTGGCACAACCAGGAATAGTGCAGCTGCACACCTCCAATTGTCCAGGTTCGAACCTGGTGCTGTCTGCATTGAGTTTGCATGTTCTCCCTGAGACTGTCTAGGTTTCCCCCCACATCTGTGCTGCCATAATCTATGTTTTTGAGTTTTTAAAATTTATATTTTAGCTGGTTCAGCACAACATCATGGGCTGAAGGGCCTGTTCCTGTGCTGTACTGTTCTATCCCAACATCATCTGGGTTAGTAGTAACTATATACTGGCTCTTTCTGGGGTAATTAGCAACCGTATGTTGCCTCAATTGTTAGTGGGTAGTAAAATTGAGGGAGCATGAGGCAAATAGGTTAGAGAGAACATTGCTGATTTGCTCTGTAAACAGGCAGTCTGATGGGGTTAAATGGGCACTTTTAATCTTATAAAGGAGAAACGGAAATAAAGGAATGCAGGCACCTGTGAACTCCAATCACATGCTTATAGAGACCTTTCTGCCAGCGATATCACTGGAGGTTTGTATGGAACCTTCAGCCTCCGCCTCATCCATGCTGACCATTTCCCCATCTACACTAATCCCATTTGCTTGCATTAGATCTACATCCTTTAAGTATTGCTGACTTAAGTGTCTGTTTAAGTACCTCAAGCATCTTAATTGTATTTGACTCCATCATCTCTTCTGGCAGCACAATGCAAATGTTTTCGATACCAAGGAAAAAAGATAATTTGACTGCCTACCCTGTCTATGTTTCTCATCATCTTATATACTTCCATTAACTCACCCCTCAGTCTCCTTCACTTTAGTGAAAACAAGCCCAGGTTATCCTATCCAGGATTCCCCCAGTCCCTTTGCTCAAAATACATGGGGGGTGGGGGTTGGTGGCTACTGCACAGGACCAAAAGAAGCTACAGGAAGTTGTAATCAGCTCCTTCTTGGGTATTAGCCTCTGTAGTGTCCAAGACATCTTCAAGGAGTGGTGCCTCAAAAAGGTGACATCCATTATTAAGGACCCCCATCACCCAGGGCATGCCCTCTTCTCATTGTTGCCATCAGAAAGGAGATACAGAGGCCTGAAGGCACACACTCAGCGATTCAGGAACAGTTTCTTCCCCCGTAATCCGATTCCTAAATGCACATTGAACCCATGAACACTACACCACTTTTTAAAAATATTATTTCTGTTTTGCACTATTTTTAATCCAGCTATTTAATATACAAATTATGCTTACTATCATTAATTAATTAATTTATTATTTTTCTTTCTATATTATCATGCATTGCATTTTACCGCTGGAGCTAAGTTAATAAATTTCACGACATATGCTAGTGATACTAAAATTGATTCTGATTCTGAAGTCATGCCTCTGTCCGTCAGCCTATCCAGATCCAACTGTCTCTTTAGGAATACTCTCTTACCACCTCTGCCATCAGTATCAATTTATTCAGCAGATGGAAGAAGGGATATTCTCATGTAGCTTGTACTGTGGAATATTGCAGATGATACCACTACATTATTTGTAGTGTATATCAAATAATCATCAGTCAGAACAAAGGAAGGAGATAGCAAGCTTGGTTTCATGGTGTCATGACAACAACCTCAATGCGAGCAAAACGAAAGAGCTGGTCATTGACTTCGGGGTGGGGGGGGGGCTATGCACATGTTCCTGTCTATGTCAATGGTGTTTAGGTTGAGAGGGTTGAGACCTTCAAGTTCCTGCAAGTGAATATCATCAATAGCCTGTCTTGGTCCAACCAAGTAGATGTCACAGGCAAGAAAGCTCACTTCCTCAGGGAGCTAAAGAAATTTCGTATGTCCCTGTGGATCCTTGCCCGATTTTTATTGATGCACCATAGAAAACGTCCCATCTGGATGAATCATGGCCTGGCATGGTAACTGGTTTGCTTGTGACCACAGGGTAATGCAAAGAGTATTGGATTCTGTCTTTGCTTCTCACTGCATGAGTAAATCAGCCATCATAATCAGACCTTATCTGAACATTCTCTCTGCTCCCCTCATCCACTGGGCATAAGATACAAAGTACATACCACCCGGTTCAAGGGCTGCTTTTACTTCGCTGTTATGACTATTAAATAGTTCTACCATATGAAGTCAGTTTGTGACCCAACAATCTACATGATTATGATCGTGAACCTTGTTGTTTATATGTATTACACTCTCTGTGGCTGTTACACTTTATTCTGTATTGTTGTTGTTTTACTTTGTTCCACCTCAGTGCACAGTGTAATGATCTGAGCTCTATGAGCAGAGTGCAAAACCAACTTTTCACTGTATCACAGTACATGTGATCCAATTCCAATTTCAATATCCCTTAAGGAGATTGTACCCAGAGTTACAGCACATCAAATTTTAAAGTTCAAAGTAAATTTATTATTAAAGTACATCTATGTTACCATACGCCATACAGCCCTGAGATTCATTTTCTTGTGGGTAAGTACAGTAAGCACAAAACATAATAGAATCAATGAAAGACTGCACCCAGCAGGATGGGACAACAATCAATGTGCAAAAAAAACCAGAATCAACAAACTGTGCAAGCACAGAAAGAAAGAGAGAGAAAAAAAGCAATAAATACCAAGAACTTGAGACGAGGAGTCCTTGAAAGTGAGTCCATAGGTTATGGGAACGTGCCTGATGCCTGAGGGGTAATTACTGCTCCTGAACCACTGTGCAGAAGGTGACAATGCCAATTCTGCAAAATTCACAACTATTGTTCTCGCTCTTCAGCACCTTGGAGAGAGAAAAAGTGTTACTGGTCCAGCTTGATCAGAACTGGGAAAAAGGAATAGCTCAGACTGAGTTTAAGTTGAAGAAAATGGCACGTACAGAGATAACAAAAGAAATGACCCTAATAGTGTGGAGAACAAGGGAGCTTGAATGATACAAGTGTTGTGGTGTTGGTTGAGAGAGGATGGTAACGGTTTGATGTGTCTGGAGGAGGTGAAAGAGATGGAGATGAATGAGAACAGAGGAAAGAGAGAAAAACTCATGGGTGCTGTAAATCTGAAACATGAAATAATGTAAGTACTCATTTGGTTGAGCAGCATCAACAGAGAGAGAAACGTTACTGATTGATGACCTTCATTGGAACTGGCCAGTTCTGACACAAAAATCAATAGCTGTCTAAGTGAAATGATTGAATTCAGTGTTGAGTCCTGACATGGTGGGGAGATGAGATACTGGAAGGAAAGTGAATGCAAGGGGTGACTGATGAAAGCATCGTGTTGAAGTTGGCAGAAATGGTACTAGTTGGCAGAGACTAAAATTGGATGGAAGTGTGACCCCCAGTTTCATCGCCTGCAACTCAATTCTCCATCTCACTCCCATTTCAAACTCTCTGATTTTAACCTTATACTGTTGCAATGAAGCCATTTGAAACTGAAGAAGCAGTAACTCATCATCCAATTAATAACTTCTGTAGAAAGATCGTCAATTTATAATATTAACTCCATTTTCTTCCCTTTAACAGATAGTGTCTATCTTATCGAGTACAAGGCAGGGATGCATATCTCCTTGTATTCAGACACTACTTACATTACGTGCTTTCCCCACAGATGTCTGTCTGTGTAAGAGGAATGATACTCTTTCACACACAGGGTTAATTAGAAATAGCCAAATAATAGATATTTTATTCTTCGTGTCTCATATAGATTCTGGCAGCAGCTGTCACTCAAGTGTACTGGAGTTCATCAGACCAAGATACTAATTTATAGTATTAATAAAGTCATAAAATCTATTAAGACAATTGAGAAATGTCTTTTGAAATGCACTAGTCTATCTAAACGTGGGATTTATTTTGTTAGAAACAGCTGCCTGATCAGAATTGTCAATCTTCCTTCTTAAGCTGAAGGCCCCATATCTAATTAAATTTTCTTCATTGTCACTTGTCATGGTGCAGAATACGCTACATGTGGGGGTGGTGGAAGCAGATTTAGTAGCAACCTGTGACAAGAAATTGGATAAAAACTTGAAAAGGAAAGATTATCAGGGCAAGAGGGAAGAGCGGTACTAATTGGATAACTCTTCCAAGTAGCTGGCTCGGGTGCTGTGGGACATCTCTTGTATAGTAAGATTGAAGAGGTAGAATTGATTCAATCTTTGTTGGAGTCTGAGTGCAAAAATCAAACTCAGGGTGGAACACCCTCACTGAGTGCTCAGTGTTAGCTCTTTATAACAATTGTAATTTCAGTACTTTAGATTCAGAATCAGAATCAGGTTTATTATCACCAGCATGTGTCATGAAATTTGTTAACTTAGCAGCAGCAGTTCAACGTAATATATAATTTAGAAGAAAAAATAAATAAGTAAATCAATGACAGGAGATGCATATTGAATAGATTAGAAATTTTGCAAAAACAGAAATAATATTTATTAAAAAAGTGAGGTTGTGTTCATGGGTTCAATGTCCATTTAGGAGTTGGATGGCAGAAGGGAAGAAGCTGTTCCTGAATCACTGAGTGTGTGCCTTCAGGCTTCTGTATCTCCTACCTGATGTAACAATGAGAAAAGGGCAAGCCCTGGGTGCTGGGGGTCCTTAATGATGGCAACACCGCTCCATGAAGATGTTCTGGGTACTTTGTAGGATAGTACCCAAGACGGAGCCAACTAAATTTACAATCCTCTGCAGCTTCTTTTGGTCCAGTGCAGTAGCCCCCTCCCCCCATACCAGACAGTGATGCAGCCTGTCAGAATGCTTTCCATGATGCATTTATAGATGTTTTTGTTGACATACCAAATCTCTTCAAATTCCTAGTGAAGTACAGTTGCTGTTTTGCCTTCTTTATAGCTGCATCGGTATGTGGGACCAAGTTAGGTTCTCAGTAATCTGGACACCCAGGAGCTGGAAACTGCTCAGTAGAAATGCTTTCACATTGTCATTGTCAGATCAATGTAAAGGGCTTCTTTACCTACCAGCCACAAATTCACAATATAAAATCAATCCTAACCCATCTGTGAATTTCCTCCAAATATTTCCATTGAACATGAACTTCATCCCAAAAGCACAAAATGACCTGCATGATATAAGCATGATGAGGTACTACTTTGACATCAAAACTCCTCAAAAGAAGGAATCTTTCAACTTATTTACTTGGACTATTCAACTGATTCAATGTAAAAATGAAGATGAATCTGCTTTGCGTTGGAATCTGCTACACTTGGGGTACTAACAAACCTTTACAACTGTAACTAGGAGTGATGATTCCAATTGCTTTTGGCTCTGGCATATAAGGTTGACCCTAGTTCTAAATGCAGGAACGGAAGTCCCCATTATGCTGGGTCCTGAGAAATGACAGGAAACGAAAATCAAAATAGATCAGATGCTGGGTATTAAGTTGGAGGGAGAATTGGGGGAAGGGGCCAAAAGGGTCACTTCTGATGAGAGTTACTCTGGGGAAAAGTTTCAAATGAGATCATCTGGTTGATGGGTGACCAGGGGCAACCGGGGATAGAGAACATAGTCGTTTGTTTAACTAAAGCTATATATTGAAAGTAGCCTTTGAGTGTTGCCTGACATCATTGTTTTCTGAATTATTTTTAACTGCCCTCATTTCAAAGCCACAGTGAAATAATTTTGTGAAGTTTTTGCAGCTGCAAAGCTGTGTGATATGCCATCAAGTTTCCTGAATTCAGCACCACGTTTGTAATTGTAATTCAATAGACTCAACACATTTTTCTGCTTCATTTTCTTTAATGATGCTGTGGTCTTTTTTTGTGATTACATTTGCTCTGTTTTTAGGGATCCTATTTTCGTGGGACTATCTGGGAGTCACAGCGCTGAACCAGTTTATCATGGTGTCCATGAAGAGAGTTATAATCCAGTGCTCTTTCTGTGCCTTTTAACGACCATTTCCTGCAGCATTTATCTGGCATAATTGTCTTTTTGTCATTCAGTTTGTGCAGCCTACGCGTGCAGAGGTTTCCCTCAGTTACAGACTTACGTTCACATCAAATTACTCAATATTTGGCAACAGTTTCGTACAAAGTATCATAGCAGGAGGCAGCAGAGAAAGAAGACCTTGACCCCCGAGTGTGGGCTAAGGAGAAGAACTTACTTAGTATCCTCGGCCCACAGGAAAAGCTGCAGCCATTCTAAGCTAACCTCCCTTCTCCACTTCAAGTGGCCAGTTCCCCACTCTCCCACAACCTATGAGCACTAATGAGCATCAATTTGACTTCCACAGTTTGCTGCTATTATCTTACCAGGATCTGAACCAGAACATTTGTCGGAATCACTTCAGGCCCATCAGTTTAAGGTAATGGGGTGTTGCCAAGTCTCAGGCCCTGAGCTTCCTGCCGTCTGCCACCTTAATTCACCATCCCCGTCTTCCACTCTGATCTGCCTGTTACGATGCTGGTGTTCTGGGCAGCAGTGAAGGTCCTTCAGATCTGATGGTGTTCAGGGCTTCTTTCGTCATGCCAGTAACTACTGTCAGCCATGCAAGTCCCAGTGGAGATTCATGAACACCATCACACTCAGATATAGGAGGAGTCTTCATCGCTGTCTCTGTAACAATTTTGATTTACCAGTGGAGGTTGTTAGCCCTGAGGTGAACCCTCGAACCTGGAGGACCAGCGAACCATTCTTAGTCTGGCTTCTACCCTTTGACCTGTTTGGCATTGGTGACTCTACCAAGAGCCAAAGCATGAAGCCCTGACTCCAGCCAACATAACTCTTTGGGTCACTGAGGCATGCAAGCCTCCAAAACATGATAAGGTTGTGGTCCTTTTGGAGGTGCAATATTATAATGAGCCCCAAAGTAATCATGAGGAACATCCCATCTTCTATCTGAGCATGGAGCAACCTTCCTGACCAAATATTAAAATAGCCAGTTATAGGTAACTTACTTTCTCTGTCAATATCACAACTGGCTATTTTAGCTGTGAGTTATCCATCCATGATATTGCCTCGATGATTTTTTCCTCTGATTTGTACAGCCTTGCTATTTTCTGTACATCATTGCTTTGTCAGTCTCTAGCTGCTCCAAGGACAACCTATCCCCATACTCACCCTGCCACAAATATTCCTTTCATGCAATTCACCACCAGACACCAACTCTCTGCAAGTTAAGCCAAGCTTTCTGTCAGGTTCTGGTGAGGGTTCTTGACCTGCAGCATTAATTCTTCCCAGCTTAACCTGCTGAGTGTTTCTGGGACTTCCTGTTATTTGCACAAGTGTCAGAGGCTACCATGACCAGCTGAAGCCATGCAGTGGGGACACAATCTTATTCTCTTTCTGGTGTAAATGCCATGAGTGATAAAGACTGCTCTTTGACTATCCAGGGCTTGGCCAATTACACAAATTTCAAAGAAAATCACTGGATTATTTTACTGTCATTTTGAGGATCACTGGCGCACCACAGGAATATGTGCTTAGTCCACTGCTCTACTCTCTCTATATCCATGACTGTGTGGCTAGGCATAGCTAAAATCCATCTATAAATTTGCTGATGATACAACCATTGTTGGCAGAATTTCAGATGGTGACCAAAAGGCATACAAGAAGTGAGATATACCAGTTGTTGAGTGTTGTCATAGCAACAACCTTTGCACTCAGTGTCAGTAAGAGCTGATAGTGGACTCAGAAAGGGTAAGACGAGGGGACACACACCCGTCCTGTAGATGGGTCAGAAGTGGAGGGAGGGAGCAATTTCAAGTTGCTGGGTGTCAATATCTCTGAGGACCTAACCTGGACGTAGTATTTTGATGCAGCTATTAAGAAGGCAAGACAGCGGCCATATTTCATTAGCAGTTTTAGGAGATTTAGTTTGTCAACTAAAACACTCAAAAACCTCTAAAAAATGTACCGCGGAGAGCATTCTGACAGGCTGCATCACCGTATGGTATGGGCACAAGATTGAGGTCAGTTGCAGAAAGTTGTGAAATTAGTCAGCTCAGTCTTGGGTACTAGCCTCAGTAGTATCCAAGGCACCTTCAAGGAGCAGTGCTTTAGGAAGGTGGTACTCAACATTAAGGATCCCCAACACCCAGGGCATGCCCTCGTCTCATTGTTACCATCAGAAAGGAGGTACAGAAGTCTGAAGGCACACACTCAACTATTCCAGTACAGCTTCTTCCCCTCTGTCGTCCGATTTCTAATGGACATTGAACCCCCGGACACTACATTTTTTTTTAACTTAACAATTTAGTAGACACACACACACGCACGCGCGCACACACACACACACACACACACACAAAACTACACATATATATTTAAATTAATTCACTTTTTCTATATTTTTCATGTATTTTATTATACTTTTGTCATAAAGGTTAACAAATTTCACAACACATGCTGCTGATATTAAACCTGATTCTGATTCTGACATCCTGCAATTGCGAATATTTTTTCTTGAAAAATTCAGCTATACCTTAACTATAGTGTGCTGTAACTAATCAGATTCACAGACTTTACAGCATGATATAGCACCCCTATAATGAGTGAAATGACAATATTTCCCTACCTTATTTATCAATGGCAGTTTCTTGAGGTAAAGCACATGCTGTGGACGTGTCTGTAAATCTGTGTAAATCTGCTCGAGGAAAATTACTGTGGAGAGTCATTAGTTTCAAAATAACAAGAAGGCAGAGAACAACTGCTCACATCAAAACATTTATCACTGCAAAGCTATGTGTAAATTAGCTGAATCGCAAATGAACTGCAGCCATGCAACGTTATAAATCATAAAGAAAAAAAAGCTAAACTTCTTTGGTATTGTGTTTGTACACTGCAAGCAGGAACATTGTGATGTTATAGTGAACCATGCTGCTGAGCAGGCAAGTGGAGCATTGTTTCAATTCACTAAGATGCGAGTGAAATACATTGAAGTGTTCAGCTTTCACAACAATCACATTAAAACACCCTGGTGTCTGATACACATAGGGAGTTGCAGACAAAATAGAATTGAATTGCAACAGGAACTTCAAAGGAGAATGAGATTCATTTGTTCAGGTACCTCACTGAACAGTGCAGCTTATGAAGCATGTTTGAATGGACTCTTATATGGGTCAGAATGCTGGGACATGACAGAGAATGACCTCGCCAAGTTGTCGTTATTCCACACCATAAGCCTCCAGAAGATCCTCCATATTTCTGGCCAAGAAAGATCTCCTTCAGTGTCACCAGGTGGTCATGGCCACAAACATCGCGAGGAAGTGTTGGAGATGAATTGGATATGTGATGTCATCAAGCCAGCATTTCATTGAACCCCTGAAGGACGGAGGAAATGTGGCAGAAATGACTACCCTGAACCACACCTGGGCACAATAGAGAAGATAGCCAAGGTCAAGCAGAGTTGGAGGACCACTATTGCTGCCCTAAATGCCAGCAGCGTAACAGGCAGCAACTATCTAACTTACTACTTGAATGGACGCTTGTCTCGTCCAGTTCTGTGTGTATGTTTGGATGTGTGTGTGATAATTTACACTGAGGTAAATGCACCAGATGAGACAACCTCCTTTATATACTTAGGCCAGGCAATCAATTTAACATTGGAAGGATGAATCCCACTCTACTCTTTCTGTAGTGGCACTATTAATGAATCAGCCATGATTGAATAGCAGAGCAGATTTGATGGGCCATTTGGCTTAATTCTTCCCCTATGTAATGTAGAAAAAAGATCAAATTTAGGGTTTGTGTGGTGATGTGTTAGAACACCAGACTGTAAAATTACCTAACAAAGGCTCGGAGCCCACTGCATGAGAGAGTGGTGGAGGCAGCATCTCTCATCACAAGCACTTGAAATCTACCATCCTACCGATATAGCTCAGGAATGGGACTATGCTAAGTACTTTGTAACTTTGCTCAGTATAGTAAGGTTTGGCAGATGATGTTAGGACATCTTCTACGTAGAGCCCTTTGTCAGTTTCCAGTTTTTCCAGGCTAATATCAAAACAAAGCAAATCTCTGGTAAGGATCCATGTCCTGCTCTAACAATGTGCCAAAGACTTAAGCCAGAGAGAATATTCTTAATCGATTAATCGATCAGATATAAAGCTCATCACAATTATTAAATATTCAGTCATCAGCATTTATCCAATTAGTGTCAGTTATGCATGAATCTGCACACAACGATTTGTGAGTAAATAATTGTTTTAACATTACAAAGCGCTTCAAAGTGATGCCAAAGGTATGGTTATGAACAAAACGATACTGAATCGCATGAGGAGATATTAAGGGGGATTTCAAGCATTTCAAGTTGAAGCGTCTCTGGGTGTAGGCTGTAATGATGGGAGTAGACAGGAGTCTGCAGCTGAAGGAACGCAAAGGTATCAGGTTACTGCAAAGCATTGTGGGTATGCTATGTTGGCAGCAGAATGCATGGCGTCTCCTGTGGGCTGGCCCTGCACATACTCAGCTGTGTTAGCTGTTTACGCAAACGACGTCTCTACATCCCTGTACCTAATAGAGTGGCCTCTGAGCGCATGTTCATGGTCTTCTGCCACTGTAGCCCATCCACTCCAAGGCTCTGTGGGAACCTTGAGATGCTGCAGCTTTCAGAGATGCTCTTTGGCGCACCACTGTCGTAACACATTGAGCTACTGTGTCTTTCTGTCAGCCTGGCCATTCTCCTTTGGCCTCTCTCATTGCCAAGGCATTTTTGCCCACTGAACTCCCACCCACTAGATTTTATTTTTCACACCATTCTCTGTAAACTCTAGAAACTGGTGTACATGAAAATCACAGGAGGTCAGCAGTTTCTGAGATACGGATACCAACCACCTGGCACCAGCAATCATTCCATGGTCAAAGTTACTTAGAACGCATTTCCTCCCCAGCCTGATGTTTGCTCTGAACAACAACTGAACCTCTTGACCATGTCTGCGTGTCTTCATGCGCTGAGTAGCTGCTACCTGATTAGATATTTGCATTAATGAGCAAGTGTGCAGGTGTACCTAACAAAGTGGCCACTGAGTACAAGTCTGAACCTGAATCTGAAGAATATGCATAATGTAAATGTTAAACCAATTTAGAAACATTTAATTTATTGAATTATCTGATTGAGCCATGGAATAGCTATTTTCTTGAATTATTGGAAAAGTTTATAGGCTCTTAATTTGTTTTTATTTTGGCAATGGTCTTTCCACAGTGTACAGCTGTTCAGAATAAGTATTGCTTGAATGCACGGATTCGGTCCTCAATATTACCGAAAATGTGGGAAATACTCTGCAGGTCAGGAAGTATCTGTGGGCGGAGGAACAGAGTTCGGGTTTCCGGCCAGTTAGCTCTCTTCTGAGGCTACTCAGCCTCCTATGTAAAGACCAGCAACACACCGGTACCCTGCAGGGCTCGACTCCAGTACAAAGAATTGCCATTTTAAACTGTGCAAAGAACTCAGCTCAGAGCACCACGACGCAACACATTGCTAATCTGCAGCAAGCAGAGGTAGCTTAATTTTATTAATGTGGAGTAAAGAATTCTGTTGAAGAATAAATGATGTGCATTATTAAATTAGTTTCCTTAATCAGTGTTAATGTGTTATGCCTCAATGCCAATTGTAGTTTGTTTGCTGTAAATACCAGTTCTCATGGTATTTCAAATCCTTTTCGATCTACTGATTTATTTGTTTTATTTCTTTTTCTTTCACTAATAATGTCTTGTCAGCTCTGTGCACCACTGATTTATTGCACAGATGTACTTCTGATGTTTATTAAAAAGGAACTTTTATTTTCACAGTCTGCAGCAGTAGATAATGAAGGTTTGTCCAATGATGAATTTAACTAATCTTAAACCACCTGTAACCCTTATTCCCTGATGTGATTGTGTTTTTTAACTGAATCTACTTGTCACTTACCCTAAGATGGTTTTAAGAAAAAAGTCCAACTTATTGATTTTTTTCCTTGTAAAAAGAAACAGTGAGAAAATATACTTGCTTAATTCTATTTTGTTTTTATATTGAGGTATTTAGAATGAACAGAATATTGAACCTGCTCCCTATGTTTTCCACTGACTGTGAGTAATATGTTATTTCTAAATAAACAGCAGAAGTCAAAGGCAACACACACAAAATGCTGGAGGAGCTCAGCAGGTCGGGCAGCATCTCTAGAAAGGAATAAACAGTCGATGTTTCGGGCCGAGACCCTTCACTGAGACTACATTAGAAGTTGAAGTTGAATTTATTGACGTATCCACAAGTACCCGTATGCAAAGGAACAATGAGAAACTTATTTGCAGCACATAGAATCAGATATACAATATTAACAAGAAAGAAAGAAATTAAACATAAATCGTATAAAATATGCACAGTTCAAAGATCAAAGTATATTTATTAACAATGTACAAATATGCCACCATATAAAACTCTGTGATTCATTTTCTTGCGGGCAATCACAGTAAATGCAAGGAACACAATGGAATTGATGAAAGACTGCAGCCAACAGGATGGACAACAGCCAATATGTGAAAAGAAACAACAAACTGTGCACACAATGAAACGCACGATCAGAACAAAACCAGAGTTCACAGCCGTACAGAGTGAACTTAGCATTGGGATACTGAGGCTGTGAGTAGTTGAAGGGATGCAGCTGTTCCTGAACCTGGTGGTGTGGGACTTCAGTTTCCTGTATCTCATGCACAATGGTAGCTTCAAAGAGATGGCTTGGCTCCAATGGTGGGGTTCTTTGATATCAGGTGTTGCCTTCTTGATACTTGCAACGAGGGGGAGGGATATACTGGTGTTATATTGGACTGACCCAACTACTCTTTGCAGCTCTGCTAAAGCCCACTGAAGAAATAATTAAACAAGAGAAAACCTGCAGATGCTGGAAATCTGAGCAACACACACAAAATGCTGCAGGAACTCAGCAGGCCAGGCAGCATTGAGGAAAAGAGTAAAAGAAAAAAAGAAATTGTCTTCATATTTTCACACCACTTAAAGCTGCTATTGACACTGTTCTAGAAATGTTGAATACAAAGTACTTGCCTAAAATTGTAGGATCACTCCATCTTCATTCTGAAATTCCATAATGCTGCAATCCATTAATCAAATCTGGAATTTACCCAGAGAACAGCAACTAGTGAAGTTATCAAGGCGAACTTCAGGGAGAATTCTGCCCAGCAAGGGGAGCTCTCTAGAATACTTGTACTCCTGGGTATGGCTGTCAACGACACTCAGCTTAGTCAATTGTGTCCTTTCATAAGCAACACCTCTGCTAGTGAAAATCGTTTTTTGCTGTTTACACTGTTGAAAACATTACATAAATCTGAACATATTGGAAGCATCACTTCCCCTTCCTGAAGGTGCACTGGGCCTCGCCACATGCACATCTCTATCTACGGGTTCTGCTCACTATGAAATCCCTGTGATCCATGTACTTAGACTGAAAGGCCAGTGAATGTGGTCTGAATGTGCTTTTAATCTTCTGCTTAGTATTGGAGTGGAAGCCACTGAGGCTCCTGAAAGCCACGTCTTGTTGGATGCATGGAGGTGCTACCGTAGTGTCCTGGCCTTGGGCAGCTCTGAAAGCTCTGCTGTGTCCACACTCTGTTACCAGGTAGGGGTGCCTGGACCACTACAGTCCTATGCAAAAGTCTTGGGAACCATAGATTTTTTTATATGGTTTCACATGGTCTGGCCCCCACAGAGCCCTGCTCTCAACATCATCACGGCTGTCTGGGTTTACCTGGAGAACCAGAAGCAAGTGAGACAGCGGAAGTCTGCAGAAGAACTGTGGCAAGTCCTCCAAGATGCTTGGAACAAGCTACCTGCCAGTTTTCTTATAAAACTGCACAGTAGGGTATCTAAGAGAATTGATGCAGTTTTAAAGACAAAGGATGGTTACACTAAATATTGATTTGACTTTTAATGTTTACTGTTCTTTGTAGTTGTTTTATATTTAGGAACTTTCCATTTCATTAATTTTGAAATCACCTTTGCTTTACAGAATTTTTCTACATGTGCCTAAGACTTTAGTGCAGTACTGTGAATATAGTTGCATCACTGGGTGTAAATAGCCTACCTCTCATGCAAACAAACTGATTAGTCTCCATGCTTTCACATCACAATATTCAGGAACCATAGCCCACAGAAAGGGTCCAACATGAGATACCATCTCCTTGGTTAGCTGTCCAACATATGTATCTTTGCCCCTGTCAAGTACAAGATCTTTTTGTCAATAGGTTTCAATAGGTACATTTAATGTCGGAGAAATGTATACGATATTCATCCCGAAATTCTTTTTCTTCACAGACATCCATGAAAACAGAGAAGTGCCCCAAAGAATGAATGACAATTAAAACGTTAGAACCCCAAAGCCCCCCAACTCCCCCTTCCCACGCACAAGCAGCGGCAAGGCAACAGCCCCCCACCAGTAAAAAAGCATCAGCACCCTCCACCAAGCACTCAAGCGTGCAGCAAAGCATCAATAAAGACACAGACTTGCAGAACCCCACAAACTACTCATTCACTCAGTAATTCGACATACCATAGGCTCTCTCTCTCCCTAATGAGGGAAAAAGAGGTGGCCCCGTTTCATAGCGAGAGCAGAGACATAACAAGCAACTCGCTGATTTACAATGTTAAAAGTCTGTTGCGTTGCTTTTCTCTGGGCTCTGCGCACCCCAGAGCCACAAAATCCCGGAATGCTGAAGGAGCACTTGTCATTCAGGCTGTGTCTTTGGGATATCAAAGAGCGGCTGGTCATGAGGCCCTGAGAGCGGGTCCAATTCCCGTAAAGAATCAAAGTCAGATTGTAACTCCAGGTCTGGGTCTTCAAAAGAACTCCCCACACTCTGAAAAGGAAAGTAAAAAGAGACATCAAAGATAGAAATGGAGCTGTTTCTGAAGATGCAAGCAAAGGAGTCATCATTTAGTGACATCTTGACTTTGCCTCACCTCCAGACCATTCCCTGTCTATGCAGTCATACAATAATTCATACACAGAACAATACTGTCCCATGAAAATCCAGCTTGCTCATCTTTAAAGATGTGCTTTCTAAACAGCAGTGATGGTCTGCAATCTTACAAAGGTGAGTTTATCATCTGCTATTTCCCCCTGACTACCTCCTCCCACTTTGAGGATATTTTGTGCACATTTGTTGACATTTTGTGAACTCCTAGTTCCTGTTCTACAATAATGCCTGTCATTGAATTGATAGTAAAACGTCTCTTTAAAAATTATGCTTTAGAATGTGAGAACAACAATATTGGCATTACTTCACTTAAGGACCATTTATTAGGTACACCTGGATACCAGCAGGGTAATGTAATTATTCATCAGCCAATCATAAAAGCAAGCAGAAATGGTCAAGAGTTTCAGTTGTTATTCAGACCAAATATCAGAACGGGGAAGAAATACGATTTACGTGACTTTGACTGTGGAATGTTTGTTGGCGCCAGATGGGGTGGTTTGCGTATCTCAGAAACTGCTGATCTCCTGGGATTTCCACTCATACAGAGTTTTCAGAGAATGATGTGAAAAAAAAACATCCAGGGAGCAGCATTTCTGTGGGCATAAACTGCTTATTTCATGAGAGAGGTCAGAGGATAATGTCCAGACTGTTTCAAGCTGATGGGAAGGCGACTGCACCTTAAGTAACCGTGCGCTAAGCAGTGGTGTGCAGAAGAGAATCTCTGAATGCACAACACGTTGCACCAAGAAGTGGATGGGTTACTGCAGCAGGAGACCATGAACACACACTTAGTGGCCACTTTATTAGGTGCAGGAGATACCTAATAAAGTGGACACTGAGTGTAATCCTTCAGTCAAAGGGAAACTTCCTGCCATTTGTACAGAAGGAAAACACCACTGCAACATAGTTGTGTGCTGTTTGTAGAACTGCTGGGTGAGACGCTAGAAAATTAAATGTCAACTTACCCAACATGATCATAGCTTGTTTTCCAATATAGATGTATCCAATGTGTACAATGCATAAATTGGAGGTCAAAGCCTTGAATTCACTTCACCAATTCATTTCTTTTATCTTTGCTTCCTTACCATTCTAAATCCTTTTCCTTTTGCAATAGGCACAATTGGACTTTGAGAAGATGATTCCAATTTTCCAACAATGTTAGAAAATCATGCCAAGTTTACTGAGCAGAAAATAATAAATAGTGACATCTCTACAAGGTCATTTCAGGTAGTCTATGAATATTGGTAACATTGGTTTATAATTGATACATGAACCCACTGAATATGCAATCAAAAACTTCTGTTTGTGTGCCATCCAGGCAGATCATGCCAGACCTAAGTACACTGATCTTGTAAAAAGAAAATAGAATTTAGAATACAAGATTCAGTATAGCAGCTACAGAGAAAGTACAGGGTAGGCAAATTAAATTCAAAGGCCACACCAGGGTAGATTGGGAGATTAAAAATCTGCCTTTAGCATGTGAGGGAGGGGTCTATTGAGCATTCTGATAACAGTGGGATAAAAGCAGTCCTTGAGCCTGATGTAAGGAGAGGGGCGAAGAGAGAATATCCAGGGTGGGAGGGGTTATTGATATGTCAAATGCTTTCCCGACTCCATCATTTCTTCAGGCAGCTTTTCAAATGTATTAATGCTGGAAAATAATGATAACTGGGTGTCATCAAAATATTCAAAGGAAAGTATATTTTTCATTAAGATATATTTCAATATATCTTAATGAGAGTGGAGGGACAATGCTGCAAAGTCAGGAAAGCACAGTCCTCAAAGACAGACTGTTGCAGCTGCAAGACACACTAAGGACTGGAAATAGTTAACACAGTTGCATTTCTAACTAGGGCAGACCCAAAAAATATTCATAATGGAAGATTTAGTGTTGTTATTGAATATTGTGGCAGATGGTTTAGTTAATCTCATTGGGAATGGGCATTATCAAATGCTTACAATGGCCATCTCCAATGAGAATGTTAATTAATGCTAGACGAATGTTATCTTTCATTTAACAGCCTGAGCCTGGGTCTTCTCCAAGTCGTATTGCAGAATGGAGAAGAGCACTGTAGAATTATCAGCTACCGGCCCCACTTCTGTCGGAGAAAAGACTATTGATCAAACAGCAGAAAATCACAATGTGGTAGACATTCCCTGAAGAATGCTGTGGTCATTTTTTCTCGCTACAATTAATTTCCTCCAAAAGCTACTATTATCTTCTTTGTATCAACCAGAACTCCAATTGCACAATGATCTTCTCCTTGAAGCAAGTGACCTCAGTTCTGCTTGGGTTCCTTCATACCATACTTGGCTGAACAAGATATTAGCGTTGAGAGGATTCACAATTAGTTTCTCTGCCCATGTTTGTACTGAGATTATAATGAGATCTGTAATCAAGTAACTTGTTGGAGCTTGAAAATTTGGCATAGGTTATTGTTAAGTAAATGTCATTTAGTAGCATGATTATTGACTATTTCCTTCACGTTTACCGATAGCTTGAAGGACATTTCCAAATACTAATTGAATAGATTGGATTCATCCTGATTTTGAGTGGACGAAATATACTTGATCAACGTTCTACATTGTAAGGTCAAATCTGCACCAGAACAGATGCTCAGGGCAATGAAGTGGCAGGAAGAGGACTGTGCTGTGATTTCTGATGTAAAGAATTTCAGTATTATAACTCCCGAAGCCTAACGTTCTAATTTCAGAACCTGAATTGTGTTGACATTTGTCATTTTTCTGCAGCTGGTCAATGCAAAATATTTTAAAAATACTACAAATTACAATAAGAAATGTATAGTATATGAAAAAATTAAATAAGTAGAGGAAAATGAACAAAAATAGTGAGACTTTGTTCATTCGGAAATCTGATGGTGGAGGGGAAGATGTTCCTTCAACATAGTGTGTGTCTTAAGACTCCTGTACCTCCTCTCTGGTGGTAGTAATGAGACAAGCACATGTCCTGGGTGATAGGGTCTTTAATAATGGATGTTGCCTTTTTGAGGAATCTTCTTTTGAAACATCCCTCAATATTGCAGAGGCTAGTACCTATGATGGAGCTGGCTGAGTTTGTAACCCTTTGCAGGAGCTTAATACTAGTGTTATGATCCCAGCCCCCTCCTTTGTGAGAATCGCAAGAGCACCCGTCGAAAGGGGGGGGGGGTCAGTAGACCCAGTAGGAGAGAGAGAGAGAGAGAAAAACGTGCAAAATTGCAGGTCCCACCCGGGATACAGAATAAAGACAACAGCGACTATTGTCTCATGGAGACCACGTGAAAAGCCCTTGGGCAAGGTGGGCTGGTTGAGAGAGAGATTGCATCATCCCAACCTGATTGACACCCGCGACCCCGTGAGGAAGTATAAAGGAGAGTCTTAGGGGGACAGCCCCTCAGACGCACCCAGAAGACACGAGAGAGTGGTCCCGCAGCAGCCGGAAGCCATTCTGAAGGAAGCCACGTGTGTTAGATTCCGGGATTGAAATTTGTGGCTGGAATCACAGAAAACCGCTTTTAACCAACATCGGGGAGAGGGAACCAACGCTCCACCGATTTCGTTGAAGATTCATCAAGACTCGGCAAGTTCTTTCTCTTCTCCCCCCCGCCCCCCCAATCTCTCTCTCTCGGTTGCCCCATGCAAAATTCAGCGATTTTCAAAGGGCTGAGGCCTGCAGACTTTCAGAGTGACTTTTATATTTCCAATGGACAATCTATTAACCCCTAGACACCAGCAGAGCTCACTTCTTAATGTTGATTATTACTATACCCGCGCTTTAGATTGAATGTTGACGATGTGCACTATCTGAATGTATGTATTAACCCTACTTTTGTGTCCCTTTATAAATAAAAACGTTTAAAAATAGTGACAACAGACTTCAACAGACCTCTCTATCTTTGCTGGTAAGTTATCCAGTTACGGGATACGTAACACTAGTTTTCCTGTGATCGCAAGATCCTGTTGGACATTGGTGGCGTGGCGTGCAGCCAGTCCAATTCATTGGTTTATTGGCAAGTGGCGGGGGAGCTGCATGGCCTCGGTCACAGCAAGGACTAGGCCTCAGCCTCAGAGTCGCCTGGTTGCAGTTGCCCAGGAAGAGTAATCAGAGTCAGGCACTTCACTGAAGTGCTGGAGGCGGTGTGGTGCAGCGCCCATTTTGGAATCGGTACTTCTCCCAGTGTTCACACAGCAGAAGACAAGCTACTTGTATTTGACTGCAGTCTGCTGCGACATTCATGGACTCGGACTTGGACTATATTTTTTTGTGTGACTGTATGTTTACTGCTATCTTATATGTGTTATATGTGCCGTGTGCTGTGAATGGCTGTTGGCACTGTGTTTTGCAGATTGGTCCCAGAGTAACGCTGTTTCATTCAGCTGAATTCATGTATCGTTGAATGACAATTAAACTTGAAATTGAAATTAAATAAAGAAACAACTTGACTCTGTAGTTAACAGCCAGCTCTAATCTCCTAACTGAAATCAGCAAACAAGCTCAGTGCAAGCTGACTCCAGCGTCAGGCAGGATCCCATTCCTGAGAAATAGTCATAACAGAACTGCTTGTAAATTGGAAATTAACTAAACCATAGTAGTGCGTGGGTAATGACCACGGAAACAGCGGTGATGGGAGAGCCAGCAGACACAGGAAGAGTAGCCACCACCCGGTTCCATTCAGTGAGACTGCTCAGCCCTAGGAACTTCTCTACTCCGCTCAGCACTGGATGGTTTCAGCTTACAGGGGTGAGTCTGGGGAAGAGAAGGCAAGTGGAGATGTCTAACTGGCAGAAAATGCCTGCAGTCCTGTAACAGTTGCCTAATTCATCCCCATCCATCTTGAGTGTATTCCAGATCAGACGCCACCTGCTCCAGAATCCCAGTGTGAATCCCACTCTGCTGCTGAACACTACGGTGAAGCCAGTCATTTTTGGTTTTCTGTGTTTGTATGTTAGTCCCAAAACCCAACCACATTTTAAATGAGAAATTTCAAATGGTCCCTGCAAAATACAGACCATTATGAAGCTGTTTCCTGTAGTCAGTTCATCAGTCTTTGTAGAAAAGGATAAGTGCAACTAGCTAAAAATGGAAGCAAGTAGTCTGTAGCTATCATAAAATAAAATAAATGGAACATGGGCTGGAGAGTTTGCCTTAGATCTGCACGATAGATGATGTGACAGGCTTATTTGAAAAGGGACTGGATAGATCAGGTTGCCTGGTGACAGTTGTAGGTAAGTTCTTAGCACATGTGACAAGAGGTAAGTTAAGTGATGAATAGTCAGTGGATTCATTTGTTGATAGTTAGTTATGTTTAATGTACTTGGCCGTGATCTTTTGACTATATGTTTACATGAACCGATAAAGAGGAAATGTCATTCACGTGGCTTGGCAGAAGAATATCCAGTCATTACATGGGTAAGAGGTTGATCAGATTTGGGAAATGTTTTTCCTGTTTCTCAGTCCAGAGACAGGTTGGAGAAAGTGTATTCAATTGCTGTCTGGTACGATGACAGCACACACAAATGTGGGTCCAAACAAAGGTGAAATTATTTGTCTTTCATGTCTATTTCAAGATCGCAAGACACTGCTGGGTACCGAGTGTTGTACAGCTACCCCATCAGTGAGATGCTCGATGGGGATGAAGCTGACTTATTACATACCATAGTTACGTTGTTGCTTGGATTTGTTTTGTACCATTGTTGTACTCAGGCAGTGTGCAGTCCAAAAAATGGTGCAAGTGATTGTCTTGGACATTTTTCTTACGATCTCAAGACCCTGTTGGACGTTGGTAATGTGGAACACTGCAAGTCTGGTTCACTACTTTATTGGAGAGACTGAAGGCAGGGGAACTGCCTTGCCTTGGTTGTGGTGAGGACGAGGCCCTCAGACAATGAGGTCTGCTACAGCCATTCAGGAGAAGAGATGCTAAGGCAGCATGGAAGAGAGCAGACGGTTGGAGGCTGGGCCCCTCCCATGAGTTCTTCTCTCCAGTGTTCACTCAGTGGAAGAACAAGCTGTACCAGGATAAGATCCCATGTACCATCATTCTACAGACCACGCCTTTCAGGGACTTTGGCTATAAATATTTTGTGACTGTATAACCATATAACAATCACAGCATGGAAACAGGCCATCTCGGCCCTCCTAGTCCATGCTGAACTCTTAATCTCACCTAGTCCCACCTACCCGCACTCAGCCCATAACACTCCACTCCTTTCCTGCCCATATACCTATCCAATTTTACCTTAAATGACACAACTGAACTAGCCTCTACTACTTCTACAGGAAGCTCATTCCACACAGCTATCACTCTCTGAGTAACGAAATACCCCCTTGTGTTTCCCTTAAACTTCTGCCCCCTAACTCTCAAATCATGTCCTCTCGTTTGAATCTCCCCTACTCTCAATGGAAACAGCCTATTCACGTCAACTCTATCTATCCCTCTCAAAATTTTAAATACCTCGATCAAATCCCCCCTCAACCTTCTATGCTCCAATGAATAGAGACCTAACTTGTTCAACCTTTCTCTGTAACTTCAGTGCTGAAACCCAGGTAACATCCTAGTAAATCGTCTCTGCACTCTCTCTAATTTATTGATATCTTTCCTATGTCTTCTGCTATCATAACTGTATGTGCTGTGTGCTATTGGTAATGTGTTTCACAACTTGGCCCTGGAGGAATGCTTTCTCTTTTGACTATATTCATGTGTAGGTGTAGTGTAGGCCTCCGTTAGTCTCGATAGACCATGGATTTGCGCCTTGGAAAGTTTCCAGGGCGCAAGCCTGGGCAAGGTTTTTTTTTAATGGAAGATCGGCATTTGCCCAAGCTGCAAGTCTCCCCTCTCCACTCCACCCATGTTGTCCAAGGGAAGGGCCTATATTCATGTATGTTTGAATGATAATTTTATTCCTGGGATGTCCGGACTGTCTTACGCAGAGAGGTTAGAGAGACTGGGCTTGTACACGCTGGAATTAAGGAGATTGAGAGGGGATCTGATTGCAACATATAAGATTATTAAGGGATTGGACAAGATAGAGGCAGGAAATATGTTCCAGATGTTGGGAGAGTCCAGTACCAGAGGGCATGGTTTGAGAATAAGGGGTAGGTCATTTAGGACAGAGTTAAGGAAAAACTTCTTCTCCCAGAGAGTTGTGGGGGTCTGGAAAGCACTGCCTCGGAAGGCAGTGAAGGCCAATTCTCTGGATGCTTTCAAGAAGGAGCTAGATAGGTATCTTATGGATAGGGGAATCAAACGATATGGGGACAAGGCAGGAAACAGGTATTGATAGTAGATGATCAGCCATGATCTCAAAATGGCGGTGCAGGCTCGAAGGGCCGAATGTTCTACTTCTGCACCTATTGTCTATTGTCTATTGATAATTAAACTTGAACATAGATTACAAATGGTGATTCAGGTGAAGGAATCTAAAGTCTGAAAATCTCAATGACATTAAAAAAATACAAGAAACGAGGAAGTCTGCAACTATTTTGGGACACAGTAGACAGAATAGTGATATACTGATGTAATTATTTGTGGATGCGAGAAGACATGGGGCTTTGTGAGGAAAAGAAAACGAGAAACCAAAAATACACATAGCTATGAGACATTGAACAAAGAAGCGCCTCTGCAGGATGTCTCATCATCGAAGGGAATATGATGGAGGTGGCGGAACAGAGAGAATAAAAATGCATCCCGACCGGAAGCTGAATGGGTTAAAGAGTGGTCAAGATAGATTTGGGAGTTATAAAGCATGAAATGGGTAGCTGGTCTTTTTCGTGAGATGGACAGACAGGTCCAAAAAAAGAAGTGAAAAATCTGAGGCTGATTATGTAAGGGCAGGATGGAAATTGAATGCAATTGTCAGTTCTTTACAGGTCCAGGAATCAGCACCAAAACAGTCATCAACGTATCAGTAAAGCGAGGGGAGGAAGTGAGTCTGAGTACAAATGAAACATAGACAGGTGTATCTTAAGTGAGTGCTGCACTTTATGAGTTGAAAGTGTTCAATGTGAGAATAGGTTCAGCCAGGTGAGTGAATGAGGTGGTGGGGGGAACTGGTTAGGCCTCTGCACCAAGAAGACCTGTAGGGTCCTCAGTCTACCCTAACATGGGATTGAGATATAAAGGTGAGCCTGTTGGAAATGGACAAATTGATGAAGGCATCAGAGGTATTCCAGTCTGTCTGAGGCTGGGACCCTATAGAGATCAGATCTCCTATTAGAGAATGAGACAGGGCAGGGGACAAAAGTTTGTGTAGGGCAATACTTCGCATCTTGTGATGATAATGACATTAATTTCTAGATAATTATGGAAAAGATTAGACCTCATCCTTAGCTTGAGCTTCTAAACTGGAGAAAAGCCAATTTTGATGATATCAGAAAGGATCCGGCACGTACGGCTTGGGACACGTTGTCTTCTGGCAAAGGTGTGCTTGGTAAGTTGGAGGCCTTTGTTATGTTGAAAGGAAACACAGAGCTGAGAATATGCATCTTAGTTTCGTTTTTACTTTTAGTGAGACACGCCATTCACATGCTTTTACATATAATCCAAAATGAATTATTTAAATGAACAAGAATGCTTAATCAAACAATATAATTACAATACTTACAAGATATTGTAAGATGTGCAACAGTTACTGGTAAATCATAAGGCATGAGGTTTGACTAAAAACATTATTTACAACAACCTGTATGAAGCAATTTGTGGTGAACTACCACTGCAGACAGTGAGTAGGCAAGCGGAGACGAGGCTGGTTCAGGAGATGAGCTGTGCTGGGGCATTACGAGGAACGTTGCGTTCGAGTGGCAGATGGAGATGGAGTTTATATTGCTGCCGGAGATGGAGTGAGCGATTTGGAGAGGAGTCCATGGTGAAGAGTTTCAATGCCCGTCCTCCTAGCCCAGGGGTGAGGTTGGATCGCTCCAAGTACCAAGCTGATCTGGTGGGCCCAGGTATATCCGGGTCCTGGAATGAGGCGCTACGTGGTGCTTGGACAACTCAAACATTGGCCCAGATAGACTGAATGCTGGGTACGGAGGGTTGGGCTGATTACACTCACTCCTGTGAATGTTCATTCCTTTCTCTGTGGCGCTGAGGCTGTGAACTGATCCAGCTGCTGTGGGGTTCTGCCCCACAGGTGTGAATACTGGGGACCGAGGCTTGGCTTGGGCCTACACGGGATGTGCAGATGCTACCCCACAAATAAGCCTATTATAGTATGAAAAATCTTTGAGTGCTTATGGAGAGAAACAGTATGGACTCTTCTTCCATCTCCATCTGTAGGCCTCTCTTTTTCCTTCATCATGTCAGTAGATTCCATCTGTAGATAGGCCTCTGCTAAGTCCACTTTACTGAAGTGTCTTCTTCCAAGAAAGTTTGCAAAGGTATCTTTTATCCTGGGCAGAGGGTATTGATCTACCTACAGTACTGGATGGATGGTGACCTTCAAATCACCATAGATACTGACAAACCCATCCATCTTGGCTACTGGGATCACTGGCATTGCTAATAGGCTCCACGGAACTTTGGAAAGAATTCCTTCAGCCTCTATATGATCTAGCTGACTGGCTAATTTATTATATATGCTATATGAAACTTTGCAGGCTTTGTAAAACTTGGATGTGGCATTTTCATTAAATAAAATGTTACTCTTGATATGTTCGAGTTTTCCAATGCCATTCTTGAACACAACTATGGCATCATCTAGAACCTTCTTTACTTTGCTTTCAGTTGACACAATTGTAGGGGTTGTGGTATGCAAATTGTGGATGGATCTCCAATCAAGTTCTAGTTATCTCTGCCAATCAAGACAGAACAATGTTGGCCATCCTGTTTTTTACCACATACAAACCTAATGTGGCTAGTTGGTTATTGTATTTCACTGTAACAAATGTCATTCCCACAGGAGTCACCTTTTCTCCAGTATAAGCTCTTAGTTGTATATCTGCAGACTTCAGTTCAATATCTTTGAAATGCCGATCAAACATATTTTGTTTAATGACTGAAAAAAACAAACCATTCATTTCTGATGTAAGCCATATTGCTTGTCAATTGTTAGTTTTCACATAATAATCTCAAGGAAACCCAGTCCTGTGTCACTCTCATCTTCATCAGATTTTTCATCAAAGCCTACAGATTAATGCTCATTTTAAAACTACAACTTGACTTCTTATCTTTTTCTCTTCCCTGACTATTTATTTTAGTCTTCCCGATATGCTCTTTGTACGGGTCATATTTTGTGTGCATATTCTGCAAGTTTCACCTTTAAATCTCCATTGGTCTAGTGAATGTGAGCCCCTGCCTCAGTGGTAACACAGCATTTTGTTTGGCATACAGCAGTTTTGCTCAAGCTCACCTTCATTCCAGACTGCAACTCAATCATAACCAAGACACTCTTCCAGTCCTGCCGAAGGGTTTCAGCCTGAAACATCGACTGTACTCTTTTCCATAGGTGCTGCCAGACCTGCTGAGTTCCTCCAGTATTTTGTGTGTGTTGCTGCAACTCGATGTTGTCTCTGCCTGCTGTTTCCATTGATACAGCTATTTCAACTGTTCTTTAAATTGTAAGTTGTGTCAGTTAGGAGGTGATTCTGAACATTTTTTGGAAGATTCCACAATCTCTGAGTGCATGATTAAGCCCATCATTGAACTCAAAATGCTTGGACAATTTCTTCAATTTCTTCAGTTCAGCCATGTACGCTGAATTGGACTCTCCTTCCTCTTTATTCCAATATTGAAGTTTAAAGTGTTCTGCAATTAACAATGTTTTTGTTCTAAATGTTCCTGCATTACTTTCATGATATCAGTGAAGTTAATGTTGGCTGATTTAGTTAGAGCAGTTAAACTTCTAAGCAAATTATATGCCTTTAAACCCAATGCATGCAGCAAAAGTGGCACTTGCTTCTTATTGGTTATTTAATTTGTTTCAAAATAATGCTCAATTAGCACAGTATTCAACATTAGATCATTGGAACGTTTTTGACAAGAACAAGCTATTTGCCCCAAAAAAGCTTGCTAAATTCCTCTACACATAGTGTGTCGAAATAACTATCGAGTTTAGACTTAAATGTCTCCAAGATACTACTCTTACCTACACAACTAGGTAGATTATTCCAAGTGTCCACAAATCACTATGTAAAGAAATGCTTCCTGATGTTAGTCTGAAATCTCCCCTTAACCAGTCTCCACCTATGGCGCCATGTTCCTGATCATGGATTAATTTTGAAGTCATAGCTGGCATCTACCTGTCTTATATCTAATGATTTTGAACACTTCTATCATTCTACGTCTATTTAGGCAAAAGAGGTTTAATTCTTTCAATCTTTCTTCATACCTCAAACTGTGCAGACCTGGAATGAATTTAGTTGTCCTTTCCTGGATTCTCTCAGGTGCCTTCACATCCCTCACAAAATATGGAAACCAAAATTGTACACAGTATTCAAGTTGTGGCCTCACAAGCATATTATACAGCTTAAGGAGAATGTCTCCAGACTTGAACTCCACTGACTGCATTATATCCTGCAAGTTTCACCTTTAAATCTTCATTGGTCTGGTGAATGTGAGCCCCTGCCTCAGTGGTAACACAGTTTGTTTGGCATACAGCAGTTTTACTCAAGCTCACCTTCATTCCAGACTGCAACTCAATTTCTGCTTCTATTTCTACTTCACATTTACTTACATTAAATTTCATATGCCATTTATCTGCCCATATCAGGATTTTGTTTAGCTCTAACTGTGTTAATTCTGCTGCCTGGATGTTATTAGCCTGTCCCCCAAATTTTGTGTCATCAGCAAACTTTACAAGTTTATTTGTTATGTGCTTGTCCAAATCCTTAATGTAAGTTAAAAACATTAGTGGCCCCAAAACTAATCCCTGCAGAACTCTAATTTTTACATCTTCTATGTGTGAAAATTATCCTCTCACCATAACTTATCATTTTCTAATTATCAATTCTGCATCCATTCACACACCCTACCCTGAATCCCTGCCTCCTATTTGATTATTTACCTTTTGTGGGGTACCTTGTCAAAAGCCTTCTGAAAGTCCAAGTAAATGATATCAACTGATCTAATGTTATCATAAATTCCAGTTGCCTATTCATAGAGCTCCACTCCAGCATATTAGCAAATCATGATATCCCATTTATGAATCCAAGCTGGCTTTCTGCTAACATGCATGTTCTTATCATTATTGTTTCCATTAGCTTACCAATGATACATGTTTAGCTTACTGGTCTATAGATACCAGGTCACCCTGCTTATATACTGGGACAATGTTAGCCCATTTCCAATCTTCAATGACTTTTGAAAAATACGTGTTAAGGGTTTGTATATGTAAAATCTTCTTCTTCGGCTGTCCATCGATTTCGATGACGACTGAGGCCTGGGCAAGGTTTGTGCGGAAGACTGGCAGTTGCCCTAACTGTAAGTCTCCCCTCTCCACGCTACTGATGTTGTCCAAGGGAAGGGCCTAGGCCGATTCAGCTTGGCACTGGTGCCATCACAGAGCAGTGTGTAGTTAAGTGCCTAGCTCAAGGAAACAACACGCTGCCTCAGCAGAGACTCCAACTAGCGACCTTCAGATCACTAGACCGATGCCTTAGCCACTTGGCCATGCGCCAATACATATATATATATAATCACAGACCTCATTAAGTACCCTTCAATATACAGTATGTTGTCTGTCGCTGAAGATTTATTAACTTCCAGTCTTTCCATTTGAAGAAGGACCTCACTTTCTAAGATCTCTAACTCACTTTAAACAACCTTATTTTTCTCTACATCTGCTGACATATTGCTAACATCATTGCAATTGAATAATTTAGCAAAATATGAATTAAGAGTATCCGCTAGGTCCTTCTCTGCATAATTTAACACACTATTAATATTCCTAATACACTTAACTTCCTCCTTGACTTTTCTTTTACTACTAAAGTATTGAAAGAATCTCTTGCGATCAGTTTTAGGATTATTAGCGATGTCCTTCTTTACCTACCTTTTGACAATCCGAATTTCCCTCTTGACTATAGCTCTCATACTTTCATTTACCTTATGGTATAAGATTGAGAAAGTGAGGAGAAAATTGACAAGAATTTTGCCAGGACTTGAGGACCCGAGTTATACAGAAAGGTTGATTAGGTTAAGACTTTACTCCCTGGAGCGTAGCAGAATGAGAATAGATTTGATAGAGGTATACAAAGTTAAGAGGGATACAGATAAGGTAAATGTAAGCAGGCTTTTCTCACTGAAGTTTGGAGAGACTAGGACTAGAGGATAAGGGTGAAAGGTGAAATGTTTAAGGGGAGAATGAGGGGGAACTATCTTCACTCAGATGGTGGTGACAGTGTGGAACGAGCTGCCAGTGGAAGTGGTAGATGCGGGGCTAATTTCAAAACTTAAGAGAAATCTAGGATAGGAACATGGATGGGAGGTGTGTGGAGGACCATGGTCTGGGTGCAGGTTAATGGAACTAGGCAGATTAATATTTTGGTGTGGATGAGATGGGCTGAAGGGCCTGTTTTTTGTGCTGTAGTGTTTGCTGACTCTATGACTATAAGGCTGGAAGGTGTGGAGGAAATATCTCTGAGGAAGTGATGTCCTTCACTGTCAGAGTGATAGCGTGATGTTGTATTACCATCCAAAGGGAGATATGAGGAAATGTTTGCAAGTTGACGTCTAGCCTCTGTGGTATAAATGCCAGTACTTTTAGCATTTTCTGTTTTTATTTTAGATTTACTTCATTTGCAAATGTTTTTGGTTTTCACTGAAATGTGTTATACAATTAAATCACAGATTATGATATAAGTGGGGAGTGAATTCAAAAATTAGAGGTTCAAACAGACTTGCGAGTCCTCGTGCAGGATTCCCTAGAGGCTAATTTGCAGGTTGTGTCAGTGGTAACAAAGATCAATACAATGTTTGCATTAATTTCAAGAAGACTGAAAGGTAAAGGCAAGGATACAGGCTGAGGCTTTATCAAACATTGGCTAGACTGCATTTGGAGTAGCTTTAGGCCCTATTGCTAAGAAATGTTGTGTTGATGTTGGGGAGGCCCCAGAGAAGGTTCATGAGAATGATCCTGGAAATGAAAAGGTTAATGTATGATGAGTTTTTGATTACCCTAGTCTGTACTCAACAGAGTGTAGAAGAATAAGGTTGGGGGGGGGGGTGGAATCTCATTGAAATCCACTGAATATTGAAAGGCCAAGATAGAGTGGAAGTGGACAGGATGCTTCTAATAGAAGGAGGGTCTAGGACCAGAGGGCATAGCCTCAGAATAAATGGATGTCCGTTTAGAAGCAACATGAAGTGGAATTACTTACAGTGTAGTGAATCTGGATTTATTGCCACAGACCGCTGTGAAGGCCAAGTCACTGGTTATATTTAAGGGAGTGGATAGGTTATTGATTAGTAAGGGTACCAATGGTTATAGGGTGAAGACTGCAGAATGGGATAGAAAGGGAAAATAAATTAGCCATGATGGAATTGCAGAGCATACTCAATGGGCCAAATAGACTAACTCTGCTCCCAGGTCTTATGGTGTTAATAGTGCTTCATACTTCTATCAGGAGGTTGAGGCACTGCGCACATCCAGAAGGTTTCAGTCCAATAGACTCATTTGGAGTATGTTTTGGAATTGCACACAACATTATTGCCAGAAACTTTTTTCTGAGAAATAATTGAAAAATATTTTATTTAAATAGAGGGAGTTTGCAGAACTCTGAACTGCAGAGAGATCTGAGACCTTGTTCGTGACTTAAATAAGACTAGGATGTCAGTCACACAAGTAATCAGTAAAACAGTAAAGCAAAGAAAACCAAAACAAATCCATGAGCATCAATGGGGTAGCAGAATTCGTTCAACAAATAGTCAATAAGCACAATCATTGTATGGTCTCTTCCATTCTCATAAGTGTTCATAACTCTGAAATAGATTTACTTTGTGGTTGGGTTTTTTGTCAGTGTAATTTGAAATACTCTGCACGTATCTGATCAAAATTCAAAGAAAATATTGATTGGTTGCTGCGTTATCCAGTTAAGTTGTTGGGTACCAAAATCAAGTAGACATTCTTCATTGTAAGTGTCAAAAGAGATTCTCTTTCACAATTCTGTCAGCCTGATGGGATATACAGAACGTTCCATAGTAGTAAAGCACAATCTGCTGGAAGAACTCCAGCAGCATGGGAAAGAAATTATTGAACAGATCGGGCCAAAACCCTGCATCAGGACTGAGAGTGTGGGCTGTGCTTAATTTGCATTGGTCGATAACGCAAAGAGTACGTTTGCTCTATGTTTCGATATTCATGTGATAAACAAATGAATCTGAATCTGAGGTGAGATGGCCAGCATAGGGAAGAGCAGAGGGGTATAAGGAAGAGGAGATTGGTGGATTGGGGGAGGATGTAATGTGTCATGCAGGTAATGCCAAGTAAGGGGAGTTGAGTAGGAGTGGAGTTGGAAGACATGGCAGGTGAATGATTGATGGAGACAGATTGTGTTTTGCTCCAGATTCTGGCACAGGCATCTCTTATGCAGCCATAGCAGTAGTTCTGTGTCTGGGTCTGAAAGTGCAGCACTAGATTCCTGCTCCATAGAGCCCGACTGAAAGAAGCCTGGAGTCCTGGCTGTGAACTGTAGATTCATCTGAAAGTAGATACTTGGTCTTGATTCTGCCAACCCACCTTCTAACATACGTGCTGTGGGAGCCTGCAAACCTCATGTTGCCTAGGACTCATTACTGAGCTGGACTTTGTATAGACAGTTGAGGGAATGGAGCACAGCTGGTATCGAGATCTGTCAGACACTAATAATCCAACCAATCTGAAATGTTATTCACCAGGAGAATCACACAATGAAAAAAAAACACAGGAAACTGCTGTGCAGAAAGTTAATGGGGGCAGTTCTGAAGTGACCACATACTGCAGTAAAAATAATGGTTCTTTGCAAACCAGAGGTATTTGATCAGCAGACACTGTATTTTACCAAAGTATACAGCCCAAATTTAACATACATCAGTAACAATTGCTGTCAGCAACGTTACTGTACAAGTGCTTAATTCACTTCACCAAATTTTATTTCTGCTATTGTAACAATGGTGCCACCTGGAAAAGGATGACAATGTCTCTGTTGAAGTTAATAAGTAAGATCTCTGCCTGCCTCTCAATTACTTTACTATTCTTCATAAGACAATTTCAGTCCTTTTCCCCTATGACACTTTGCCTTTTATCACTATTGAAAGACCAAGAATTTTACAAGACCTGAATTAATTCTCCACTCACATTGTCTTTCAGATCAGTAATGCCACAATTTCCAAACTCAGCTCGTTTCCGTGGTTGTTAAATTTGGACATCACAATCCAAGTTGGGTTCTGATAGGTCTGTGATAAGGGCTTCCCAATATCATTCTTCTGTAATATTGCCTTAAAGAAAGAAAGAAATAACCTGGTAGCCAAATGTGCACATTTCCTGGCATGTGAAGCTGGACTGAAGTTCAGTAAATTAAACTGGAGCCTGTCCCCCATCTGAGGACACTAAGGTCACCCGCTGTGCCCCATTAAGTGCTGTGACTAAGGTTAGCTAATTTAATTGAGGACTGAAGCCAAAGCTTCCTTCCTTCCTAAAACTCAATGCCACAATCTGCAATTTCTCAGCCAATGTTATCTCTCCTAAGGTCCTGGAGTTCCATAACAATGGTTTAGACTGCCTGAGCTGGCAGTCAACCTCCAGGCTATGAACCAACCTTTCCCTACCTTTTCTACAAATATGTATGGATTTCAGAAGAACCATTGAATTTTCACAGATTACAATTCAATGTGTGAAAAATTCCTATAGTCTTCTAGTATTTTAAGAAACTTATAGCGAGAGACATATGCCTGTTTGGTAATGATGAATGCAGCACATTGTTATTGTCTTTGGATACCCAGCCACATGGAACCCAATGGAATGAACTTCAGATGCAGTTGTAGGTTTTCACAAATATAATGACATATGCAGTTGTAGGTTTTCACAAATATAATGACATGAGAGAATTTATAAGATAAAAAGTGTATAACTCATTTATTGAACTCCAAAAATCTGAACACGAATCGTGGTAAAAGCCCTTCACCTAATTACATTATTACATTAGGCCAGCCTCTTAAAGGGAAATCCCAGCTCAGTGTCAGTGAACGTTAATTACATACATTTCCACCTATTATGTTACCCTACGCAGGCTCCCCCCAGAATTCACTAAAACCAGCATTGTGAGCTGTCCAGAGCTCAGATGAGCTGCCCAGATTGGGTCCTGTGTTTTATGAGTGGAGGAACAGCAAGTGCCTCTAGCTCGTCCACAGGTGTGTTGACACGCTCATGGTCCTGTTGTGATCACGGGAGTGCCATCCTCCAAACTTTTCTGGGTCAGTTTAAGGTGATCTACTGAAACACATTCAGGTTTATCTCTCTTATCTATGATAAGAATCTTTTCTCCCCATTCCAAAATGCGGAATGGCCCATCTTAAAGCGGATGTTGGTGTGCATCATGGCGGATGAAAACAAATGAGGCGGAGTGTAGGTCAACAGCAACCCAATGACGGGATACCAATACGCAATGACGGGAGGTAGGAATAGGTGAAAAGGAATTGAATTTACTGAGGAGTGTAGAACGCTGCTGAGAAGCCGATGAGGCGGTCATAGCTCCAGGAATAAAAGCACCTGGCACATATAATTGCTGCCTACATGTGGCTGCAAGTCCTCTTTTGGAACTATTCTGACCTCCATCAGAACCCATGGGGGTCGAATGCCAACACTCATCAGACAGGGAAGCCCTCAGAGCGGACTTTAAGCAGTGAAGCTGCTCACAAAGATCTTAAGATACCAACGGCGCCTGATGAATAATTTTTGCCTGCTGCGCTCCATAGAGGCCGCAGTCCAATCACGGACTTCCTTCCCAAGGTCGTTCCGCACAAACTTTAATCCATTAAGTCTCTGTGAGGTCTTCCAGCCGGGTGTGAGAGACACATACGGAGCTGAAAGCATTTCATCTCCAGTTTGCGGGAACTATGGGGCAAGGGCAACTGGTTGAGACATCGCACAGGAGTGGAACTTCAGCTTCCCTGAACTTAATGTCAGCCAACTGCAGGCCTGTGACTGCTGGTCAGTAAGCTCGGATCTCTGGGTCAGTAGCTTGGTTGGCTGCCATGCCGGCTTAGTCAGACATTATGTGTATGGCCTGAATGACTGGCCATTAGACACTATCAGCCACAACATTATATTTCCCCTTGATGTGTTGTATATCAGTTGTGATATGTAGGCAGTTGGCATTGCAGCCGTGCAGGATGAGGGTATGATATTTTAGCCATCATGTGCTCAAGGGGTTTATAGTCAAGGGATACTGTGAAATGGTAACCCTCTAGAAGAAAACAAAAATGCAGACAGCCTGGCTGAGTGAGAAGCTCACCATCAGGCTTCCTTTCGGGGGTGGGCTGAGGTGGGAGTGGGGGGAGCTGCCAGTCTGAAGAAGTCGACCGGCTGACACATGCCTCTGACCAACTGTTCATGCACAGTACCCACAGCACAGTCTGAAGCATCAGTGGTAATGGCTGGAGGTGCATTGGGGAGTGGGTGTGCTGGTTGGGTCATGTTGGAAAGAGCTGGTTTGGTATCATCAAATACCCTGGTCATGTCCACTGACTAGTCAAGAACTTGATTAGGGGTATTGCCTTTAAGCGGTCTAGAAAGGGGGAGCATAAGTTCAGCAGCTCATGGAATGAAGTGGTGATAGAAAGTCACCATTCCTAAAAACTCCTCTCATTTTTCTAGCGGTACGGAGCAGTGAGAAATCCATAATAGTGGCAACGTTTGATGGGGGTGGGGTGGGGTTCGCACCTTCTGTGGAGATGCGATGGCTGAGAAAGTAACCGACAACTCAGACTGGCACTTAGCAGGGTTAATAACCAATCCATGTTGGCTTAAGTGCTCGAAAAATGTGCAGAGATGAGATATGTGTTCAGATTTAGATGCATTGACAACAAATATGTCATCCAGGAAAATAGAAAGAAAATCTATGTCTGTTAATACTAAGTCCATCAGCTGTTGGAAAGTCTGTGTTTCATTTTTCAGCCCAAACGACATGTGTAGAAACTCAGAGGCCAAATAGGGGTATCACAACTGTTTAAGGAATGTCCTCCAAACAATTAGGCACCTTATGGTAGCCCCGAACTGAATCAATGTTGGAAAAAACTAACTTTCTGGCTAAACACGTTGGAAAGTCTAGGATGTGTGGGATTGAGTAACGATGGGGGTGGTGGCTTCGCTAAGGTGTCAGCAATCGCCACATGGGTGGCAAACACCATTGGACTTTGGGGCCACGTGGAGGTGTGAAGCCCAGGAGCTATTCAATCAGCCTTCACAGTTTCTGGGTCCAGCCTACGTGCGAGAGCTTGGACTGGCGGGCTAGTTGCGGTAACGTGCGGCTCGATCCCATGTTTTGTCACTGTAGTGGAGAATGTGGGCTTGGTGAGGTTTGGGAATTCGCCTAGCCATTCAGCAAACTCACATGTGGTGGTGCACGCACCTGACTGATTTGTTGTGGGGAACTTATCGGGAGGCAGGGTGATGACCCAAACTCCTTGAAATCGACAAGTTTTTAAGATCAACTAATAGTCCTTGGGTACCCTGAGAAAGGAGGAAGAATACTGCACTGCTGCCTGGCTGAGTGTAGACTATCAGCCATTTTAGCAAGCTCCCTATAGTCCATCACAGGTGCATTAGCGAGAGCTGTGCAAACTTGATCAGGCATGGCTGCATGAAGAGATCTTTAAAAATAAAACAAGGATGGTGATTCCCCCAGAGACAGCTTGTGGTCCATTAGCTCTGACGGCTTAGCATCGGCAAGGCCGAGCAAGGAGAGCAGCTGTTTGGCCTGGCAGACTCTGATAGTCCAGAAGTCTGTAAAAGGTGAGTTTTCAATGATCGATCTTTATTGTGTTCAAGCTGGTGTTCTAGTCGCCTCACCACTCTTGCAACTGTGAATTTTCTGAGTAATGCTCCCACTTACGAAAATTTGGTGTGATTTTTCGCAGCGTGAATTGGGTCTCAGCTTGTACAAGCCAAGTTTGGTATTTTGTTTCCAAAATTCCAACGGTTCCAAAGCGATTCAGTTGGCTGACTTGTTCAATAACTCTGGAACCGTCCTAGAGCACTGGGGCCACCAGTGTAGGTTTTTGCAAATAAAGTGACATGAGACATTTCAATGTTTAAGAACAAAAAGTACAACTTGTTTATTGAACTCCAAAAAACGGAACATCCTTTACGTAGTTACGTCATCAGGTCAGACCAGCCTCTTAAGGTGAAACCACAACTCAATGTTGGTGATTGTGAATTATGTACATTTCAACAATTACGTTACCCTACACACTAAACAATGCATTGCAACTCTTGCCATCATCAGCTCAGCTACTAACAAGAAGTGACCTTCTCAGAACAACATTATTGAAATTGAAGATAACTCAACCATTTTCAATTCAAAACTTTTGCAAGGAATGACAAAGAAAAAGATGAAAATAACATAGATTGCATCAGATCCATGGATAGAGTGTAATGATATATTTTTCATTTTTATTTTAGTAATAATATATCTATCCTCTGCAGTTTTCTGGCAGGTTTCAATGAATTTCCTCATTGGTACTGTCAATTCTAAGAAGGATGCAGCTGATATCTCTTCAAAATTAAACACTCTGTGAAGTATGTTCCTAGAATCCAAAATGGAATGGAGTATATAATGCAAATTTTGTCTGAATTAATTATTTGAAAGAAAACCATTTAACTGCTGATTACTGACTGTTACTTAACTGATAACTTCCTAATTCACATGTGCTTCACAGATAGTGGCCATTGACAGTGATTATAGGGTTGATATTTAGCTCCTTGCCATTGCACAAAAGTAGATTGGGAAGAAATGGGATTGAAAAATCAGATTCCCTAAATTTCTTTTGACCTAAACCTTTTCTTTCCCCACCATACCCCCATGATCTGTCAGCCAGCTGAATGACTGACTCAAGAGCAATTTCACACATTACATGAAAGATCCTTGTGAAGGAAGCTAAAGTGATTAAGAATATGCAAATTATGCCTGACATAATATCTCACATCTTCATTCACTGTTCCTCTTTCAAGCCTGTTTCGAATATGCATTAAGGAACATGCAGCAGAGAAAGCCCATTTTGCAAAGGAACCCTTTAATGCCTTGTGGCTCTCAACCTAGGGTCCATGGCCTCTTCGGTTAATAGTACAGAACCATGACATAAAAGAGGTTGGGAACATGTGCTTTAATGGATCATGAGTTACTTATGATTTTTTTTTCTTAAAATGTTTTTAATGCATCTCAAATAGCCTTTAAAAGCCAAGTCCAGCTCCTGGCCTTCATGTGTGGCTTAGCCACTAAGCCCAGCGAACTGTTTCTACTGACAGGAGAAGGGGCAAAGACGAGTTCTGGTGCCTTAAAACCAGCTGCTTTGGGCAGATGTGGCTTGTCGGCCATGGTTGTCAGCTCATCTAGGAAAAGGAAACCTCCGCTGACTTGTGGCTATATCCACTCATAGGGAAGTCTTCAGGAGCAAACCATGAGGAAAAATCCCGAGCTGCAGTCCGTAAGGAAGTATTACATATAGCTCAATGTCAAGTGGTAACTACTGCGACACCACTGGTGCCAGATTGTATCAGTCCCTGCCATTCCTTTGGATTCATCAGCTGCATGGAGAGGGGAGCCTGCTGCATGGACAAAGGCTTGCTCTCCATGTTCTACTCTCCTGGCTTATGTATCACATAGACAGCATAGGACGCAATATTCATTGTCAACCCTGACCAACGTAGGGACTGATCGAGAGCATAAGGTGAAGACTAAATGTTCAAGAGCTCTACGTGGAGGATCTCCTGCAGTGAGGAATTCCTGGGGCTGTGATGATTGAACTCAGCTATGTTCCTGTGACTTAAACCCACCAACTATTGGAGTGCTTGCCCCTCTGATGCTCACAGCGAACTATCTCCATCTTTTAAAAAGTACCATTGATAGCGATCAAAGATAAATAAACCCATGTTAGTATTTCCTTTTCGAACTATATATTTGCATAACGTATATCTGTATTTGGTGCTCCCAGTGTGGCTTCCTCTATGTCGGTGAGACCCGATGTAGATTGGCGATCACTTCTTCATACACCTTCACTCCATCTGCCACAAAAGATGGACCTTCCCATTGGCCAACCATTTTAATTTTCCATTTCCATTCTGACATGTCCGACCACGACCTTCTCTACTGCCATGACGAGGTCATTCTCAGTTTGGAGGAGCAATACAACATATTCCACCTGGGTAGCCTCCAATCTGATGGTACAACATTGATTTCTCTGACTTCTGGTAATTTCTCCCCCTCCCCTTCTCTTTTGTAGTATTCCCCATTCTGGCTCTTCTCTTACCCCCTTCCCCTGACCTGTCCACCAGCTCCCTCTGGTGCCCATCCTCCTTCCCTTACTCCTATAGCTCAATGGGTTAATGGTTCAATAGTTCGATTTACTATCAGAGAATGTATACAACATACAACCTGAAATTCCTACCTCCACAGTTATCCTTGGAACAGAAGAAAACTCCAAAAGAATGAATGACAGAAACACATAATAACCCCAAAACCCCCTGCCCCCATCACATGCACAAGCAACAGCAAGCAGCATCAACTCTCCCCCCACTTACTGAAGAATCAAGCATCAGCATTCCCACCAGTCAACATGCCAGCAACAGTAAAGCCCCCAAAGGGAGACCATGGTCTACAGTACCTCAAAATCTGACTGTCGACACCAACATTTTCGACATCTCACAGGCTCTCTCTCTCACTAACAATGGAGGGACAGATTTCGCTCCTTCCACAGCATGAGGGGAGACAAGCAGTCACTGGTTTGATTTTACAGTCCACTCTTCTCTGCTATTTGATTCTTCTTCTATCAACTCCCAGCTTCTCACTTCACTCCTCACCCCATCCACTTACCTTCCCTCTCACCTGGTTTCAGCTATCGCTTGCCAGCTTGTGCTCCTTCTCCTCCTCTGCCTTCCGATTCTGGCTTCTTCCCCCGTCCTTTCCAATCCTGATGAATAGACTTGGCTCAAAACTTTGACTAGTTATTCCTCTCCGCAGGTGATGCTTATCAGTTTCTCCAGCATTTTGTGTTTGCTCCTCTGGATTATTTCACATGACCAAATTGGGGGAAATTTCTCAGGAAATATTTTCTGTGCCCAGTGTCCAACCATTAGAAGCAATTCTCCAATTTCAAGCTTGCTATAACACTGCTCTGAACTGTTGGCTTTCATACAGAGTGACTAGGTCAATGCTGTGAAGCATCAATCACTCACATTTTCTAACAAAATCACCCTATGTACACACACATCTACACACCATTTTCTAAATGGGTTTTAATATTCAATTATAGTATTAGTGCCCAGGGTCGAATGATTTATTACTGCATTGAAGACAGCCCAGAGGCTTGGTTGTGTTAATTGATATTTAATAAGGCATGCATTCCATTTAGCTGTAAAATTCACCCGATCCTTTTAATGTTAATAGTCTGCACATTCTACTGTCAAATATTTTGATTGAAATTCTTGGCTAAGATTTGCCTCAATAAGTACAAGAAAAGGCCTGTTCTCATTGCCTATAGACTCCTGACTTTGGTTAGGAGAACTGAATCTTAATTTGGAATTTAGACTGGCTTTGATTATTTTCTTGATTTGCCAGTACCATAAAATAAAGCACATAAACTTGGTAAATCCCCAAAACAGTGGTATGGTGGTTATGGTGTACCTATATAAAATAACAGTAAGACCCCAGCTTATTGCTTATTTGCGAACAAAGGTGTGATTGCTCTTGGAGGGCACAGCTGAGTGTTATCAGATGTGGAGGCTTTCGGTTATGAAGAGAGCACGGGTAGGCTGGGTTTGGAGTTAAAAGATACAGGATTCTCACAATAACTTCCATTTTTCTCACTCTAGGGGGTGTGCAGGAAATTAAAGTTAGTCAGGATATCAGGATCAGCAGTCCCTTTGGTCTCACATGGAGCAGCCTGAACAGATCACCAGAGTTGGCAACTGTTTGAAGAATGCTGGACTAAGCAAGATGCACTCAAGCCAAACTTGATCAAATTAACTTTTGTTTTCTCTATACTATACTCATAACAATGTGTTCTCGAGTGATCATACTTGCCAAATAAAGTATCATGTATAATTGCTGGTAAACCATCCAATTCCAGATGACTAAACGTTTTTAACAATTATGATTTGAGTTGGAAGATTCTAGGCTTTTCATTGTAGATCTTAATACTCCAGTTGTAAGGCAACAAGTGGACATAGTCAAAGCATTTCATTGCTCAGAGCAGAAATGTATCATGTTTCTGAAGCCCCTGAACAACCAGCGCTGCACTTACAAAGGACAAGAGGAAATGAGGCAGATCAGAGGAACACAGCTGCCCACCTGTGCCCCGTGAGACTGCAGGAAGCCATCATCAAGCATTTGCACCTGAGGCACAAAGAGAATTCCTGGAAGTTGTTTTTGGAACAGCAGGAAAGATGCAGAGCCTGCCGTCTAAAAAAAGTGTGAGGAAACTGTTGACTAGTCCAGAGCTTAGAACAGTAAGATGTCAATAGAAGATATTTGCTTAGGGGTGGAAAACTTCAACTATCCAATTTTCATGTTCTAATTAATAGGAGGCAGGGTTGAGATACATCTTGACCAAAGGAGGTGTAAGGAGCTCCTTCCTTCCACTAGCCTACAGGTCACCCTTGGGCAAGGTATAGAACCTGCTTAGCCCCCGATCAGGGTCATGTGAAGCCATGGGAGCAGGCGGCCGTTGGTTGTATTAACAGCTGATGAATATCACAATTCATATCACAGACAATCTCTGAAGAGTACTGGTAATGGATGGGGTCACCTGTCTTGTGAGGACACTGCCCGGATGAAGGCAATGGCAAGCCACTTCTGGAGAAAGTTTGCCAAGAACAGTTGTGATCATGGAAAGACCCTGATTGCCCACGTTGTACAACAGGGTACATAATGAATGAACTTCTAACTAAAGTTGGAAAAGGCATAACAGTAAAGGAGATACTTTTATACCAGTAAAACTAGTGATCAAAAATAATATTTTTATTATTACATGTCTCATCCTGAAATATCAACTGTTTATTTCTTTTCTCATATACTGCCTGACCTGGTGAGTTCCTTCAACATGTGTTACTACTAATCATATTTTCCCCTGGTTTCCTAATAAAGTTGTATGAGATGTAATATGGCCAGTAATGGTGAAATTTAATAGCTCTTTCACCTGTTTTAGTGAAATGTATTTTACGCTTCTTTAATATAGTTGCTGAGGGAAGATGAGCATTGCTGTCAAGGCCAGCATTTGTTGTCCTTTTGTAATTGCCTGAGACTGTGATGGTGAGCTACCTTCTTGAACTGTTGCAGTTTCTGTGAAGAAATAAAATGTTCCAGTCCTATCCCTGCAAAAGCCTTTGAACCTGTGAATGGAAAGGGACAGTGGAGAACTTTTCTTTAATTTGCCCCACCTCAGAAAAACACCTCTGCTCTGTGTTAGTGGTAAGGTGCCATGCAAGTTTTGATTCTAGCCAACAGAGGTACCATATATTAAATGGACACAAGTAAGGCTACATTTTACTCAACACCCTTCTTTATTTTTGATATCATTATGTTGCACTTTACCTTCCAAGTGTCCTAGTGATTGGGGCTAGTCTACAGGATGAATGAGAAAATCATCAATGTCTGTCACATCAGTCACTGAGCAGTCATGTCTAGATGTTTGGGTTCGCACACATTTGCACACATATCCAGATGTTCGCGATTACACACACCTGGAGGGTCAGCTTCAAGTTATTGTGGACTTTCTGAAGCATTCCAGAACAGGGCTTTTTCCTAAACTCCAAGTTCCTCTAACTCACTCACCCATGCTGCATAACATCATACATTGTTGTCCTTCACTATACAGATTTGGGCATGAAGGTGTTAATTTGTTGAGATATTTATTACAATTGGAGTTGAATTGAGAGTATTTACTTTCCTCTTGTTGAACAGCCCAAAGAGGGTGCCATAACCTAACTCCAGCTCTAACTTTAAGCTTATGGCCCCTTGTTTGTTTGCTCTTCTTACCAGGCAATTGGAAGCATGAAGCTTTGACTGGATCTCCCAGAAATGTCCACACAGAAGCATAAACAAAAATCCTGGAAGACCTGAACCAATCAAAGAGCATCTGTGAAATGAGAAACCAGTTAATGAGGCAATTTCCTCCTCTTGCTTTCAACCCCAAATCTATGCTGAAAGAGAAAGAAGAGTTTATGCAGGGGTTTCCCATAACTTAGTGCTCCAAGCACAGGTATCATTCTGATGAACGTTGACTGCTGGTATGTCCATCCTGTGATGTGGTGTTACAACACAAAAAATAGAGGACTTTCAGTCTGTAGTGTCATTCAATATAAAAGCCAATCCTTCTTTAAAGTCCATTTCCCTGTCTGATCAAACACATTGACCACAGTATAGATCTTCCCCAGGTTATACCAGGGATCCATTCCAGAGAACAGTTTGCAATCTGATCAGTTCGTAAGTCAGAAATGAATGGACTCAAACATATACTTGCCAAGATATTGCTGTACTCTCTCAGAGCACAAGATGCTTTAGCAATTGGCAAATCTAGCTCACCAGTCTCCCAAGCACTCATTTAGATAGATAGATAGAAACTTTATTCATCCCCAAGGGGAAATTCAACATTTTTCCAGTGTCCCATACACTTATTGTAGCAAAACTAATTGCATACAGTATTTAACTCAGTATAAATATGATATGCATCTAAAATCACCCTCCCAAAAAGCATTAATAAATAGCTTTTAAAAAGTTCTTAAATAGTTTACTAAAGTGCATTGAGTGGTAACTTAAGCTCAGTCCTAACCCCGGCACTTTAACATGTCTTGCCCCCGGTGGTTGAATTGTAGAGCCGAATGGCGTTGGGGAGTAATGATCTCTTCATCCTGTCTGAGGAGCATTGCATTGACAGCAACCTGCCGCTGAAGCTGCTTCTCTGTCTCTGGATGGTGCTGTGCAGAGGATGTTCAGGGTTTTCATGATTGACCGTAGCCTACTCAGCGCCCTCCTCTCTGCCACCGATGTCATACTCTCCAGTTCTGTGCCCACGACAGAGCCCGCCTTCCTTACCAGCTTATTAAGACGTGAGGCATCCCTCTTCTTAATGCTGCCTCACCAGCACACCACCAAAAAGAAGAGGGCGCTCTCCACAACTGACCGATAGAACATCTTCAGCATCTCACTACAAACATTTGTATGCATGTATCCATAGGTGGTGTGTTCATAACCTCAGAAGAACCTGTATCCTCAATGCTACGTTGAACAATACAACCAGTCACTGGGTTCCGATCCTGAGAACTGTCTGAAAGCCAAATACACCATAATTCAGAAACATCTGTTTTCTACAGTTATTCACACTGTATTTCCCTGTATACAGTTGCTATAATTCTGTCATTTCATTGAACAATCACCCTATTGCTTAATTATCACCCATAATTAAGCTAACGGAATGTGTACTGCATATCACGAATACCATGAAACATTATTATTATTATTATTGCTATTATGATCTTGAAAATGTCTTTTAAGCTTTCTAGGAGAATTTCATTAATGATGAACTTCCATAAGACAAGTCTTCCTTAACTCAGAGAGCCACTACACACAAGTTCTCTCCTTTGCATTTTATTGCTCTTGCTGTGAACGCCACCATTCCAATAACCATTTAATTATAGCAGTGAATGTCCTGCAACTTTCTGAGACTTCCATGGATAGAGCACAAGAAAATAGGAACAGGAGTAGGCCATCAGGTCCCTCGCCTGCCCCATACTCAATATGACCATGGCTTACCTATGATGCCCTCTATTCCTCTTCTATGCCAATCCCCCTTAATCCTCAATTCCTCATTCTTTCAATTATTTGTCCATATCCAATAAATGCAGTGATCAGTATCCATCACCCTTGGAAGCGGAGAATTCCAGACATTCACTGCCAACAGAGAGAAGAAATTTCCCTTGCACCTTATTGGGTGGCTACGTCACCATGCTCGTGACTGGATAGGTTCCCCAGCCTCACAGCTTCACCTCTGTTTCCAGTTTTTCACTACTTAGAAAATACCCTGGTCAATCAATCTCAGGTTCTAGGTGGATGATCCCAAGAAGGGTTCCACTGACCACTGGTAGACCGAGTTTCTAAATTGATCACAGCCTTTTATCAGCTTTCTGCTTCCATCCACTCTACCAAATATGCCACCTAAACTGGTGTAGTCAAAGTTCTTTGCTAAAAGGAATTTATTCCTTTTATCCAGGCTATTGATAACTATGATGAAAAGATCAGGTCTCATTACAGATCATTAAGGGTCGGGTGAGGTGGGGGACAGAGGCAAAAGCACAGGTCGCATTCTTTCAAATTATATCAGTTTAAATATTATTCCTGTTCTCTGTCTTTTACATCCCAACTAGTTTCCTGTCCCATTCATCTGGTTGCCTCTTATTTACTGCACTTCTATTTTTGTTTATGATTAATTCTGTGCAATATTTTAAAAAGTCTACATAAATCAAGTTAATAGTTGCCCCGCACTTTTATGTTAATGAGGTGCTCACTGCTTCATTTTGGCTTTATAGGAATGACTCCAGTTCGCACGTGTCTGTGCTTGTCAGATTCCAGCAACCTCCGCACAATAGGCATTCTATCAAACAATGAAATGACATTGCCTCTGATGTTTAGAGCAAGAGATTCTTTATAGCTCTTGTGTGCTAAAGAAAATCTAGAATAATAGTGGTGAATCCTTGCAGACATTTTGTTAACAGATGGCAATATGGATAAATACACAGATGGCATGAAGTGTCAGTCACGATGTTTGATAATGCTCTCCTCATTGTCACACATCTGCTGTGGTTGATAACAGGAGATTTATTTCTTTATCATGTGGTTCCGGGAAGTTTCAAGGTTAGACTCAACTTCAGCTCTTATTGCAAACTTTTCCCTTAGCATTAAGATGCCACAAAATTCAACTAGCTAACATTAGGTTTCAAGTGTTAAGCTACTGTTTTTTCTTTCCAGAACGATAGCTGTTATTTCTAGACCATATTGCATCACCAGTAAAATTCAATTGCATATATTTTTCCTGTGAACTCCCTCATGATCCCTAAGTTTCCCACCACTGTCTGTAAGGCACTTGTATGTATTCCCCATGACTGCATGAGTTCCCTCCAACATCCATGGGTTAGTAGGTTTATTGGTCACACGGGTGGAATTGAGTGGCACAGGATCATTGGCCAGAAGCCTTTAATTTTGCTTGCATCTCTAAATAAATAAAATAAATAATTTCAATATCCGGAATATTAGGGATGATGTCATTCCCTATGGACCACACTGCTGGGAAACATATCCTGGTGACCCAAGTCAGTGGAAGTCCCACAACAATATAGGAATGTCATAATAGGTGGTCAACAGGGTAGGCAGAGTACTTATCTATATCTTGGCCATCCAACAGTCCCTCTACCTCTGACCTCTGCCACAACCTTCAACTTTGTCATGTGCCTCAGTTCTGTGGTTCCCTGCTTGCCACGGGCCTTTTCATTTCCTGCACAATCTTCTGATGACCTCAAGTTCTCGAGCCCAATTCTGTGTCCACTTATGCCCCCTACTCTCACTGACCACAGGCCTCACTGACAAACTAATAAATGTATTTGAATTTCTTGGTAATGACTGTTTTCAAACAAGATGAAATGAATGACTTTATACCTCTAAGAGTAAGGCTAATTCCAATACAATAAATTCATACATTTTCCTCCTAAGGGCATTGATTATGTGGCAATGTTGGTAATTGAGCTTCCAGACTTTACAGCAGGAATTGTTTCCACAACGATTATGAAGTAAAGTCAAAAATGGCAGTCCCAGAGTTTGAAATATGCTTGAAGGACTTCATAATAGGATTATTTGAGAACTTTGAGTAAACACAGAAATAAACTCAGATCTTCAACAAAATCTAATAGCTGAAGACATGAAAAATGTTACAGAAGCTTTATCAATTATGTTTTTCTATTCCACCAGGGGCCCCTATGAATTACTTTTATAGCAAAACACATACCACTACAAACCAATCAATACACGCTTCCTCCTATCCATTCTACTTAGGATTTCATTTTGTCTGTTGCAATCTGAAGGAATTTCAAACCAGGATTTATCTATCTATATATCTGGAAGAAATTTGGCAAGAAGTGTAAATGAGAATAAAAATCAAATTATCTAATCTGGTAATCGAGAAAATAGTTACTGTACATCCATATTGTGAAAATGAGGAGTGAAAAACAGAGTTGGACTTTGGATACAGACACAATTAACAGATATATAAAAGAATGAGGCTGAGCAACATTTTTCATGCTATCTTTCCATCACCTTATTTCAATCTCTTTCTTGTGCTAAAATCGATATGTTGACCATTACAAATGAAGATGGGACAATTTGTTTCTGTTTCTATTTATGTATTTTTATTGTATTCAATGATTCATGGGATTTAGGTCTTGACAACTTCTATTGTACATCTATCATTGCTCTGATGCAAATGAGGAAAGGTTCAGGAACAGTTATTACCTTTCACCATCAGTCTCTGGAACCTGAATGGATAACTTCACTCACCTTGACTCAGAACTCTACAAACTCTGGTCCCACTTTCAAGAACTATACAACTCAACTTCTCAGTTTGTTTGTTTGTTTGTACAGTTTTTCTTCTTTTGCACATTGATTGTATGTCAGTCATTAAGTGTAATATTTTTTCATTGATTCTATTGTAATTCTTTGTTCTACTGTGAATGCCTGCAAGAAAATTAAACAGAGTAATTTTTGGTGACATATACATACTTTGATAATAAATTTACTTTGCACTTTGAACTTTGAAATACCTTGCAAGATATTTCAGAGAATGGTTGAGAGTCAATTGAATTCTTAGATCACTTATAGGCCAGATGAAGTAAAAAATGTCTTCCCCCACTGAACCAGATAGGTATTTACAAAAATTTGATAGCTTTATTGCAGCCAGTAATATTACTTTTTGCAGAATTTCTATGGTAATTTGAATTTCTGCTCAACATCTGTAGAAGTGGAATTATAGCTCATAGAATTGCAGCTTTGGTCCTTTTTCAACTCTGCACAAATTTTGTTCAGTTTACTCTGCAATGCGGGAAAACTTTCATATTTCTGAGCTAAGTAGATGTTGGTATCTTCCAAGAGAGTGGGCATCCATCCACTCTCTTTTTCATGCCATTCTCGACAGAGTGTCTGGAGATGTGAAAGATTTACCATAACAATATTGCACAAGCCTCATTCTGAATCTTTGCAAAGTTGTGGAGGTAAGTTGTCCAAATGTTTTCAGCTGATGAGTCTGACAAGTGTTTCGTGGTCTGTTTCAAGTAGCAGCTTAATCTTTTACAAGCCCCCACCAGAGCTCGCATCTCAGTTTTGATTTTGGTGTAATACTCTTCAGTAGGAGCCAATGCTCTTGATGCATATGCCAATGGTTTCCATCCATCACTGTAGTTTTGTATGAACACTCCCTTAAGCCAAAGGAAGAGGTATCTGCTGAGACCTTGGTCACTTTGTCTGAAACAAAGAACACCTTTGTCGATGGAGAGATCAGCTCTGCTTTAAGTGATAAAAATGACTTCTCCTAGTGCCACCCAGGTCCAACGTTGTTCTGAGAGAGGAGTGGCTTTGTTTTCTCTACCAAAGCTGAAATGAACTTTCCTAGCTGGTTTACCGCACCAAGGAAACTGCGGATCACTGATACATTTGTAGATTGTTCTATGTTCTGAAATCCTGCAAGTTTTTCTGAATCTGGTTGCACTCCCTCTGAGGACAGTTGGTAGCCTAAGAACTTCACCTCCAACTTTGCAAATTCACATTGCTTTTTGTTCAGGGTGATTCCAGCCTGTTTCAGTTTCTCCGAGGCAGCTTCCACTCTTTTCTCATGTTCCTCACTTGATCCTCTGAAGTTGAGCATATCATTCATGTGGCAGATTACTCCCTCCACCCCCTCCAAAATTTGGTTCTTCCTCTTCTGAAAGAGTTCAGGGGCTCATGAGATTCTAAAAGGGAGACTCTTTAAGACATAGTATCCATAAGGTATGATATTGTGAACTTCTGTGACTTAGGAGCTTAATGGATTTGCCAAAATCTTGAGTTTGCATCTAGTTTGGTGAAGAACTTTGCTCCACCCAGCATACCCAATGTATGCTCAACAGAGGGCAGAATAAACTTCTCACTGCATTATTCAGTTCTGTTAGATCAGCACAGATCCTTACTGTGCCATCTAACTTGAGAACAGGAACAATGCCTGCATACCAGACAGTTGGTCCATTCACTCTAGTTATGACATCAAGCTCCTCCATTCTCTCAAGTTCAGCTTTAATTCTGTCCATCAATGGGACTGGTATATGTCTCGCTGTGATCAGAGAGTAGGGCATCACTCATGGCCTCGGCTGGATAAGGTACTCTACTTTCAGTACTCACAGTCCCGTGAACAGACCCAGGTACTTCTCTTGCCACTGAGCATTGTTTAGCATATCCGACCTTGCAATGTGGTTTAGCTTCTCAATGGCATGTCATATCAGTAGTGGTGAGAAGAGATTCAGAACAAACATAGGTATCCTCCTTTAGCTGTTTCTCATTTTTACGGATGGAAGTAGTAAAAATCTCTTTCACAGTGAGCTTATGTTTTCCTGGCCCCATGAGCACTTTCTTTGTTGGGTTTAGCATAATGCCTGTTTTCTTTGCCAATTTTGTGAATGTACACTTGGGTTTGGCTGTGGTATCTGCCCCGGTGTCCTTTTTGAATGTCATTGCCTTATTTTGCAACTGAATCACAGTACACCAGCCTTGTTTATTTGAATCTAAAGACCCGAAGAAAGCTGTCTCTTCATCTAAATTAAGGTCTTCTTTGAACACTCCTGAAGAGCAGTTATTGAGTGATACTGGCTTTTGCGATGGCCAACTTTATTGCACTGGTGGCATTTCACCTCTTTTGCTGGACAATGCTCTTTGACATGGAATAGAAACTTACTGCATCTCCTGCAACTGGTTATTTTACCTGTGCTTTGTTTCACTTGTCTGTTTTGTTTGAGTTGAGCTCTACTGTTTGCTCTTTCCCTAATCTTTCTACCTGTGCCCTGCTTCCTCTCATATATTACATTTTGTTCTTCAGTGAAATATTTTTGAATTTGTCCTGCACCGTTTTGTACTCCTTTTTCTGAGCATCTGTCAGTCCCAATCCATCCATGATGTTATCTGTTTTGTCCCCCAGGCAGTATATCAGTGTACTTACTTGATGCTCTTCTGAGATTGCTTGTAACCCCAAATATCTCACAGCATCTGAGTCATCTCTCAATATCCCTTGGTTTAGAGAAATCAACTATCATGAGTGGGTGGGGGGGGGGGGCCTTTATTAGGTAAGTAGATATAGGTACTGTAAGTATTTGCTCTATTTTATTATTTGTTGTTTTATTTATTTGGACTACACAAGTCTTTTGTTCTCTCCCTGAGAATGTGACTGACTTCTTTGGCTTCTCTGTGGTGTCTGTGTCTCTTTGCACTTCCCCAGGCTAGTGGCCCACCGATTATTGAAATGTATCCACATTTGGGTGCAGCCTGAAGGCATTGCCTAGCAAACCTGTCCAGTTCTAAGCTCAGCTCGCAAACCAGCAAAGGCAGCTTTGGTTGATAAGTTCCTGGGTATTTTTCATAAATATCAAAGGTTTCAAAGATTTCAAAGGTACATTTAATGTCAGAGAAATGAATGCAAAATATGCTTCTTCACAACCATCCACAAAACCAGAGGAGTGCCCCAGAATGACAGTTAAACAGTTAAGCAAATATATGCAGATTAAAACAGTCTTACTGTAAATTCTTGTTGCAGATCTCCTCTGGGTTGTAGCCTGACTTCATCAGTAATCTACCACTTCTGACACCATTTTGTGTTTGATATTAAGGAGAGTGTAGAGCACGCCTGGAGGCCAGTATGCAGCATATTTAACTGAACTTTTTTGATAACACTGCTTGTACAGCATGTGAACTCCTCCCATACGAGAGAGGCTAACTGGGTTGTATAGGAATATCACTATTAACTACCACTACAACCTTCAGAGATGTTAACACCCAGGAACTTGAAATTGTTCACTTTTTCTACTGCTGATCCTTCGATGAGGGCTGGTGTGTGTTCCCTTGACTTCAGCTTCCTGAAGTTTGCAACGATATTACAAATGTTGAGTATAAGGTTGTTGCTTTGACACCACTCAACCAGCTGATCTATCTCACTCCTGTACGCCTCCTTGTGACCTTCTGAAGTTCTGCCAACAATAATTGTGTCATTGGCAAATTTAAAGATGGTTTTTGAGCTGTGCCTAGCCACTCTGTTGTGAGTATAGAAAAGGTAGTGCAGTGGGCTAAGCACACACCCTTGAGGTATGTCAGCGTTGATTGTTATTTCCCATCTGCACTGACTGTGGTCTTTCAATGCCATGGATCCAGTTGCAGAGGGGGGAGCAGAGGCCCAGGTTTTGGAGCTTGTGGATTCGTATTGAGGGTATGATGGTGTTGATCGCTGAGCTGTAATCAATAAATAGCAGCCTGATCCAAGGTCAAGTCGTGAACCAGTGAGTCTGCATCCACTGTATATCTATTGTGGCATTAGGCAAATTACAGCAGGTCCAAGCCCTTTGTTGGCAGGAGCTGATTCTGGCCATGACCAATCTGTCAGGCACTTTGTTGTGTATTTGATATTTCAATAATATTTGAGTAATCTCGTATATATTGTTCGATAAAGCATTCTTGCTCATTTAAATAATTAATTATGCATGATACGTTAAAGTATGTTAATTGCGTATGTCATCATGCTACCACACGATATATGCACACCTCATTTAAAGTAAAGTCAAAGTTCCACCTGCGTTCCTTGAGCTCCCGTGTTTCTTTAGTTAATTCAATGCTTTGAAATTACAAGACATTACACACTTCATCATAGTAGATGAAATATGCTCGTCACCTAATCAAACATATTGGTCATTGTAAAATTGGTTCATTTTATCACATGCAGCAAAGTATATTTGAGTTAGATAATGAAGAAAAACTGATCTTACAAGTTTAAGGTTTGTCAATTCAATGCCTCAAGATTAAAAAATGGCATTTTCAGCAGAATGACATTGTTTATTACTAATTAAATTTTAAAGAGGTACACATGGACATAGAGCTTTATTTAATTTAAAAGCAGTAACAATTAAATTAGGCAGTTAATTCTAGAAAAAGTTTATGCTTAAATATTTAACTGGATTATTCACTCCAGGGCATGAAAAGTGAAAACTGTAAGGTGTCTCAGCTTTCAGAAAAATGCAATACAAGTGTATTTAATTGAAAACATAGTAACATGTTGAGAATGAACAGTAGACTGGATCATTTACAGGGCACAAGTCGCCAATAAATGCAGGACAGAACAGACAGAAATTGATCCATGCGATGTTGAAATGGCTAAGAGATCTACATGCACGAAGTAAACTCCAGGGCAAACTCCAGCTGAATCCCAACCTTGCAGGAACCTTGGCACACAGAATTATTAACAGAAAATGTGAAGGTACCATACCTGGGAAAAAGGACAATGATTTCAGTTCCATCTGAAGCTCCCACTTGATATTTGTGATCCAGGGTTTATACTACATCATGAATAAATTCACATGAACGATGTCCAGAGAGATGTTGGCATTTTTCAGCAGGAGTCCAACCACAGCTGCGATTTGTTAAGAATTTCAAAGTTTAGCCATAGGCTGGTCCTGTGGACCTGACAGTCAAGCAGTTGAAGTGACTGAACATTAGCTTTTGAGACTTAATTGAGTAATGAGAGCAGGGTCTAACATACACGGCCTAGAATGTATACCCTTTTCTTCATAAGTTCACCAGAACATACTTTAAGCATGATATGTCTATCGATTTTATACTTGTAATATTTTCAACAGTCTGGAAATGTAAATGAATATTTGCCACCTCCATAATCTCTCTTTATATATCTTTATTAATTCACTTGCCACATCACTGAATATTCAAAATACTCTTGTTATGTTGTATTATTTTAAGGGACCTTCTTCGAGGGAAGATTGAAATAGAGGCTTACTGTTCCATGCCAGTTAGTCATGTCTTTTTGAAGGTCTAGGACTGGAGGAGAAGAACTACAGAATCTAACATTCTGAAATGGTTCCAATATTCAATGCAATAATGGTCTATCTAGAAACAAATTCCATGCAATGGATTATTTCCCTTATCAAAAAATTATCAGTCTAAAAGTGACGGATGATTTTGATCCATTGACCAGTGCAAGTGGTAAATGCAAGCTTAATTTCAATGTTTATGAGCAAGTCTGGATAGATACATGAATGGTAGGGGTACAGAGGACTATAGTCGATGGGAGTAGGCAATTTTAATAGTTCACCATGGACTAGGTGGCCCATTAGGCCTGTTTCTGTTCTCTACTTTTCTATGACAGAGACAGTTCCAGATTTCTTCTATCTCTGCATATAGAAGTGAAATCTTACTTCATGCTTTCATTCCTTGGCCTATTGGACCAAATTGTACTGACAGCCACTGGATCAGGATGAAGTAGGTGCCTATCAGCTGCTCACTCCTCAAGAAATCACATAAGAAATCATTTCACATAAGCTTGGCTCAGGAGTGGAGAACTAAGTAATTCCAAAAGTCAGGTGCATCTGACCTCCCGCTTGGCTGCTAAAATCACCGTAAAGACGATTGGTAGCGCATCGGCTCACTGGAAACACAATGTGGATGTACTTTGTATCAAATTTCATACCCTGGAGAATTGGTGCTTCGATGTGGCTCCATTCATCTGAAAGGATCTTGAACCATGTAATAAAAGGTAAGTGCAGGCCCAGTGTTTTAGTTAACTTAGTTTGATATTTTTAATTATTTGTGCATGTTTTAATGTAAGCTTAATTGAATTAATTATTTTCATAACTTTTTAATCTGTGTTAATTGTTTCTAACTCTGATAATCAGAATCGTTTAGCAAGCTATTAAAAGAGTTTGCCCACTTTGCCAATGATCATCAGGGCATTCTGAAGCTGTGTTGAGAGAAAAAGCCTGTGCCTCACTGAGAATCAGTTGAATGTGGAAGTGAGAAAGGGAATCAACATGTTCAGCTGCTTTTAAAGTAGGTGTAATTAGACATGAGCTGTGAGAAACGTACAGGCAGTTGGCTAGTACTGTGATTCTGTTCATTGTTTAGATCATGCCATCTTGTCTTTGACTTCACAGATAGAAAAAGTAATTTTTCAATCAATTGCCCTTAACAACTTCAATCAAATCAATGCTTAGCATTCTTATTCAAGAGGAATACAGTCCTACTTCATATAATTCCTCCTTGTAATTTAATCCAAACATGAGACATCGCTCTGATAAATCTATGCTATTCTCTCCACAGTCAGTAGGTCTTAATATGTATTCCCCTGGAATATTCACAAGAGATTAGTATCTAATCCTTTTTTTTCCATCTGATATGCTCCTTTGTCATTTTGTGCTGCTGTGTATTTCGTATCAAGTGTGTGTATGTGGACCCTAAGCCACTTTAGACATCCAATATATCTAGCTTTCCACCTATTAGAGCATTTTCTAAGTCATCCTTTTAAGGTCTGCTATATCTCATTGCAGAAATAGAGTGAATACCTGCAGCTCTAACACTCTTGTGGAATCTGATGAATCACCTCTTGTCACTTTGGGTACCTGCCTTTTGTCCCTACTCTCAGATACCTTCTACATTTCTAATTTTCTATCTAGATCAACCACTTATTTTCCATTCAGTTTTAGCTGGCAGATTCTTATAACAGGCTTTCTTAAGTAGCTTGTGGAAGTCTGCAAATAATATCCTTAAGCACACCACTACTTTGGTCACATCCTTGATAAAACAGAATCTCATTTCTATGCCTTCAGCCCTTGTAATTTGTTACTTATTTGCAAATACACATTTAAAAGAAGTATAAATTTCCAAGAGAGCACGCTTACTGCTTTTGGTTCATATTGAGAATTTTATTGGGTTTTTAGAGATACAGCACAGTAATAGGCCCTTCAGCCCAACGGGGTCTGGGCTGCCCGGTACACCCATGTGACCAGTTCACCTGCTAAGCCGGATGTCTTTGGAACATGAGAGGAAACCCATGCGGTCACGAGAAGAATGTGCAAGCACTTTACAGTCAGCAGTGGAAATCGAACCTAGATTGCTGGTGCTGTAATTCTGTTATGCTAAACTATGCTACCCCGCCATCTCAAGTTTAACTAAGATATTGAATATCAGTGAAACTACTGCGTTGCTTGTGATGCAGCTATAGTACATGACTCTTTTTCAAATAGAGACAACACACACACACACACACATACACACACACACACACACACACACACACACACACACACACACAGACACACACACACACACACACACACACAATGAAAATAGCATGTTTCATGCTTAAAGATACACCAAGTTCATGCGTACATTTTTAAGGTGCATTTGATGACTTCTTAATTCTTGACCAGTAACTACCCAGTAACAGGTCTATAATTCTGCCTCCACAGTACCATTGCTCATGACGGGGGAAAGAGTTAGATTGATAACTACCTGACCATCCACCTAACATCAGTGGTTGGCCAGATTGCTCAAGAATATTCCAATAGAAAATAGAAATTGGTTTATAAAAGTATGGGTTAGTTGAAAACTGACAGCATTTATTAAAAAAAAAGGGTCATCATGTCTGATTAGATCCATTGTCAAGAAAAAAAAAAAGAAATTCAAGGAAGGTGATGCAGGTAGTGTGTTTAGTATTTAGTACAACCTAAAGCAGACATTTGGCAAGGTTCATTAATAGTGTAGCATTAGAATAGTAAAGGCTCACAGCATCCAAAAGGAAGGATAGGTTGTGTTCAAATTTAGCTCAGTGGTGGGAAACAAATGCTTATGATGAACCAGGAGTTTTTGTGACTGATGGTATCCTTGTGATGCATATCATCGGGGCTTTTTGCTTTTTGGGTTGTGCAGGAATAATTCGCATTAAAATGTAAGAACCTTGACTAAAAAGATTCCGGTGATCAAAACTTATCTTTTGTCATGTGCGGAAAAAATTGCAGGCTGCAGGAGGATAAGGATGAGCTGGGTGAAAAAAATAGCATCTTCCTGCTCCTAGACACATCTGACAACCCAATTAAGATTCAGAGCCTTTAACAGACCAAAGTAGAGCTCAAACCTCCAGATGATACTTACTTCAGCATTGATGTCCGCACCATTCGCATTGCACGTGACACCAATTTGGCATCAGATGCTGACGACGTCAAGCAATTTTGCTCTCATACACACCATGTGCCCACAGGATCAATAATAAACAAATGGGAGAGGTGATACATGTGCAAAGTTCTCAAATGCAATTATCAGATATGTTTTTGATAACATTTTTCCATAATACATCAAGCATTGTGTCACAACACAGAAATGAAATAAACTGTGTTATTAAATGTATAATCAAGGATCAAAGATCAATGTCATTGAATGCTGAAAAGCCTTAACAGAGTAGATGTGGAGAGGATGTTTCCTATGGTGAGAGAGTCTAAGGCAGGGGTTCCCAACCTGGGGTGCCTGCACCCCCAGGGGGTGCGAGATGGAATTTCAAGGGGTGCGACAAAGAGTGGCTTGTGTGCTTGGGTGACAAGTCGTGAGTCATCACTCAGCCAGCTGCCAGTGAGCCTTGAGAAGTGGTAGTAACATTTGTCCCAAGCACACCCCAGTCTCCCGCTGCCCGAGTCAGCGTTAAGGATTCTCATCAGTGTTACCTGGGAAGTTACACCTCAGAGTTGACGAGTCTCATCAATTTACTGTTTACAATTTTTTTCTGAATAAATTAGAATCTAATTGCTCAATTTATATTTGCATTTTATGCACTGAGTTAAAAGCTTATTTTTTAAGTTCAATTTGTTCACCTGTAGTATTGTACGTGGTTCAACTTGTGGTTCAAAAATTAGAAATTAGACTTATTCATCTTCAAATGTGATATTACTTTTGTAGGGGGTGCGAACATTAATCAAACATTTCCTAGGGGTGTGGGGCATAGAAAAAGGTTGGGAACCACTGGTCTAAGACAAGAGGACTAGAGTCTAAGAAAGAGTGGCATCCTTTTAGAATGGGAATGAGTAAAAATTTCTTTAGCCAGAGAGTGGAATCTGTGGAATTCTTTGTTACTGGCAGATGTGGAGGCCAAGTCTTTATGTATATTTAAGGCAGAAGTTAATAGATTCTTGCTTGGTCGGGGCATGCAGGGATACGGGAAGAAGGCAGGAGATTGGAGCTGAGAGGAAAAATGGATCATCCATGATGAAATGGCGGAGCAGACTCAAATGGCCAAATGGCCTAATTCTGTCCTACATCTGATGGTCTTATGGTTAATTGCCATCTACTTTTACACATATTAGGAATTTGCCTTGATGTGTTGGTGCAGCATACAACTAAAAACAATATTCAAGATGATAAATAATAAAGAATTACAGAAAAATAAAGTTATAAGCATTTACATGGAATAAAAAATGGATAAATACATAAATGCCAGGATGTATTTAAAAGGTACACAGCTTTATAAAAAGAGATAGTATGGCATATATTAACTCGAATGTATATTTCACTTCTACATGGAAAATGTGACACTGCCCTACCATCCCCATGACACACTCTCCCATTTGCAGCAGAACTCCCTCAAGACCCCATTATGTAAAATTTTAACCCATTTTCTGGAGACGTTGTTACTCTTTTGTGGAAGCTCAGACACATGTTATCGCAAGGATATTACTGCTCCCTCGTGACTTCTTAATGTGAAAACTGGAACTTAAAATACAACTGAGAACTTGATGATCTGTGAGACACAACACATTCAAACGGAACTACAAGAGAGTATTGAGGGTGTGATAGAGTAGAATGAAGCAAAACTGATGCACTTCACAAAAACTTCCACACAAAAGTTCAGTAGCTTTTTTTTTGCCAGTAAAGAGATGCAAGTAAAGAGATATTACTTTACATTAAGTTCTACTTTTTCCTCAGGGGGAGGGAGTCCAGAAACAAGAAATCCTTTGTCTTAAAGTTAAACTGAAGCTTTTAGTGGAGGTATCTGATATGTTTTGTAACTCCAAAACTGAACGAACAAAAATCATGGAGACAGGAATAATGGCTCTACTTTGCTTGTACTTTCCTTTTCTTTAGGGAGGCGCACACTTATGATGTATGGTGACATATGCCATTCACGCACTTTTACTATAGCCCATAATGAATTATATAAACAATAATGAAAGCTTAATCAAACAATATATTTACAATATTACTCTAATGTTATTGAAATATTAAATGCATAACATTCCTCCCTGCTTAACTATAAACTGCAAATCAATATAGTGCATCTCAGCTTATATACTAATTTACTGTATATACAGTATATTGTATAATGTAACTACTATACAGTATAGACAGACACAGCATAGTAAATTTTAAATAGTCCCATTGAGGCTTAAAGATTTAATCTCCATGGAGGATTTCTTGCTTTTGTGAGATAATGTCTTTGCTGACAAGGGGGATCACTCTGCTTGATAGGAGAGACTTGTGGCTGTGAAACAGTCTCAGGTTCTAGAGGCTCCTCCGTGGTGGTTGTAGGCGTTGACCCTGGGACTTCAAAAGGTGGTCTGATAGCTCTGGCCACCTTTTTTCATGAGCAATTGACTCTGCTCTCCTCAATTGACCAATGTATCATTTCCAGATGGCATCAGGCATAATCTCCACTGTGTAGAGGAGTGGTCCAGTCCTATCCTTGATCGTTCGAGGACATATTTCTGATCACTTCTGTAGGTCCTCACCAGGACTGCTTACCCAGGAGATGAACATCAAGCCTCCTTGTCTGAAGAACCCTCAATTTTTCTCAGCTGTGTGCTCTGCATACTCCTTCTCAGATGGAGTTTGAGGAGAGCCAAACATGAGTGCAAGGGACAACCCAGGAGCGGCATAGCTGGAGAGTTGCTGGTTGTGGAGTGTGCTGCATTGCAATATGCCAGGGGGAGTTAGGGGAGCTTCTGACTCGGTGTTAGCGTAGTGTGTTCTGTTTGCATGGTTCTCAGTGTGTTCTTTAGACTCTGAACTCTGCCAAGCCCCCTTTAATAACTGAAACTATTCGACTGCAAGCTATTGTCCACTGTCATTGACCAGTGTTCTGGAATACCAGTCCTTGAGAAGTAGCTTTTCAACACATCAGCAATGTGTGAGGCTGTAGTGGAGGCAATCGGAAACACTTCTGGCCACTTTTAGCTGCATCTATGACTACCAAGAAATATGTGCCTATGAATGGCCCATACTTGAATTCTTTGCCCGCACAATGCAGGCCATTCCCAGGATAGTGTGACACTGCTCTTAGCATCTTCCGGACATGTTGCATTCCAAACAGTGCATGGCAAGCTACTCGATCTACTGATCTATTCCACTTCTGGTTGCAATCTGATCGAATGCTGGCAGCACTTGGCATGGAACCTGCCTAATGTTTTATCTCATTGAGTGATAATTTGTTATTAGTTCCTAGCAAAAAGCAGAATCAAAATATATAACTACACTGAGGCAGGATATACTGGAAATTTGCACTAGATCATGTTATTCTTTAACTACTCAGTTTGGCAGTCTGATGTACCCACCTGCTTCAAACAGGCTTCACTTATACTGGTGCCGAAGAAGAACTTGCCTCATTGGCTATCATCCAGTAACATTTACATCCTTGTGTGACCCCTGTCGGTTGTGGTTGACCATGGATACAACGCTTCTGGGAGTCACTGAGACTGACTTCTCCAGGGCGCAAGCCAGGGCAGAGCTGATATGGAGATCCATCTGTTGCCCATGCAGTGGGACCCCCCTCTCCATGCTGACGACAGGTCCAAAGGAACGACGAGAGTCGGTACGGTTTGGTGCCAGCAGCATCGCAGGAGTTGCCGTGCCGGTGCTGGGTACAGCGGTCAGCCATCTTCGGGACTCCGACTCCAGATTTTTCCTCAGGGTTTACTCCTCAAGCCTCTCCCATGAGTGGGTATAGCCGCAAGGCAGCGGAGGTTTGAAATCGGAGATTTCCCTCTCCTAGATGAGCTACCATCCATGGCTAACGAACCCCAATCTGCCCAGAGCAACTGGTTTTAAGGTGCCAGTGGCCCGCCTTTGCCCCTTCTCCTGTCAGTGAGAACAGCTCCGCCGGGCATAAGAACTATGCCACACAGAAAGGCCAGGAGTTGGGCTTGGTTGTCAGAGGTTGTTTGAGTCACACACCATGAAGAGCATTTGTTTAGCAGTGGGAGCTCATCCCCACTACCACCCTTCTGCAATGACTACCCTTGGAGCCATCCACAGAGATCAATTCCTGCTTGAGAAGCGACTTGGATCCACTTCAATTTGCCTACCGGAGCAAAAGGTCGACATTAGATGCTATCTCATTGGCTCCCAACCCTGGAACATCTGCACAGCAAGATGCATATATCAGGATGCTCTTTATCAACCACAGGTCGGCATTCAATGCTGTCATCCTCTCAAAATTAATCAATAAGCTTCAAGACCTAGGCCTCAACACCTCCTTGTGTAATTGGATCCTTGATTTCTTCACTTGCAGACACCAGTCTGTTTGGAATGGCAACAACCTCTTTCATAATTGCCAACAGCACAGGTGAACCACAAGGCTGTGTGCTTAGCCCCTCACTCTACTTGACCTACACTTAGACTGTGTGATGAAGCACAGCTCTAATACCAGATACAAGGTTGCTGACGTCACCACTGTTGTGGGCCGAATCAAGGGTGGTGACAAATCAACATATAGGAGGGTGATTGAAAATCTGGCTGAATGGTTCCACAGTCACAACCCCTTACTCAAAGTCAGAAAGACTAAGGAGTTGATTATTGACTTCAGGAGGAGGAAACCAGAGATCCAGGAGCCAGCTCTCATTGGAGGATCAGAGTTGGAGAGGGTCAGAAACTTTAAATTCCTCTGTGTTATCTTTTCAAAGGACCTGTCCTGAGTGCAGCACATAAGTGCAATTACAAAGAAAGTATTGCAGTGCCTCTACTTCATTATATATGTGGTGGAGAGTATATTGACTGGTCGCATCTCTGCCTTGTATGAAAACACCAATGCCCCTGAACGGAAAAGCCCACAAAAAGTAGTGGATAGAGTCCAGTCCATCACTGATAAAGCTCTCCCCATCAGTGAGCACATCTACATGAAGCGATGTGGCAGGAAAGCAGCATCCATCATCAAGGACTCCCACCACCAGGTCATGCTTTCTTCCTGCTGTTGCCAACAGGAGGTAGATACATGAGCCTCAGGACCCACACCACCATGTTCGGCAAGTTATTTCTCCTCAACCATCAGGCTCTTGAACCAGAGGAGTTAATTTCACTCAACTTCACTCGCCCCATGACTGAACTGTTCTCACATGGACTCACTTTCAAGGACTCTTCATCTCATGTTCTTATTATTCATTGCTTATTATTATTATTTCTTTCTTTCTGTATTTGCACAGTTTGTTGTCTTTTGCACACTGGTTGAATGCCCAAGTTGGTGCTGTCTTGCAATGATTCTACACCTACAAGAAAATGAATCTCAGGGTTGTATGTTGTAACATCTATTGCACTTTGATAATAAATTAAATTTGAACTTTGAACTATTGAAACTCACTAGGCAACATAAACCTTCCATTATTCCATCTTCTTTCACTTATTTAGTTATGTCATTGGCAGGATACAGTTGAGCTTTGTAAAATCTATTTTTATGGATGATATGAATATATTTGATGGGTTACTCATTGTGGATCATTTGGGTATGTCTATTGAAATAGGGTCTAAATAGGGTCCAATAGGGTCAATATGCATATTATGATGGATCAATACATATGCATGATCCCAATATGTACAAAAGATTATCAATACTCAGAATATTCTACATTTTCCCCCTTATATACAGAGACAGACTTTCTATGTCTTTCCAGTAATTACTAGTTTCATTACAAATGTTCAACATTTGTATTATTTTACTTCTCATCATAAGAACCCATGCTCCTACGTTTAACTAGCACCAGGGCTGTCTTCACACTTCCAGCTAAAATCATGTACAAACAATACGCAATGGATTCTCTTCAAATTGCATACACCCATTCCAATTTTCTGGCCATTTTTAGCTGTTAAGAGAATTCAGTGATGTAGTACTAGAAAATAGAACATAGAACATTACAGCACAGTACAAGACCTTTGACCCCTGAAGTACTGACCTTTAACCTAGTCTAAGATCAACTTAACCCTTCCAACCTACATAGTTATCTATTTTCCTATCCACTATGTGCAATCTAAGAGTTTCTTAAACATCTCTAATATATCTGCCTCCATTACCACCAATAGAGGGCATTCCATGCACCCACTACACCATGCAAAATATTTACCTCTGCCAACCCCTCTATACTTTCCTCCAGCCAGCTTAAAAGTATGCCTCTTGTATTAACCATTTGTGCCCTGGGAGAAGTCCACTTGATCTGTTTCTCTTATCATCTCGTAGACCTCTATCAAGTCACCTCTCATCCTCCTTTACTCCAAAGAGGAAAACCCTAGTTCGATCAATGTATCCTTATAAGGCATACTCTCTAATCCAGGCAGAATCCTGGTAAGTCTCCTCTGCACTTTTTCTAAAGATTCCACATCCCCTGCACCCTCTCTAAAGCTTACTGCTTAGAGATTAGTGCAGTAAAGTGACACTGAAATAAAGATCAGTTATGAAATTGCTGAACAGTGGAGCACACATAATGGAACAGATAGCAAATTCCTCTTCTCTTTCCTATGTTCTTACACAGAAAGATTGCCTTTGCTTACAGGTCCATGCTGGTTCCCTCCATAGCAATCCTTTCTACCCTCTTCTATTTCCCTTGTTCCCTCCCTAATTTCTATCAGCTCCACTTTTATTTTGATCCCATCTACTTACATCAGGGAATGAGATATTGGAAGAAGCTATAGCACCCAATGGAAGCCCATGCAGTCCTGGGAAACTGTGTAAACCACATACTGAGAGTGAAAGTGAACCTAGCTCCTTGAAGCTATGAGATAGGAGTTTGATTATCACTTCCACTATGGTTTCTGCCACTTCACACCTATACCACTCCATACCACTACATCTGGTATTACAGACACATAACTAATGGGGACTCCAGGAAACACAAAATCTTGTCATGGTCACAACACAACGATCCTTCAGCTGATCAAGTCCATCTGAGTTTCATGAGAATGTTTCAGCTCTGTAAGTTATTTTGCCTCTAATGCCCATCTAATTTTCTTTTGCAATCCTTATATTCCATCACCCTTGCAGGCGGAAATTTCCAGATCATCATCACTCCTGGTATACAAAAGGTTTCTCTTCATAATGCATTATCTCTTTTGCCATTCATTTTAAATCTGTGGCCCCGATGACAGCGGCTTCTTCCTGGTTACCTTTCCAAATGTTTGACTCTTTTCCCCTATATATCCAGCTGCTTAGATGTATCTCACATCCCTGAGGAACAACACTGTCAGTCTACTTTGCAAACTAATCGGCAGCCATGCTTTCTGTCTTTGAGTCTTTGTTTGAATTCATGCAGCCATTGACCTCATTGCATGACCTCAATTTTGTTTAGGATAAAGGACCATAGAATATGGAACCCTCTTCAACACAAGAAATAATGGTTACTTTACGACTATTAGCAAATGCATCTTAATACCAATTTACTCATTCAAAATGTCATTAATTGCTACTGAGCTATGAATTCCACTACAATACAGAGTTGTTTATTATTTAGGGTCCATTGCACATGAAATCTCATAGCATCAATAAAACCGGCTTACTAATACAAAGCTATCAGTACAATATTTTCACGGTGTTATTTGCCACTCAAAGCACAGTGCAGTTTATCTCGAATCTCCAGCAATTTTCAGGTTGTTGGACCAATCCTTGATGAATAGTTGTCACAGTTTTTTTTGGAATAATTGCTTAAAGATGAGAATACTCAAAGAACATTTTATTGTTCCTAGCAAAATGGCCACTGAGTGTATATTCATGGTATTCTGCTGCTGTAGTCTATTCACTTCAAGCTTCCATAAGACCATAGACATAGGAGCAGAATTAGACCATTCAGTCCATCGAGTCTGCTCCACCATGGTTGATCCCAGATCCTACTCAACCCCATCCACCTGCCTTCTTGCCACATCCTTTGATGCCCTGATCGATCAGGAAACAATCAACTTCCACCTTAAGGATACCCATGGACTTGGCCTCCGCCGCAGTCTGTGGCAGAGCATTCCGCGACTTCGACATGTTGTGTGTAGAAGCACTCTTCTGCACAGCCCTGTTGTAACGCGTGGTTATTTGAGTTACTGTTGTCTTCCTGTCAGCTTGAACCAGTCTGGCCGTTCTCCTCTGACCTCGTTCATTAGCAAGGCGTTTTTGCTCACGGAACTGCCACTCAGTGGATGCCTTTTTTTTGTTTTTCACACAATTCTCTGTAAGCTCTAGAGACTGTTGTGTGTGAAAATACCAGGAAATCATCAGTTTTTAAGAAACTCAAACCATTCTGTCTTACCCTGACAATCATTCCACAGTCAAAATCACTTAGATCCTATTCTGATGTTTGGTCTGAACAGCAATTGATCCTCTTGACCATGTCTGCATGCTATTATGCATTGAGTTGCTGCCACATGATTGGCTGTTTAGATATTTGCCATAGTGAGTAGGTGTACAGGTGTATCTAATTAAATAGTGTCGTTGAGCATTACTTCACAAAGTAAGTAATATACTTTCCCGCTACTTGCCATGTCATAAATATATGAAGTAGGAAATTGAAAACAAAAGCTGAATGTCAGATGGAAGGATTAACCCTCAAACATTGCTTTTGTTTTATCTTTATTGATGCCGACTGCCTTTCTGAGTATTTCTGGAATGACAGGATTCGGCTTCATTGTATAGTCGTGCCTCCAACTGCACAACAGATTCAAGAGCTCTAATTTAATGACAATATTCTTCCCACATCACAGACTGCAAAGCCCTGTTATGTAGCTCTCCACGAAATTGATCCAAGCTATCTTTTGCTTTCCAATTTACTAAGTACAGAAGACTGAGCTCCCCTCTAACCTTGTGAGGGCCCTTGGGTGTTGATGTGAGAGATAGTGATTCATTCTATGAAATGGTGTGGAGGAGTTGGAAAATTTTGAGATTACAGGTGTGAACTCCCTCAGGAAATCATTGCAAACAGTCACACATTGCTTTTCACTGGGTTTCCAGGAGCAGATTATTGGCACAAATAACTCACATCAACCACAGTTTAATTAAATTCGTATACACCTTGATAAGAAACTAGCTTGGATATAGCCTAAACAATTCTCTCTATGTGGTCATGTAAATTACTTTCTTTCTCTTTTTGCTGAATTAACTCATAAGTGTCTGGATAAGGTAAAAATTTGACAAATGATCTGCTACTTCTTACATAAAGGAGAACCATAGACACAATTTGAAGAAAATGTTCAGCTTACTTTTAGTAAATTAGCTGATTACATCATGTAAAACGGACTAAACAGATAACACTCCCCTGTATACGTACATCTACTGGTGCCTCTGGACACATCTTCAGTGATGTTCTTGGAATCATTGGGTGTTTCGGGTCTTTCAACATCATACACCCTCCTCCAGGTGACCCAGCCGGGGCTGATCAGACCCCAGCTTGTGTCCAGATGGCTAGCTACACATGACTCCATGACTCCCCTCTTTTGAACCACAGCCATCTTGAGGCCCTCTCTGCTGCATCGGTGGTACTGCGGATGGCTCTCCTCTTCCTCTCTCCCTTGATGCCCGAATTGCTGAAGTCTCTAGCCAAAGAACGGGCTGCGAATCCCCTATATCCAACCTCCACTGGGAGACACCTCACTCTCCATCCAGCCTGCTGGCAGTTGCTGACCAGTCCTGTGTACTTGGCGCTTCCTTTCAAAGGCCTCTTCCAAGCGATCTTCCCATGGGACTGTCAGCTCCAGCATCACCACCTCCTTGGTAGACTCAGACACAAGGACAATGTCTAGTCGCAGGGTGGTGGCTGCGATATGGTTGGGGAACTTCAGCTGCCATTCGAGGTCCACCAACAGCTGCCGGTCCCTTGCAGAGGCCAGGATACCTGCAGATGTTCTTTTGGCAGGTAATGGCAGCTCCCCAGCTCTGACAAAGGCAATGGCCTGCTTAGAGGGTCAGGACCGCTTTGCCCACTCAGCTCCTGCACTGATAGCTTCAGCGATGGTCTTCAGGATCTGATCATGCCTCTATTGGTACTGTCCCTCACCTAGTGCCTTTGCGCAGCCGCTGAGGATGTGCTCCAAAGTTCCTCGCTTGGAGCACAGTGGGCACACAGATGACTCTGCTTTGTCCCACGTGTGCAGGTTTGATGGGCTTGGAAGCACATCATACACTGCCTGGATGAGAAATTGGATGCGGTGTGGTTCGGCTTTCCAGAGCTCAGCCTTATCCCTTTCCTCTCTACCGCGTTCTTCCATCTTGTCCAAGCTCCCTGTTGCTTCATCCCCACCACCTTGCAGGTTCTCCTCTCCTCCACTGCTGCTCTCATCTGCTCCTGATCTAGGCGGCGCCTTTCCTTCTCTCTAATGGTATCCATTTGGGGAGTTGGAAAGGATCCTAGCTCAGCTCGGCTTTGTGTGACCACGCCCACCAGCCTCGCCTCTGCTCCCTAAACAGCTTCCTCTGTCCTCCACTTCCTGCCAGTCCTCACCCGGATCCCTGCTCGAGCCACCTTCGGGTCACTTGAGTCCCTGTACTGTGCCACCTCTCTGGCTCTTGTTACCTTGAACTCCTCCTCCAAGGATTTGAAGGGCAGTTGCAGTTTGTTGTGGCTTCCATAGAGGGCGATGCTGCTCAGGCTCTGTGGCAGCCCCAGCCATCTCCTGAGGTGGTTGCTGACCCTCCTCTCTAAGGTACTAAATTGTTAATAGAATGATGAAGCAACCTTTACCATTCAGCTTCTCATTTAATAATTGTAGCCATGAACAATATGGTACTTCTAGAACTGCAGGTGAAAACTACATTCCATAATTTTGAGAAACTGGTGTAAGCTACCCATAAAATTTAATTGAGAAGGTTGTGAGCATATTCAAAAAAATCCTTTGATTTTAAATTGGAGGTTAATCTGGTGATTTTAGTAGAAGGACACATTTATATGGACATTCCTTTATCTGCTACAGTGTGTAATGATTCTCACGCTGTATGATGCCTTGAAGACTGTGACCATCTATCATGACTCCCTGATCACCTTTTGCTTCATATAGCAGTTCAATTCTAAATCAGTCCTTCTAAACAAAAGGTGAATTTTCATACTGATTATCCTCACAATTATTGATGAAGTTCATGGGTACAACATGCCAATAAGTGGGATATCCACACTCTGAAATACAAAGTAGAATCTTTGTTGTTTCTGTTCCATTTCCATTTTAAGTACTGCTGGATAGGTTCCCACTATAAATTAATCCTTCAAATTTAAAATTAAACTGCTATTAACCATAATTATAAAACAAGAGACACTGATAGACACTAAAACAGTTCTAACAAGAACTGTGTGTGCCTACCAAAATATCGAATAAAGCATATTGGCTATGTGAATGCAAAATAATAATGCCATTTCTCTGAAAAATGTGAAACATGTTGTCTCCACATCAATATTTTATCTGAACAGTTCACTTAAGCATCTCTATTTTTCTTGCAATTTTTCGGACAGTGTTTTTCTGTAAGGAGTCCCAACATACGGTATTATATCACTTGAAGCAGGCAGCCATCCAGATATTCCCACTGCTAAAACCTTCATTGAATTAGGAAGAGGAAGCATAGGGTGAGTCACTTCTCATGAGGCAGAAGCTGAAGGAAGATTTGGTTCCAGCTTGGCATCGTGACCTTTCTTATACAACTGCATGATACAGATTGGCTGAATGTTCTTGAATTGTCAACTACAGCCCTGAAAGTCCATTTTGCAGTCAAGACTAAATGGGATCACTTTTTCTCTGTAGTAATGATGTTCCCAGAGTGCGTTCCAAAAAAAAAGACGGAGTATGAGCACAGTTTTTCACCGAGGTAAGCTTCCTCAAACAATACTACTCAAGGAAGTGAGATGGCGCTATTGGCTGTTGCAGATGAAATGGTTCTTTGCCAATTCTGAGCCAATACTTTGACAACCTGCCAGCTTGCCCAATTTTGTGCAATTCACCATGCACAAAAGAAACATTAAGCCCTGAATTTGAGAGCGAGAAAGACCAATGAGTCAAATGTCTATTATTGGAGGATTGCATTATGAAGAAGTACTCATTAAGAAAGGATACATAAATAAGGGAACCCACTTACCTTTCATGTGTCTTGATGAAAGTTGTTTGGTTATTGAAAATTAGCATAACTTTAGCAAAGCAAACAGGCTGATGAAGCCTTGAAATACTGGAAACAAACAACAGGACAAATTATTCTGGAGAAATTGAAAGGATTATCGATAATAGAGCATCATGTGAAACAGTGTAAACACTTACAAATGGGCTGCGTGTTTCTCAGTACACATACAGGATCGACCCTCTATACATTTCCCCCAGAGAAATGCATAACTTAGTTTATAGTTATGACTTGCATTTGTTCAATCTGGAACTTTTAATTTCCAATTTTAGTGGCAAACTTGGTTGGGAATCTGCCCTTCTACATCTAAAATGCAACTCTCTATCAAGTTCAGGACTTAATGCTTCTTTTGCGCATGGTGTATTGGACAAATTCGGCAAACTGGCAAGTTGTAAAACTATTGGCTGAGAATGCCAATATCTCAAAACTATGATTTTGCAAGTTTCATCATTAGGTCTAGCATCTCCCTTTTGGTGCACCTGAAGCAGCAGCAGTTTCTCCAATAATTGTGAAGACAATCCATATTAAAATGCTCTCTGTGGTTGGAAAGGGACCTTCAGAAATCTGGGAAGCTGAGCTTGAATCAGAATCAGGATCAGCTATATTATCTCTGATATATATTGTGAAACATGTCCTGATGAAGGGTTTTGGCCCAAAACATGGACTGTTTATTCATTTCCATAGATGCTTCCTGACCTGCTGAGTTCCTCCAGCATTTTGTGCATATTTCTCTGGGTTTTCAGCATCTGCAGAATCTCTTGTGTCGTGAAATTAGTTGTTCCATGGCACCAGTACAGCGTAATACATTTTAAGATCTGTAAGTGGCAATAAGAAATACAAAAAATGAATTGCGATGATGGCTGGCTCTTTGCTTGCAAAGATCAGGAGGGAAGAAGAGTCCTCAGGATCACTGGTGAATGTAGAAGCCGATTCTGGATCTGCAGTAGGGACACGGGAACAGCTGGGATGTGGGTGCTTGGGTAGTAGGATCCTTTCTGCATCTCCTATTCTCTTCAGCAGTCGCCACTGTGTTCCTTAAAATTCTTGGCTGCTCTGTAGATCAGTGTTCTCCAGCGACCTCTGTCACATTTAGGCTGCTGCCACTCATTGACCTCAATATTTGCCTGAAAGAGCTGAGGCTTAAGTTGGTCTGTGCTCCTCTTGCACTGGGCACCATGATCTCTCTTGCCCTGAGAGAGTTCTCCGTAGAAGTATTGCTTTCGCTAACCTGGAGCCGACCATGTGAGACATGTGGCCTGACTAGGTTAGCTGTTTGAGCAGCAGAGTGGTTTCAATGCTTGGAAGTTGAATCTTCTGCAGGGCCTCATTGTTGGAGACACGATCCTACCAGCTGATACCCATGATGGAATGGAGGCAGCGCCAATGGAAACACTCCAGCAATCAGATTTGTTTCTGGTACAAGACCCAGGCTTCAGAGCCATATAGCAGGGTTGTAATGGCAGCAGCCCTGTACACCTGGACTTTTGTGGATAGATGCAGCGGGTGGTCCTTCCAGTCGTGTTTCTGGAGGTGCCCAAAGGCAGTGCTGGCTCTGGCTAGTTGATCATCACAAAAATTTAAATAAACAGTGCAAAAAGAGAGAGCAAAATAGTGCGGGCGTGTTCATGGATTTATGGGCTGTTAAAAAATCTGATGGCGGATGGGGAACTGTTCCTCAAATGCTGAGTTATTTTTGTCTTCAGGGTCCTGATGGCAATGGACAGAGGACTTGTCCTGGGTGATGGGGGTGATGGGGGTCCTCAACAATGGATGCCACATTCTTGAGGCATCACCTTTTGAAAATGTCCTCAATAGAGAGGAATCTAGTGCTCATGAAGGAGTGGGCTGAGAATACAACCCTCTGCCATTTTTTCTGATCCTATGCAATGGCCTCTCCCAAACAGACAGTGACACAATTAATCAGAATATCCACAGTACATCTGTAGATATTTGCTAGAGTTGTTGGTGACACACCACATCTCCTCAAACTCCAAATGAATCGCAATGCTCAGAAGGAACTTGCAAGGCCTAAACTTGATAAATAGAAGATTGATGAGCCTTATGTCTCTCATTGGAGAATTGTGTTATAAAGAAAGATTCAATAAACACGGGTAGTTGAGAAAACAGAAATTTATTTACCTTTCACGTGTCATGGTTTAGTTGTTAAAATTTGCGTAATCATCAAAGTAAACAGGCAGTCCTGAATATACTGAAACAAATGGTCAAGTAACCTCTGGAGAAAGAGAAAGGCTGTCAACATTTCAGGTCAAAGTAACATTCTGTCTCCACAGAAGCTGCTTGAAATACGGAGTATTTGCATTATATTCTGATTTCATTTCAGATTTCCAGAGGTTTTGAATTACACACTGTTCTTGAAATTCACTGGGGACGCTGCCATGAGCATTCCTGAATTACATAACCTATGCTATAAAAACAACTCCCTTAGATACATTAAAAGTATTAAAAACAATAATGAAAGCATTAAAGTAAAGATGATTGGAGAGTCCTAATCTGAAGCTCTGCTGCCCAGTGCTTAACTCTCCGGGCAGATGAAGTGGAACAAGTGGGAGAACATCTCTCTTACAGCCCTAAGGTTTGATCTGTGATGGTACTGAGTTTGCTGACTGTGAAGATTCTAAACTCAAACAAAGCCCTTAAGCCCTCTCAGATATTAATAGCCGTGAATCCTCTCACTAAAGGGAGATTAAACTGTAACTACCCAATCATCAAAGGCTAGTTTACTTCCCTGTTTATTCTCCATGGCAAGTTTAGCTGCCAATATTCATTCTTTGAGAGGTGGGCCCCACCTCCATTAAAGGAGAAGATACTTCCAGCAAACAAAGTGGATTGACATATACAGGTAGTTGAGTTATTTACAGTGATACGCATTTGAATCCACACATTTAAAACTCACAGAGGATTTCTATCTTAAACATGTATTTCCTAATTACAAACTGTTTCTAAAACATAAAGCACTTCTTAAAATCAAAGGATGTCCAAAACACAGGTATAATTCTACAAACTAAAAGGAAATATACCATAATGTAGATGAGCAAGTTGTCCATCGCAGAAACCAAAGCTACAAGAATTGATTTTATTTATCCCATTTTCCTATCATTCTTCTTAATATTCTTCAACTACTCTTAATAAGCCTGAACTGCTCTTCACATTTATACTCTTTTTCTACCACTTGCATGACTTCACACACATATGATATTTCCTTAGATGTTGTTCAACACAATGGTCCAAAAGCATTTTGGAGATACAGTACTTTAGCTATCTACCAATAATACTGTATAGCAGTGAAGCTAACTTCCATGAGCACATAAAACCTTCCAACATTAAACACATCATAGTTGTTGACACTCTAAGTAATATTATCCAGCTGTCTGCAAGCTTCCTTGAACCAGGCAAATTAAGATTCAGCTTGTCTGTTTGAAAAAATCCATTTTCTTATACTGCATCTTGAGCAGTAATAAAACAGATGTAGTGAGCTAAACCTGACTTCTCCTGGACAGAACTTTGACTATCCACAAAGCTTGTCTGCAAAGATAGTCTTTAGGCAATACTTGTTTTACCCTCAAGGTGATTAGTGCTTGCCATTAACAATTCAAGAACTGAAGACTGACTTCCCTTTATGATCAGAAGTCAAACAACTGTTAGTTGGAAGTTTACTTACAGTACAGCTGTTACAAGCAGCAGATGTTGTGTTTTGAATGCAAGATTAGCAAAAAACCAAGAAAAAGAAAGAGAAGTGAATATCTATCACAGATCCTCATCACTGGAGCTCTCTATGTGGAATCTATATATTCTCCTTGTAAAAGCCTGGGCATTCTTCAAGCGATGTGTGGGAAGGTAGGCCGCTGTAGAGTAACCCAGTGCACAGGTGAGGGGTAGAAATTCAGAAGATTTGATGGAAAGATGAAGAGAATATAATAGTTAGAGTAGGATTAGTCTGCTCAAACTCAGTGGGATGAATGGCCTGTTTCTATGTTGCATCTCCTTAGGATTCTATATGCTGCACACCATTTACTGCATTTAAAAATTGCCGAAGAACTCAGTCAAATATGAGTTTGATGCTGGCTTGTCCTTTTAGTTAGTTGATTAATTTTGAAGGGAAGATGAATAACTATCTTCTAGCTCCAATGTGTCTGTGAGTATTAGATATGCATTGTATTCACTTTAGCACATTAAATTGCATACAAAACTAATTCTAAAACTTCTGCAAAAACACTTCCTGCTCAGAATGCTTCATCAATGCTACCCTGCTCTTCTGCTGCTTTCGGAACTGTATCAGACCAGCTCAAGTGTGGTTTTGTTTGATTTCCCCTGGGGATGGAGAATAAGGAAGAGCAGTAGGGGCGGCAAAGTAAAGAGAGAAGAAGACAGTGCTGCAGTGGGGTAACCGTGATATGGCATCTTTAGGAAGCATCATTCTTGTTCAGCCCCTTCGTTTGGGTTTGGCAAAATGTGGAAACACAGGTTACACTGGGCTTCAATGATTATGACCCTTGGTGTGCATCAATTAGTACTGCAGAAGCATGGATTTGATTTGAAAGAACAGTATATTACTATTTTGCTAACGACTCCTGGATCTAATGTTTGTTTTGTAGGCTGCAAATTAACATTTGATAAACATAGGAGCAATTTTTTTCACTTCTGTCAGTCCCTTCAAGATTCGTATTGGTCTGTCCTTAATTTCACTAAAGAAGAGGAGCATATTTCATTGTAGTTCATGTTATTTCTTAATTATTTCATATTAAAAATACATTTTCAGGTCATGCATATTCACAATGCACAGTACTTTGGTTTAATTCAACGGATTGAGGATATTTTTGACTATAATTTTATTCTTGTAATTGGATATAGTAATGAAACTAGCTTAATTGCTGTAATGGCATGTAGAAGTTAATCAATAACAGCAGGTCTTTAATCAAATGCATATTTGTATTCTTTCACTGGGCAAAATAAACTTGTACAGCATTATTCAGGAGCTATGTAGTGACTAATAAATAATATTCAAGTAAGCATGGTTAAAGGGCTCCCAGGGCATTCCTCACAGTAAGTCAGACATTTTACAACAGTGGAGGCAGTACACCTGGGAAATAACTTATCAATGACAACAGCTCACTTTCATATAATTCCCTTCGAGAAGTGAAAGGTCTCAAAACACTTTAAAATGGCATAATGAAAACAAAAGTGCATGCTGAGACAGAGAAGGAGATATCAGAGAGATGAAAAAGATGGATTTAAAGGTCAACTTTACAACAGGAAATAGAGATGGGGAAGCAGAAGGATTTAGGGAGAGAACTCCAGAGAACTAGCTGGTTGAATATAGTTGAAAATGTCTTTTTCTCTCTGCTGCATGTGAATCTCCAAGAACAAAGGGATACTGTAAGTTTGGATCCAGTGCAAACTGGACAGAGTGCTAGAGGTTTTCTAATCAATATTAATTTCTCTGCTACATGTAAGAATGGAAAGATAAAAATTAGCAATATTGGTGAAACAAAATGTCACAAAGGTACTAATAAATTTTGTTGAGTGATAATCTTGTTAAACTAAACAGACTGAGCTAAGAAATGGCGTCAATATATATCAGAATCAGAATCAGAACAGGTTTATTATCATTGACGTATATCATGAAATTTGTTGTTTTGCAGCAGCAGTACAGTACATTAAAATATGCTATAAGTTACAATAAGAAGTAAAAGAAATAAATAAGTAGAGCAGAAAATAGTGAGGTAGTGTTCATGTATTCATGGACCATTCAGAAATCTGATGTGGAGAAAAAGAAACTGTTCCCAGCATGTTGAGTGTGCATCTTCAAGCTCCTGTGCCCCTCCCTGATAGTCCTAAAGAGGAAGGGCCTATCCTGGATGCGAGGGTGATTTGTGACAGATGCTGTCATCTATGAGGAATCACCTTTTGAATATATCCTTCATGGTGAGGACACTAGTGCCCATGATGGAGCTGTCGGAGCCTACAAGCTTTTCTCAATCCTGTGCATTGGTGCCTCCACACCAAACAGTGATGCAACAACTGTGAATGCTCTCCATTCAAACCTGCCAAATCTCCACAACTCCTAGTAAAATAGAGATGCTGGTGTGCCTTCTTTGTAATTGTAGCAATATATTGAGGCCAGGATAGATCTTCAGAGATGTTATATACCTAGGAACCACTGATCCTTTGATAAGGACTGGTGTTCTCCTGACATCTCCTTTTTGAAGTCCACCATAAATTTCTTGGTGTTACTGATGTTGAGTACAAGATTGTTGTTGGGATACCACTCAACTAGCCAATCTATTTCACTTCCTATATGTCTCCTCTTCACCATCTGTACACCTATTGTGGAGGTAGGCAAATTGCAGCAGGTCCAGATCCTTGCTTGTTTTTCCTCTCTGTGTCTTATGGTGCACCAAACGGCAACCTTGCCATCTCTTTAGCATTCATCTGTTTTTTACAAGGCGAGTTGCTAGCTCCATGCTCAACCTAGCACAGATGGAAAGTGTGCAAGGAGCCAGCCAGGTTCGAAACTGGGACCACTCGCCTTGAAGCTTAGTGCAGATGCCACTACCCCCAGCCAAGGTCCTTGCTTAGGTAGGAGTTAATTCTAGCCATGACAAACCTTTCAAAGCACTTCATCACAGTATATATGAGTGCTACTGGGTGACATTGACTGAGGCAGCTCGTTCTGCTCTTCTGGGACACCAGCATGAGAGATGCCCTTTTGAAGCAAGCAGGAATCATTAACAGCCGTAGTGTGAGATTTATCTGCAACAGTGAGAGATTGAAGATTCTTTGGATTTCATTGGAACTGAAATGAATGGGATTTTTAGGACGTAAAGACATCCAGAATTAAAGAGTGCCAATGATGTGAAAGCTTGTAAAATTGAAGTGTACATTTTCCTAGATCATATTAAAGATTAAAGATTTGTCACATGTACATCAAAGCATACAGTAAAATACATTGTTTGCATCAAAGCAAATCAAATCAGCGAAGATTACACTGGGCAGCCCACAAGTGTCACCAACATAGCATGCCTACAATGAACTAACCCTAACCGCTCTGATTTGCTCCCACATTTGGAATGTGGAAAGAAACCAGAGCATCTGGGTAGACCCTCTTGATCATTTCTGACATCAGCAAAATCAGTAAAAGCTGCAAGTGCTGGACTTGTAGAATTAAAAACAGATCAAGCTGCACCTGTGGAAAGAGAAACATTAATTGGATCTGAGAAAAGGAGAAAGCAAGTTAGTGTAAGTAGCAGAGAAAGTGGGACAAAGGAATACATGGAATAAAGTGAATGTGATTAAGAGGATGATATGATTTAGCTGCTGAATGGTGTTAAGCTTCTTTACCATCCCCACACTATGACACTTCCCCATGCAATGGCAGGAGGTCGAAAACCTCTCTTTTCACCTCTTTCCTACCCATCATCCAGGGGCATAACTTATATTAAATATCCTCAAGGAAGAGCATAAAGCTGAAGCTGCTTCAGCAGAGGCAACGATGTATGAATCTGCAGCTGATTTGGACAGTGGTCACAATATACAACCGGAATCAGTCGTGCTTTGCTGTCACAACAGCCAATGCTGCTTACTAAAGTATATGTCCAAATACAGTTTGGCTACAAAAAAAAAAGAAAGTGTTCCAGCTCTACAAGGAGAAGCTGTCCACACCACACAGCTAACTTGCCTTTCCCATAGGCCAGGTATTGACAGTCAAGGTCTACAGCAGCAAAGACCCACAAACCCTCCTTCTTCAGCATAATCTCAGCAAAACCTCAGTCAAGAGTTGCTACTGATACCAAATGGACAGACATGGACAGACTGAGTTTCCATCTAATCCAAGACACACATTTGACAAGCCAGTCTCCATGATGTCCTCATTCAGAAGCTGCAAGTGCAGTGGATTTGACTTGGAATCTGGCTTATCGAGTCCTTGTCACAGCAGGACTAAAAGTGTTCGAAAACCAGTCTGCCAGTTATCTGTTCTGAAAGTCAAGCCTTTGCAATGGCATGGAAAGAGTTAGTCTCAAAAACCAGTAAAGAGCTAGACCTTCTCGTTAAGTTGCTTGATGAAGACTCACCTACAACATGAAACAAAAGTTATGGCAGTGCGCATTAATAATCCAGCTGTGGAGATACAAGGACTGTGATAGAGGTTGGATAAATGCTATGGCTCTCCAGAGGTAATTGAAGAATTTCTCTTTGGCGGACTCGATAACTTTCCAAAGTTCCCACTCAAAGAACCATGGAAGCTATTGGAGTTTGCAGATCAGTTGTCAGAACAACATGCTGCAAAAAATGAGGCTTACCTACTAGGGCTGTGTTTCTTGGGTGTTGCAAGAGGAATGACCCCAATAGTGGAGAAACCACCAAACGACATGTAAGACCAGTGGATAACAGTGGAAAACCAGCTCAGAAATTGTGGACCATTCTCTGATGCTACTTCACATGGTACTCCATGTCTCACAAACACAGTTTTAAGGAAGGCAATGACTGCCTTACTGGACATTGATTGCATTGTTGCAACCTCTGGGTAACTGGAAAAGTAGTCTCTTACAACAATATGACACTTGCCATTACAATCAAACAAATCCACTCCAACTTTGAAGTACGGCCTGTCTGGTGTCAGCAATTCTACTTGTTGCTTTTGTCTGTGGATAAGCCATATTTCACATGGAGCAGTGATCTGGCTGATGTCTTGGTTCATTCTTGGCCAGTATATCACTTCTCAAGCTCTACATTTACATGTTTCCTCACCAAGATGCCCTTTGTGTATCTTCTGGAGTATTCCCTTGTGTAGCGACACTGGAATCACAAACCCGTTCCCTTTGAAGACCATATCTTTCACTACTGACAGTTCAGTTCTGCATGTTCAATAATCCCAAATACGCATCGGACAGCCATTCTTAGCTGTTGGCATCCTTTCCGTATTTCATCTTTAAGTTTTTTCATTGTTTCATCTGACCGTGCTAATTTCTTAATCTGGTCTGTTCTATCAGGAGATACTGAAAGTCAGGTGATAATCATATCAAAATAGGGAAAATGGCAGCTTGTTCGGTTACAGCAGCTTCTATGTAGTCAACATTAAGAGCGACTGTCCTATTAAAACTTATTTTTAATGATCGCAAGATCCTGCTTTATATTTAGAACTTAAAGTACTGCAGGTTTACCCCATCAGCAAGATGCTGACTGGTGGAGAAAATGAAGGTGCTGTTGGCTGAGATGAAGGAGGCTCACAGCCTAATACCGAGTAACGGTCGCTTTCCGCAAAAGGATCGCAAGACCCTTTTGGACTTAGTTAATGTAGACTACTGCACTGATTTATTGGTGGTGTGCCAGGGCGGTAGCTGTGTCGCCTTGGTCACAGCGAGGAGCAGGCCTCAAGCCATAGTGTCACGTGTTTACAGCCGACGGGAGAGAGGCCTTGGAGCTGGTGTGTTCCACTGCGGGCAGTGTGCTGTGGCGCCTAGGCTGGAGCTGTGCTACCCCCACCCACCCAGTGTTTGCTGGGCAGAAAACAAGCTCTGTTGTGGTCGTCTGCAGGTTTTTGTGGCGTTGAATGGCTTGAGTCTGTATCTTTCCATTTTACACATGCTATGTGCTTTGACGTGCATGTGTGACTGTTGGTAACAGTGTTTTGCACCTTAGCCCCAGAGTAACACTGCCATGTTTAGCTGTATTCATGAGTATTCATATACGGTTGAATAACAATTAAACTTGAATTGAGTTGAATAGGCCTCTATATCTGCATTAACCTCTTGGTCACTCTTTTCTTTCTTGTCAGCTTATCGAGACAGTGCATGAGCAGCAAACATATATTTTCCTGGTGTGCAGATCGTCTTCACATCATATTACTCCTGCCTTATCAATATGCACTGCATTCTTCAGTCATTCAGTGGTTTGGGCCAGTAGTTAATGGTCTGTCTCCACTTCAAAAGCTTGCCATAGATGTTTACTGATGCACTATCAATAACTCCAAAAGACTGGAAGTAGAGTAAATACTGAAAATAGCAGTAAAACGGAGCACGTCCATGCTGGATGACTGAGGGAGGAGCACAGACACAATCACCTTTATACAGGGGTCTGTGGGGGGAGCCACAGGAGCAGTCAGCAGAGGGGCGTGTCCAGACAGATATACATGGTTTACCACATGTACTGATGGAACATTTTGCATGCATATGTGCTGGCGAGAAGCTCTTTCTCTATCAGTGCATAATTGGCTTCCACACTTGTTAAAGCCCTCGATGTACAGGCCAGAGGTTGCCATGTGTTATCATGCTGCTGCAGTAGCACTGCTCCAAGGCCATGACAGGATGCGTCAGCCGAGATCCTAGTACACTATTCCAGATCATAAAAATTCAACACAGCCTCTACAGTTACGACTCTTTTCAGTGTCTGGAAACACTCTTCTTGCTCGTGAGACCACGTCCACTCATTTTGCTGCTCAAGGAGTGACCTTGAGTGGCGTTGACACGGAAGACAGTCAAGGGATGAACCTAGACAGGTAAGTCACCATCCTCAAGAAATTGTTTTGGGGCCCCTCTACATTTTCAATGGCTGATGTCTTTCTTGGATCAGGCTTCACTCCTTCTTTAGATATGAAGATCTGTGTCCTAGCATTTCTCTTTATTTAATTTCAAATTGACATTCTGTGTCACATCAGGCACTTGTCACTATTAAGTATCATGTACATCCTTGGTGGACTCCCAGATGATGATTACATCCGTCATGATTTCAACTCCAGGAATTACGTCAAAGATCATGTAGGTTGTTTTATGGAGATTTCTGGTGCAGACAGAATCCCATATGGTAGCCGAAGAAAGAGATACCTTCCCTGTAGTGTGTTAAAAGTACACAGTCTTGAACTTGCCTCATCAAGCTTCATATGCCAAAACCCAAATGACACGTCGAACTTGCTAAACCAACTTGCCACCTGCAAACCGGGACATGATCTCCTCCCGTGTTGACAATTTAAAATGTTTTCATGATGGCTTTATTGAGATCTCTTGGGTCTACATATTATTGCAACACTCCATTTTTCTTTTGCACAATGACCAGTGAGTGCAACCAATTTGTTGGTTCTTCAATTTTCTGTATGACATTCATTTAAATTTGTCAAAGTAGAAACAGAACTTTCCTGCATGCATGGACGACAGCAGTCACTCTCTCATCTATATGAACTTTGCATCCAAGTCCTTTAAAGACATCTGTGTACTCTTCCATGAGTGTTGTGTGGTCATCTTTGGTCTGTGAGGCCACTATGAAAACTCTCTTCACCAGGCTGAGTTTTCACATGTACTCAGAACTAATATTGGCTGTATTCTCCTTTCTACAACCTGTAGCTGTGACTTTAGGTGCTGCCCATTTGTGCCTGGAAGTTACTGTACAGCTACCTACCTTTTACTGGTATGCTCTCTCCACTGTAGCCTATCACGTAAATCTTCTTCTTTACTGTGAGAGTCTTATAATCATCCATGGATAACAGATTGACCTGGGCTCTGGTGTCCAGCTTGAATGGAATTACTGTCTCATTCACAGTCATTGGAACAATGCATTCTGTTCTACCAGCACCAGCAGTCAGTAGAGAATCCACAAAGACTTCCTTAATTTCCTCATCAACTATGTGCACCTTTCTCTTGGTAGCTCCAGTTTTTCAGCACTTTGAAAAATGATTCTTCTTCCCACAATTATTGTAGGATTTTCCATAAGCAGGTCTAAACTTTGCAATGTGACAACCTCCACATTTGCTGCATTTGCTGCTTCTTCTTTGCTTTGTTGTTGCTTTGGGAAATGCCTTGTGCACAGCTCCTCTCTTTTCACAGCATGCCCTGTTGCATCTGCCCTCTGCAGCTCCTTAGCTCTGCGGTCCTGCACATATTTAGCCTTTTCCAGCGTCAAATCTTTTTCACGTACCAGTCTTTCTCTGAGACCATGATCTGGAATCTCCAAGTTCACGGGACTTACTCAGTGCGTGAAGTCAGCTAAGTATGAGTCGAAGCTAACACCTTGTTTCTGATCACAGGAAAAAAAAATTATGTCTCTCAAACGTGTTGCTTTTACTTGGGACAAAATACTTCTCAAATTTTGTCATCAGAATTCAATATAATAGTTGCCTCGTCAATTTGAAAGCCATTGTAGATGTCCAAAGCACCTTTGCCAATTGCATGCTGAACAACAGATGCTTTCAATTTTTCATTAGTCCCTTGGGCTCTGCTAGCAGCAAAATATATGTTGAATTGCTGGTTGAAGCATTTACAGATATCAGTTAGATTGCCGTTGACTGCATACATGCAGGAGGACTTAGCTTATTCATGATGGAAACTCTCGGCCTCTCACCAGAATCTCTCTTTGTGAATCCAGTGCCTACTGAACTTTGGGATCAATGTGCTCTTTCACCTTGTTGGCCAGCTTCTCTCTGTCTGACCTCACTTGCTGCTAGCACCTTTCATATTCATGCAGTCTCTTTCTCAATCAAACACGGTATTCATTTACTCTCCGTGTTTAGACCTCATGCCATTTTCTATCACCACGTTATGCTTACTCTTGTAACCATATAACCATATAACAATTACAGCATGGAAACAGGCCATCTCAGCCCTTCTAGTCCGTGCCAAACGCTTACTCTCACCTAATCCCACTGACCCGCTCTCAGTCCATAACTCTCTATTCCTTTCCTGTCCATATACCTATCCAATTTTGCTTTAAATGACAATACCGAACCTGCCTCTACCACTTCTACTGGAAATTCATTCCACACAGCTACCACTCTCTGAGTAAAGAAATTCCCCCTCATGTTACCCTTAAACTTTTGCTCCCTAAGTCTCAACTCATGTCCTCTTGTTTGAATCTCCCCTACTCTCAATGGAAAAAGTTTATCCACGTCAACTCTATCTATCCCCCTCATAATTTTAAATACCTCTATCAAGTCCCCCCTCAATCTTCTACGCTCCAAAGAATAAAGACCTAACTTGTTCAACCTTTCCCAGTAACTTAGGTGCTCTTAATAATGTCAAGCTTGGCGTGGAATTATGCTAGAACATTTATTACTAAACTCCACTCAACCTTGTGTGCGCACAACCAGGTTACCATCATAGCTTCCATTTCTGGGTGAACCCCTTGCATTGCCCACTGGGAACTGAAGTTCTTTAAATGCACACACAATAACACAGACTGCATCTTCTGCAGTGTCTGCTAAAGCTGTTGCTGCTGGATATAGTGAAGTTGGATTCATCTTGGGTAAGTCAAAACTAATTTCAGAGTTAGTTCACCCAATCATCATTCCAGAAAAGCACCATGTCACCTCTCTGCTCATTAGGCATTACCACCAGCAAGTTTGTCATCAAGGACAACATTTTCAAACTGAACATGGTTAATGACTGTGCAATAAACCTGTTTCAAGGCCATTCTCTGAGACTATCCTTTTTTTGCGAAAGACTTAACAAAATGATTATTAAATGATCACAAATAATCTTTTAGTTTCAGTAGCTAGGTCTGACATCTTATGGATGTCAGACAGGAGGTGTTCTGGCCTAAAGAGGAGCTGTTCATTTTGTATGAACATCACTTCCTGTACGTAGACTGATTTTTATATAATTTCCTGTGTGGGTTACTTCGGATTTCAACTTGAAGCACATAGTGGAAAGACATCCATCCCCATCTTTAGCTGCCCTTGAAGCAGCAATATCTTTGAGTCTGAAGCTTTGTTAATATCGCAAGCATTTATTTATTGAGATACAGTGTAGAATAGGGCTGTCTGGCCCTTCAAGCTTGTCACCCAGCAACCTCCGATTTAACCCTAGACAATTTACAATGACCAATTAACCTCCCAATCAGTACGTCTTTGGACTGTGGGAGAAAACCGCAGCATCCAGAGGAAACCCAGGCACTCACAGGGAGAACATACAAATTTCTGACATACAGTGTTGGGATACTGTATATTGCTTAGATATATTTCAAAGTAAGTTTTTTTTGATCACTTGTGTTATTAAGATATGTAAATAATCTTGGTTAACACTGATGGTGAGACTAATCTACAGTATATTCAGCTATGCAGTGATTCTGCTTTGAATTTAATATGCATTTTACTTAACTTTTTGCAGTTTCACAGGTAAATATCATTAAAAACCTTGACGAGAGCTTCTGTCTTTGGTGATTCTTGTGTATTTAACTCACAGCATTGCTTTTGTATATCTGCTCTGCAAGGGCAGTAGATTTTGCATTTTGAAATCTGATGGGGGAGGGGAAGAAGCTGTTCCTGAAACATTGAGTGCATGCCTTCAGGCTCCTGTTACTTCCTCCTTGATGGTAGCAAAGAAAAAGCAGAAATGTACTTGGGGGGTCCTTAAAGATAGATGCTGCTTTTTAGAGGCATCACCTTTTGAAGATGTCCCCAATGGTTGAGAGACATGTTCCCATGCTGAGCTTACAACTTACTGCAGCTTTTTCCAGTCCTGTGCAATGGCCCCTCCATACCAAATGGTGATGCAGCCAGTTATGATGTTCTCCATTGGTCATCTATAGCAATTTGTGGGTCTTTGGTGACATATTAAATCTCCTCAAAGTCCTAATGAAACATAGCTGTTGTCGTGCCTCTTTGCAATTGCATCAATATGTTGAGCCCAATATAGATCTTCAGAGATACTGACACCCAGGAATTTGAATCTGTTCACCCTTTCCGTTGCTAATCACTCAATGAGGACTGATGCGTGTTCCTTTGACTTCCCCTTTCAGAAGACTACAATCAATTGCTTGGCTTACTGACATTGAGTGTAAGGTTGTTGTTGTGACACCTCTCAGCCAGCAGATCTACCTCACTCATGTACACTTCCTTGTAACCATCTGAAATTCTGGCAACAATAGTTGCATCATCAGCAAATTTATAGCTGGCCCTTGAGCTGTGCCTAGCCACTCAGTTGTGCGTGTAGAGAGTAGAGCAGTAGGCTAAGCATGCCTCCTTGATTTGCACCAGGGTTGATTGTCAGCAAGGAGGAGATGTTATCTCTGATCCATACTGACTGTGGTCTCCCAATGAGGACGTCAGGAATCCTGTTGCTGAGGGAGGTACAGATGCCCGGGTTTTGGAGCTTGTTGATTAGAACTGAGGATATGATTGTGTTGAACACGGACCTATAAATAGCAGCTTGCTATTATCCAGGTGATCCAAGGCCAAGCGGAGAGCCAGTGAGATGGCATCCGCTGTAGACCCATTGTAGTGTTAGATCTTTGCTTAGGTAGGTGTTGACTCTAACCACAACTGTCCTCTCAGAACACTTCATTACAGTAGATATGAGTGCAATTGGGTGATAGCCATTGAAGCAGCTCATTGTTGCCTTTATGAAGTAGTTAGGAGCCTCTGACTGCTGTGTGAGAATTTGAAAATGTTCTTGAACACTCCAACCGGTTGGTTGGCACAGATTTTCAATGCCTACCAGGTACACCTTTAGGGCCTGACACCTTGCAAAGGTTCACATTTTTGAAATATGTTCTGATGTTGGCCTCTGAGACGCAGATCTCTGGGTCACGAGATGCTGCAGGGATTTCTCACAAGTGTAGTTTCGTCTCTTTTTCAAAGTGTATATAAAAGGTTTTGAGTTTATCTGGGAGTGAAGCATCACAGCCATTCACAATGTAGGAAGTAATGGCCTGCAAACCCAGCCAGGGCAGACATGCACCTGATTCCAACTTCAATCAAAAGTATTTTTCTGTACTTAAACTAGCCTTCTGTACATTGTACCTGAACTTCTTGTACTGTGCCTGATCACCAGTCTCGAATGCCACAGACCTAGCCTGTCCTACAGTTCAATGCTACTCTGACAGAAGTTCTCTTTGTTTCACCCACAATTCCCTCACCCTCTAAACCACTTACACTAACTTGTTTTCTCATTTCTGTCGAGGGGCTTCGACCTGAAACACTGTCTGTCTCTCATCCCATAAATGCTACCTTGACTCCTGAGGGTTTCCAGCATATTATTTGTTTCATCTCAGTTGTAACATATCGATCTAGTATACACAGCATGGCAGTTCTGCATCTGACAAATGCACCATTTGTGAAAGGCAAGACATGAGAAACTCTCTAAGTAGCTGGATTTCAGAGTAAGTAATTTGTATTGGATTAGAAAAATTCACCAGTCTGACAAGAATGTGTAAAATCAATCAATATGCCTTTTTCTCTGTAACTTCTGCCATCTCCAATGGGATCCCACCAAGTACATCATTCCCTTACCCCCACTTTCTGCTTTCTATAGGGCTCGCTCCCTACACAATTCTCTTGTCCCTTCATCTTTTCCCACCGATCTCCCTCCTGGCACTTATCTTTGCAAGCACAGCAAATGGTACCCTTGCCCCTACATCATCTCCCCCACTACCATTCAGGGCCACAAACAGTCCTTCCAGGTGAGGCAACATTTCACCTGTGAGTCTGCTGGGGGTCATCTACTGTATCTGGTGCTCCCAGTGTGGTCACCTGTATATTGTTGAGACATGACATAGTTTGGGAGGTCGCTTCACGGAGCACCTACACCCCATCTGCTAGAAAAAGCAGGATCTCCCAGTGGCCGCCCATTTAAATCCCACTTCCATTTTCCATTCCGACATGTCAGTCCATGGCCTCCTCTACTGTCACAGTGAGGCCACAGACCTAGCAGATTGGAGGAACAACACCTTACATTCTGTCTGGGTAGCCTCCAACCTGATGGCATGAACATCGATTTCTCAAACGTCCAGTAATGCCCTCCCATTCTCCTATACCAGGGGTCAGCAACCTTTACCACTGAAAGAGCCACTTGGACCCGTTTCCCACAGAAAAGAAAACACTGGGAGCCGCAAAACCCGCTTGACATTTAAAATGAAATAACACTGCATACAACGTTTTGTTTTGCCTTTATGCTATGTATAAACAAACTATAATGTGTTGCATTTATGAAATTGATGAACTCCTGCAGAGAAAATGAAATTACATTTCTGCATGCAACAAAAACATTTTGAACTCCGAAAAAAAGACGTTGGGTTGAAGGTTACTTTTAAGTAAAATACTCAACGTCTATTTGAGTCCTTCTTGTATTTATGAAAAATGCCAAACTTAAATTTGCCGCCAGCAGCAAACCAAAAATAACGTCAGCCAGCTGTCAACCTGAAAAATAAAAGGACTATTTCACTGAACAATGAAAACATATGAATATACGTAAAATAATAGGCAATTAAAATATTTATCATACTTGTTCAGGTTGACTCACACCTGACAATGCAGTCGTATTTAGTAGGGATGGATCGATGCTTAGGGGAGTGACCGGGAAGGATAATGTGTTTTTTTCCTCTCTGAACTCACAGAAGTGTTTCCCAAACGATGTTTGCATTGCGATGATTGCAGAATGTAAATACTCCGAATTTATCATGTCGTGACCTTGTTTGAACTCTCTCAAATTGGGGAAGTGAGACAATGTGCCTTTCTGTAAATCTCTGGCAAGCAACGTCAACTTGCGCTCGAATGCCAAAACATCCTCCAACATGTGCAGGGCTGTACGTCCTTACCCCGTTGAAGAGCTGTGTTCAGCGTGTTCAGGTGCGCTGTCATGTCTACCATGAAGTGTAGCTTTTCCAGCCACTCTGGCTGTTCCAGCTCAGGAAAGTTGAGCCCTTTGCTGCCCAGGAAAGTTTTCACTTCTTCCAGACACGCGACAAAGCGTTTCAGCACCTCCCCTTTGGACAGCCACTGGACTTTGTTGTGCAGCAGGTGCCCCATCAGTAGCTACTGACACCAGATGGGTGGTCTTTATTCCTTTGGCTCTTAAACTATTCAAGACAGCCTCACAGATGTCCTCCCCCCGTGTTTGGTCTTTTAGAGGTATCAACTCAATCAGTTCTTCCTGTGGCCCGGCAGAGTTTACATACCGGCAGAACAACGCTATTTGTTCAATATCACCTTTGTCTTTAGACTCGTCACAGGCAATCGAGTAGGCCACAGCTGAATTGATGTCTTTAATTTGCTGTCTTGTGATGTCTTCTGCCATTTTTATGGTTCTGTCTTTGACAGTCTTTGCAGAGAGGGGCATATCCCTGATTTTCTGCACAATTTCACTCTTGTTTTTAAAGTCCGTGAATAGATGTTCTGAAATCTTAATGAAAGATTCTTTTATATATTCACCATCTGTAAACTGCTTCCCGTGCCTGACTATTTCCTGAGCGTCAATATAACTGGCGTATGTCGTTGATTTTCCAGACTTCATCCATTTCTGGAAATGATTTTTGCTCAGATCAACCTTCCGCATCAGTTCCGAAACGGCTTTTTTTCTCTCATCTCCATCCGGATATTTTTGAGCAAAGGCTGCGTGTTTATTCTGGAAATGCCTTGCGACATTTGACTTTTTGTTGTTTGCTAGTTTCTCATTGCATATTAAGCATACCGGTAAACCAGTCTCGTCAACAGTGAAAGCAAATGAATCTGTCCACGTATCATTAAACGTTCTGTTTTCTTCAGTCACTTTTCTTTTTTTAGAATTCTCCATAGTTGGCTTACCTTGGATCGAAAAATTAAAGAAATCGCGCACTGGCGGGTGTCAGGTATTGGCAGTGGTGACGTATATTAATAGCGATAAAAACACGTTGTAGCGGTGTGCTCACGCAGTCAGTAAACTGCAGTCGAATAACTTTATTCGAACTAAACAGCCTTGCTTTTAAGCCTCCCTCAACCCAGCCCCCATGGACGCAGATGCTGCAAAAGACGCGTACTCACAAACCCCCGTAGGCTATCTCCCTTAGCCGGAATGCTGGCTAATTGTGAGCCGTTTCGGATGTGCCAGGAAATGTGTCGCCACACTTAGATTGTACAAGATCACCATAATCTTCAAATTCAGAATTACATTTCAAAAGCTAACAAACTAACATAAAATACATTTTAATTAAATACTGACCAATTATTTCCCAAAGCCACAGGGAGCCGCAGCACAGAGGTGAAAGAGCCACAAATGGCTCGGGAGCCGCAGGTTGCCGACCCCCGTCCTATACCATCCCCTTTCCCCATTTTCCTCTCGCACCTTATCTCCTTACCTGCCCATGACCTCCCTTTGGTCCTCCTCCGCCTTCCCTTTTGTCCATGGCCTTCTGTCTTCTCCTATCAGATTCCATCTTCTCCAACCCTTTATCCTTGTCACCAATTGACTTCCCAGCTCTCTACTTCAACGCTCCCCCTCTCCTGGTTTCACCTATCACTTACAACCTTGTACTTCATCCTACCCTCCCCCCACCTTCCCACTCTGACTTCTCATCTTTTCTCTCCAGTTCTGATGTAGAGTCTTGGCTCAAAACATTGACTGATTACTCTTCTCCATTGATGCTGCCTGGCCTGCTGAGTTCCTCCAGCACTTTGTGTGTGTTGCATTTTATTGACTGTGTTCATACTGGCTGAAAGAATGTAAGTGCCTGGAGTGAAATTCACAGGTGAGCGACCGAAAACTCTAAAATGCACAAAAATTCAGCCACATCCATGCAATAATAAACCCCTTATATTTAGCCGATCACCTATATTGCATGGGTTCTTCGCCATCTGGTGTGCAATCCTCAGTCAAAGCATTATAAAAGATGTAGCAAAAGATTTAGGAAGGGTTTTTAAAATATAGAGGTCATGAATCTATGCCTTTGTAAGATCTTTGTCAAATCTTAAAGTACTGTGCAAAAGTCTCAGGCACATTTAAGTCTCAGGGTGCGTAAGACTTTTGCACAGTACTGTAGCAATTTTATGTATTGCACTGTACTTCTACTGCTGCAGCAAAAAAAAAACAAATTTCATGAGATATGTGAGTGATGATGAGCCTGATTCTGATATGGGTCTCTATTGCGGATTGAGAGTGGGAAGAGGGCAGGGAGAGGGGAATCATGGTTGGGAAACAGCGAAAGAGAGGGGAGGGGCAGGAAGCACCAGAGAGACATTCTGTAATGATCAATAAACCACTTGTTTGGAATCAAATGACCTTGCGTAGTGTCTCATGGTTGGGTGTGCTTCCATCTGTGCCATCTCTGCCCCTGGCACTCCTTTACTGCCACCTGTCCAACACCCCTCCCACAGCACACCATCCTTGGGATTCCCAGTATCCTTTGTTCCCACCAGATTTACAAACTCACTCTCTGCTCCCCGTTGACAAATACAGAACTTGCAAAAGTCTTAGGCATTCTAGCTATTTAAATGTGCCTAAGACTTTTGCACAGTACTGTATAATATATTGAATCAAAATCACAGAAGACTCATATCGGAAAGCCTTGTAAAGCTGGCCCTCAAGATACCCAGTACTAGAAGGTTTTTGAGGATTTCAGGCATTGAATTAGTCCTTATGTGCATTCACCTATATTATCAATACATAAACTGACCAGTAACTTATGGAAACCATAGGTGCATGATAAAATGGCAAAAGAAGGAAGGAATCATTAACATCGAAATTCTAGCTGGAGGAGGCCATAGAGATTCTTAAGCCTGCAGTCATTCAGTAAGATCACGATTGATCTGATCTTTGGCTACTACACTTTCACAGTTTTGTTTGCAGTTTAGTTCAAATATCTATCTGTTTCAGATCTAAATTTATACCCCTCTCCTCTCTTATCAGATTCCTTCCTCTCAACCCTATTTCTTCAAGCTATCATCTCCCAGCTTCTCACTTCACCCCCTCTCGCCTCCCCTGCCAACCTTCCTCCTCACCTGGTTTCACATATCGCTTGCTGGCTGATACTCCCTTTTCCGGCTTCCTCCCCCACCTCTCCAGTGCTGAGTGTTTTGTGTACCGGCCCAAAACATTGACTGTTTATTCCTCTCCATAGATGCTTCCTCATCTGCTGAGTTCCTCCATTGTTTTGTATGTATTGTTCTGGACTTCCAGTGTCTGCACAATCCCTTGTGTTAGATCTTGGTCTGACTCGCCATTCTAGAGTCACAATCTGTGATCTTTCCTTGTCCATAATTATCCAGTCTGGATGTGAAAGACTTACTTGGCCGGTGTTAAGCAGCCCAGGATCCACTAGCATCGACTGAATTGCCATAGGCATCTTCACTGGCACACCAAGGAATCACACCCCTGAGACTGTCCTCAGCTTTGTCAGCCAGCAAGCCAAAGGCAGACTTATAAAATTGTAGGAAATTGTCATGAACTCTTCGGAACAGCACAAGGTGCTGGAGATCTCCAGCGCACCAAAACATCATTGATTTTTTTTTAACTATAAACTGTTAAGTGACTGTTATAGTCATTAAGTTTTCCTTTTGTTTCTTGTGGCATTTGTTTTTAGAACGCGGGTCCTTCGTGCATCCTGTTTTTAGTTCATTGAGTTTTGATCTTGATCTGCATGGTGTTCCCGTGTGAAATGAAATATTTAAGTTTGTCACAACTAGCGTTCATTGCTGAGTCCTGAATTTGGGCAGGTACATTTTGAGTCCTCATCCTCATCGTGACTTCCTACCTTCAAGTCTCTAGTTTACTGTGTAACTAAGTTCACTTGCCTGGAGATCTCATTACAGTAAAAGTTTTTTTAATAATATAAAACAATTAATTGAAAACTATAAAATTATTATTTATCTCTTTGTTGTCTACTCCATCCTAAAACTTGACTACCCTTGTACCTCCTAAACACTAGCTGTTGAATTTGAGTAGAAATCCTTGTAGTTGTAAGCAAACCAAGCAGGAAAAATAGTGCAACAATTGGCTGGAGGAACTCTGCAGGCAGGTCAGCATCCGTGGGGGGGGGGGGGGGGGGGGGGGGCGGGGGAGAGAGAATGTTAACCTTTTGTGTCGAAATCCTGCAGTAAACTGGCAAAAATTAAAACGAGCAAAAACTAGTGACTCACTCATGAAGGTGCCCTTTAAAACAATAATGATATGTCAAGGTACGTTTTTAGATATGGAAAACTTTCAAACATCCAGAGTTTCTGTGATGCATTATACATGTGCAAGTCCTCCTTTTTTAAACAACTATCTGCCTTCATGTGTGTTTTCCCTAGTGTTCATTCATAATTTACTTGATTTATTATAATTAAAATCATTGCTGAATGGACCCTGCACCATAGCCCTTATCAGTGATGGCATAAAATTAAAAGAGAAATGAAAACAATGTTATTTAATACACTTGATACTTTCTATGGTCATTAATTAACCCTCTCACTTCTGTGATCACAGAGACTGAAGAGTGATAGCAGGTGAGTCCAGGGGGCAGGACATCACCAGCTGTCTGGGTCATTCAGGGACAAGCCCAGCAGCTTAGAGTTGGAAACACTCCATTTGAGTGGAGCCTCACCGAGCAGCCTTCCCACTAGATCAGACTGAATCTGCCCAAATTGCACGCAAACACTGTATCTTGGCACACGTGACAATAATAAAACCAATACTATTGGGGCCGCCCAGACGAGTCGTTGAGGCAAGCGGACAGATTATCTGAGCCTTGACATTTGAGCTCCAGAATGCAGATGATATTTGCATTTGTGGATGATTGGAGGTCAAGTTCCAAGTCATTTGTTGATGTTTTCACTGAAACATAGAGGAGTTGGGACTTCACACTCAATATTCATGACCAACAAGTGCCTGCTATGCCACAAAGTCTTAAAGAACATAGTGGAGAACTGAAATGGCAAACCAAGAGATCAAATCCACCCTTAGCAATGCCGGGACAGAGAATTTAAGTGTTAAACTCCAGCCTACTGTTTCATAAGTCCATAAGACATAGGAACAGAATTAGGCCACTCAGGCCATCAGGTCTGCTCCACCATCCTATTATGAATAACTTATTATCTCTTTCACCCCATTCTCCTGCCTTCTCCCTGTAACCTTTCACATCCTTACTAATCAAGAAACTATCAACCTCTGCCTTAAATTTATCCAATGATGTGGCCTCCACAGCCATCTGTGGCACAGGGTTGCAGCTGTCCAGTTATAAAAAACAAATCCTTTTCATTTCTCTTTTAAAGGAACAGCTTTGTGTTCTGAAGTTGTGCAGTCTGGTGCTAGACTCTCGATTATAGGAAACATGCTCCCCACATCCACTATACAGTCCTCTGAAATCTCCCCCTTACTTTTCTGAACTCCAGCAACTACAGGCCCAGAGCCATGCGTTAACCCGTTCATTTCCAGATCATTCACATCTGACACTCACAAGAGAATCAGACCTATGAGTGAAAGGAACAGGAACAGGAATGCACAGAGAGTACATGTTGGCAAACTGTGATTAAAGTATTAAAGTACAAGAGATGATCTGGCTGCAAGAATTAGAAGGAATAATGCTCGATGCTACAGTTAATGGACAGTTTGTGTTGATAGCTAGTGGTGGTGTTTTGAGTCAAGAGGCCTGCCATAATGATCTGAGTTGTGTGGTGAACTACATATACCTGTCTGGACACGCCCCCTGCTGACTGCTCCTGTGGCCCCTCCCACAGACCCCGGTATAAAGGCGATTGAGGCCTGAGCCCTGCCCTCAGTCTCCAGGATGTAGTATGGTGGTCAACTACTGCTTGTTCTTTCTTCCAGTCAATAAAAGCCGATATCTCGCCTTCACGTCTCAGAGAGAGTTATTGATGGTGCATCAAGTTGGATACCTTCTCATCTGACAACTCAGCTTTATGTGAACCATGGCTTCTTTATCCAAAGCAAAAACCCTCATTGAAAATGGTGGTACGTGTTGTGAATTTAATATTTCAATAATATTTGTGTAATTTTATTTATATTGTTTGATTAAGCGGTCTCCTTCATTTAAATAGTTAATTACAGGTTATATGTAAAAACATGATAATTGCAGCCATCATCACACTACCACGTGATATGTGCATGCTGTGCTTAAAGTAAACTTGAACTAGACCCTATTTCTCAGACTCCAGTCTTCACTTGAGTTAGTCTGATGTCTTGAAGTTACAAAACATAACATTGATGACGAGGTACTTTTAAAACAAACCCGAGATGGCTACCGACTTGTTAAAATGGCAGTGAGAGGTTTAAAATAAAATAAAACACAGCAAGAGCAAAGTTGAAATAGAGCAGCACGTGTTCTTCAGAAGGGAGGACATGATCGAGATTAAAAGAGAAGGCCATAAATGGAAGAATTCAGGGTTCATAAAGAGTGAGTACTGGGTGATAATGATGAATTAAAAAAAATCAGAAATGGCTGGCTACAGCAGAAAGATTCACGAGTTTTCTTACACAATGGATAATTGGCTCATGCATACTGAGCTATAGGAACGGTACTTTGAAGCAAAGGAAAGAGCCAATGAGAAGTAAGTGCCAATTTTTCTGAGTTCCTCGGGTTTAAAGGCATACAGTTGCCTTCAAAGTTTGACTGCTCCAACCTAACCATTAAAAATGAGCTTTGCTGTTCTTGTAAAAGTGATGCAGGAACAGTTAGAACCAAAGCCATTGTTGATGCAGAACCAGAACAATTTAGGTTTCATAAGTGGAATCAAAAAGAAGGGGAGTCCATTTCAGTGTATGAGGCTGAATTGAGGAGACTGAGCTTTGTCAGTTCAGTAATAACCTTTATGATGCACTCAGAGATCAACTGGTCTGTGGAATCTTAACAGAAAGCATTTAAAAATGTCTCCTAATAGAGCAGTGAAAATCTATATTTCAATGGAAACCACAGAGATGCAATTGAGTTGCAGTCAGGAATGAAAGCGAGTGTGATTAAAGTTGCAGCATCTGAACAGAAATCAGACTGGCCAAAAAAATTGTTACAAATGTGACAGGACCTCACATATTGTACACCAAGCAGATGCAGATTTAAAGGCGAAGCTTGCAGAAAATGCAGCAAAGTAGGACAAATACAAAGAGCATGTCAGGCAGACAAAACAAATCAACTGCAAGAAAAAAAGCTAAAATGTCAAGTTAAAGTTTCAAAAATAACACTAATATGCATGCTATTGATGAAAAATCTAATAATGCTGAGAATGACTCCAGACAGTGTAGCCTTGAGATTAACAGTGTGAAAATTAACGAGCAATATGATTTATGCCAGAAATGAGCAGCAAATTAGGTTAAATGGAATTAGACACTGGTTCATCTGCTTCAGTCATTCCACAAAATGAGCTTGGATGGCATTTCAAAACTGAAAGCCTGCAGGTACTGGAGAACTAAGAACTTGTACTAGAGAAAAGATAACTTCCGTGGGAATGACATTTGTCACAGTGAAAGACAATGACCAAGCCAAATTGAGCTTGTATCTGGTAAAAAAAAATAAAAGGACCAGCATTGTGGGGGTGTGATTAGTTAAACCAACTACAACTTGATAGGAGATCCATCCACTACGTGCATGCCACATCCTCTGCTATGAAGCCACCATGCTGAACACCATGAACCACTGCCCAGCAGAGGACAAACAGATGTTCATGCCAACCTCTGTGCCTCTGGTTGGAAAGCATGTTGGACCAAGGGAGGACCATGCTGCTCAGGGGAATCGTGAAAGTGATGAAAACAGTGGCCTGACTACAACAGTTTTAGAGGCAACATGTCTGAGAAAGCTTCTAATAGATTAATCAGGCAGATACTTGGGAAATGTGGCTTGGTTTTAAGAGAGTTCACTGAGCTTCAGGAAAGTTGCAAGCATTCGGCTTTTGTGAGCATAAAGAACCAGAAATTACTCTGTGTGAATTAAGGTTATCACAGGAGCTTCAAATGGGAGACAAAAGCTACTTGCAAAATAGATGCCAAGACCAAAGCCCAGCTGGCCATAAAGAAAGGAGTCATTGGAGATACGGAAACATAGGAATCGTCTGATGATGTGAAGGAGAAAGAAAATGGTGTGAAAGAGCGAATGAGTTTGAGAAAGCAAAAGAAAGGCATTGAAGTAGATCCAGAGAGAGAAAAGGAGAAGAAAGGTGACCAGAGCTGTCAGAACCACTCCCTACAGTCTCAGAGCCAACTCCTACAATTGAAATTGTTTTCACTGCTGCAAGTCTCACCTGCCAAGGAGAGGGATCCTCCCCTGGTCGGAAAAGGCAGTATCCCTCAAGAGTAAGAAAGCCTCCTCAGCGATTAAATCTTTAGGCCTTAATAGGACAATTTACAGTATAAGCTTAGAATACTGAGGATTTTGGTATTATATAATGTATGATGTATATGGCTGAAATGCGTTCTTTATAGAGTTGGAGTTTATAGCTAAACAGGGATGTATTCTGTATTTAATATTTGAATAATATTTGAGTAATTTTATATATTTTGTTTGATTAAGTTTTCTGATTCATTTAAGTAATTAATTAAGGGTTATATGTAAAAAAAAGTTGTAAACAAGTAAACAAGTTGTAAATAAGTTGTAAAGTATGCAGTTTTTTCTGCAACTTTAATTAATATTAGTTCAATATCAATGTCACCAGAGGATGGTGACTCTCTGGAAGCCGCTCTTGCAGATCAGTTCATTATTTCTATAATTGTTTTACTGTTTTAAACCTAAATTCTATGACTCTAAGATGACCTTTCATCCTAATATCTTCTTCATTGTTTGTAACTTTATTCTGCATTCTGTTATTTCTTTCCCTTCAAAGCACCGTGTAATGAAATGATCTATACGGATGGCAAAGAGTTTTCACTGCACTTCCAATACATGTGACAATAATAAAAGATTTTACCAATTTTCCACACTGCGCTCTGACAATAAAGTTTCATGGTCAGCCTTTGGAAAGCGTGGTTAATTTCCCATATCTTGAGAGGCACCTCTCAACAAAAGCAGACATTGATGTCAAAAGTCATCTTGGCTGCAAAGCAACATAAAGTTCTTTGGTCCATTGGGCAAAGGAATATTCGAAGATTAAGACCTCAGACCTGGCACAAAACTCACAGTCCATTGGACGGGCATGATCCTTAACTTCCTATACCAGAACTGGCTACAGTTGTCATCTCAAGGCACTGGAAAACATCACTGATGGTATCGTGAAAAACTTTCCAAATTCCATACGAGGACAAGTGGAACTGACATCAGGCTAAATTGATCTAGGTAGGAAAACATACACATTACTTCTACAAGCTTTCACGTGGTAGGTGCTCTTTATTTCTGGATGACTTTTTGTCTTAAAAATCCAATTCATTTCTGTTCCAATGAATTTACATATGGGATTCCCAAACATGACTAACATCAAACCAAAATCCCCAGCACTGAGGTCCCAGATATACTAAACAAGCTGTGTAGGTCACCCACAATGTGTAGCAGAAAGACAACCAACATCCAAAGTTGAGAACATCAAGTCTATGTATCAGGACCCAGAGACTCTTTGTAAGTGTTAACTCACCTTGCAAACTTTCTACCTATGTAATCCATCAGTCAAAAGCAACCCCACTGTACCCTATCTATGGAAGAATAAGCAATTCCCATACTGGCTCTATTAGCTACCTCAGAACACACAAAACTGAAATAGAAGATCATACATGGTCCTGAGGGACTGTCTCTGAAGGGGATGATGTGGCAAGTTAGGCAAATTCTCCTGGAAAGGCGCCATCCTCGCGCTGTTTTCAGTGGAACGGGATATCCAAGCAGCAAAATATGGTGGTCTCATTTCATGACACTGGTCCCAGTCTCTGTGGTGGAACCTAGATATCCTTCACGAACTTGCCGGCTGTGGTTCTGGTGTTCAAGAAACTTGACTTAATTAAATGTGGCCAACCGAACACTGCTGACCACATATCCTGAAAGAAAGCAGGAAACTATTGTGTAAGGGGAACAATAGCAACAAATTTGAACTTCCTTTAAATTTCTAATACTTATGTAATTATCCAATATCACATAAACTTGGAGAGTAATATTAAACATATTCTTCTTATATAAATCTCACCCACATTTTTAATTAAATCCAAATTTAGGTTGGTAAATATGGAATCAGCTACTAAACGCTCCAAATCTATTCCATAATGTGCTGAATTATGTTTCTTCATGCAAGTGATTTAGCAAAAATGTCACTGGTTTCCCTGTGCAATTCATGTCAGTGTACAAAATTTGAGGGTGTTGAAACCTAGAAAGTGCCTGTAGTGATTGGTCAGATTTCTCTGACCAGTCAGAATAGCAGACAAAGAAACACCATATGCATTCATCTGCTATAATCATAACTGCATTATCTTTAGATTCATACACTATGTCATAATCACAAGTATATATTTTCAAATTGGCAAGTACCAAAGACTTTTGCTCTCTTCAAATCATTATATGCTGTTATCAACTTTGGCTTGTCATGATTAAAGCTCTTGGCCTGAAACATTGACTGTTTATTTCCCTCCATAGATGCTGCCTTACCTGCCGAATTTCTAATTTCAGTTAAGTATCTCCATAGATGCTGCCTTTCCTGCTCTGTGTGTTGGTCAGGTTTACCTCTAAGGCAGAAGTAGGCTGTGGGTAAGCGTCACACCTAAGACGAGAGTCTACCCTCCTGCCTCAGTATAGCACTGAGCAAAAAACTCACTGGAATGAATGATTAACTGCCGGATGTCCTACAATACAGCACTGATTATATACTTTATTGGTTGTAAAAGATTATGAGGTTGGCAAAGGCAAATTATATTAGGATAGTTCATTCTCTCCTTGGATGTGAATCAGACGGTCTAATATAGCAATATGATATTGAAAAATGAAGTCTGCCTCCCTCTAAATGTCTGTACATATTTCAATGTGTGAACAAGTGACACAACCTGGTGAAAGGAACCAGGAATATTCAGAATTTTTTGTGTGCTATAATGAGTTAATCTTTCTTGTATTTATGTTAAAATGTGACTCACTCATGACTTTCAATATTTGCATTAATACCAGTGAGATCAATTGGTCTGTAATATTACTTAGTTTTCCATTCTCCTTATTTAGGATATGCTCTTCTTTTTCACTTGCATGAATGCAGTATAGACCATCCAATCAAGTCACTATTTTAATATATTGGAAGCCAATTCAGATTTAATATATTTGCCACTTGCAAGAAGTTATGAACTGGGCAGCTTTATTATGTTGGAAAGAGGAAAGCATGTTTTTCATTTTTATTTTGACCCCAAGTTGATTTTCCTTCATTGCATGATTGTATAATCAGTGCACCTCAAAAGCTGAACAGAGAATAGAAAAGGGAATTATAAGCATGCAACTGTTCCCTGGCGTTAGTGCTTTTCTGTGAACTGAGACTGTGACAAATGTCAGGGAAGTTTGAATCCCATTGCAGGGGATGTTAACGTTGAAGAGAATAAGCAATAATATGAACTAAAAGTCCTTATGAGATAGCAGCCTTGGGTTCATAAAAAATCTAGTCTGCATCCGTCAAGTTTTACCCAGGGGACTTTTGAAATTCAGTCTCTTCTCCTCAAGGCTGATTTTCAGTCTCACAAAATTCATGGAATGCCCATAATCTTTCACTGATGCACTCTGTTCCTCAACACTGCTTATTATTCAGTCTGGGTTAATCTGTCTTCTCTGGCTAGTTAACCACTATACGGTCTCCTGCTTCCTGAGGGGAATAATAAGGGGATGACTAACCAACTGACTACCAACCAATATCTTTATTTAAGATGGTTAACAGCAAGGACTGATGACTGATGAATCAAAGATTATACTGCATGGTGGCCTCTGTTCTTAAAGAAACCACCAGCCTTAAAACAATGAAATAAACACATACAAGGATCAACTGCCATATTTACATGCATATCATCAATTAAATATCTACAGAAATAAAATCAAATTACTAATTTTTCACTGATTATATATAGAGATTTATGAACTGAGACATAAATTCAATGTTCAAAGTTCAAAGTCAATTTATTATCAAAATACATATTTGTCACCGTGTACTATCTTGAGATTGATTTTCTTGCAGGCACTCACTGGAAAACAAAGAAATGCAATGAATGAAAGAGACTACACATGAAAACTGACAACCAACCAATGAGCAATGGCAAACTGTGCAAAAATAAATAATAAATAATACTAAGAACACGAGTTGTAGAGTCCTTGTGGAATCAGTTCAGGGCTAAGGTAAGTGAAGTTATCCATGGTTCAGGAGCCTGATGGTTGTTATGTAATAACTGCTTCTGAACCTGTTCCTGTGGGACCTAAGGCTCCTCTACTCTCTTCTCAATGGCAGCAGTGGGAAGAGAGCATGCCCTGGATAAATTCTTTATCCTCTAGAGTATAAAACACTTAAAACTACTGGTCCAGCGGATCATTTTTCCAGACAAGTTTCATCACATCCTGCATTATATCTGCTACCTTAAAATCATTGTCTCTGTAACTCTGAATAAATGTATGTGTACTAACTAGATATTTTACAAACATCGATCATTAGCATTAAACTTTCTAAAGAAAAAGATTAGCTTTATTTGTCACTGCACACCGAAACATACAGTGAAATGTGGTGTTTTAGTGTCAAGTCAAGTCAGTGAATATTGTGCTGGGCATCCTGCAGGTGTCACCACTCGTCTAGCAGCAATATAGCATGCCTAAAACCCAATAGCTCTAACCCTGCATCTTTGGAATGTGGGAGGAAATTGGAGCTCCCGGAGAAAACCCACACCTTACAGAGAATGATGGGATTCAAACCCTGATCTTACAAGCATTTGTAAAGTATTGTGCTAACCATGCAATTGAAATGACATCACCACAGCACCCAGTGTCTACTATCCTTTCAGTAGATTCTTCTCATGTCTAAGCCATTATTTGGAAACTCCAGTAAAGTGGGTCTTTCAAGTTGTCCAAACAATTTATGGATTTCTCCTCTGAACTGCATTTTTTCACATATTATGAATGTTTCCTTTGCTCTGGGATTGGTAGATCACCTTCTGTATGATAATCTGGGCTTGGTTTGTTTAAGGTGTACTGTCCTTCAGTCTGGGACATCTTACTCTGGTCTAATTCTTTAGCCCTTTTTAAAATTTTCTGTGGATTTCTTACCCAGCCTTAAGGCAGTTTATGATGGTGCTTTGTTAATGGGCATCTCCTACCTTGATAATCCACATCCCGTTCACTTGGTAACCAGGATGATCATTACTGAATGTTCACAATATTGTTTTGTGTCATGGAAGGTAATCTTTATTGATGTTACCAACTCATTTCTGGGGATATCATATTCCTTTTCATTGCCTTTTGGCTTCATGTCGCTTAATCGTTTTCTCAGTCTCTCCCCAGCATGTGACCATTTCACACTTTGATTCAATTCCCAGCTTGCCTCCTTCGAGGAAAGACTCATGTTTGAATGTTGGGCTGCCTCCTTAGACCAGGCTTCAGATTCCTCTTCAGGTGGAATGTTATCATGTTCCACCTGGAATGGTAGTTATGCAACGCTACCAGTAACCAATACCTTGATCATCACACCTTCTCTCATGGACTGAGATGTCTATCTTTGCAGCAGTCACACTTTTCCACATCGTCTCCGGCGTGCAGTACTGTGCAAAAATCTTAAGCACATATATAAAACTGGGGTGCCTTAGACTTTTGCACAGTAGTGTATTTGTCAATGTTAAGTGGAAATTGGGCAGGATCAAAGGATGTTGGGAATGGTGAGGATGGAAGGGGAGGGGTGTGGGACAGGTGGCAGATGAGAGCCAGGGGTGGGGGGTTGGTGGCATGAGTGCACACACACCCAGCCCTGAGACACCAGGCAAGGTGATTTGATACCAAACAATTGGTTTATTGATCAGTACAGAATATCTGTCTGGTACTTCACACTGCCTTCCTTCTCCTTTTCCCTTTTCTCTAGCAGGATTCCCCTCTCCATGTCCCCTTCCTACTTCCAGTCCACTATAGAGCTCCATTTCAGAATCAGTTTTATCATCGCTCACATGTCAATAATTTTTTTTGTGGTAGCAGTACAGTATAATACATAAAATTATGACAGTACTGTGCAAAAGTCTTAGATACCCTGGCTATATTAATATTTGCATAGTACTGAAGGTGAGATGATCTTGTACCCTCTTTTCCCAACTCTACATCACTGGATTTTGGAACTCTGGTTTGGGAGTGCCTCAGGACTTCCTGATGCACCTCATTTTCATCTCTCCAGTGAACAGTGAAGTGACCAGAAACAAATGTGTTTCCTGGATCTCTTCACCACCCTGTGCTGAGATCTCCTGTGAGTGACTCCTAGTACCTGGTGCACCTTCCTGACAGATAACTATAACACACAAAAGCAGTCAAGTTCTCCACTGCAAACCAATGGTTCATATCCAACCCTGCCCGCACACTTGACTTAGCGGACCCATCCTGAATGTATCTTTAATACCATTTTGCCCTAGCTCAGTAGAAGGTATTTAAAATAATTCCAATCCTTGTCCTGGCATACAGTAGACAGATCTATTGACTAATCGATCAATTACTTAACCAATAATTAAACCCAATTTTGCTGACTTCAATTCTGAAATAGACATCACTCAGAGTTCCATATCTTTGCTACCTGATTCTAACATGCGAATGATCTCCCAGCAGGACTATCCACACTCTTACCACTTACAGCCGGGACAAAAAAGTTGTATTACATTTATTGTCAATTATTTTCTTCAGGGACCTTCACTTCCAGACAATCTGTCCAACTGTGATACTTATAGAACTGGGCAATCTGGAATGGCAATTCTGAGACCTGGTGCCTCCAAGAAGATCCATCCCATAGCCAGCTGCCTCCTTTACCCAATCAATTTGCAACTTCTCTTGTCATTTGCATTCATGTTACCTATTAATTTCTCACAAACCACTCTTGAAATATTCATGTGCACTCACGGCATGGTAGTACAGGGGTTAGTGTAATCACAATGCCACCGATTAGCTACTGGGGTTCAATTTCCACCACTGTCTGTAAGAAGTATGCATGTTCACCCTCTGACTGCATGGGTTTCCTCAGAGTGCTCCAGTTTCCTCTCACATTCCGTAGATACACGGTTAGGGTTAGTAAGTTGTGGCCATACTATGTTGACGCCAGGCTGTTCAGCACAATCCTTGGACTGTGTTGGTTGTTGACACAAAATGTGGCAAATTAAGCTATAATCTTCAGATCTTTCATGTGACCTGGCTGCAGAGGACCACATCACCACTGCCATATGTGGGCTTGTTCCCTACCTGCACCGTGGAATCTGTATCCAAAGCAAAGCTGCTTCACATGTTAAACCCCATCTACAACTGATGGTTATTCTGTTCAGCTCCTCAGGCATAAAATCTTCCATGTCAAATCGGTTTTCAGAATGTGATAATCCGACAATGTTCTTTGTAAGATGTTTTAGAAATGTCGCCTTCTTTATCAGAGTCTTCAGCTTGTCCACAAAAACTGTTTGCTCTTGTCCCTGGTTCCACGTGTCAAACTTGCAGCACTCTGAAGTTATAATTTTCAAGCATCCCCCCAAGATTTCTATGTCTGCAGGGAAGACTTTATAGATTTATGATGATCATATAACTCATGATTATATGTTTCTAGCACTACCATCAGCAAAATATTAACTTCTTTGTGTTTATGATTGTGTTGTCTGTTCTGCATTAACCCCAAGATTTTGACAATGTCATTAAGTCTTGGGAACATTTCCACTTGCTTCATATATAAGACAAGTGCTGGGACTGATGGAACTCATCACTTTAACTAAAACGTTCACTCACTGATCTGCCCAGTGACCCCCATTCACAGTTAGTAGCTCCCATGCTGCCTCGGTAAACAGTAATGTTCATTCATTGCCTGTGTAGACTCTGGAGGTTCATTTGCACTGCCACTTGCTAAGTACCAGATGACTGGAGGGTAGCAAATAGTATTCTTTTGTTCAAGAAAGGTAATAGGGATAAACCTGGGAGTTAGACTTACTTCAATGGTGGGCAAACTATTGTCGAAGACCTACAAGTATTTGGAGAGGCAAAGTCTGATTCAGGAGATCCAGTAGAGCTTTGTTAGGGGCAGGGCATGCCTCACGAGCCTGATTAAATTATTTGAGGATGTGACAATACACGTTGAAGAATGTAGAGCAGTGGATGTGGTGTATATGGAATTTAGTAAGGTGTTGATAAGGTTCCCCATGGTAGGCTCATTTAGAAAATTGGAAGGCATGGAGTCCAGGGACACTTGGCTGTGTGGATACAGAATTTGCTTGCCTATAGAGGGCAGGGGGTGGTGGTACAACTATTTTCTATTGTGAGATGTTTTCTTAATGTGTTGCAGTCATGAGATGTAGTTTTTCATTCTGCATCTGATTCTGTTGTTTCCTACTCTGTTTATGGATGTTGTTGAGTGTTTTTCTTCCCTGAAGAACATTTCTTCCATCAGAAGTGCATTACTTTTAAAATATATTTTCCTTTCTTTTATTAGTTCAGATTTAGACTGTGCTGCTCTTCATATAGTTTGCTTGGCACATTCTCCATTCTCAATTCCATGATGACTGAAGCATCTTAACCTTGACTTGGATTAGCTTTAAATCATGGATGAAACAGGTGGCGCCTGGTGGCAAGTTCTCATTATTATACAAGAAAGGAAAGGATAGAATAGATGAAGCTTGAAGGAAACTCTGCACACACAGGATAGGAAAATGGGAATACATTTACTCAATGAGCTGTGCAGAATTAACTAACAATGAAGAAAATAAAAGGTTTAGGATTATTGGCAGACAGAGCCAATCCTACAAATGTGCTGGAGAACGCACAAAGGACACCAGAATGTTGATTTCCATAACTAAACCAGGATGATGTTAAAATGAAAAGGTCCAGTCCAGCATTCTGGCCAGATGGAATTTTGACTTCTGTGTCCAGTTCTGATCATCTCTAGACAAGGCAGACAGCCAAATGCCTGCAGGTACTGGTGGAAAGTGTTGGGAGGTTCCAAGCTTGAGATAAAAGGAAAGCCGAATACAAAACAAAAATGTTTGGCCTGAAAAGAAGAAGAATGAGCTGAAATGTAACCATATAAGGACAAGTAAGGGAAAAGGGTCTGTTCCTTTAAAATAAGTTGAAAATTTGGAGCATAAGTAGAATCAAAAGTGACGTTTAAGACTAATATCATAATGAGTAATTAATTAAGTGGATTTCCAGATAGAAGAGGGGGAAAAAAGAATATTTGAATAAGTAAATGCTGAACTGGAGTCAGTATGCAATTCTCAGTGGTTTCCAACCTGGGGTCCACTGCCCGCTTGCTTAATGGAATTTGTCCCTGGCATTAAAAAGTTGGGAAGCCCTCTAGATGAATTATGACTTGTGGTACCTTGTGAAGTCAAGAGTTGATTGGCAAATGAAAAATTAAACAGATGCCACAATGGCCAGTACTGAAGCCGAGAAGAGTTAAGCCCAAAATCTAACATCGCATCAGTCCTTGCACAGAGTATTGCTGTTCTTTACCTTGGTTTAATGGATTAGAAGGAGAACCTGCAATTGCTTCAAACTGCAGAACACACTTCCAGTTGACTGGATATAAAAGGCATTTATAATCTCAACCCTCCATCTAATTCAGTTTTTCTTTAAAAACTGCCCAATGTGCGACAATCTTAATGTACTTTGTAATAAATCTGATAGCTTTAATCAAGTGAAAGGGAGAGATTCTAGAAAATAAATAGCAGAGCTGAGTCATTTGGTTACTGCAATAAGAAAATTCATTTGAATAAACTGTTCATGTGTACATTGGATGATACAAACTTCAGTCTCAACAATTACTAGTTCATCATTAAAATCTATTAAAGGAACATCAGTTTTAACTTCTCACTATTTTGAGACAGAGGAAAGAAGATGTGAGCTGATAGAATATTAATATACGTGGAATAATGTTACATGATGGATGAGCGTAATAAATTGATTTGGGTCCTGATATTACTCCCCAGCATCTAACGTTTTAAATAAATATTTGCATATCAAGTGTTCATTTGGGTTGTTTTGTTGCAGCAGGGATATTAACTGTCTGTCATACAGTACATCTACCATATGGGAAGATGGAAGTGTGTATAATTGTCCCTGAACATTTAGATAGATAGATAGATAGATACTTTATTCATCTCCAAGGGGAAATTCAAAATTTTTCCAGTGTCCCATACACTTATTATAGCAAAACTAATTACATACAGTATTTAACTCAGTATAAATATGATATGCATCTAAAATCACCCTCCCAAAAAGCATTAATAAATAGCTTTTAAAAAGTTCTTACATAGTTTAATAAGTTCTTAAATAGTTTACTAAAGTTGAAAGTTAAATGCTCTCACTAGGCACAACAGCTCAGAAAGAAAACAACTGCTTCCCTGAGAACTGACAGTGAGCAGTTCTGCTTATAAAAAAAAGTAACAGGAAAAAATTGATTTTTTTATTAATTTCTACAATATTTTAGCATTATAATGTGATGTCAATCTGGGATGAAGCCATTTAATTTTCATATATTTATATATTTTTGCACATTTCTCCTAGCATGTTTATAGTAAATTGCATGATATGCTCAAAGTTCAAAGTAAATTTATTATCAAAGTATGTACTGTATATGATGTCACCTTATACTTTTCTTGCAGGCATTTAAAGGAAGATAAAGAAATAAAGTAGAATTTACAAAATTATAAGTAACAAATTCTGACAAATACCCAATGTGCAAAAGAAGTTAAATCATGCAAATTATTTTAAAAAAGTAAATAAATAATACCAGGTTGTGGAGTCCTTGAAAGTGAGTCGGCAGCTTGCGGAGTCAGTCCAGCATTGAGGCGAGTGAAGTTATTCATGCTGGTTAGGAGCCTGATGGTTGATGATATGAGATTCAGTTTCTTTTCAGCAATAATTTTTCATTGTTGGTTTGCTCATAACATCAACAAAGGAAACTGAACTGTTTCTATTACAGGCAGATCACCCATATAGCAGCCAGGTGTCAGTAAAAATTAGCACCAGCACATTAAGGTTGACAGTGCTGTTAAGAAGGTGTATGGTGTGTTGGCCTTCAGCAACTGTGGGATTGAGTTCAAGAGCCATAAGGTAATATGACAGCTGTGTAAGACTTTAGTTAGACTACACCTGGAGTACCATGTTCAGTTCTGGTCACCTCACTACAGGAAGGATGTGAATACTATAGCGGGAGTGCAGAGGAGATTTACAGGCATGTTGCCTGGATTGGGGAGCATGCCTTATGAGAATACGTTGAGTGAACTCGGCCTTTTCTCCTTGGAGCGACGGAGAATGAGAGGTTACCTGACAGAAGTGTACAAGATGATGAAGGGCATAGATTGTGTGGATAGCCAGAGGCTTTTTCCCAGGGCTGAAATAGCTAACATGAGGTGGCATAGTTTTAAGATGCTTGGAAGTAGGTATGGGTGGGGGGGGGGGCGGAGGTGGTCAGAGGTAAGTTTATCACACAGGGAGTGGTGGGTGCATGGAATGCACTGTCAGCAAAGGTGGTACTGACTGATACAATTAGGTCTTTTAAGACACCCTTGGATAGGTACATGGAGCTTAGAAAAATAGAGGGCTATGTAGTAGGAAAATTCTAGGCAGTTTCTAGATTAGGTTACTTGGCGGGCTCAACATTGTGGGCCAAAGAGCCTGGAACATGCCGTAGATTTCTATGGTCTATGTTCTAATTAATATAAATTTGAGGACAAGAGATAATTGCTTGAAAAAAAGAGAAAAAGGTATTTGAAATCGAGGAGGGTGGATGGGATGAAAACCCCACCGAACGGTAGAGCAGCACACAAGACACTGGAGAAACTCAGACAGCTCAGGCAACATCTATGGAGGGATACGGACAGTCAACATTCCCCATTGAGATCCTTCATCTGGACTAAAAAATAGTGTAAAAAGCTCTACTTCTTCCCTACATTGTTTTTATACTGGCTACCTCCCCTCTATCTTTCTGTCCAGATGGATGGTCTGGAACACTGCACAGATACTAAACGACTAGCTGAATTCCTCCGACACCCTGTTTGTTGCTCCATATTCCAGCATCTGCAATCTTTTGTGTCTCTGGGACCAAAAGCCTGAATAGACTCTTCTTATTAAACAGAATGCCATCTATTGTTACTTTTGCACAGATCCTTGAGATTTTTCTTTCTTAAAGTACATTATTTAAATTTATTGTACTGTGAGAAAAGCAATTAGTTACTTACAGATTGGCAGAACTCCCATGGCATTGTGCAAGTGGAATTAAAGCATATAACTGTAGTGTCAGCTATTGTACATGTTGTCCTAAAACGAGAAAATCTGCAGATGCTGGAAATCCAAATAACACACTCAGAATGCTGGAGGAAATCAGCAGGCCGGACAGCGTCTATGGAAAAGAGTAAACATTCAGAGTTACCGCCCAAGATCTCAGTGGTGGAGATGATGACATATCACAATGGCAGTGACTGTGAAGGGTCCCCAGTCATCTTGCATTCCATGCCACTGGACCCTGACGCCGTTATACCAAGGGCTATGCGGGGGCTGCCTGTGCATCAGCCTCCCCACCTTAAACAAAGCCAGGCACAAGTATTCTCCATTAACGACGAAAGAGCATTTGGATATGGCCCAAGTGCAGAGAGACAGAGAGACAGTGAAGCAGGTCGACAGTACACCGACTTTAATAGGAACTGTTGCAGAAGTTAAAGGAAGAAGAAAAATAATAAACACTGAGCCAACAGGGCAATTAACTAAAATTCTCAAATTGGAAATTAAATGCCAATACAGTGGCTGAAAGCAATATCCAAATACTAAATGAACAGTGCTTCTATCCAGCATCAGTCGAAATGGTCGTCCTGTTTCCCAGACAAGGATAGGAATGGAGAGTATCATTGCTGTGCCATGGGTCAAGTCTCGTCAAGAAGGGAGTTAAATACCATCATAATGAAGCAGTAATTAGCTGGATTGTGCATGCTCACAAGCACAATTGGCAAACCCGTTGCACAGCCCGCCGGGGTGGGGGGACAAGTTGACCCCACAGCAGAGTCCATGGTTGTGACGAATAGAATCCACCCTGACATCCCAAATTGTGTGGAACCTAGATCGGCATTTACGGCCACTTAGGGATCCATGAAGAGATTATCCCTCAGGAGATCATAATTTTCAGTACTTGTGATCATATGACTAGTATTAACTCCACCTTTACTGACTGAATAGATTTATTCCCGTTTTTGCTACGTTTTCTGCTTTTGCAGAGATTGATATTTTTGTCATTCAGCAAAATGTTCATAGCTCAGCCTATTTTCAGTGAAAAGGCAAAAGAATACTCTTTATTTTACTTTTGTCCACCCATGCTAATTTTCAAGATTGTGGCTGTAGGCCTCAGGTGTGGCCACTGAGAGACAGACCTGGGCAAGGCAGAACTTCCACTCATTCAAAACTGCACTTCCAGCTGCCCAACTAAGTTATTGAAATTATAAATGCCTCAGAAAACTTGGACCCCTCACATCAGCCAACACCCAGCCTCTTCTGCTCACTGAGGATCCCTTCCCAAACTCCCACCGTTTAACACTGAGGAGCATAAAACACCATTTGGCTGGACTCTGGCACCTTTTGTAAAGTTCCCTTCGCTATGTTTTCAGTCTGAATGGGTACCATCCACCCAAGGTGGTAAAAGCCCAACGTGCAACTAGAACTAAGTCCAACATTCCATATTATTGTATTTTCTGTGGCCATTTCCCTCACTCTCCATTTGCTATCTTTTTAATGCATCTCCACCCTTAAACCAAAAATGTTGGGAATACTCTGCAAATCAGGCTGTTAAGATAAAGACGCAACTGAAATTTCAGCTCAATGACTATTCTTGAGAACATTTGTTTCTAGTTTTCAATATCTATAGATTTTTAAACTTTCCATATCAATTATATTGCCTAAACATAAACCACAGGCACAACTCATTGATAATAAATTGGAGACCCGGATTGACTGGGATTTGAAGTTCTTTTGGTCAGGAAACATCAGTAGATAATGTTCTGGAATTTAGAAGTTTGGGGAGTGATCTCATTGTGATGTACTAAATTTAGAGTGGACACAAGAGACAGTAGATGCTGGAATCTGGAAAAGCAAGCAAACTCCAGGAGGAATGGGCAGGTCAGGCAGCATTGTGGAGAGAAATTGACATTTGCTGTTTTTGGTGGAGACCTAGATACAGATGAAGAGACTTGACCCAAAAATCTCAATGTCCATTTTCCACTGCAAATGCTGCCTGACCTGCTATGTTCTTCTAGTATCTTTCTTGTAAATCTAAGGGGGCTTGATTAACTGCAGATTAAGGATGTACATAGAATGGACTTTTTCAGGATTCAGGTGAACAATAATAATTTCATAATCCCCAAAGATACTTGTATATTCAGGGCAAAAATAAATACATTTTTGGAACTTGGAAAATCACTTTACAAATACATGAGCAAACAAGAAGTATATTTCAGCCATAATGCTATTGAATGTCATTTTTAATGGACTTTGCAGTCTACTCTCCTTGCTATATTTTTGATTTTGCCTGAATTTAAACGTAGGACCTTATTAATGTCTTTGGACTGCAGCCACAACCAACTAGGAGTTAGACTGATTAAAATTAAAAAGAAATGATTGCCTTAAATGTACCATTTGGGATTTTGGAACTATTAAGTAGTTTGGTGGTCACTGTTTATGAGGCATATAGACAACACGTGATAAGAAAGCCCATAACTCACAGCAAGTCATCATGGTGCCATCTTGGCAGCATTTCTGTAGCAGGCTTTCTTGTTTTTATGAGGCTGAGTTGCTAGCTCGACGCTTAACCCAGCACGGATGGAAAGCGTGCCAGGGGAGCTGGCTGGATTTGAACTTGGGAGCCTTCACTTCGAATTCCGGGGCTGATGCCACTACACCACCAGCTGGCCAGACAACACATGAAGAGGTAGGTAATTACGAGATTTAGATCATGTTCAAGCAGATGTGGTTTAAGTTAGAATCATATTTGGCTTTGACATCATGGGCCGGAGGGATTGTTCCTGTGCTGTGTTAGTTCTATGCATTATTTATCTTTCTCAGACACAGTGCAGACAGGACTATGAACATTCCTCTTGTGTGGTGCTCTCGGACCATCTGACTACCTTTAAAACAATAAATGCTTCAGGTTGATGTGCAGAGATTGAGGGCAGCGTCATTGTATGGAGGAGAAATTGAGCCAACTGGACATGTGGGGAGCTTTAAAAAATGGGGATCACAAAGCAATCTTGTTAAATGAACTATCCTTTGCTAACCCACTTTTGGGAAAGTAATCTTGTTAACTGAACTGAACTGGAAGAGGATGGTCCCAGGGAACAACACGGTCAAGGCTGACATCCTCCAGATGGTTAATGCAACTACTTTTATGTCTTCTTTTTCTATCAAATGTGGTTCTGCTACTGTTGGAGCCTGTGATCTACATTTTGTTGGTGAGTTTTCGGGTTGATGGAGTGGCCTGTCACTTTGCTGTCTCCAAGGTGTTCAGCAAGGTTTCGAGCAAAGCATAGGCCTCAAGGTGGGGTGTGAGCCCATGATCAACTCCATTTCTGGCTGATTAAAGGGCCGAGGAAGATTGAAGCCACTGAGAAGAGCACAGAGGGCGAGAGGGAGTTCAGTGCCTTCTACCGGCTGGCTCACTTTTGCCAGAGGAAGGTGTCTGCATGTTACAGTCTCGCACTCCTGCTAGCTCGCTGCTTCTGAAGGAAGGCCCTTACATTTGAATGGTCTCTCTCTCCCTCGAGGCTCTTGGAGGATGGTGCTAGAGTTCTCGGGAAGGCTTTATCAACACGGATTGTTGGACTGGACTCTAGTTCACGCTATGATGTGTTTTGGGCTTCTGGTCACTCCTTTTTTCGCTGCTTTTTTGCAACTTTGAATTGGGGTAGCCTGCAGATAGCAAGCACTGAGCTAAGCGGAATATGCATGGACTCTTTCTGATGTTGTGGTTTAATTCTGCGTTTTTTCCTTCTTGATTTTGTTGCCGGTTGTGTGACTTGTTTTTATTTTGTGCATAGGGGGAGGGGGGATTGCTGCTTCTCTTTGAATAGGCTCCATGGTTTTCTTTTTCTCGTGGGTGTCTGTGGTAAAGACGAATCTCAGGGTTGTATACTGATCACATACTTTGATGGTAAAATAATCTTTGAGTCTTTGCTAACCCACTTTTAGAAAGTAATGAAATAAATTTGTTACCCTTAAATTATAACTAAATAAATCAGGCTTGAATGCAACTGTATGCTGGCAGGCAGTGAGATCTTTACTTAAGACCACAGAGAGGAAAGTCTTGTCCTTCTTCACTAAATAACAATTGCCAAGAATTCTCATAATGAAATTTCCTACAAGCTTCAATATTCGTACTTCCTTTGCTTGGCATCTGTATTAATAATACCTTTATTGCTTTCTGTTATATCACTTTAACAGTAAATAAATGAAATAGAGATGCAGAACCATGCAGAATACATTAGAACTCTCCACTAAAACAAAACTATGACAAATTTCAAGGCATTTTTTACCTGTCACATTGGAAGTGCTGCATGAAATTAGATAAACAGAATACATTCAATTAATTTTAAGTAAGGTGAAACTAAACAATACAAAAAGTAACTTGTTTATCTTTTCTCGGCATTGATTGAAACGCAAGACAAATATTGATTGCTTCCTTAAGTGTGTTTTCCTACATAGTCTCCTTTTTAGGATTTGTAATCGACCAGAGAGGGAGATTTTTAGTAAGCAGATTCTGGCATTCTCTGTGTCCGGTCAGTCAGGATGTCAATTAGAAATCACCTCAGGAAATATGAGTACGGGCTGGGAAATTCCAGTCGGTCAGTTCCTGAGTCTTGTAAGCTGACAGGGGAGATTTTGCCTCAGGTAGTCCCAAGCCTCAGATCCCCAGTGAAGTCAAGTTCTCTAACCGACAACATTGCTGCAAGCATTTTAAGATTGAAATGATTCATTGCATGAAATTATGCAAATATCCTTTGTCAGATTCTTTTTGCTTTCATTAAGTTTGACTCCTTTTTTCTAACATCAATAAAAGTGCAAGTGAGTGGGCAAAAAGACTATCAAAGGGGGATTCATTTTAATTGGCATGGTTACATTTAATAACTGCTCATTGTTGATTATTTTGTTCCTATATCCCCGTGAGTGTTTCATTCTTAGACTGTACGCTCATTTTCTCTGCTGATGACCTTCACAGTCTTTCCCATTCAATCTACATCACTGTGCCTTTGTATCTATAGTACTCGAGTCAGTCACACACCACAATAAATAAAATACAGTATATACTTGAAAGCACAACATACTGTTACAGATAACATCAGAAAAAATGCATCTTGGTAGAGGACTTGACACAAATGTTTTAGGAGTGGACACATACTGGCAAAATTAAGTACAGTGCATTCTGATTCACTGGTTCGTTGGTTAATCAGAGCAGCCGCTTATTTGGGACAACTCTTAAAGAGCAAGAACCAATCGAGGAAATAGCTGGGCATCATACACAAAATGAATACTGAGAACATGATTGTGGAGTCCTTGCAAGTGAGTCTGCATCTTGTGAAATCAGTTATGAGTTGGGGGGAGAGAAGTTATTTATGCCAGTTCAGGAGCCTGATGGTAGGAGGGTAATAACTGCTCCTGAACCTGGTGATGAGGGACCTGAGGCTCCTGTAACTCCTGGTAGTAGCAAGAAGAGAGCATGGCTTGGATGGTGGAGGTCCTTGATGATCGATGCTCCTTTCTTGTGGCAGTGTTCCTTGTAAATGTGATCAATTGTGAAGCGGGCTTTGGCTGTAGTTGGCTGGGCTGTATCTACTACCTTCTGAAAACTTCTTCATTCTTGGGCATTAGTGTTTCGAGACCAGGCTGTGAAGCAACCAGTTAGAGGACCCTCCACTCTACATCTATAGACATTTGTCCAAGTTTTAGATGAGATACCAAATCCACTCAATCTTCAAAGAAAATACAGGTGTTGTCTTGCCTTCTTTGTGATGGCACTTATGTAGTAGTTCCAGGAGAGCTCCTCTGATGACACTAAGGAATTTAAGGTTATTAATCCTCTCTGCCTCTGCTTCCCTCCTGAGGGCTGGCTTCTTTATCCTGTAGTCGATAATCAACACTTTGGTTTTGCTGACATTGAGCGAGAAGTTGTTGTGGTACCATTCAACCAGATTTTCAACCTCCCTTTTACATGGCCACCTTTGATTTCACTGACAGTGGCCCTTGTATGATGAGATGGACTTTTGACCTTGAAAAAGAAAAAATTTGCAGATGCTGGAAATCCAAACAATACAGACAAAATGTTGGAAGAACTCAGCCGTTTTGGGTGGAAAACCTTCAGCAGGACTGGAGAAATAAAATGAGGAGTAAATTTAAAAGATTGTGGGAGGGGTAACCAAGAGAAGGAGGGGTGAAGTAAAGAGCTAGGAGGTTGATTGGTGGAGGAGATACAGGGCTAGAGAAGGGGGGACCTACTAGGAGAAGACAGAAGGTCATTGAAGAAAGAAAAGCAGGCGGAGGAACACCAAAGGGCAGGCAAAGAGATAAGGTGAGAGAGGGAAAAGGGGATTGGGAATGGTTGCAGAGTCATTACCAGGAAGCACCTACATTGCATCCGCCAGAAGTCGCGGGATCTCCCAGTGGCCAACCATTTTAATTCCACTTCCCATTCCGTTCCGATGAGTCTGTCCATGGCATCCTCAACCGTCATGATGAGGCCACTCCCAGGTTGGAGGAGCAACACTTTATATTCTGACTGGGTAGCCTCCAACTTGATGGAATGAACATCGACTTCTCAAACTTCTGGTAATGCCCCCCCCTTCACCATTACCCATCCCCTTTTCCCTCTCTCATCTTATCTCCATGCCCACCCATTGCGTCCCTCTTGTGCTCCTCCTCCTTCCCTTTCTTCCATGGCCTTCTGTCCTATCCTATCAGACTCCGCCTTCTCCAGCCCTGTATCTCTTTCACCAATCAACTTCCCAGCTCTTTACTTCATCCCTCCCCCTCCCAGTTTCACCTATCACCTTGTGTTTCTCCCTCCCCTCCCCCCACCTTTTAACTCTACTCCTCAGCTTTTTTCCCTCCAGTCCTGCTGAAGGGTCTCGGCCCAAAATGTCAACTGTACTATTTTCCATTGATGCCGCCTGGCCTGCTGAGTTCCTCCAGCATTTTGTGTGTGTTGCTTGATCTCTTGACCTCATCATTGCACTTCATTGTCTGCCCTACCTCTGTACTTGTTTCTCTATATTCTGCACTCTCTTATTGCTTTTCCCTTACACTAACCTGATGTATTGAAGTGGTGAAATGATCTGCATGGTTGACATGCAAAATGAAGCTATTAACAATAATAAGCCAATTGACAATGACGAAGATGTTTATCCATTTTCCTACATGGCTCTCTCCTCGATTCTCCTTTCAGTTTCCACATCGCAAAAGCATCCTGGTAGGTTAGATACCATAAATTAATCAGCTCTAGGGGTGACAGAAAGGTCAAAGGGGAGTTAATGGACATGTATGGGAGAAGAGAAGTTGCAAAGTATGAGGAAATAAGGAGAGTTTAGTGGAACCAAGTAACTGCTGTATGGGTGCTGACATGGACCTGATGGATCAAATGGTCTCCTTCTATATCAAACAGATAAAAAATAAAGATAGTAGTGACACTTCAGGTCAAACCAATATGTAATTTAAAGCTGGTGGTGGTCTTGTCATGTGCCCATTCACTGCCTTTATGATGATGAAAGTTTTGATTTGAGTAAAACTGTCAAAGCCCTGGTGAGATAATGCTGTGAGCTTTGTTGTAGATAAGAGGGGGAAAAAAATCAATTTTTAAACATCTTTCATGGCCTTAGGTTATTGCACAACATTTTAAAGCCAATTGATTAATCATGAAGTGCAATTTGCCGAGGAAATACAGCAGCCGATTTATGTAAGTAAGCTCCCTACAACAACAATATAGTAATAGATGAAAATTTTGTTTTCCTGATGCTGAGCAAAGAATTAATATTGGAAAAACTATGAAAATTTTCTTCAATATTATCTGATAGGATTGTTACATCCACCTGACAGACAAATTACCTCTTGTATTAACATCTCATCTGAAAGCCTGGACCTCAAAAATTTGGCAGATTCTGATGCCTGCATTGAAGAATGAGTGAAGAATGTTGCATGGTCTCTGAAGAGGACATTGAACCCAGACCTAGTACAGATTTAAATTCAGACTCATTTATTTACTGCGTGAACATTGAAACAAACAATGAAACATACCACCTTTTGTATTAACAAACAGCACAGCCTAAGAGTGTGCTATCCCACATTTAGGTGCTAACACAGCATGCCCACAATGTTCAGCAGAGCAGCACAACATCAACAAAACAGGACAACAACAACAACAACACAAGCCACTTTCTTCCCTCCCACTCACACACACTTAATCACATTCACAGACAAGCTTCCAACCCCAGAACAGGCTGCCTCCAAAGTCCTTGATCCTGGATTCACTGACTCATAGATATTTGGCCTGGACTTGCAGTAGCCGTCAATGACTTCAGTCTTCAACCATTGGACCTCAGGTTCTGAGCGCGCTGTCTACAGTCTTTGACTTCTAGTATCAAACATAGGGCTCACCAGTCCTTGTCTTTGAACTTTGGACCTCATACTTCAGACTTGCTCGGGCCTCTGAGCCAGGGACCCCTCTGCCATGGGGCCCACTAATCCAGCATCCACCTATGAAGATTATTGGCCTTCTACTTCAGAGTGCTCTAACCTGGACTCAGGCTTCTGCACTGAATCTTCATTTTACTGCCTTCTGATTTTTAACTCCCCTCATCACTGTCACTAAACCCTAACCTGTCCTATAACTCCCCACATCACCCCCATAACCATGCCCACAAGCCTAAAAAGATTCAGAACACAAGATATTCTGCAGATGCTGGAAATGCAAAGCAACACGCAATATTCTGGAGGAACTTAGCAAGTCAGGCAGCATCTAAGGAAATGAATAAACAGTCAATGCTTTGGGCCGAGAACCTTCTTCAGGACTGGAAAGGAAGGGGGAAGATGCCAGAATAAACTGGTGCGGGGAGGAGAAGGATGATAGCCAGAAGGTAATAGGTAAACCCAGGTGGGAAGGTAAAAGACAGGAGAGGAAGGAATCTGAAAGGGGAGTGGACCACATGAAAAAGGGAAGGAGAGGGCACATCGGGAGTTGACAGACAGGTGAGAAGAGGTAAGAGGCCAGAATGGGGAATAGAAGAAGTGACACGAGAAGACCATGGACTGAGCTGTCAGAGCGGGAATCAGAACTAAGATGTTTGGCCACAGAAGTTCTGCTGTTTGCAGATGGAACAAAGATGCTTAATGAAGTGGTCCCCCAATTTATGATGAGTCTCACCATTGTAGTGGAGGATGCATCAGGAGCACTGGGTACAATGGACAATACTAGTCACAGGTGAAGTGCTGCCTCACATGGAAGGACTGCTTGGGGTCTTCATGGAGGTGAGGAAGGAGGTTGCTGGGCAGGTGTAACACTTTGGCCACTTGCAGTGATAAGTGCCTGAAAGGAGATCAGTAGGGAGGGATGAATGGACAAGGGACTGATCTCTGGAGAAAGCAGAGAGATGGGGGAGGTAAAGATGTGCTTGGTTGCAGCATCTCTTTTGAGATGGTGGAAGATATGGAGGAGGATGTGTTGGATACAGAAGCTCAAAAGCTGTTGGTAAGGACAAGAGGCACTCTATCACTGCTAAGGCAGCAGGGAGTTAGGGTGAGCATGGATGTCTGGGTAATGGTGGAGATGCGCGTGAGGGCAGGATCAATGGTGGAGGAAGGGAAACCCCACTCTTTGAAGGAAAGCCTTATCCTGAGGACAGATGTGGTGGAAAGGAAGGAACTGAGAAAAGTGAATAGCATTTTTACAGCAGACATGATAGGAAGAGGTGTAGTCATAATAGCTGTGGGGTTGAGTAGGCTTATAAAAGATGTCTGTAGATAGTTTATCTCCAGAAAGAGAGATTGAGAAAGTGCTGGGAGGTGTCAGAAATGGACCAAATGGGTGGAAGTTGGAGGCAAAGTTGATGAAATTGATGAGCTCAGCATGGTTGCATGAAACAGTACCCATGCTGTTATCAATGTAGTGGAGGAAGAGTTGGGGAGCATTACCAGGGAAGGGTTGGACCATGGACTGTTGTAAGTAACCAAAGAAAAGGTAGGCATTCAGTAGTTGGGGCTCATGCAGGTGCCCATGGCTACTCCTTGAGTCAGCAGAAAGTGAGAGGAGCCGAAGGAGAAATTGTTGAGGGTGAGGACCAGTTTTGCAAGATGGAGGAGGGGAGTTGCTTAGTTCTTTTATTGCGAAAGAAATGGAAAGCTTTAAAGCCTTCTTGTTGGGGAGATAGAAGTGATTAAGGATGGGTTATCCATGGTGAAAATGAGGTGGTCAGGGGCAGAGAATAGAAAGTTAGTGAGGAGATTGAGAACATGAGTAGTGTCTTGGACACTTCCCGGGTGTTTTGGGATGGGACTGATCCATAAGGGGATAGAATGGGGTCGAGGTATGAAGACACAAGTTCAGTGGGGCAGAAGCAGGCAGAGGCAATGGGCCCAACCAGACAGTCAGGTGTGTGGATCTTGGTAGGAGGTTCAAGTAAGTAGTGTGGGGTAAGGGATCTATGAGTTTGGTGGCAGTGGATGGGAGTACTGCAGAGCTGATAAGGTCTACAATGCTGTCAGAGACAGTTTTATGATAGTCTACAATAGATAAAAAGAGGAGTTTGAGAGTTGCTGCCTGGTAGAGGCAAGGTAGAGTTCAGTCTGCCACACAACAACAGCACAAACTTTGTCTGCGGATTTGATAGTAAGAATGCGATTGGTGCATAGAGAGTAGAGGACAGTGCATTCAGAAGGATTAAGGTTCGAGGAGGTGTGAGGAGGGCTGAAGTTGAGCTGGTTGGTGTCTTGAGTCTGAGTCATGTACTGAACAAGAGGACCTCATCAGTTTTGATCTACGGTGGTGAAGGAAAGAACTTTGCTTCTCTTTTATGATAAGGTCCAGTCAAGAGTCGACACTACAGAACAAGGTGCCACTGGGGAATAAAAGACGAGCAAAAGAGTTCTACAGTGGGTGAGAGTGGAAAAAATGGCAACACACATATAGCATGTGTTCTACCTCAGCCGTGCATTGCATAAGATCTATAGATCTTATAGATCTTGCACTTATGATATCTACCAGAGCCTGACCTCAGTCCAAACATGGATAAAAGAACTGAACTCCAGAAGTGAAGTGAATTTAAGTACCCTTGACACTAAGGCAGCATTTGATGGAATAATGCCCTGGTTAATCTGGATTTGGTGGGAATCAGGGACAGCACTCCGCCGGGTAGAATCGAACCTTGCACAGTAGAAGGTGCTTGTAGTGGTTAGAGGTCAATCATCTCAGCCACAGGACAGCTCTGCAAGAGTTCCTTTAGGTTGTGTCCTTGGCCTATTTTCAGCTCTTTGTCAATAATTTTCCTCCGATGGTAAGGTCAGAGATAGTGCTGATGATTGTACAATTGCAAGTAGCATTCACAATTCAAGAGTCCACAACCAAATGCAGTGAGACTTGGACAATATCCAGGTCTAGGTTGATGGGTGGAAAGTAACACAAGTACCAGGCAAAGGTGATATCCAACAAGATAAAATCCATTTATCAACCTCTGACATTTAATAGCATTGCTACCGTTGAATCCTGACTGTCATATTCCTGAGGGGTTCCCTGAGCAAAAACTGAACTGGAGAAGACAATACACAATGCAGCTAAAGAAGCAGGTCAGAATCCTGGAGCAAAAACCTCACCTCTCATGTCCTCAAATCTTGTCCACTATCTACAAGGTTGAAGTCAAGAGAGTGATGGAGAGCTCTCGATTTGCCTTGGTGAGTGCAACTTCAGCAACACTCAGGAATTTCGAAGCGCACAAGGCACTGCAGCCAGTTTGACAGGCACCCCAACCATAATTATCCACTGACTCCACTATCAATGCACAGCAGCAACAGTTTGTGGCATCTACTGTCACATGGAGGTGACATGGTAGTGCCAGATTATAAGATTGGGGTTCAATTCCCACCACTGTCTGCAAGGAATATGTATGTTCTCCCCATGACCGTGTGGGTTTCTTCCGGGTGTTCCGGTTTCCTGCCACATTCCAAAGGTATTCAGTTAGAGTTCACGTGCTGTGGACATGCTATGTTGGTGCCAGCAATGTGGTGACACTTGCAGCTGCCCAGCAAAATACTTGTTGATTTTGATGTATGTGTGACACATCAAGCTAATATTTAAGACACACACAAAATGCTGGAAGAACTCAGCAGGTCAGTTAGCATCTATGGAAATGAATAAATAGTTGACATTTCGGGCCAAGACCCTACATCAGGACTCGTTTCAACCTAAAATGTCCATAGATGTTGCCCGACCTGCTGAATTTCTCCGGTATTTTGTGGGTGTTCCTCAGGATTTCCAACATCTGCAGACTCACTGTTGTTTATAATCTTTCATATCTCCCAGGTTCTAGGGAAACACTTGGAGTACGAGGAAAGGGAATATTCAATGCATTAATTGACTATACCCTTTTTAAACATTACACAATGGCTCAGTCAGTCCACATCAACCTTACTAACACTGAGTAATTGTTATAAAATAAACACAAAACTTGCCATCCCAACTCTGTGCCCTGCCACCCTCCTGACCAAGACCTTTCCTCGGAAATCGAAAATAAATCAGTGCAAGAACTCATTCAAACCAGGAACTGCAGTCAATCTGGTGAGAAGCAGCAACACATCTGACAGGATAAAAATAAGATAAGAGGATCTCTGTTGACTGAAATGCCTTAGACTTACAGTAAATCTCAGTCCCTCTATGGCACATTTCATTCCATCTCTCCCTGCAGCATTAAACCTCTCTTGCCGAAAAATCTATTCAGCTCAGCGATTTCTGTCTGCTGTTTGGAGACTGCGAACTCATTGAGTTGCTGACTGATTTCTCTGACAGTAACGCCCAGTACTGCCCAGTGTGTTATCCAAAGCACACGTTTTAACGTGCTCATGCAGAACAGGTGAGTAATCTGAGCGGTCATTAAAATGAGACTAAATAGTCCCTCCTCAGCACTCAAACCTACCTGCTGTTGCAGGATTATGTTCAGGTTATGCTTCTGTGGCAACTGTGGCACAAGCAGGAGAGAAAGCGCATATATATAGATGTAAATAAATGTTAAAAAATTATGTATATATACTGCATCCCTCAGACACGCCCAAAGTGCTTCACATGAGGTGGGATTCTTTAGGACCATGCTCAGCCTTCTTTGCACCAATAATAGTCACCGATATGCTGCAAGTCCCATAGATGGTAAGTTGCGCAAAAGTCTGTTTCAGTGATAACTGAGGGAACCATGATGGCCAGCAATTTGAGAAAAAAAATCTCCTTCCCTTGAACCGTCCTCAACCCCATGTTGTGACTGTTGCTAGGATACAAATTTATATTTAACATTAGCTTGTAAGAACTTGCTTCTTTCACAAACTATTCCAGGAAGTGAAGGCCTTCAATCTATTTGATTTTTGGGGGCATTACTTGTGCCCCATGCCCAAACATTCATGGTCTCAGTAGAAGCCAGTGTTACTTTTAAGTAGTAGAGATCCTTTGTTATCCCTCCACAATTCATAGATCCCGAGGCCAGTTGTAATGGTCTGACTGCTGCCCAAATGTAGACAGCTAATATCACTGGACAGGCACTGCATAGTAAGAGATTTATACTAAGTCATCGAGGACACTGTCAAAAGGCGATTCCTCAAACAGCTGGCATCTATCATTAAGGACCCCAATCTCCTAGAATATGCCCTCTTCTCATTAGTACCATCAGGGAGGAGGTACAGGAGCCTGAAGACACACGCTCAACGTTTCAGGAACAGCTTCTTCCCCTCTACATCAGATTTCTGAATGGACGATGAATCCATGAACAATACCTCACAATTTTTTCCTCTGTTTTTGAACTATTTACTTAATTTAATTGATTATACATTGTATATCCTTCTCATTGTAATCTACAGAACCATAGAACATTACAGCACAGAAACAGGCCTTTTGGCCCTTCTTGGCTGTGCTGAACCATTTCTCTGCCTAGTCCCACTGACCTGCACCTGAACTATATCCCTCCATACACCTCTCATCCACGTACCTGTCCAAGTTTTTCTTAAATGTTAAAAGTGAGCCAGCATTTACCACTTCATCTGGCAACTCATTCCACACTCCCACCGCTTTCCGTGTGAAGAAGCCCCCCCCCCCAATGTTCCCTTTAAACTTTTCCCCATTCACCCTTAACCCATGTCCTCTGGTTTTTTCCTCCCATAGCCTCAGTGGAAAAAGCCTGCTTGCATTCACTCTTTCTATACCCATCATAATTTTATATACTTCTATCAAGTCTTCCCTCATTCTTCTACGCTCCAGGGAATAAAGTCCTAACCTATTCAACCTTTCTCTGTAACTCAGTTTCTCAAGTCCCAGCAACATGCTTGTAAATCTTCTCTGCACTCTTTCAACCTTATTAATATCCTTACTGTAATTCGGTGACCAAAACTGCACACAATATAGTTTTTTTTTTAAATTATGTGTTGCAATGTATTTCTGCCTCAAAACAACAAATTTCATGACATCAGTCAATGACATTAAACCTGATTCTTTTCTGAACCTACATTTGCACACCACCATTCATGTCCTCAGATTATTTCAGAAAGCTTTATAACCTAATAACTATATTGGAATTTAATTGCTTCATACTGAAGAAACATAGCAGACAGTTTATGCAAACAAGTGGCCAATAGTCATGCACTGTTTGTGTTATGATGATTGAGGAATAAGCATTGCCCTGAGCACTGGCACAATGTATCATCCGAATAGCTTTCTGGGGAAGTTTACATCCATCCAAGAGGACAAACAAGGTCTCATTTCAATACATCATCCAGAGATGCCACCAACAGAAGCACGGCATGTCCCAAGGACTGCACAAAGGCATCAGATTCGAATTCTGCCAATTATCTATAAACGAAACTCAAATGGATATGGCCAGGAGGCATGAGCTCAGCTGTACTGGAAAAAATAAATAGTTAAATTGGTGGGTTTCTGCATGCAGAGAGAAAGAAAATACCTTTACCATGCCAAAGCTATAATGCTGGATTAGTGTAAACTGAAATAGCAGAGACTGCAACCTATTTCAAAGATGCATGTCTTTAGATATGAGATGGAGATTTAAAGCTTTCTAATTGAACTGTTAGAACCTATAATCTGGCAATAACAACACAATTTATAGGTTCTGTTGGAAGGAGACCCATGAAAGGTCCAATCCAAACTTTGCTTTTAAATTAAACTTGTTGGCATAATACATTGCAGGCCTACCTTCCAAGAATTGCTAAGGTCACGTGAATCAACTGTACCTGCACAAAATGACAATGCTTACGGATAGAGAGATGATCTTAAATCATCCATATCCTATGTCTTTGCATTGTAATATTTCTTCAAGGTATCAAAGATTTTTGTCTTCTTTGTTTTATCTGGAAGTTTATTCCCTAAGAATGGTGTGAAGAGGAATTTCATAATATCTACCACAATGGTATAGAAACATAGAAAACCTACAGCACAATACAGGCCCTTTGGCCCACAAAGTTGTGCCAAACATGTCTTTCTTCAGTTTGAACCCCACTCTATAATCGTACACATAACAATACTTCTAAGCAGCATCCTAACAAACTCATCACCTTAAATACAACGATAATGCACACACACAGTCACTCTTTCGTAATCAGATGCTGATAAATGAGTATGTATCTAAGAAGCTAATCTAATAATGCCAGAAAACCTTGACTTATGCAGATGAAAATTATGTTTATGCTGGTATTAACCAACTTTTGAGTTCATATAGAGTTAGTACCAGTCAGAAAGAGCATAAGGCATTTTTGATGTGAGATTTTTGTGCAGACGTGCTGTTGCTCTGCCACCCATCTTGCATATATAACACTGAAAGTAGTGCAATACCTACAATCTATTTCTAACAAAAATTTAGCCCACATTAACCTTAATAGCAACGTAGAGCTGTTCACTTGCAGAAGAACCAGTTTCTAATATTGTTGAAGGTTCAGACTCAATATCGGAGAGAGAGGCGGAGAGGGAAGAGATAAAAGAAGTTCGGAGAGAAGCTTTTTTTTAACAGATCGGGGCAAAGAGGCTAGACTGCGCAGGCGCGTAACGTAGCGCACCAAAGGTTTTAAAGAAAGACTGCCATATACAGCTGCCACCATCGTCAGAGTGGACTGAGGCAGAGTGGGACGACTTTGGCGAGAACAGGCAGAGGCGAGGTTGAATGGGGCACAACTGCGCAAGCGCGTGAAAGTCAGCCTCTGAGATCAGTGGGGGCATTTAAAAAGTGAGCAGAGGCTGAGTATGAGCTTCACTCCAGGTGAGGTAAGGCCGGGTAAGCTCGTTTAATTAATCTAATTAGCTTAGGAGTAGGTCATGGAGGCAGCAGTTAGGGCGGTTGAGTGCTCCGTTTGCAGTACGTGGGAAGTCAGGGCGAGCACAGCTGTCCCTGATGACTACACCTGCAAAAGGTGCATCCAGCTGCAGCTCCTGACAAACCGTGTTAGGGAACTAGAGCTGGATGAACTTCGGATGATTTGGGAGGCAGAAATAGACAGGAGTTTCTGGGAGATAGTCACCCCTAAGTGTCAGGAGACAGGTAGTTGGGTGACTGTCAGGAAAGGGAAGGGGAGTAGACAGGACGAAAAGAGCACCCCTGTGGCCGTTCCATCAATAATAAGTATACCGTTTTGGATACTGTTGGTGCGGACGACCTACCAGGGACAAGTTGCAGTGGTTGCGTCTCTGGCACCGACAATGGACCCACCGCTCAGAAGGGAAGGAGGGAAAAGAGGAGAGCAGTAGTGATAGGGGATTCAATAGTTAGGGGGACAGATAGGAGGTTCTGTGGAAGAGATTGAGAATCCTGGGTGGTCTGTTGCCTCCCTGGTGCCAGTGTCTGTGATATCTCGGATCGAGTTCTCAGTATTCTCAGGAGGGAGGGTGAGCAGCTGAATGTCGTGGTCCATGTAGGGACCAATGACGTGGGTAGAAAAAGTGAAGAGGTCCTGAAAGGTGAGTTTAGGGAGCTAGGTGCCAAGTTAAGTGACAGGACCTCTAGGATAGCAATCTCAGGATTGCTACCAGTGCCACGTGCAGGTGGGTTTAGAAATATTAAGATAGTGCAGATCAACATGTGGCTGAAGACATGGTGCAGGAGGGAAGGCTTCAGATTTATAGATAATTGGGCAGTTTTCCAGGGAAGGTGGGACCTGTTCTGGCAGGATGGTTTACATCTGAACTGGAGGGAGACAAATATTCTTGCGGGTAGGTTTGCTAGAGAGGCTCCAGTGGATTTAAAATAGTTACGAGGGGGGAGGGGAACCAGAGTGCAGGAACGGATGTATGGAAGAAGGAAGAAAAAGAAGACAGGAAAGTTCTTTGTACTGTTAGAGATAAACAGAGAGGAAGAGGTGGAGAATTTCTTAAATGCATTTATCTGAATGCTAGGAGCATTGTAAGAAAGGTGGATGAACTTAGAGCATGGATTGATACCTGGAAATATGATGTTGCAGCTATTAGTGAAACATGGTTGCAGGAGGGGTGTGATTGGCAACTAAATATTCCTGGACTTCGTTGCTTCAGGTGTGATAGAATCAGAGGGACAAGAGGGGGAGGTGTTGCGTTGCTTGTCAGAGAAAATATTACAGCGGTGCTCTGGCAGGATAGATTAGAGGGGTCATCTAGGGAGGCTATTTGGGTGGAATTGAGGAATGGGAAAGGTGTAGTAACACTTATAGGGGTGTATTATATACCACTTAATGGGGAGCGAGAATTGGAGGAGCAAATTTGCAAGGAGGTAGCAGATATTTGTAGTAAGCACAGGGTTGTGATTGTGGGAGATTTTAATTTTCCACACATAGACTGGGAAGCCCATACTGTAAAAGGGATGGATGGTTTGGAGTTTGTAAAATGTGTGCAGGATAGTTTTTTTCAGCAATACATAGAGGTACCAACTAGAGAAGTGGCAGTTTTGAATCTCCTGTTAGGAAATGAAATAGGTCAGGTGACAGAGGTATCTGTTGGGGAGCACTTCGGGTCCAGTGATCACAATGCCATTAGTTTCAATATAATTATGGAGAAGGATAGGACTGGACCCAGAGTTGAGATTTTTGATTGGAGAAAGGCTAACTTTGAGGAGATGCGAAAGGATTTGGAAGGAGTGGATTGGGGCAATTTATTTTATGGGAAGGATGAAATAGAGAAATAGAAGTCACTTAATGGTGAAATTTTGAGGGTACAGAATCTTTATGTTCCTGTTAGGTTGAAAGGAAAGGTTAAAAGTTTGAGAGAGCCATGGTTTTCAAGGGATATTGGAAACTTGGTTAGGAAAAAGAGAGATATCTACAATAAATATAGGCAGCATGGAGTAAATGAGGTGCTCGAGGAATATAAAGAATGTAAGAAGAATCATAAGAAAGAAATTAGAAAAACTAAAAGAAGATACGAGGTTGCTTTGGCAAGTAAGGTGAAAATAAATCTGAAGGTTTTCTACAGTTGTATTAATAGCAAAAGGATAGTGAGGGATAAAATTTGTCCCTTAGAGAATCAAAGTGGACAGCTATGTGTGGAGTCGAAAGAGATGGGGGAGATTATGAACAATTTCTTTTCTTCGGTATTCACTAAGGAGAAGGATATTGAATTGTGTAAGGTAAGTGAAACAAGTAGGGAAGTTATGGAAACTATGACAGTTAAAGAGGAGGAAGTACTGGCACTTTTAAGGAATATAAAAGTGAATAAATCTCTGAATCCTGACAGGATATTCCCTAGGACCTTGAGGGAAGTTAGTGTGGAAATAGCAGAGGCTCTGACAGAAATACTTCAAATGCCATTAGAAATGGGGATGGTGCCAGAGGATTGGCATATTGCTCATGTGGCTCCATTGTCCAAAAAGGGTTCTAAGAGTAAACCTAGCATTTATAGGCCTGTCAGTTTGACATCAGTGGTGGGTAAATTAACAGAAAGTATTCCTAGAGGTAGTATATATAATTATCTGGATAGACAGGGTCTGATTAGGAACAGTCAACATGGATTTGCATGTGGAAGGTCATGTTTGACAAATCTTATTGAATTTTTTAAAGCGGTTACTAGGAAAGTTGACGAGGGTAAAGCAATGGATGTTGTTTATATGGATTTCAGTAAAGCCTTTGACAAGGTTCCCCATGGAAGGTTAGTTAGGAAGGTTCAATTGTTAGGTATTAATATTGAAGTAGTAAAATGGATTCAACAGTGGCTGGATGGGAGAGGCCAGAGAGTAGTGGTGGATAACAGTTTGTCAGGTTGGAGGCTGATGACTAGTGGTGTGCCTCAGGGATCTGTACTGGGTCCAATGTTGTTTGTCATATACATTAATGATCTGGATGATGGGGTGGTAAACTGGATTAGTAAGTATGCAGATGATACTAAGGTAGGTGGCGTTGTGGATAATGAAGTAGATTTTCAAAGCCTGCAGAGGGATTTAGGCCAGTTAGAAGAGTGGGCTAAACAATGGCAGATGCAGTTTAATGCTGATAAGTGTAAAGTGCTACATTTTGGTGGGAATAATCCAAATAGGACATAAATGGTAAATGGTAGGGCATCGAAGAATGCAGTAGAACACAATGATCTAGGAGTAATGGTGCATCGTTCCCTGAAGGTGGAATCTCATGTGGATAGGGCGGTGAAGAAAGCTTTTGGTATGTTGGTCTTTATAAATCAGAGCATTGAGTATAGGAGTTGGGATATAATGTTAAAATTGTACAAGGCATTGCTAAGGCTGAATTTGGAGTATTGTGTACAGTTCTGGTCACCGAATTATAGGAAAGATGTCAACAAAATAGAGAGAGTACAGAGAAGATTTACTAGAATGTTACCTGGGTTTCAGCACCTAAGTTACAGGGAAAGGTTGAACAAGTTAGGTCTTTATTCTTTGGAGCGTAGAAGTTTGAGGGGGGACTTGATAGAGGTATTTAAAATAATGAGGGGGATAGATAGAGTTGACGTGGATAGGCTTTTTCCATTGAGAGTAGGGGAGATTCAAACAAGATGACATGAGTTGAGAGTTAGGGGGCAAAACTTTAAGGGTAACACGAGGGGGAATTTCTTTACTCAGAGAGTGGTAGCTGTGTGGAACGAGCTTCCAGTAGAAGTGGTAGAGACAGGTTCGTTCTGTATTGTCATTTAAAGTAAAATCGGATAGGTATGTGGACAGGAAAGGAATGGAGGGTTATGGGCTGAGTGCAGGTCAGTGGGATTAGGTGAGAATAAGCATTCGACAGGGACTAGAAGGGCCGAGATGGCCTGTTTCCATGCTGTAATTGTTATATGGTTCTATAGTTATACTGTTAAAAGCGCAATTATAGTCATGGTGGATCAGACCACTCTGCACAACATTCATGAAGTAGACTGACCGAGCTGAGATCTAAGCCTTTGGTGATGTTCTTTAGCTGCGAAAGACTTTTGACCAAACAGGTGGCATGGAAACCTTTCTTGTCAGAACTTCCCACTGCAGTAATGACTGTGTAGCCTACCCTTCCATGTGGCTGTCCTCATTCACACCCACAACCAACATACAACACACCACCGATATACGTGGGCCCCTGTCAAATTGCTCTCACAGTTAAATTCAGGGTCATTTTCATTTTCAGAGATATTGCCTCAGGATCTCTTTTGACTGTCTCTGTTGAATAATGTCACATGTGATACTCTGTTCTGCATTGCAGAGATCAAAGATCTCAACCACCAAAGTGAGGAACTGAAGCAACCTTCATATCTCTATGACTGCAGCACCCCAGAAAATACAAACCTTCAGACAAGGCACTCAAGTACTTATAGACTTCTCCCTGCCCATGTTTTCCAGGACCCTATGTACTCTGTTTGACTGATTCCTCTCCCTCCCTCTCACTAACGTACGACTTGCTCATTCCTTCCCCACATACCCATTGGTTGCGGGAGCACTGACCATATTGTGGTGTTACCTTTCAAAGACTCATTCCTGAGAGAACAATGAGAAATAATGATGCTAAAATAAGAAATACAACTCCTTACCTCCTCTTTTCCTGAGACAGAGATGAGTTTCAAGGGAGACACATTATTTTTTGAACTGGCAGCAAAAACGCTAGAGACAGTTTTGATAGCTCTTAATCACAACTAAGACTTCAACACTGAAAATATATTGTAACAAATCCTTCGGCCAGGATCTTTTTTTCCCGATCTACAATTGCCAGTGATCAATGATTCATTTCCAGCATTAGCAAGTTTCATTGCTCTTTGTTGACAAGAACCAGGCATATTATTCAATGTAGTCTAGCTAGAGTTTTGCAATGTTTGATCATTACCTCCTCTGACTCCGACTCATCCAGTGTGCTTTTACGTCAGCAACCTATTACTAGTTCTTGCCATTTCTTTGGTGGCACAAGTTGAACCTCAGAATCTCTTGTTAATTCACTTTGATCTTCTCCCTTTTCTGTTACAACACCATTCAAGGACTATGTGCATTGACATATTTTTCCATTTCTAGACGCAGTCATATGAATATCTATTATTTTTCATTATTTTTAGTTTAAGTTCTATCATACAAAATGTAACTTTTTTCAGTGCAATGCAAATTATTTGCACCTAAGCAAGAATCACTCTAACTGATTTTAATAAGGAAACTCAAAAGTTTTCCAGGTCCAATTACAATACAGAAGCTGTATCAAACTTTCTATTACTATTGTTCTTTGATTTTCTGTCACCTAACCTACGCTAACAGATCAAATTGAGTAGAACCATGATAATGCATTAGCTTAACAAGAAACGAAGAATTTACTCTTTAAAGGGTTAGATTTTAAGTGCACTGCATTACATTCTTAAGTCATTGCAGCTGCCCCAATACGAGTGAATCATTTCAACAATTAATTTCTATAGCTCTATAAAACACATTTGTGAATGTGCATCAGAAGTGCTATGGATCTGCGACTGAGCATTGCCGTTTCTGTAGGGAACTATTAACCATGAATTCAAATACCCTTAATGAGGCATATTTCATATTTTACTGTTATACTGTATGAATTCAAATACCCCTAATGATGCATATTTCATATTTTTACTGTTATACTGTATGAATTTCATTTAGGCAGTTCTGTAAGAGCAGTCAATTCTGTTTTCAGCTTGTATGGGTTATTGCTGAAGGTAAGAGATGAGGAGAATTATGTGCCACCCTATTAGGATGGTCAAATTAAGGGGAAGTTTCCCTGGTGAGGGACACTAAGGTTGGGCTTTTGTTTGAGAGGAGATGAAGAGGGAAGATGCAAGAGGGAAGAAGTTGTAGGATTTGACCCAGAGCAGGACCATGATTCGACGAAGCCAGCGGTGAGATTGATTGAGGATCAGCGACTATGGAGAAACTGTGAACTCCAACCTGTGCACATCAGACTGCTTCATTAAAACAGGCCCTTTTCTTTCTATTGTTCTTTTTTTTTTTACTAACCCTTCAGTCAAATTAAGAAACATAAAGATAACCTTTTAATTGTATGTGGTGTGCTCTCTGCTATTTCGTGGCACTAATTTGTAACAAGGTAGCAAATTACACAGCATCCACACAAACAGGGGTTTGGGGCGGGAGTGTGTCTCAATCTCACGAGTTTGTCGGGGCTGGGCATTGTCTTCCCTAGACTTACGCAGCCAAGGAAACCAGGCGTTTCAAATACTTCCCAATGCAGGTGCAGTATTATAATAACATTGTCAAGGTGTCAATATTCAATACACTGGTTGTTTGAATCTCCTTTTGAGGTTTCAATTTTATATTGACTCTAATGTCTTCAACATTCTTTGGTTCAGAATCAGAATCAGTTTTATTATCACTGGCACACTGTATATCAAGGAATTTGTTTACTCAGCTCTGTGCTGAACTGAGGCCGAGTCTGTGGCCTGCTCCGGCTGCTCCGGGCTTCGAACCTGTGGACTCACTTTCGTTCTGAATGCTATTTGCTGACTTTTATTGTTTGCACCATTTGTTTCTCTCTCTCTCTCTCTCTCTCTCTCCCTCTTTCTGCACCTTGGGTGTTTGATGCCCTTCCTTTTTCTAATGTTAGAAACACAGAACCATAAAAACATTGAAAGCCTACAGCACAATACAGGCCCTTTGGCCCACAATGCTATGCTTTAGAAGTTACCTAGGGTTACCCACAGCCCTCTATTTTTCTAAGCTCCATGTAACTATCCAGGAGTTTCTTAAAAGACCCTATCGTATCCACCTCCACCACCGCCGCTGGCAGCCCATTCCACGCACTTACCACTCTCTGCAGTAAAAAACTTACCCTAACATCTCCTCTGTATCTACTTCCAAACACCTTAAAACTGTGCCCTCTTGTGCTAGCCATTTCAGCCCAAGAAAAAAAGCCTCTGACTATCCACACGATCAATGCTTCTCATCATCTAATACATCTCTATCAGGTCATCCTCCATTGGTTGCCAGTGACTAGCAATGTTCCGCAGGAGTTGGAACCACTTCTTTTTATGCTGTATATCAATGATTTAGGTAATGGAATAGGTGGCTTTGTTCCCAGGTTTGCAGATGATATGAAGATTGATTGAGGTGCAGCTAGGAAGGCAACATGTAGGCTGCAGAAGGACTTGGACAGATTAGGAAAATGGGCAAGAAAGTGACAACTAAAATACGATATTGGAAAATGCATTGTCATATATTTTGGTGGTAGAAATAAATGTGCAGGCTATTATCTAAATGGGGAGAAAAGCTAAATATCTGAGATGCAAAAGGACTTGAAAGTCCTTGTGCAGAACAGTTAACTTGCAGGTAAAGTCAGTGGTGAGGAAGGCAAATGCAATGTTAGCATTCATTCCAAGAGGTCTGGAAGACAAAAGCAGGGATGTGATGCTGAGGCTTCATAAGGCATTGGTGAGGGCTCATCTTGAGTTTGTAAACAGTTTTGGGCTCTTTGTCTGAGAAAAGTTGTGCTGGCATTGAACAGGGTTCAGAGGAGATTCACAAGGATGATTCTGGGAATGAAAGGGTTATCATACGAGGAAGATTTGATAGCTCTGGGTCTGTACACTGGAATTTCGAAGGATGGGGGGGGGTCTGATTGAACCCTTTTGAATATTGGAAGGCCTAGACATGATAGATGTGGGGGTATCTAGAACAAGAGGGTACAGACTCATGGTAGAGGGGCATCTATTTAAAACAGAGATGCAAAGAAAATTCTTTAGCCTGAGGGTGGTGAACTTGTGGAATTTATTCCCACAGGTACCTGTGGGGGCCAGATTGTTGGGTGCATTTAAGGCCGAGCTTAATAGGTTGTTGATTGGACATGACATCAAAGGTTGTGGGGAGAAGGTGGAGGAACAGGGCTGGAGCACAGGAGAAATCGGCTACTGCATTCACAATGGCCGTGGGATTGACTTCAATGGCCTAAAACTACTGTGCAATGCCAATGGCCTTTGGGATCACCTGCTAATGGAACCCATTGCAATAAAATTAGAGGAAAAGAATTTTAACAAAGATAGAGGTTGCACTGGAATTCGATTGTAAACAAGGTGAGGGAGCAGAAACCTGATTGGATGAGAACTAACCAATCAGGAGGGATGGATTACCACCAGACTAGACATTGCCAGGCATCATCCCTGATGAAGATGGCAGAGTTTGTCATTGAAATGTTGGTTATAATAGATAACTATACCCAGCTGGAAGTCTGAGAAGAGTTTATTCCTCTCTTTTAATGTTCCTCATGACAGATTAGCCTGTCAAAACTGATCATCGGGGCTGGTGTGCAGTCTCTCTCAAAGTACTGCTAAATGAGTGGCATAGATGGAATTGTATCCTTGCAGGGTGTGAATGTGTCAGAAAGGAGTTAGCATGAATCCGAAACTGTGGGTGCCATGGTAGTGTAACAGTTTGCACGATGCTATAGCAGAGGGGCGTTCTGGAGTTTGCAGTTCAGTTCTGGCACCATCTGTAAGGAGTTTGAACATCTTCCCTGTGAAATGCACTTGGATTTTCCCCTGGTGCTTCAGTTTCCTCCAACAGTCCAAAGACATTCGGGTAGGTTAATAGGTCAGGGTAAATTGTCCCGTGATTAGATTGTCATGTATTGTGGTGTGGCTCAGGAGCTCGTACTCCGAACTGTATCACTAAATAAATAAATGATGGGGGAAGTCCTAGCCACAATACGTGCTAATGAAGATATTCCGTGGCTCTCTTCAAATGGTTAACTACTTTGCCCTGTTTACCACGTGTTCTCATATTGTGTAAACAGGTCAGACGAAGCAAATAAGCTCAAATGCTTCGGTGTGACCCAGCTTGCATCCAAAGACTCTTCCAAATGATTCATTTCTTTGGTTGCTTTTGGAGCCTGTTGACAAGTGAGTTAACTTATCAGCTCTGGGTTTTTATTATGAGCTGTAACTGCAACTGCTCTGCTCACCCAATGATCCTGCAATGCCTGCATGGCTATATACCTCCTGCTCATAATTACAGGACTGCCCAAAGGTTTACGTTATCACTCCAGAAAGGAAAGAGAAAGCAAAGATGTGGAAACACATGTTCACTTCAACACACATAGAAATGAAAGTGCATGAATGATGTGTGCTGATATTCACAAGATATTGCTTCGCAATGCATGGTAACCATTTGTAGTTAATGCACCATCCAAGCCAGCTCTCCTAAAGTGATAACACGCTACTGTTGGAAGTTATGAATGGGCTTGGCACAAGCTGGCTGACAGAATGGTGAGATGAGTTCAGACAACAATAAGGAAACTGCCATGTCAGAGAGGAACACTGTGAGACAGAATCAGCGTAGAGACCCTCTCCCACCCCTCCCAGCCATGCCATTCTGTCCTGGAGCACAAAAGCCACTAATGAATGAAAAGCAGAAATCTGACTTTCAGTTGCAGCTGGCCAGATGTCACGGCATCTGCTGCTTTGAGGTCCCAGAGATGTCTCTCTCTTTCATACGATGCCCACGCAGATGCCCCTTCAGTTCGTCTTTCCCATGTATGATCCTGTGAGTCTCCTTGCAGTTTTTTCCCCAGTGTATGCCCGGTTCACTGTTGCATCATCATGGCAGTAGATGCATCTGCTGCACGCCCAGCATCTATCATGCAAAGCTCTGTTATTGCGATCTTCCATCATCCCACAACGTTGTTTGGATTGCATTTTGCAGCTGACTGAATGCTACAACTTAGACATGAAGCACATAGAGCCATGTGGTATGTAAATGACTGTCTATGTCTCAGGAAACATTAGGGATTGTTCTGAGGTTATGGATAGCATAATTATGGGTGAGCTAAAATGAGAACCAGTCTTCAAGAAATAAAACATGAACACAATTTAACTTTCAACTGATACTTTGTGCCTAGTGAAACTAATCACGTAGGTGTGAGATATTATGTGTCCCATTGAAACTGCATAGGGAAGGACGATGTAGATGAACGTTCCTGTTATTAGCACATTATTAAAGGAGTCTACCTGCCATTTAATTCACAGTGCTGGACAGGTCTTTATTTTGTCTCATAACTCTGGTTGTTGCATGTTCATGCAGCTATCCCTCAACACTGTAAGAAAAGGGTATATTTTGGGTGTTTGGCTTTTGGGACAGATGCCAGTATTAAATATTCAAATAAGTTCTGTCAGTTGGGATGTGATGCCATTGTAGGTATGTAATTCTGTTAATGTACCTGACTCTATTCCAAATACTAAAGTTAAGTAGGTGATTATAGCAACTGAATCTGTAGTCAATCGTTATTGTTATCTTTGTGTTGGTGAAGTGCAAAGCATTGTATTAGGAGAATGAGAGTCTCCTGGATTCCCCTGGGTTCTCTCTCCTGGAGGATTACCGTGTAAATAAAGACAACTATACTTATTTATTTTGATTTAGGGATACAGCTTGGAACTGGCCCTTCCGGCCTAATGAGTCACACTGCCTAGCAACCCACTTATTTAACCCTAGCCTGGTCACAGATACTGTACAATGACCAATTGATCTACTAACCAGTACGTCCGTACTGAGGGAGGAAACTGGATCCTGCAGAAGAAGCCCACGTAGTCATGGGGAGAACATGCAAACTCCTTACATACAGTGACAGAATTGAACTCTGAACTCCTGTAGTAGCATAGACACACTGTATCTCTAGAAAATGCTTGATCATGGGTAGCATTACAAAAAAAGAGCGAAGGTTACTAAAAAAGCTGGACATTTAGCTAGGCTTAATGTTCCTATCATTATACATGTTTACAAATCAGGGAAGCCACATGATTCTCTTATATATCAGAATAGCAGCAGATATATACAGAATATTGTCTCCTAGCATATAGATACCCAACTCCATTCAACATCAAAAGTTGTATCTCTAGGAGGTCCGTGTGCTCCCACACTACAGATGGCAACGCTTATGTTGAAATATATTTTGCTGCATGAAATATTTACATTAAAGAAGCTCTATTTTCTTGCCAATTTACACTTTACACTCATTAGAGAAACAATTAATAGTAGTGTCAAACTCTGAATATGATCATAAAAGAACAATTTGACTATTGTTTTAACATACATAAAGTAGGAAAGAAACAAACTTTATACAAGTTTCTGTAAAATTACTGTTAGTTTTGGATAACATATTGGATCATTGAAAACTTATAAAGTAAAATCTATAGCTCACACCTGGACATTTGTCTTTACTACATCAATTTCAGGAAGTCACCTTTCTTCAGTCAAAAGCACAGTTAGCTTCTCCCTTCTCACTTTACCTCAAAAGAAAAAGCAATCAATTTTGAAGTTACTTAGTTAATTTCAGTAATGTAATATGTTGTATTTTACAATGTAATTAAAATGAGCAAAATAGAAATACAGACATAACTGATAGATTTATCATAACTATTTTTTTGAAGAAACACTGCTGTACCAAACGCATCAGTGTATAAATTGCATCCAATCTAGATGACTCTTTCCAAAATTACCCAGAGTTGAATGCTATAGTCACAAGCACATGAAAATCTGCAGATGCTAGAAATCAAAAGCAACATATACAAAATCCTGGAGGAACTCAGCAGGCGAGGCAGCATCTATGGAAAAGAGTAAACAGACGACATTTTGGACCAGGACCATTCTTCAGGACTGAGAAGGAAGGGGAGAAGTCAGAGTAAGAAGTGGGGAGGGGAGGACGAAGTTCAAGGTGGTAGGTAACAGGTGAAACAGGGAGACAGAAAGGGAGCTGGGAAGTTGATTCATGAAAGGGATAAAGGGCTGGAGGAAGGGGAATCTGATAGGAGAAGACAGAAGTCCATAGAAGAAAGAGCGAAGGGAGGTAATGAGCAGGTAAGGAGACACAGTGAGAAATAGAAACAGGAATGGGTAGGGTGAAGGAGAGGAGTGGGTGAGCAATTACCTGAAGTTAGAGAAATCAATGTTCATGCCATTAGGTTAGAGGCTACCCAGATGGAATATCAGTTGTTGCTCCTACAGCCTGAATGTGGCCTCAATGTGGTAGTTGAAGAAGCTTTGGACTAACATGCCAAAATGGGAAGTGGAATTGAAATGGGTGGCCACCGGGAGATCCTGCTTTTGTGGCGGACAGAGCAAAGAAGCTCATCAAAGCAGTGTCCAAATTTACATTGAATCTCACCAATACACAGGAGGTCAATATGCAGGGCCCCAAACAGTCCTTCCAGGTGAGGCAACACTTCACCTGCCAGTCTGTTGGGTGTCATTTACTGTATTTGTTACTCTCAGTGTGGTCTCCTGTGTATCGGTGATTCAGGGTCTCGGCCCAAAACGTCAGCTGTTTACTCTTCCCTATAGATGCTGCCTGGCCTGCTGAGTTCCTCCATCATTTTGTGTGTTACTATAGAATGTTTTAATGTTCTTCTTGTGCTTTCTTCCAAATGAACACCTGTAACCATGGAAATCATTTAGACATTATACAACTACAGAGATTTCTGTTCACAATTCAAAGTAATATAAAATGAAGGATCTTATTCGGATCGTAGTCTGATGTTAAGAAGATCTTTGTAATCATATTCTGTTGCTACGATAATTCAGCTGTTTCCCCCCCCAACTTTTGGACTGTACAAATGATAAAAGAGGTGAAATAATTGTTTCACATGTAAGTATTTTAGAGATGTAACAGAGATCTTGAAAGGTGATTACTTTGCATAGTGAAGTGCGTAGTTGCCTCTTGAATAAATGCCGGCATCATTACATGAAAAAATAAAACATGTAGGACTGCATACAAACAAGCAATTCAGTGGCTTCAGTGATATTCTGAAAGCATTAGTTCAAATCTTACCAACACAGCTGGCAAAATTCAAATATTAATTGAGTAAAATAAATTTGCAAGAAAAAATGTATCAGTAATCTTTATCACGAAAATAATGGATTGTTGCGAAAAAGCAGCAAAGTGATTCCTAATGCTCCTCAGGGAAAGAGATCTAATATCAATATCCATCTGGATCAGAGTGTGACTGCATACCCACAACAGTACAGCTGAGTTTTAGCTGTTTCCGCATTAGCTACATATCCTCACCATCTGGGCAATTACCGGGCAGTGGTCTGCACGAAATGACATGAGAGCTGTACAGGGAAAGGAGGCACTGCAGTGAGTCGATGAGCAATTGTCAAAGCCAATTGGCTGAATGCCTCCTCACCAAAGCAACAAGCTCCTGCTGAGGTAATGGTGAGAAAAGCCTTCACTGTCAGAAAGAGTCATAAACAGACACATACATGAAAGTCCTCCTTTGGACTACCGAGCCCATACTGAACGTCATTCGCCCATTTCTGCACTACCCTACCTACGTTCCCAAACTTCACCGAAATTGGGTCACAAGTGCTGTGAGGCAGCAGCTCTAGATTGATGGGGTTGGAGACTTATAGAGTGAAGCATGGAAGTAGTCCCATATCACACCGGAAAGATGCCTTCCTGAGCCAGTCCCATATGCCTTTGCACTAAACCTGCTATCCATGTAGCTGTCTAAAATTTGTTTGAGTGTTGTTGTTGTTACCCACCTCCCCCAACCACCACCACTTCCACTGGCAGCTCACCACTCCCTGTGAGAAACATTAGCCCCTCAGATTCCTCTTAAGTCTTTCCCTTCTCGTATGAAAAATATGCTTTCTAATTTTGGATTCTCCTAACTTGGGAAAAAGACTGTGACCTGCACTTTAACTATGCGCCACATATAAAATCACCCTTCTATGCTCCAGTGAACAGCTTGAACCTATCCACTGTCTCCTTGTAACTCAAATATCCCATTTCTGGCAACATCGTTTCTGTACCCTTTCCAGCTTAACAAAACCCTTCCTAAATCCAGGTGACCAGAACTGCACACAGTACTCCAGAGTTGTCTCGTCAGCATCTTGTACAGCTGTAATATGATGTCCCAGCTCCTGTACTCAATGCCCTGACTGATGAAGGACCTGTTACTGCCGTAAAAATAAGATGCAGAGAGTGATGGAATGGGTGGATACTTGGCAGATAAATTTCAATTCATAAAATTCTGTTGTAATGTATCTGGAGGAGAGGAAGAGGGAGAGATCAATGGCTTTATGGTTGACTCTTAATGGAGATGATCTGGCGAGGACTTTCACTTGTACAGATCCTTGCAGTAAGGTGATTACAAAGGCTTTACCTTATTAGCTGAGGCAAAGAAAATAAGAGCAGAAGAGTTATTCTAGAACTATATCCAATGCCAGTTCAACCACAACTTGAGGATGATCTGGAGATCTGGCCATGTTCCAGGAAACGTGCATTTGCTGTGGAGTGCCTGCCGAGGAGATTTACCTGGATGTTGTCAAGACGGTAAAACTGGGGAATTGTTGGTAAATTGGGTTTGTTTCCTTTCATACAGTGCAGGCTGTGGGAAAGCTGAACTGAAATAGATCAAATCCTGAGAAGATTTAGATGCAGTAAATAGGAAGATCTATTTCCCTTAACAGAAGAACAATAAAAGAGTTGACAGAAGTTTTTAATTCATTGGAAGAAGGATTAGAAAAGAGATGAGGGGAAAAAGCTTTTTTGTCCAGAGGCAGGTAGGAAACTAGAGCTCACTACCTGAAGGGGCGGTCTATATAGAAACCCTCATCATATTTGAATGGTATTTGAAGGGTTATGGTTCTAGTGTCAAAAATTGGGATTAATCCTCAGGAAGCACAGACATGACAAATTGAATGGCTTCCTCGGCAGTAAATCTTCATCTGAAATATTTATAACAGACTATAGTAGGAATAAAGCAGAATGATGGACCCACCATTGATCTATGTGGTGGATTTGTCCCTGATATATCCCAGGGAAACATGTAGACTCCTGCTTTCTGACATCCAGACTCTTGTCCCAAAATTGGGAGGGTTCCCTCAGAGGGTGGTCAAGCACAATGGCATGGTCATACACAATGAAACAAAATGGCAGACATTTTACACCATGATATGTCCAATGCTGGTCCACAGTTAGGCAGAGTGAAATTAGGAGTCCATCGCATTGACTGGATTCATGGATACTTGATAAAAAATGCAAAGAAAGCATGTTGGTTGACACTTTTTGCACTCTCTTGACTGATGCATCAGTACTCCCTCATGTTAAAGCACCACTTGAGGAAGTCTGAAGAGTAAGCAGAATATATTCCTAGTCATAGGTTTGAAAAGTCCTTTGACAAAAGTGACTCAGTAACACCAATGGTAAATCTGGTCAATTGATAAAGAGAACTGACAAAAGAAAAGACCTTCTACTCACTAATCAACCTGCTGCATCACCAACTGTCCAATATAATATTGCTAGGAATAATCACCACATAATATGTGTGGTGACTGATCCAGTTACACACTTAGGGTACTCTCTATCAAGCTATGTAGCACTATCACCATGCAGTGAGCAGTAACCTAAAAGTTACAGGTATGAAGCTAAGAAAAAGATTCACAACACATCGACCAGCTCATATCTAGGTATCCTTAATGGAATGTGGACCAACAGGGACAGAGTTGTATTTCATCACAGCCTTTAAATTCAAGTGCTGGCTTATCCCCTATTCATCATCAGCATCACCTGGAAGACAAGGCCAGAAGAGGCATCAGGCAACCATGAGAAGGAAGTGTCAGGCTGGTAAGCTGACATCACAGGACAGCGTACAGCAAGAGCCCTGTGCTACACACAGAACTGACCAAGCCAACAACCGATGGATTAAAATCAATGGTGGTGAACATGTAAACTGGCAAAGGTCGGATGAGTCTGCATAAACATCACCATCCTCAGAAGGCATGGATTAAGTGTTCAGAATGACCTTCAGCAGGAAGAATTGATAGAAGAATTTATCTCAGTCCATGTCGAGGTCTCCACCAGTACTGAAGGCAGTTTTCGGCCAATTGGTTTTACTCTACCTAATACCAAGAAATGGTTACTTGAGTCAGCAAAGATCATGGAAATTATCCACATCTCCAGTTAAGTAGAAGAAACAGGATTTGCTTGCCTGGGCTACTAACAGCAGGACTGATGAAATCTAGTCGAATCAGATACCAACCTTCCTCCATGCCATACCCTCATTTCTGAGTCAGAATGACATGTGCTCAAGTATCACAGCTGCCTAAAATCTCTGCTTTTCCTCCATGGGAGAATGGAGGGATGCTACATTTGCCAGAAGTGTTGTTTTGCCTGCTCTCCCAAACAGACTAAAGATCTGGGATGTTATCATTTACCTCTTGACCAAACTCATTAAATCAGATTGTCTAGTTATCACCAAATTACAATTTGTTGGAGCTACCTATGCCCAGATTGGCAGCCATATTTCCTTCAATACTGTCCTAGAAAATTTCCCCATTCCTTTCAAATGCTTTGAGACTTCCTGAGGTGGTAAGGAGTGTTATTTTAATGCAAAGCAACACACACAAAATACTTTACCTTTTTCCCTTCCTGTTCCAGGCCTGAAGAAGACTCTGGGCCTGAAATGTTGCATATCTCCTTGGATACTGCCTGACCTGCTGAGTTCCTCCGGCATTTTGTATATGTTGCTTTGGACTTCCAGCATCTTCAGAATCTCTCGTGTCCATATTTTAAGGGATTTTTTTTTTTCTTTTATCAATTAGCTGTCATTCAGCAAGGTGCAGGAAGGAGTGCGTTACCAATGGATAAGCACTTGGAAACTTGATTACCAATTTTCAGTTTGGATTCTTTCAGGGCTATTTCCTTCTAGACTACATTACGGATTTCAGGCATGATCTAATAAGATCTGGGGCAACACAAGATTGAGTGGAAATATCCAACTAAGTGTGGGTCAGTGACTATCTGCCAACAAGAGAATGTCTGACTATTTGCCCTTCATGTTCATCTGCATCAGCATTGCCACATAACTCTGACGGGGTCCTTCATGGCAGGCTGTTTGGAAAGGTTAGATGACATGGGATCCAGGGGAAGATGGTGGACTGGATTCATAAATGGCTAAGTGGTAGACTGCGCTGAACACACACGTGCCTTCCGCTCTCTTCCTTTCTGATTTCAACCTTGTTCACCTCTTTGATTGGTGAGAAGTGGAGTCAATCAAGGCTCGTGCCCCATCTCCATGCTTCCTGGCCTCCAGGACGCACACTCTACTCCTAACCTCACCGAACTTTGGAGGTCTTTATTCTTTGGAGTGTAGAAGGTTGAGGGGGGACTTGATAGAGGTATTTAAAATTATGAAGTTGACGTGGATAGGCTTTTTCCATTGAGAGTAGGGGAGATTCAAACAAGAGGACATGAGTTGAGAGTCAGGGGGCAAAAGTTTAAGGGTAACACGAGGGGGAATTTCTTTGCTCAGAGAGTGGTAGCTGTGTGGAATGAGCTTCCAGTAGAAGTGGTAGAGGCCGGTTCGGTATTGTCATTTAAAGCGAAATTGTATAGGTATATGGACAGGAAAGGAATGGAGGATTATGGGCTGAGTGCGGGCCAGTGGGACTAGGTGAGTGTAAGCATCAGCACAGACTAGAAGGGCCGAGATGGCCTGTTTCCGTGTTGTAATTGTTATATGGTTATATGGTTAACTCCCTTGGAGACAGCAAAACACCAGATCGCTCAATTGACCCAAAACCATACCATCAAAATGTAAATCACAGGTTTCAATTATAACAGAATCAGATATGAACGAAGAAGAAGAAGAAGTGAAAGAAGTAGTTTTGTGAACTGTCTGAAGAATGTTGCTATTGGTCACATTGCTCACTAACTCCATCTTCTTCTGGCCAACTTGCTAGAGTTGAGCCAAAAAGTTTGCTTCCATGCTGTATCATCTAGGCACTACCATTGAGCTGATTTTTAGCAGCAGAAGCAGGTGTGTTGGTACGTGCCCATCATTTAAGCACATCACTTTTCGTTCCCTATGTGCTCTCTTCCTTCTGCAAATAGATGGAACATGGTTCACTTGCTTGGTGCAAATGCAACGGTACTCACATAACTTGATACAATCCTGGTCCAAACGCCCGACTGATTGGCTCCTCTCCCACATCCCTACAAATTGCTCTTCCATCACCACTGCACTTGCAGTTTGTAATGCAGAAGATGTACATCAGCACTCCCACAAATATTCTTGTACTGCATCCTAAACCTGTGATTTTTACTGGCTCATTTAACAAGGGCAGCAGCTACAAAGAAACATCATCATCTACAAACTTTCGACCTTGACCTTGCCTAGAAATGGAATTTCTGTGAGTCTGGAGGAAGGATAAGTATGAAAGAAAGATAAATATATGGAGAACGACAGCTCTGGAGTTCAAGAGCCCATGAAGGACAAAGGTCTAGTCAAGCAATGGTATATTAGCGACGGAGAAATTATTAAAGTACTGTGCACTGCTATAAAAGAAAGGCACATAGTGCTTTAACCACAGATCCCTCAGTGTGCAATATTGCTTGACTGGGACTTATCACTCACTGTCTCCTGAGTTTGTAAGCTGTCTTTTACAAAGCAGTCAGAGATACAGAAGGGAGTACCATCATTTAGCCAAAATACTGAACAAAGAGGCTGAAAGATCGGATGTGGTGTAGATGCCTCATCTATCATAAGCTGATACATTAGGGCAACCCAAGCTAACTGTCTTCTAAAAGAACTCTAATGTTCCTTTTTTTTTTCCTCAGAGTGCTCTCAGGATAATCAGAGCACAAAGATTTACAATTCTGATCAGCTTGAATGAGACTTTGCAAAGGAATCACATTATATAATTCACGAACACGAGGAACTCTGCAGATGCTGGAAATCCAAAGCAGCACACATAAAATACTGGAGGAACTCTGCGGGTCAGGCAGTAGCGATGGAAAAAATAAACAAATGACGTTTCAGGCTGGGACCCTTTAGCATTTTTTAACGTAATTATATTGGGAAAATACACTGATACTGCTATTACTTAATGCTTATTACATTGTCTCTTATGCAAAATGGAAGAATATTGATGAGGTTGTTGCAAAATGTTATCATGATAGAGCAAATAAGACTGTAGTTGCCATGTGTGCAAACCACACGTTGTGGAGCCCGAGCTGTATCTGCACTAATTGAAAGATGGTCCAGACAGTCAACGTTACAGCTTCCATCGGCGCTGAAAGGCTGAGTGCTGATTGACAGAGAGCATGGTAAATAGATGGGAGGATAGGAAATCACTGCTGAGGTGTTAGAGCTAGTATGATTTAGTAATCAGAGTTGAACACAGTCACCGTGCTAATCTTCTCCATCTAATTCATCCTTCTCCTTGGAGCAATGCAGGTGACTCCCATGTTACAAGGAGGGCTTGCATTTTCATTAAAATAGCTTGTATCATATTTTGAAGCACACACTTCAAAACTTGTGATCTGAACAAGAATTGCTCTTATTTATTTACCTCTTTCACATTATTTATTCACTATCCCAGATTTTAGGGCTTGAGAATTCCCTGAGGGTGAATTTCTGTTACTGAACAGTCTGAATGTTGGGGTTGCTTGTACTCCTGACATTGAACTGCATTGTTATTTCCCATTACCTTCTGTGCATCCCTCTTCAGGGTCTCTTGTCTGTGACTACCGGAGGTCTCTTCTTCTCCCTTCACCACACCCTCAGATCTCTACTGTATTCCCAAAAAAGTTCAATATTCTTTCCCTTGTGGCATAGATTCAGTTTTCAGAAAAATAACCTGTGTCTGATACTTAACTCCTCATTAGGTGGTGTAGGTGGACTTTAAGTAGCATTAGTGTCACACCATATTGCCCAGGTAGTGTGTGCAACCAAAGAAGAACTTGGGCATATTGGCATTGTGCGGCAATCATTTAAAGCAACTCTCTTTAATGTCCTCCATGCAGCAGAATGAGCAGACCTGACTTAAATCATGCTGATAGTCGTACTGCATTGAGTTATCAGTCAAGTTGTATGATCAAGTGCAGATTTTGAACTTGCTGCCTGTGTGTATAACTACTGTATGCACTGGTCATCACTAATGGACAACCAGCCTGCTTTTTTAAAAGAATTGAGTTAACTTAATGCAACAATCTGCTGAAGGAAAATTGCGGGTCAAGGGGCATCTGTGGGAGGAAGGAAATTGTCAATGTTTTGGGTCAACATTCTGCATCAGGGTTTAACTTAATATTCAGCTGGCAAGTTGAAAACACAGCTATAATTGCCAGTGATGTTAGCAAGTTCACAGGAGAAAGGAAACAAATAATCTCTTTACTTTAACCCAGGGGTGGGCAAACTTTTTGACTTGAGGGCCACAAAGGGTTCTAAAATTTGACAGGGGGGCCGGACCAGGAGCAGATGGACTGAGTGTTTTGGTAATACACCTCATAAGAGAAAATAAAATATCATGGGATATGTAGAAAACATGTACTTTAATTTCAATTGAAAATGAACAAATGCATTACAACAAAATATCTGTCTTTGAAGTCCCATGGTATTTAGCTATTTATTGAAATGACTTTTAAAACACTGAAAATTAAATGAATAAACTACAGCTTTTTTTAATAGTAACAGTTATTATTTTAAAGCACTGAAAATTCTGTTATCCTTCAAGATATTATTATCATCACGCTCCTCCTGACTGTCTTTATTTCAAAAATGGTAGGAGATGCAGGTCTACTTGTCCTGCTCCTTCTTATTCAATTGTCCCCTGTGCCAAAACTCAACAACGACCCGCACAATGACAGAACAATGAGAGCGCGCTGGTATGCGGAGCTCTGTGCTCGCAAATCCCCGCAGGCGATCTCTCTTAGCTGGAACGCTGGCTAATTGTGAGCCGGTTCGGATGTGCCAGGAAATGGGTCGCCACAAGGTCACAAAGTAAAGCGCAAATGTGGAGTAATACGCTGCACCTCAACAAAGGTCAATGTATATAGAGTGCGTCATCTATTGGGAAAACGCCAGAATTGCGGGGAGAAAACGTTAACAAGGTTTATTAATATAATTTCATCAAGTTCTGCAGGCCTGATTAAAAAGCTTAACGGGCCGCATATGGCCCGCGGGCCATAGTTTGCCCATGCCTGCTTTAACCTCTTCTATTGATATAGTGGAGGGAGCAGCTTAATATGTGTTAGCATCACTGAAACAAATTGCGACCTAAAGCTAATCACTGATTTCTAATCCAGTATAAGTCAAAGTCGAAGTTATTGTCACATGTGCAAGAACATAGTGAAAAGATGCAACAAAAAACCTTGCTGCAGCATCACAGCATGTGGCATCACATAAGTAGCATTCGCAGGGAAACATAAATGATACAAAATTTCTACAGGGAGGAACATAATTAAAAAAGAAGTGGGGCTCATTTTAGTGCAATGTGATCAAGGTGATTAAGTAATATCTGCATTTTGTTTTTCAAAATCTAAAATACGTAATGGGAAGAACATTCTGGAGCAGCAGCTGGAAATTTGTAGTTGTAATGACTGTGATATTATTAGTGCTTGTTGTCATTACACTATGAAACTGGCAGTTTTCTACACATGCAGAGCAGAAATCCCAAAGATGCTGTCAGCTGCTCGGAGCCCCTGTTCCCTCTAGTATGCTGCACAGTTTAATGCCCTTTTCCAATCGAATCAACAGAAGTGTTTGAATTGATGAGAACTTAAAAGGATTTACAAACAAATCTCATTGTAAAATATTCTGACGATGTTACACTGTGTTGCAGAAGGTGCAAGTGAAAATTGAAGTTTTAATGATGTTCCAAATCAATAACCCCTTAACACATTGGCTGGCTTGAAAAAAGTATGTAGACACTAATACCCTCAGAGAAATAAATCAAAATAAAATAGAGTTAATATTTAAATAAATTATACATACTTTTCTATATTAATCATATATGTATGTTAAAAACTTTACAATGCTTAATAAAATGTTTAAACAGTAATTTCAATTCCCCTTTTTTTCATGATTTGCCATCTGTGAGAATCTCTAATATGATTGGATTCTTGGTCTGTTTAGTAACATTGTAATGGTCGGATACTGGAGATAAATCTGAACTAATAGTTATCAGGGAAAAATAATCTTAGACGGGAAGTTCCTAGGAGCTTACTGGTGAGTGGCTTCCTTTGCAGCCAGTGAAGAGTTCCATCACCGCATTCTGCATCCTCCATTGGTCAGCCTTGATCATGGACACTGCGTTCCAGCTGTCTAGATACACAAGCCTGGGCAGTATGATATGGAGAGCAAGCTGTTCCCATGTAGCGAGCTCCCCCTCTCCTCGCATCTGATGAACCCAAAGGAACGGCAGAGACAGTTACAGTTTGGTACCCTCAGCATCGCAGGAGTTACCACTCAGCATTGGACTCTACATCGGACTGTCTTAGGAACCCCAGCTCCGGATTTTTCCCTCGGGGTTTACTCCGGAAGCCTTCCCCATGAATAGGTACAGTCGCAAAGCAGCGGAGATTTGAGATCAGAGTTTCCTTCCCCTAGATAAACTGCCAGCCATGACTGATGAGCCCCTTCTGCCCAAAGTGCTGGTTTTAAGGCATCAGTAACCTGCCTTTGCCCCATCTCCTGACAGTAGAAACAGTTCTGCCAGACTTAGTATCTAAGCTACATGTGAAGACCAGGAACTGGACTTGGTTGTCAGAGGCTATTTGAGGCTCACATCATTGGGAGCATTTAATAGGTAGTGGGAGGTTGTCCCCATTGCCACCCCTGGCTACAACAACCTTAAGGAACCCTGCATTACTGGTTTCAAACCCAACCCATTACCTCTGTGACCTGGGTTATTTATCCATGATGGTAAGAAGTGACACTGTGATAAAGTGGAATGACTGTAACAGCAAAAAGAGGAGGAATGTACAATAGTGGGTGGGTGATTGGCAGTGTAATCCCAGTTAAAAGAGCTGAGTGGAAATGGGTCCATGGCTGTGGGAGAAGTGAATGTGTGCAATTACCATGGCATGTGAAAAGAGTGTCGGTGATTTTGTTAACTGCAGAATTAACCAGGGAAATAGCATCCAGACACTCACAGTAGTAAAATAAGAAATTGATTGTGTTAATACCTGATGAGCAAAAGATGGCTGAAGTTGTCATTGTTTACATGCATAAAGCATTATTAAATAGAGGGGATGAAACAAGAATATTGGTCAAACTATTCAGCTTGGCGCACAATGGAAAGACATGGCAAAAAGGGAATTTGAGGAGAGAAGAGGATTTTTCACCTTCATTGGAAAAACTATCATTATTACTCTCGTATCTTAATAGTGCCAGCACAATAATAGAAATCCAGAAAATGGGCTCTAAAGATGTCATGGCTTCAACTAGTAGACTCAGGGTTATATCAGGTGCTATTAATCTGAAGGAATCTATATAATGTTTGTTGTTGCTTGCCTCGCTGTCTAGCCATAATTAAGACGATGGATCTACTGTCTCAGCTGAGTATCACACCGGCTTCATCTATTAACCCTTGGAGGATATGTTATAAATAGACTTAATCTTCACTGTTCTCTCATTTTCTTCAGAAGCTTAGCTCAATACTGAGTATGAAACCCCTGAGGTTGAGTCAAAATCACTACAGTAAACTCATAGTAGTGAGTGAGAATATGCACCTTACTGTTGATGTTTCATTTCCTGAGATCTTTCAGGCTCAAAGCTTTGGAAACTGATAGAAACAGCTAAATTACTATCTTATCTGGTTTCCTGCAAGCTTTGAGCTGTAAGTCCTCAAACATATTTTTATTTAGTTGTGATATAAGAACTCCAAAAAATATGTACCGCCAAATCTGAGATGACTCCACACTCTTCTGAAAGTTTGTGAATGGGAGGGTTAAGATTTGGGTATGATCCTCTGTGACAGTGATTCCCAACCTGGAGGCCATGGACTCCTTGTTTCATGGCAAAAAAAAGGTTGGGAAGCCCTCTTCTAGGAACATTATTGTGTTCCATCAATTAAAAGAAAGCAGAACATTGAGTATACTCAGCAGGTCAAGCAACATCTGCGGACAGAGAAAAAAGATTAACATTTCCGGTCAATGATATTTTGGTAGAGATAAAATGAGTAAAAGCAAATGATGGAGTTCGGTGACAGGATGCAAGGCAGGAGAGATCACCAACATTTTCTTTTCTTTCTCCCCCACCTGCAATATACTTCACATTTGAGTTTGTAGTCTATGGATCTTTAGCCTTCAAACATGCATGAAGAGCTACCACCAAGTGAGCCACTGTGAAGTACCTGACATCCATGTAATTACACCCCATCACTTATGAGTGCCTTTAGGAAGAAAGACAGAATATTTGAAGGGAAAAAATAGACATCCACAAGCACCTCACAGGAACATGTTTACACTGTGTACTGTTCCACATTTGTATGCTTCTTTACACAGAGGAACTGTCACATCAGTAGGTATGAAGATGGTATTAGTATTTAGTACTTCAGGACCTACCAGCATACGCACAAATTTGTTTGAGAAGATAAGCTAGAAAAACAAACGATTTGTTAACTGCAAATGGTCAAATAATATAACACCATCTATCCACAGTTTTGACTTGTTGATACCCAGGTACGTTGTGGTGTATGATGCAACACGCACAAATGCTGGAAGAACTCACCAGACCAGGCAGCATCTATGGAGGGGAGTAAATAGACAACATTTTGGGCTGAGACCCTTCAGCAGGGCTGGAGAAAAAAAGATGAGGATTCAGAGTTAGAAAGAGGGGAAACATAAGTTGATAGGTAAAACTGGGAGTGGGGGTGAAGTAAAGAGCTGGGAAGTTGATTGGTAAAAGAGCTACAGGGCTGGAGAAGGGGGAATCTAATAGGAGAGGACAGAAGGCCATGAGGAAGGTGATGGGCAGGCAAGAAGATAAAATGAGAGGGGGAAAAGGGGATGGGGAATGGAGAAGCGGGGGTGGGGGTGGGTATTGGCCGTTACTAAAAGCACAAAAAATCTATCTTCATGCCATCAGGTTGGAGGCTACCCAGATGGAATATAAGATGTTGCTCCTCCAACCTGAGTGTGGCATCATCTTGACAGTAGAGGAGACTGACATGTCGGAATGGGAATGGGAAGTGGAATGGGAGGCCACTGGGAGATCCCGCTATTTCTGGTGGACGGACCGCAGGTGCTTGGCGAAGCAGTCTCCCAACCTACATTGAGTCTCACTGATATACAGGAGGCCACACTGGGAGCACCGGATACAGTAGTTGACCCCAACAGACTCACAGGTGAAGTATCGCTTCACTTGGAAGGACTGTTTGAGGCCCTGAATGGTAGTGAGTGGCATGTGATGTATTCAATTGTCCCTTTTTGAATGTGTTCTTTTGGAATCTCCAACTTAAAGACCAAAGAGCTGGCATTGGGATGTTGTTGGTGGTGAAGTGAAAGTGAGGTCAAGTGGGTAGGGGAGTGGCGATGAAATTTTAAATTGTGCTCTTCTCACTGGTCATGTGTCTGTGTTCTGGATACATGGCCCCACTCTTGTTAGGAGTTTGAACAATGAAGCAATCCCAAAGATCTGCAGCTTCATGGGTGGAGCCTCCTGAGCAGGAATGTGGAAACTGGAGTCAATGACTTTGCTCATTGGGCAATCGGCCATTGTACATTGTGACAGTTTGAACGGACCACACATAAATCACCAGGTCCACAAATTTACAACAGCCTCTTTCTGTTTCAGCAGACTCCCTGCTTCCTGGACCTGCCTTTACCCGTTACAGGTTTGCTGAACTGCCTGATGTTCTGGATTTCAAAACCTGCGTGCTCTTCCTCATTCATCATCTCCCACTCTTCCTCCACTACTCCATTCTCTACTACATCAATCAAGCCTGATATTGAAATGAGTCATTGCCATTGCCCTTATTGACAGTACTGGGAAACTGAAAAGAGTCCAGGAGATCAAAGCGATAAATGATTATAATGACAGGGTAAAAGGGTGTTCAATGTATTTTCACATGCAGCAAAGAAAACCCATGCACTCTACTCTACCTGTTCCAGCTCACCATTACTTGCTGGCTAATTTCAGGTTGAGTTAAAGATAACAAGGTTTCCTAAGGAAATAACCCTGACAGCTGGATGACCTTGATAAATCCCTGATAGAATGGCGAGGAATTGGCACAGAGCTCATTGTTGGAAAGCAAGGCACTAAATTAATATTTGTTGGGCAATGAAAATGAAACTAAATGGTATTTTCCTCCACAGGCATCGTAAGTGATTATCACAAATGATTTTTTTTGCATTTTCAGTGTGCTTTCCAACAGTATACCAGTGAGAACTGTACTTTATGAAATGCTAACTTTTGAAGGCACTACTCAAGAGCAACAAGCCATCAAGCATCTGCAGAGTCTTGTGTCTCCATTGTTAAACAGGGGGCTTGTTTGTTCATTCAGGAGTACCTTAGAAAATCTCAAAGTTCTATTCAACTATCCTTGGAACCTAGGGCAAAATCTGTCCTTTGGCTAAAATTACTGAAGCAAGTTATCTAGTGATTCCTTACTGTTTGCTGGACTGCGTCTTTCAAGGCCACAACTGCCAAATTTCCTATGCTACAATGCAAATGCTTGGACTCTATTTTTATCAGGGCAGCAATGGCTTGCAGGAACTTCTGTACCAGAAAGGTAAAAGTTGATCAATACTTTGGACATGATAGTGGTTAATTAGTTATGTAACATCAGAGGTTAAAAACAATTGCATTATTGCTTGTTAATTCCACACACCACACTTCATTTGCTTTACAATCTAGAATTTCAATCAACTCCTTCTCTGTAAATGAAGACTGCTGAATACAATGAGTTTGGTCTTGATAGTTTTTTCTAATAATGTGGAATATTCGGTTTATTCAAGCTTTAGTACACGATTAAACATCAATTTACAATTAATAACATCTTGAAAAGGGAATAGAAGAAGCAAAATCTTTCAGCGCTTTTGCTGGAGTTGTCATGGCAACTGGCCAAATGTCAGAAAGCTCTGATAAGGCAAGTTCAGAATTCAGACAATGCCAACAATATTGTCTGTACTAGTAATAAGGTGCCTCTCTACTTAGCTTTTTGTTCACAGTTGGTCGGTGGGCGGTGAGGCCTTGATAATACTCAGAGCAAAGGAAAAAGAAATAAACCTATTCTTACTCAATGGAAAAAAGTACAGATATTTTATCTCTATCTGTATGTTTCTATGTGTGTGTGTCTATACTCGTGTGCACGAGTGCATATCTGTGTGCTTGCATGCTAGAAAGGGCTACATTGCTGCCAGAGGTTGCTCAGACTTGTGGGCTGAGGGGTGCAGGGAACTAAAGTGGAAAAAAATCCAGGAAGTAGCTGTAGCAGTTAATGGCTTGAGATGTGTCGCTACATGCCTTGCTTGCATATTCGCAGAAAGGAATAAAAAGCAGTGAGTTCATCATTTGAAATAGTTTTGGAACTAAACAGGTAGGGACTTGAGAATAAGCAGAAATCTTGGGTTAAAAAAAAATACAAAATGCTGGCGGAACTCAGCAGGCCAGACAGCATCTATGGGAGGAGGTAATGACGACGTTTCGGGCCGAAACCCTTCGTCAGGAGTGAAGTAACATGGGATGGTGGAGGGGGGATAAGAAGTGGGGGGAGGGATAAAGTAGAGAGCTAGGAAGTGATAGGCTGGAGGGAAATGGACTAGGGGGAAGGTGGAGAGAGAGAGAGAGAGAGAGAGAGAGAGGTGCCCCCCCACCCCCATCCCTATCTATTATTTTAGTCTGGTTTTCTTTCTCTCTCTTTTTTCCCCCTCACTATAATCTCCCCCCAGCCCTACCTTTCTTTCTCTTATATTTCACATAATTCTCCACCTTCCCCCAAGCCCATTTCCCTTCAACCTATCACTTCCTAGCTCTCTACTTCATCCCTCCCACCTACTTCTTATCTCCCCCTCCACCATCCCATGTCACTTCACTCCTGACGAAGGGTTTCGGCCTGAAAAGTCATCACTACCTCCTCCCATAGATGCTGTCTGGCCTGCTGAGTTCTGCCAGCATTTTGTATTTTTTAAAATTTATTTCCAGCATCTGCAGATTCACTCGTTTTGCCTTAGAAAACTTGGGTTGCAAGATTAACCCAAGTTGTCAACGTATAACGTAAAACATCTTCCTTCTTCTGCTCTGTACAGCATCTGCGACTTTAAGAATCCGACTTTAAGAATATATGATAGCAAGTGGCCAGTGACAAAGCAGCAACATGGCATGGATCTGTAAGATATGAATTTTGATTCAATACATTTTGGCTTCTTGGTTTTGAAGGCGATTAGAAACATTGCACGTGATGCCAAAATCTCACAAGGCTTGTCATCCAGAATTATGTAGCCACCTCACAGCGTTAGCAAAGGATCTTAGAAATCAATCCAGATGAAAAATCAGCATATTCCCGTTAACCCTCATCAATTTTTATAGGTGTAACCGTGGAAAGCTTCCTATCTGGATGCATGATGGTTTGGAATGGCAACTGCAAGCATCAGTGGAGAGTTCCGGGCACAGCTCAGCTCGTCATGAGGACCAGGCGCCTCTCCCGTGACTCTGACCACACCTCACACTACCTCAGAAAGGCAGCCAGCACAAAGACCCCTCCCACTCTGGACATCTTCTCTTCTCTCTCCTCCCCTCGGGCAGAAGATATAATATTTAAAAGCACAATCTACTGGGCTGTTAGGACACAATCTACTAACGGACTTGGCGTCCACAGCTGCCTGTGGCAGTGAATTCCAAAGATTCACCACTCTCTGCCTAACGAAGTTCATCCTAATATCTGTTCTAGAAGATGCGCTCTATTCTGAGGCTGTGTTCTCTGGTCTTAGACTCCCCCACCATAGGAAACATCCTCTCCACATCCACCTTATCAAGGGGTTTCGCCATTCAATAGGTTTCAATAAGGTCACCACTCGTTCTTCTGAATTCCAGTGAATTCAGGCCCAGGGCCATCAAACACTCTTCATATGACAAGCTGTTGAAACCTGGAATAATTTTCATCAAACTTCCTTTGAACCCTCTCCAGCCTCAACACATCTTTTCTGAGATAAGGGGCTCAAACCTGCTCACAATACTCCAAGTGAGGCCTCCCCAGTGCTTTATAAAATCTGAACATTACATCCTTGCTTTTTTATTCTTGTCCTCTTGAAATGAATGTCAACATCACATTTGCCTTCCTCACCACAGACTCAATCTGCAAATAAACCTTTAGCAAATCCTACACAAACATTTCCAAGTCCCTTTGCACCTCAGCTTTTTGTATTTTCTCTCCATTTAGAAAAGAGTCAACCCTTTCATTTCTTCTACCAAAGTGCATCACCACACATTTCCCAACACTGTATTCCATCTGCCACTTCATTGCCCATTCTCCTATCAACCAAGTGATTTATTTTGATATTATTGGTACAGGTATTAATATAGCTGGGACAACAGCACGAAACACTTTGATTGTATTTGACATCCTACAATTCAATTATATCTTATCTTCCAGTAATATGGTGCGGTGCTCAGACACAGTGACCTCTTGGGGGCCAACCAACAGTGTCTTTTTCCTTTCTTAAATGTCTTTTTTTTATGATTGCAAGACAATTCTGGACTCAAGAACTTTAGGTACTACAGGTCTACTCCATCAGCTGCTTGTTGGCGGAGGAGCTGGACTTCGTGCAGACTGCGTTTCTGCCAGCTACAGGAAGGCATCGAAGGCATCGAGTTTGGGGTGTGAAGCCAGCGTGCAGTGTAATCATGGGTAATTGCCTTGGACATTTTTTTTTATGATCACAAGATCCTGTTGGACATTGATAATGTAAGATGCCTCAGGGCTGTTTCCCCTGTTTGGTGACACAACAGATGGCAGGGGAGCTGTGTGGCCTTGGTGTTAGCAAGGAATAGGCCTCAAGCCACTGGCTTAGGAACAGAAGCGAGGAATAGGCCTCAAGCCACAGGAACAGAGTCACCAGAGGCATTGTAACATGGTGTCCATGCTCGAGTGGGGGTTGGCCTCTCCTGACAGTGCTGCCCTCCACTGTTCAATTATATATATATTTCTTTTTGCATGACTGTACGTATGCTTGTTATCTTATCTCGAAGGTGCTGTGTAAATTCTGCCCCTTGTCCCCAGAGGAATGCTGTTTCATTTGGCTGTACTCACGCATGGTTGAATGATAATTAAACTTGGATTTGATTTGATTTACATATGTCCGAGAGCATATCCCTTCAATTCTCCCCTGAAAACTGTACCTGAGACATTATAGCACTCCTGCAGTAGCTTGTTGAACTTGGGCTAGATTTTATGCGCAAATCACGGGTAAGGAATTTGAATCCCTGGTCTTCTGAATTGGAGGTTGGACCAGTACACAGTCAGTAGGCACATTCCAATTGTACAAACAGACAGTTAAATGCCATCTTTGAGGCAAAGGACTTTGATGCTTTCTTTACCTGCAGGAAGAACACGGATTATCAAATGTAAATAATTTTGTATTTTGACAGATGCTGAGTCACCTCTCCAAGCTAGATACAAAATTTCAGTTTCTCCACTTTGATTGTAAATTGAATGAAAGCTATTTACTATCTCCCTGATTCTTAAAGAAGTTCTGTAGAAATTGAATTCTGAAGGAATAGAAGTAACCAAAAATTCAATTAAAGATTAAGATAGAAAAAGGTTCTGATGCCTGGAGAATTTACAAAAGAATCAAAAAGGATATACTAATGTTTAGATAGTATTGATAGGAAAGGGCTGTAGCAAGCTTTGGAAGGAATTTCTTTTTTTTACAGTACATTTAACACTAAATATAGTAATAAAACAGAATTATTACTAGATGTTGCAAAGTGACAGGCACAGATTATAGAGTATTAACAATAATAGGCATATGAAAATTGAGATAACAGCCTTCAAGCTCTCCTGGAGAGATTCCTCACTGTAAGATAATGCCACTCTTTTCTTCATGAAATATGATAATATAATTTAACAAGGTTTTAATTAAATATTGGATCCGACACTGAACTGGACTGAAAGAATCTTTAAATCCTTAAGTAAAATATATGCGAAAGAAGGAAGAATGACAATTCATAGATTACAATTTGTACTTGTCTAACATTTTAAGGGAGGTGGATTCCAAGCTGCTTCACAGAAACAATAGTGTCTTTGCTAAAGATGGGAACTGCCCAACGTCTGAAGGAAGTATTTCCTGATTATGTTCTAGGATCACTTCGTTATAACATTTAAGTTATGTCCAATTACACTAGATTCCTTCACCAGAGTACAGATATTTACTCTGTATTGATTGAACTGCTTATTACCCTAAACATCTGTTTAGTTTGCCCTTCCAATATGCAAATCTGAGGCATTCCAAGTGAATATTATACATTATAACGTAACATTATAATGTCCTTACATTTTATCATTTGGTGTTTTATCAACCTTTCTTTTTTGAGGTGCGTGCAAGACTGGTTATTACCTGATCAAACCTGTTGAGAAATTTGCAGTGTACCCTGCTCCATTTTACATTTAGTATTACAAACCACTTGGAATGAAGCCCAGCTGGTTCCTCATGCCCATTTATGCCTTGCACCTAACAGTCCCCAAGATCCTACATCAATTTTTCATTGATTATGATGACAATTCTTCGATGGTCAGTTTAGGCTAATGCTTTCGTTACTTCGTAGATGCAACATAACCTCGTTAATCAGACCTGCTGTTACTTCCTTCCCTCCTCATGCATCTCTGAGCCATGGCAACGGCATTCGTTTTCCCAGCCTTCCAGGTAACTGAGCTCTGCTGCTGGAGTTCAAGGTATGGATATGCTGCCCTGAGATTTATTTTCTTTCAGGCTTTCACAGTAGAACAGAGAAATGCAATAGAATCATGAAGAAAAACACACACAAGCAAGGACTGACAAACAACTAATGCATAAAAGAATTGTGCATTATAATAAGTAAATAAATAATACTGAAGAGTCTTCGACTGTGAGTCTATTGGCTGAGGAATCTGTCCATAACTGAGGTGAGTGATGTTATCCAGGCTGGTTCAGGAGATTGATGTTTGAAGGGTAATAACTGTTCCTGCACCTGGTGGTTGCGAGACCTAAGGCACCTGTACCTCCTTTCTGATGGCAGCAGTGAGAAGGGAGCATGGCCTGGATTGTGGGGGTCCCTGATGATAGATAATGGATGTTGGATAATGGGGTACTACCACTGACCACAATGCAATTAGGGCAGGGAGCAGAATGATCAGCAAAGATCGATAACCGGGGATCTGTGCTGGAAACTGCAAATGCATCGCAAAAAGGATGAGATGGAGTTAAATATGGAGCTAGTTTCACAACTTTCCCTCACTCTGTAAAAAGGGCACTGGAGGAAGGTTCTGGACAGTAAAACCCAGCAAAACGTAATAGCCACAGAAAGAAACAATAATGTTTTATAATACACTTTCTGCCCATTGATGTCCTGAGATCAGATCTAGTATAAGGTGCTCAACTATATTTATTTAGGATACAAAAACGACTTCACCATCAAGAGTAATGTCATTGTCTGTTAAGTGGCTTTGAACATCCTGGTAAGTGATTCCTTACTAGGATGCTCAAAGCCCTTACAGTGTATTCTAATAATGCATTCCTTCTATATTGACTTAAAACAGGTTGCAGATTCCCAAAGGCTCACTCTTAAACAGTTATATCTAAAATATCTGCCACGGCTGAGGTGTACCTCTTATAATATCTTAAGCAGTCAGCGGAGATACTCACACATTTATCCACTCGGATATTGGTGCCAAATGCAATTTGACGCCCGCCTAAAGCTGTCCAAGGCTATTAGGTTTTATAACTTCAAAACATTTCACTTATTCAAACAAAGACACGCAAGCCCAAAAGTTGGGTCTAACTTCAAGTTTACCTTAAGCAAGGTGTGCATGTATCATGTGATAGCATGATGACATATGCTATTAACATAATTTTACATATAATCCATAATTACTTAAACAAACAAGAATACTTAATTAAACTCTCTCTCTCTCCCTCTCCCTCTTTCTCTCTCTCTCTCTCTCTCTCTCTCTGTCTCTCTCTCTCTCTCTCCCTCTCTCTCTCTCTCTCTCTCTCTCTCTCTCACTCACTCTCTCTATATATATATACACACAAGATTATTCATATATCGTCATGGCTATCCCTTGAGGTCAAGGATGATGGTTTTCATTCTATTGATCTATTTATGGGCTCTTAAGTGGCTTATGAGTCCAAGGCCCACAGAGCAAAGACACCTGTGCGTGTACTTGTTTAATGTGCACTTGATGTTGCACTCAACATCACACTTCACGATACTTCACAAATCAACCAATTCATTCCAATGGCATGGAAACCATGATGATTGGAGCTGATGGATTTGTTGCAGCCTTCATCCGCCTTCACAGCCGTTGAGTTCGTAGTAACTTTGTCCGCCTGTTCCACTGTTGAGGTCTTGGTTAGATTGTTCTTTGTCAGGGACCTCACCCTCGACCTTACCGCCATGGGTGACCCTACCAGGAGCATAGCTCCAGACAGCATCACTCTGGGGATCTCAGGACCACATAAGCTTCTCCACCGCGACAAGGTGACAATCCACGGAGAATACGCATATATCATTACAATATTAAATACGCAACTGAAGCCACTCTGAAGAAGTTCTCCTCTTTGCGGCAGGAGATCTATGAGCTCTCTCTCACTGTTCTTCCTCTGTTGCTTCTCTTGCTCTTCTTGAATTCCTGAATCACCCCTCCCTCTCACTGGATTTCTTCCCTCTACCCAGAGCTTCCTACCTTTTCTATGCCATGGACCAAAACCAGTAAGCAAGGGGGTCTATGGACCCCATGCTTGGAACCCATGCTCTACACTCTCAGTACTGATGCTCGGTCTCAGAATGACAGCCATCCCTTTGCCTCCACGGACGTTGCCATAGTACTTCCAACTATTTGTTATTTAGCTCAAAACATTCAACCCAATTCCACCTGTTTATAGCTGAGAGTTAGTACAGTAACTGAGTAACAAGCCTTATATCTTGATTTATTTTTGACTGCAAAAATCATTCCTTGGTATTTTCCTTATTTGGAACAACATCCAAGTACATATTACAGCACTTTGGGTGTTTTATTGCAGAATGCTATGGATTTTACTTTGAGAGAGATAGAGGCTCTATTTTTTTCAGGTTATATACACACAAATACTTCTTTTCTGATCAAGGATCCCTCGGCTCTCAGTAAAAAGCGTATTAAACAATACAACATCAAGACATGACCAGGAGAATGGATAACATCCTACAATGCCACGGACAGCCAATGTGACAAATGAGACAATGTATTTAGTGAAAATGAAAATGGATATGCCGGAGCCATTATTAACATGAAGTCATAAAGGAAAGATGTTTAGAATCATAGAGTGCTACAGCACAGAAATAGGCCATTTGGCCCATCTACTGCATGCCAACCTGATCCGATCCATCTGTATCCAGCCCATGGCCCTCCATCTATCCACCTTTCCAAATGTCACTTAAACTTTACAATTTAACTCATATTTGCTGGCAGCTTGTTCCACACTCATGCTTCACTCTGTGTGAAGGAGACCCCCCTCACCTTCCCCCTAAATATTTCAACCTTCACCCTAAACCTATGACCTCTAGTTTTAGTCTTACCCAGCTTGGAGGAGAAAAAAGCCCGCAGGCATTCGCCCTATATATACGTAATGCCCTGGTTAAGAGTTTTACTGCTATGATGTAGGTATTTCATTTTAGCAGTTCTGTAAGAACTGCTTGTTCTGCTTTCAGCCTGTTTGGGTTTGAACTAATATAAGGGGCTTTGTTGTTCATCTTAGATGTGCTGCGTCAGGCAATCAGGATGGTGGAACTAGGAGGCTCCGGTGAACACTGGGCAAAGAGGTTTTTGTGACGGACACTGGCATGGGTCAAGATAGTTTTGGTGGGAGGTTGGAGGAGACAGGAAAGAAGATGGCGGAGGATGACCCCTATTGCACAAGGTGCTTAGTGCAGATGTATGGCTTCAAGGAGGATGGACCAGTACTCCCGTGGGAACGCCCGCTTGTTCCAGATGGATTTTGAGTGACGTTTAGAAGGTAATGTGTGCTTTCATGCAGACCAGGGGTCTAGAACATGAGTTACAGTCAAGTTCAGGATGAGCTCCAACTTATGTGGACTGGGCTAACTGTAATGGACCCTTTACTTTTATCCTTTTCTTTTTCTCACTAACTGTTTGATAAAGCTGACATTTGTAAGTACACTGTCTTTATAATTGCCAACGAGCTGTTATTTCTTGCCAAAGCCGAAATGCACGGGGGCAGTATTTACACAGACTGGGGTTCGGGTGGGTGAGACTTCTCAACCTCCCTAGTTTGGAGGGACCCCAGTCACATCTACCCTAGATATACAGAGCCGGAGAAAGGTGGTTTTCAATGGCTGTTAGTGAGGGGCTAACGAGCTATATCTGTAGAGACACCCAGTAAAAGAGGGTTTCATATACTGCTGATGATTTTGATGTGTTGCACTAATGTAATCGCTTGAGAAACAAACATAACCACGTGAGCACTGGACATAGTTCTACCCTCTTGAGAATGATAGTTGTGGCTTGAAGGGGCAAAGATTCAGTTAACTCCGTCACAAGACTCTGCAGCTCTGGAGCAACAAACAAAACACTGGAGAAACTCGATGGGTCAAGTAGCATCAGGGGGGGCTGGGGGAGGATGCTGAAACCGTCGGCTCTTCGGTTTGAAAACCTGCGTCAGGACTGAAGATGAAGAGGGTGATTGTCAGTATAAACAGGAGAATGGGAATGGTGAGGCAGGATCCTGAGGTGAAAGGTGGACTGAGGAGAGGTAAAGGATGATGGGTAGATTGTGTCAGATAGGGGAGGTGGGTGTGGAGTTGGAGATAGTGGCTGGTAGATGGAGGCAGACAAAGAGAGAGGGAGAGAGAAATAAATGAGAGGCTGAAGGAGGGCGTGAGAAAAAGGTTGGACACAGCCACTAAAAGGTGATAAACAGGGGCACGGGTAACTGCAGGTAATTGATTTTGCCTGCGGATTGATCAGCAAGCTTATTCTGACTTCAAAATTGATGAGAACTTATGGATTATTTATGAAGTGTAAAGGCATGACATGATCCAGAACTTGCTAGTTTTAACCCACTACCCTTACTCATTGCTCTCTTGAAGTGAATTGAATGAGCTGTTGAGAGCCTGGCTTATTTACCCTAAATGCCCCTGGGTTCGCCTATAAGATCCTAAACAGCAGTAGGACCTTGAATAATGAAAAGAGCTCATACTAAAACACACACAAAATGTATGGAGGGATTCAGCAGGTCTGGCAGCATGTATGGAAAAGAGTAAACAGTCAATGTTTTGAAGAAAAGTTTCAGCCTGAAACGTCAATTCTTTACTCTTTTCCATAGATGCTGCCTGACCTGTTGAGCTCCTCCAGCGTTTTGTGTGTGTTGCTTTGAATTTCCAGCATCTGAAGTTCTTCTAGTGTTGGTCTCACACTGAAACCTGCCTTTCACAGCAGTCAAGGGCCTGCCCATCAACAGCTTTGCCATCTATCAAGCTGGCCAGCATTTCTAAATGACCCTGAAGATCTCAGTGTCAGAAACACCAATAAACTTGAAATGAAATCATTAAAAAATATTAAAAATCAATAAATCAAAAAAAAACTTTAGGGGTAGTATGGTAACATATTGGTTTATATAACACTATTACAGGGCCAATGGCCCAGGGTCAATTCCACCACTGTATGAATTGCTCCCATGTTTCATAGACGTATGGGTTAGTAGGTTAATTGGCCACATGGGTGTAATTGGGTGGGGTTGGCTTTGGGCCAGAAGGACTGTTACCGTCCTGTACCTCTGAATAATAAAATAAATCAATAAATATGTGATCTGACTAAATAAAATATAGATACTTAAATAGGAACTTACAAACTTCTTCTTGCAGCTCAACATTGAGTATCATTGCTTATCTCTTGCCTGTTCTGACCTTGACGCCATCAACAGCACGTACAAGAAGAGTGTGGCAGCTCTTAGGCACTAAGCTTTGGACTCCTGCATTCAGGTGGGCACACTGAAACCGGCTAGCACTGAAGCTGAGAAAGGCGTGTAAGCACTTCCCCGTAAAACCCCAGCCAGATTCTTCAGGCCGTACACTTGCAGACTGATATTGAAACAGCAAAAGAACTCAGAGTGCAATGTGTCAGCTCTGAAAAAGACAGATTACAAGCTGCACAACTTTGTCTTAAATATTGACAGCTACCTTTATCACAGCAAGCGACATAGCAACAGTAAATCACTGTCAACAAAGGCTAGGACAAACCACCGTATAAGCATAAAAAATCATTACTGGTAGGAGCCTTTTGTTAGATTAAGGGCACTTAAAACAATAAAGACAATGATTGCCCTCAAACAAGTATTAATGAAGAATAACGGAAATATGGAATGGACTTTAGAACAATAGATCTTTTATTAATGCAGACATTAATCCAGCATTACATCAACAGTAGTTTGTAGCTATGATCTGAACTTCAAGCCATTTATACAATGATTTGAGATTCGTTTCATAAAAGATTGTGTAAACTAAGGGTTACCATCAATTAATGGTAGGAGTCCATGGCATTAAAAATGTTAGGGACCCCTGGTGTTTGCACTGATAATCCCAATGCCATTCTTAGTGAACTCTCATGACGTTCTGACAAGGGCTGACTTTGTCCACTTCCTTTTACAGTTCTTCCTGAAGTCATTGACTTGGCAGAACCACAGTGTCATGGGTTAATGTAGCCATGTTCCCTCTTTTGTTCTAAGCAGTCAGAAACACAGGCAGAAGGCTCTGTTTTTATACAACCCACTTTCACAACTCAGGATGCTCCAAAGTATCTAACAGATCATAAGAGGAATGAATTGTAGTTACTATTGAAACCAAGGCAACTTCGCAGTTAAATTAACTGTTCAAATAATAGCATTGTAAATCTGTAATTTGTCTTTAATAAAAAGTTGTCTGAGGGATGAATGTTGGCTAGAGCATGGCCTTTGCATCTATTTTGATGATTATCATGTCCACATAAAAAGACAAGTGGAGCCTTAGCTTAGTCCTTCCCCTGAGAAATAGAGACTAAGAACGTACCTTCTCAGTTTATCAATGAGGAATGAACTCGGATTATGTACTGAATAATGGACTGAGGCTCTATGTCTCTAACAGTGTAATTTGCCATCATTGTCCAGAGACTACAATCCACCTGATTTTCAAAAAGATATTTGTCCACCCTTAGACCCCCCCCCCACCCCACCACCCTCCAATTTATAAAACTGAGAGTGTTAGCCTCGAGCTTTGGAGGCAATAAAACAAAAGTGACTTTCTTCCCAAGCAACGTATCATCATTTCCAAGAAATGTGAAAAGGAGTTAAATAAATGCAAATCTCTCCAAGTGGTAAGAGGTGGTCTGCATGCAATACCATTGGTTTTACTGTGTGATGATTGGGGTGCATTTCAATGACCAACCTATAGCTCCTTCCTGAAGTTGCTAATAAATTAGCAAAGGTAGACATTCCAACCTGGCATCACCCTGAGCTGCATAATGGGGAAGTCATATAATAGAGAACATAGAACATTACAGCAGAGTACAGGCACTTCGGCCCACAGTATTGTGGCAGCCTTTTAACCTATTTTATGAAGAATCTAACACTTCCCTCCTACAAACAACACACACAAAGTGCCGGAGGAACTCAGCAGGCCAGGCAGCATCTGTGGAAAAGGGTGCAGTCCATGTGTCAGGCTGAGACCCTTCTGCAGGAGTGGAGGGAAAAAAGACGAGTAAAGAGTGGGGGGAGGGAGGGAAACACAAGGTGATAGGTGAAACAGGGAGGAAGAGGAGTGAGGTACAGAGCTGGGAAGTTGTTTGGTGAAAGAGATACAGGGCAGGAGAAGGGGTAGTCTGATAGGAGAGGACAGAATGCCATGGAAAAAAGAAAAGGGGGCAGAAGGTACCCCATGCAAGACTTATTGAGAAAGTAAGGAGGCATGGGATCCAAGGGGACATTGCTTTGTGGATCCAGAACTGGCTTCCCCACAGAGGGCAAAGAGTGGGTTATATTCTGCATGGAGATCAGTCACCAGTGGAGTGCCTCAGGGGTCTGTTCTGGGACCATGTTTTTATAAATGACCTGGATGAGGAAGTGGAGGGTTAGTAAGTTTGCTGATGACACTAAGATTGGAGGTGTTGTGGATAGTGTGGAGGGCTGTCAGAGGTTTCAGCTGGACATTGATAGGATGAAAAACTGGGCTGAGAACTGTCAGATGGAGTTCAACCCAGATAAGTGTGAAGTGGTTCAAATATGATGGTAGAATATAGTATTAGTGTGGAAGATCAGTGGGACCTTGGGGTCTGAGTCCATAGGACGATCGAAGCAGCTGCGCAGGTTGATTCTGTGGTTAAGAAGACATGTGGTGTATTGGCCTTCATCAATTGTGGAATTGAATTTAGGAGCTGAGAGGTAATGTTGCAGCTATATAGGACCCTGATCAGACCCCACTTGGAGTACTGTGCTCATTCTGGTCACCTCACTACAGGAAGGATGTGAAAGCCATAGAAAGGGCACAGAAGAGATCTACAACGATGTTGCCTGGATTGGGGAGCATGCCTTATGAGAATAGGTTGAGTGAATTTGGCCTTTTCTCCTTAGAGAGACAGAGAATGAGAAGTGACCTGATAGAGATGTATAAGTGTGGTAAACCATGTATATAGGTTGTAACTGGGTTATCTGTCTGGACATGCCTGGACACGCCCCTCTGCTGACTGCTCCTGTGGCTCCTCCCACAGACCCGATTGTGTCACTGCTCCTCCCACTGTCCAGGTCAGACATACAGCATGGACGTGGATCCATTTTACTGTTAATAAAAGCCTTTCAGTATTTCTGGCTAGCCTGCTTCGAATCATACCTGGAGGAGATTGAAGTGACCGAGTCCGCCGCAAAGCACAGAGTTCGCCTCTCCAGGGTCGGTCCACAGGTCTACTTGATGATTAGAGACCAGCCGAGTTACGACTGCACGATGAGCGCCCTCAGAAGACAATACCTGCGGTCGGTGAACACTGTCTACGCAAGACATTGCTTCGCGACGCGGCAGCAGCAAGCAGGAGAGTCGAGCGCTGAGTTTGTCCAGGCCCTACAGACACTCGTGCGGGCCTGCGATTGCCGGGGGCTGACAGCCGAACAGCATGCAGAGCTCCTAGTAAGAGATGCCTTCGTCACGGGGACCAGGTCAGTGTGTGTGCGCCAGCGGCTGCTGGAACACGTCGATCTTACCTTACGTTCGGCGATTGAGCTGGCTGCCACGCTGGAGGCTGCTCTGCACAACTCTGAGGCTCTCCAGGCATGCAATCTCCCGATGGCCTCGTGGACACCGTAGACCCTGCAACCCGTGAGTGAATCGACCATGACCGCTGCCAGTCATGAGTCTGTGAAGCATTACTTCTGTGGACTTGAGAAGCACCCCTGGAAATGTTGACTGGCCCAAGAAGCTATCTGCTCCAGCTGCGGAAAGATGGGCCAGTTTGCCAAGGCCTGTAAGTCCAAACCGCGAGCAGCATCGAGCAGCGCCGCGTGCGAGGCGTGGGGGTCACCATCTTGGCCGTCGCCATCTTGCCTGACTGCTTCATACGAGACATGGGGCGGCCATCTTTGTCGGCGCCACCTCGCACCGCCTACAACCCAGGGTGCTTACCGGGCACCCCACTGCGCTGGACCGAGACAGCGATTCAACTCTGGCCTCCATGACTCCTGACCAAAGCGCCCCACACCAACTCGCAAGGTCAATGATGGACATCCTGGTGGAGGGGCGCAGGACAAGCTGCCTGTTTGACATGGGAAGCACAAAGAGTTTTATTGACCCGGACACGGTGCAACTCTGTGGACTCGAGACACGGCCGGTAAGCCAAAGGGTCGCCATGGCTTCTGGGTCGCATATAACAGACATCTGGGGGGGTTGTGTAATGATGCTAGAGCTGCAGGGCAAAGAATATCGAGCTTTACATTACTGCTCATGCCTCAATTGTGTGCCCCTGAGCTATTGGGGCTCGACTTCCTGAACCACCTGAAAAGCGTGACAATGGAGTATGACGGGCCCCTCCCACCAATCACTGTCGGAAATCCTCAGTTCTGTAGAATGTAGGATGTACATCACATACCCCGCTACTGACCACCCTCACACACCGACCTGCACATCCCACCCAACACCACGCCAGCAGCTGCACTACGGACACCACTTTCAGCCTCTCCACCGTCAAGATCCCTCCCCCACCGCTGTTTGCCAACCTGACCCCGTCTGTAAACCAGTGGCAACTAAAAGCAGGAGGTACAGCGCGGGGGACAGGGCCTTCATTAAGTCGGAGGTGCAGCGGCTGCTCAGGGAGGGGATCATTGAGCCAAGCACAAGTCCTTGGAGGGCCCAGGTGGTTGTTGTTCAGACCGGGCAGAAAAATAGGATGGTCGTGGACTATAGCCAGACCATCAATAGGTTCACGCAGCTTGATGCGTACCCCCTACCCGGCACTGCAGATATGGTCAATCAGATAGCTCAGTACAAGGTGTACTCGACCATAGATCTGAAGTCCACATCACCAGCTCCCCATCCGCCCAGAGGACCACCCTATACCGCCTTCGAGGCGGGCGGCAGGCTCTATGACTTCCTGCGCCTCCCCTTCGGTGTCACTAATGGTGACTCTGTCTTCCAGAGGGAAATGGACCGGATGGTGGACCAGTGCCAACTGAAGGCCACTTTCCCATATCTGAATAACATCACCATCTGCGGTCACAACCGACAAGATCACGACAACAACCTCCGAAAATTTTTGCAAGCAGCCAAATCTTTCAATCTTACCTATAACAAGGACGAGTGTGATTTCGGAACCACCCGACTTGCTATCCTTGGGTATGTCGTGGAGAACGGGGTTATTGGCCCTGACCCTGACCATATGCGCCCCCTGTTGTAACTCCCTCTTCCCACCACCCTCAGAGCCCTCAGATAGTGCCTGGGCTTCTTTTCCTATTACACCCAATGTGTCCCCCATTTCGCAGACAAGGCCCGCCCCCTGGTCAAGTCCACCACATTTCCCCTCTTAGCCAAAGCCTGCATGGCCTTCAGCCGCATTAAAGGGGGCATTGCCAAAGCAGCAATGTATGCGGTGGACAAGGCCATTCCCTTCCAAGTAGAGAGTGATGATTTTGACTTTGCGCTGGCTGCTACCCTCAATCAGGCTGGAAGGCCGGTAGCATTCTTCTCTCGTACCCTTCAGGGCCCTGAAATTCGGCACTCCGCAGTGGAGAAAGAGGCCCAGGCCATAGTGGAAGCTATTAGGCACTAGAGGCACTATCTGGCTGGCAAAAAGTTCACCTTGCTGACTGACCAGCGCTCAGTCGCATTCATGTTCAGCAACCAACAGCAGGGCAAAATCAAAAATGATAAAATTTTGAGGTGGAGAATCGAACTCTCCACCTACAACTATGACATCATGTACAGGCCTGGGAAGCTCAATGAGCCCTCTGATGCCCTATCCTGGGGAACATGTGCCAACGCGCAGATCGACCGGCTATACGCCCTCCATGCAGATCTTTGCCACCCGGGGGTCACCCGGCTTTTCCACTTCATGAAAGCCCGGAACCTGCCTTCCTCCCTTGAGGAGATCAGGACGATGACCAGGGATTGCCAAGCCTGCGCAGAGTGCAAACCGCACTTCTATCGACCCATAAAGACACAACTAATCAAGGCCACTTTGAGCGATTGAGTGTTGACTTTAAGGGCCCCTTTCCCTCCACCGACCGCAATGTCTACTTTCTTAACGTGACAGGCAGATAGGCAGATTGCTATCTAAATGGAGTCAAGTTAGGAAAAGGGGAAGTACAACGAGATCTCGGTGTTCTTGTACATCAGTCAATGAAAGCAAGCATGCAGGCAGTGAAGAAAGCTAATGGCATGCTGGCCTTTATAACAAGAGGATTTGAATACAGGAGTGAAGAGGTCCTTCTGCAGCTGTACAGGGCCCCGACGAGACCCCACCTGGAATATTGTGTGCAGTTTTGGTCTCCAAATTTGAGGAAGGACATCCTTGCTATTGAGGGAGTGCAGCGTAGGTTCACAAGGTTAATTCCTGGAATGGCGGGACTGTCATATGTTGAAAGATTGGAGCGACTGGGCTTGTATACACTAGAATTTAGAAGGATGAGAGGGGATCTGATTGAAACATATAAGATTATTAAAGGATTGGACACACTGGAGGCAGGAAGCATGTTCCCGCTGATGGGTGAGTCCAGAACTAGAGGCCACAGTTTAAGAATAAGGGGTAGGCCATTTAAAACAGAGATGCGGAAAAACTTTTTCACCCAGAGAGTGGTGGATATGTGGAATGCTCTGCCCCAGAAGGCAGTGGAGGCCAAGTCTCTGGATGCTTTCAAGAGAGAGTTAGATAGAGCTCTTATAGATAGAGGGGTGAAGGGATATGGGGAGAGGGCAGGAATGGGGTACTGATTGTGTATGATCAGCCATGATCACAGTGAATGGTGGTGCTGGCTAGAAGGGCTGAGTGGCCTACTCCTGCACCTACTGTCGATTGTCTATTGTAATCGACGAGTACTTGCGATTCTCCTTTGCCATCCCCTGCCCCGATACCACTGCCACGTCAGTCATAAAAGCCCTGCGCAAGCTCTTCACTCTGTTTGGATACCCATGTTATATCCACAGTGACAGAGGGTCCTCGTTTATGAGTGACGAGCTGTGCCAGTACCCGCTGGCTAGGAGTATTGCTACTAGTAGGACCACGAGCTATAATCCCCGGGGGAATGGACAGGTGGAGAGGGAGGATGCCATGGTGTGGAAGGCCACACTCTTAGCCCTCAGGTCAAAGGGGTTGCCGGTCTCTCGCTGGCAGGAGGTCCTCCCCGAGGCACTCCGCTCCATCCGCTCCCTGTTATGCACGTCCACCAATGCCACCCCTCATGAGCGACTCTTTTCTTTTCCTAGGAAGTCTGCCACTGGGACCACCCTACCGGCTTGGCTGACGTCCCCGGGGCAAGTGCTGCTCCGGAAACATGTGAGGAGTAATAAATACTCCCCACTGGTTGAGAGGGTTCACCTACTTCATACGAACCCCCAGCATGCCTACATGGTTTTATCTGACGGGGGGGAGGACACGGTCTCCATCCGCGACCTGGAGCCCGCAGGAGCACCAGGCTTCTACCCTGAACACGCCATGGTGACTATTAACCCCGTACCCACCGATATAAATACCCACGAGACACCGTGCACTCCAAGCCCTATGCAGACACTTCACGATACTCCCATACCGGGCACGACGCACACGCACGAGGGATTACTGACACCTAACATGCTGGCGCCTCAAGTCAGGCCGGAGCCAGCACAACCACTGTCGCCGGTGTAATCACCACCAGTGCTATGCAGATCACAGTGACGGACTCAACCGCCTGATAGACTTGACCTGTAAGTATGCTTGTTTGAAATATTGTCAGTCACTTCACCCCGCCGGACTCTCTTTTTTAAAAAGGAGGGGTGAATGTGGTAAACCACGTATATAGGTTGTAACTGGGTTATCTGTCTGGACCTGCCTGGACACCCCCCCCCCCACCCCCCCCCGCTGACTGCTCCCGTGGCTCCTCCCACAGACCCGATTGTGTCACTGCTCCTCCCACAGTCCAGGAGAGACATACAGCATGGACGTGGATCCATTTTGCTGTAAATAAAAGCCTTTCAGTATTTACTCTACTTCCAGTCTTTTGGAGTAATTGATAGGGACTGGTGAAGGGGGGGTGGATCCATTTCCTGAGGTTAAAGAAACCAATGTTCATGCCATCAGTTTGGAGATTATCCAGATGGAATATAAAGTGCTGTTCCACCAACCTGAGTGTGGCCTCATTGCGACAGTGGCTACAATTGTCCTTCATATTTTTTTTATCATCTTAGAGTTTCTTAACAGCCCTTAATGCATCTGTCTCTACCATTACACCTGGGAGGGTGCTCCACACACCCACCACACTCTGAGTATAAGAAAAGTCAGGTTTGAATGTACTTGTATGCCGAATGATAATATAGTAGCAGAACTTCTGAACGTCAGTGCTGCATTTTGAAACAATTGAAGACATTTTGTGATGGGAAAATTAGTTCATTTTGATGGACTCTCTTAATATTGTATTGCCCTCAGGAGCAGTCATCTGCCATGTTTGGATTCAGCAGGCTTGTCACAGATAACAATAACAGCTCCATATAGCAGCTTTAACATAGGAATGATTCCCGAGGTATTTTGCAAAGGCATGGGGAAAACGAAAGCAAAAATCCTTTTAGACTGTGCTGTTTTGCAGACCATACAACAAGAATTTTATTTTTTGGCTTGTGCTGGATATTGTTGGTGAGAGCTCACCTATCAGGCATAAACATGTTATTGGAACAATGGCAAATGCAATAGAGAAACAGCTGGATCATTCCAGGCCCCAGTGGTTACATACCAGCATAGAGAAAACCTCTACTTAGAATCAACAATGACCTGACTATCTGGATAGGAGGACAATTAGGACAGGCACCAAGGCAACAAGAATTGTGGTCTTACTTGCCGATGGAGGTCAGTTACAATAACATCTGAGTGAAAAATGGTGGGTTCATATCATATTCTAGATACTAGTGGATGATCTGGGTTAGTGGTCCCATGCAGTTATTGACTATCAGATGAGGCAGTAGGACAGAAGGTGTTCACTCGCCAATGATGTACGGTAGAGCTATTATTGGGTTCTCCCAATACTGACTGCTTTGTAAGTTCCTAAAGAATGGTGTCAGTGCTTGGCTTAAATGATTGAACTTCCCAGGACTTGCCACACCTAGGAATTGGCAGAGAAGATGTTTGACAGATATCAAAGACATTGTAAAGTTTAAAAAATATTATAAATTAAATAAGAACTTTAAAATATTTTAAATCCTTTTGAGTATTGAGAATATTATTCAAATGCAAATTTCTTTATACTTACACTTCTCCCTCACTCACGAACCACTCCAGACTAACAGGACATGTTCTGGGGGCAGTTTCCCCAGTGTTGATTGCTGGGGTATTCAGCACGTCTGTGCTTCACTGTGAGAGGTCTAAGGTCAGGGCATGGCGGGAAAATTTCTGGCAAGGCTTGGCCTGCTGTCATGGGGTTTTCACCTGCAAGTAGAAGTCCCAGACTTCCTGGCAATCACCAGCTTCACAGTGGGGAGAACAAGTGAATATGAACAGTGGCCATTTCTAGCTCATTCCATCCCACTGAACTGAGGCCTTGAACAGATTGTAAAGTTCCCATTGTGCGGAGGAACATGGTGGTTGATGCACCATCAATAACTCTCGGAGATGGGAGGCGAACGATAGGCTTTTATTAGCTTCAAGAGACCATGATTAGCAGCAAGAGACTACCACACAACATCCTGGAGACTGGGGGAGGAGCAGTGCCTCCAATTGCCTTTATACAGGGGTCTGTGGGAGGAGCCACAGGAGCAGTCAGCAGAGGGGCGTGTCCAGACAGGTATATGTAGTTCACCACAGTGGTTATCTCAACTATGATGTTTACCTTTGAGTCAACATTTTTTAAAACCGATTATGATGTTAGTATGGATTTCCAGCAGTGAGGTGTTGATGAACACTTCCTTAGTGTGCCGTGTTCACGCTTCGCAACAGAGGCTGCCTTCAGAGGATGTCAGCTGCTTTAAGATGCCTAACGTCGTGAAAGCTGCTCGGTTAATGTAAGTCTCTCTTTTGCCAGATTCATTTGATTCGCAAAGGTTTGACCCTGGATTCCAGTTTATTTTTCTTTCTCTGGAACCAGTGTTGAACCCATTGACTGAGGTTCAACATGCTCCCGACAAACGATCAAACTGATCAAACGAAACACAAGTCTTTGTGATGTTGATACATCAGTGCTATCACTTCTCATTATGGTTTGCATCTGTCTGATATTGGTGAAAGAAAAAAAATTAGTGCATCGAAGACACTAAACCTCAGACTATTGGAAAAGCAAGAAACAAAACGATACAGTCATTAACAAATCATAACTCACATATATCCTTGTATCACAGAGCTCCAAACAAAACAGCCAGATAACAAGTCTTTGCAGCAGTCACAAACCTGGTTAATTAGCTAAAATGAGACAGGACCTACTGGAAATCCTCCACAGATCAGGCCGCATTTGTGGGAAGCAAAACAAGCAAATGTTTTTGTTGTAATGTGAGTATTATTAAAAGTAAGTTAATACTAATCGGGAAGCTGTTGGTAGCAAGAGGTGGGATCCGGGGTTGGTGGGGTCTTTTCTTCCGCTCTTTTTACTCCCAGTTTGCATTGTATATAGTTCCTCCACCCAGGCCGCACGAGGTACCTGGAAGCCTCTGTATTGTAAATATCATTTGCCGTCCCAGATAAAGATGCTCTTGCGGTCACCAGGAGACGCTCATGGAGTGAGCACTGTTTTAGATTCGCTCCATAACCTTTACTTTTTTGACCTATGATCACCCTTATTTAACTTATTTTTACCTACACCAGAAGATTCTTGTTACTTTTTTGGACTTATCTTTAAGAGGGTACTCTGAAATTTGAAGAAATGAGTACTGAAATGGCTTTAAGATCTAAAGGGCGAGACCCTGGGAAAGATTCTAACTGCAATGGGAAGAAAAAAAAGACTGATCCTAAGCGTACTAAATTGACTTATGATATGATATTGGAGCTCTTGAATGAAAAATTTGAAGAACAACGATAAACTTTCAAAGCAGATTTAAAGGCTTTCCAGGATTCTCTAGATAAGATTGATCATGAAGTTATACAGCATCGAACTCTAATTGCAACTCTGCAAGAGGTCGCTTGGAAGCGAGACTTGAAAATCGAGAAACTGGAGCAGAAATTATCTTTGGCGATTAAACAGTTGGAAATATTTAAAGCCAAGAGTGTCAATTTTGAAAATTGGTCTAGAAGACAGAATTTACGCATTCTTGGTCTCCTGGAAGGTATCAAACAAGGGGACCCCTCAAAGTATTTCACTCAACTTTTAAAGGATGCGTTCCCTTCTGAATTCCCAGACAGTCCTCCGTTACTTGATCGCGCCCACAGAATTATGTGCCGATCACCAAGTTCTTCATCTAAACCACCTGTTGTAATTGTTCGATTTCATTATGTGCATGTTAAAGAGCACCTTATTCGTTTGGCTTGGCATTTACGGATGGTTAAATTGAGAGAATTCCAATTTCAGCTTGTGGAGGATTTCAGCCCAGAAATGATGAAGGCGCAGCTCGCTTTTAAACTTTTGATGTTTGAATGTTATGAGAAAAACCTAAAACCAGTGCTTTTATACCCTGCAAAACTTAGAATCTCGCCTTTGAATGCACCACGTTGTGTTTTTCTCTCCACATCTGATGCTCGAAGCTTTCTGGATGAGAACTATCCTACTGCTTCAGATTCTCGTCTCTAATAAATGTATGGTTTTGATCGTTACAAGGTAGTTTTTGTTTCCAAAACCAGATTTTGTTTCTGACTATTGGTGTAGGTTTATTTTACATTTTATATTCCAATTAAAGTTTTTCTTTATCGACATACTAATCTTTTAATTTACTTACTTTAACCATTGTATTTTATTTTTGGTCATTATTACTAATCCTTTGAAGGTGAATTTTTTTAACGTTTTGATATATATCTTTTTCAATTTTTGTGTAATTAAGATGGTGGTTTCTTTTCTAAAATATTTCTTACATTTTTTAAAATTTCGCCTTTTTTTGTCGTCTTCTTCCTATAGTGCCTTTCTTATCATATCCTAACTTTTATTTGTTCAGGTTTTAACCCTATTTATAAGTTACCAGTGTTTATATTCTTTTTGTTTTTTTTTACTAGCAATTGTATTAAGAAGTCTGTTTTAGTATAGTGTTAAATACTTTTTAGGATTTTGGGTGGATCTTTTTCTTCTCCTTTATATATCTGGAGTCGCCTTCTGGAGATATCGGGGTAGATTTAGTCTCGCAGTTTTTTTTCCTGGCCTCCTTCAGGCTCAGGAGGATCTCTTTTCCATGGGTGGTGGGCAGGGGGTTCCTTTCTAATTCTATTGCTCTTTTCATTAGTTTTTCTAGTTTTTTCATTTGGGCTGATTTCAACCTACTAAAATGTCCGCTGTGTCGTCATTTCCGGGTCCTCCCCTTATTTTTGTTCCTCTTCCGGGTGCATGAGTTCATACTTTGGTTAACTCTTTATATACCAAAGGGTTGATTTTAGAAATATGGCTCAGACCATTAATTTTGTCTCTTGGAATACTAATAGCTTAAGCCATCTGATTAAACGGAAAAAGATTTTAAAAGTATTCCAAAGACTGAATGCGCATATTATTTTTATACACGAAACCCATGTGAAGAAAGAGGACAATTAACGTTTTTTTAGGTTTTAGAAGAAATCAACAGTACCATTCAAATTCAAATGCTGAAGTAAAAGGAGTTTCAATTTTTATTGACTCCTCTATTACATTTGTTCAACACAATACTATTTCGGATCTGAGTGGTAGATTTTTGTTAATTACTGGGTTGCTTTTTAATAAGAAAGTTGCTATGGTTAATGTTTATGCTCCAAATGTGGATTATCCTGATTTCTTTAAGTCTTTATTTACTTCTCTACCTAATCTAAATGAATATATGTAAATAATGGGTGGTGACTTCAACTGTAGTTTAAATCCTTTGCTGGATAGATCTATATCCATTCAGACTTTACCAAATAAGTTGGCCACTTACATCAATTCTTCTTTGACTGATAATGGAATTTTTGATATTTGGAGATTTCTGCATCCTGAGGACAAAGAGTTTTCATTTTTCTCACTTGTTTATCATTTTTACTCGAGAATTGATTATTTTTCATTGACTTTCATTTTATTCCATCTGTAACTGGTTGTAATTATGACATTATAGCCATCTCTGACCATGCTCCAATGAAACTTTCTATTAAATTAATGGATACAGCTTCTAGTACTAAGCAATGGCGATTTGATTCTATCTTACTGCAAGATCTGGATTTCATTAAATTTATGAAGGAACAGATTGATTTCTTCTTTTCAACTAATTCCACGGATGAAATTTCCTGTGGAATACTTTGGGACACTTTTGAAGCATATATACGTGGACAGATTATCTCCTATTCTGTTGGTTTGAGAAAACATATTAAGAAGGAAACTCTTTTATTGGTTGATAACATTAAAGAAATTGACAAGAAATATTTGATTGCTCCTAGTAAGGAGCTTTACAAACAAAGGGTTGAGCTTCAAATGGAACACAGTTTATTACTTAGATCTTCAATTGAAAATCAATTAATGAAAACCAGAAGTGATTTTTATATACATAGTGATAAATTGGGTAAACTGTTAGCTAACCAATTGAAAAATGCTTCGGTTAAACGTCAAATTATTAAGATTCATCAACAGAATGGTGAACTGACAATTAACAATGATGAGATAAAAAAATCTTTTCAAGATTTTTATACCTCCCTGTATCATTCGGAATTTCCTCATGATCATAATGCCATGCATGATTTTCTTGGGAAATTGAATTTTCCAAAATTATCATCAGAAGAACTTTTAATATTAGAAACTTTTATTACGGATGCAGAAATTAAAGGTGTTATTTCCTCTATGAATTCTGGGGAAGCACCAGGTCCAGATGGGTATACAGTGGAATTTTTAAAGTGCTTTCCCTCTACTTTTTCTCCTTGGTAATGCAAGGTTTTTGAAGAAGCAATTAGACTAGGTAAATTGCCACAATCTTTTTATAGAGCTTCCATTTCTTTAATATTGAAAAAAGATAAAGACCCTACTGACTGTGCATCCTATAGACCAATATCCTTATTGAATGTAGATTCCAAGATCTTTTCCAAGTGTTGATGACCAGGCTGGAGAAGGTATTACCTCAAATTATCTCGGAGGATCAAACTGGTTTTATTAAAAATCGCTATTCTTTTTTCAATATTAGGAGATTATTGACTATTGTTTATACTCCTTCACGCAACACCTCAGAATGTGTCATTTCATAAGATGCAGAGAAAGCATTTGATAGAGTTGAATGGCCATATTTATTTACTGTGCTTGAGAAGTTTAATTTTAGTCCGACATTTATATCCTGGATTAAATTGATATATCATACTCCAGTAGCCTCGGTTTTTACTAACAATCAAAGACCTCCCTTTTTTCGTTCATTTCAGGGTACCAGGCAAGGCTGTCCTCTTAGTACATTATTATTTGATATTGCTTTGGAACCTTTGGCAATTGCTATTAGAGAATCACCTAACATTTTTGGCATTACTTGCAGGATGGATATACATAAGTTATCATTATACGCAGATGACTTGTTATTATATATTTCTGATCCTGAGAAATCCATTCCTGCAGTTTTATCATTGCTGGCTCAATTTAGTAATTTTTCCAGGTATAAATTGAATCTTAATAAGAGTGAATTGTTCCCCTTAAATAGACAGGTTCCAATTTATGGAAATTCACCCTTTAAATTAGTTAAATACTTTTTTATAAACTTAGGGATTAAAATTACAAAAAATCATAAGGAGTTATTCAAGGTTAATTTTTTACCCTCAATTGACCAGATTAAATGTTTGTTCACTAAATGGTCACCATTGTCTTTATCTCTGATAGGTCGGATTAATGCTATTAAGATGATAATTTTACCCAAGTTCTTATATATATTTCAAGCAGTACCAATTTTTATTCTGAAATCTTTTTTTGACAATGTTGATTCAAAAATTTCCTCATATATAGGGCAAAACAAAAATCCTAGATTAGGTAAAATATATTTACAGAAGGCAAGGAAGGAAGGTGGATTGGCATTGCCTAATTTTAGATTTTATTATTGGGCAATTAATATTCGACATTTGAAATGTTGGTTAAGGGACTGGGATTTATCTCCTAGCCCTCATTGGGTAAATCTGGAAACTAAATCTGTACAAGGATTTTCATTGGGTTCTTTTTTAGGGACTTCTCTTCCCTTTGCTCTTTCTAAATTGCATAAACAAGTTGACAATCTGATAGTCAAACACACTTTACGTATATGGTTTCAATTTCGGAAATTTTTTGGGTTGAGTCAATTTGTTTTAACTATTCCTATTGTATCCAATTTCTTTTTTCATCCTTCCATTATGGACCAAGCTTATTCAGCTTGAAAGACTAAAGGAATACTACAATTTTCTGATCTATTTTTGGATAATTGTTTTATGTCTTTTGAACAATTATCTAATAAATATAATTTGCCCAGATCTCATTTTTTTAGATATTTACAGATTAGGAATTTCTTAAACACTGTACTTCCTACTTTTCCAAATCTTGATTCTTCGGGTATTTTGGAGAAATTGTTAGAACTAAATCCTTTTCAGAAAGGTGTAATATCAAATGTTTACAATATAATTATGAAAATACATTCAGAGGCCTTTTATAAGATTAAAAATGATTGGGAAAGAGAACTTAACTTTACTATCCCTACTGAGAATTGGGATAAAATTCTTCAATTAGTTAATTTATCTTCTATATGTGCTAAACATTCATTGATACAGTTTAAAGTTGTGCACAGGGCTCATATGTCCATGGATAAATTGGCTCGTTTTTATTCCCATATAAATCCTATATGTGACAGATGTCATTCTGAGATAGCTTCTTTAACTCATATGTTTTGGTCATGTCCGCTTTTGTAAACATATTGGAAAGACATTTTCGATATCATTTCCATGATGAACATTGATTTACAACCACATCCTATTACTGCAATCTTTGGTTTACCAATGATGGAGTCAATCCTTTTATCTTCTTCTGCTTGTCAGATGATTGCATTTCTTACATTAATGGCTAGAAGATCTATTTTGTTGAATTGGAAAGAAATTAATCCCCCTACTGTATTTCATTGGTTTTCTCAAACTATGTTATGTCTAAATTTGGAGAAAATTAGAAGTGTCATATATGACCCTTCTATTAAATTTGAAAAGATTTGAAGGCCATTTATTCAATATTTTCACATGATGTAATTTGACCCTGTTCCAATCCTATTTGTTTTTCCGATTTCGATCATATATATATATATATATATATATATTGAGAGGATCGGAGTTGGGGACACTGATGATTTTGTAATTTTTTTTATAGATACTATAAACAGCCCATTTTTTTTCTTCTTTCCTTTTTTTTCTTAATAGTTAGTGGTTAGTTTAGTTTTTCTTAGGGTATTAATTTTTTTTCTTTTTCTCTTTTCTGTTTTTTTTCAACATGAATTACTTAGTTTTTTTGTTTTGTTTATATGACATTTGTATTATTCATGATTTGGGAAGACTTAACTATATTGTACTTATTGCTTGTGTATCCTTTTATGCTCATTTTAATTTTGTAAGTTTGTAATCCCATTATCTATGTACTAATCTTATCATGTTGATGTTAATAAAAAGATTGAAAAAGATGCTCTTTTGGCCATCAAGTTGTCGAGTGGTCTTTTTGTAAAGTAGAAGTTACCACATATTTTTGGAGACGAGGTAAACTGGTTTTGTGGACGGGTCGGCCCTGTTTTCGATCAGGAGCTGTGAGTGGGCGAGGAGCCTTGTGTTCGGATGGCTACATTCGGAACAATCGGTGTGTTCGACGAGCAAATCGAGGATTGACCGGAGTATGAGGAAAGGTTGGGCCACTTTTTCTGTGCTAATGGAATTACTGAGGGGGCTAAGAAGCACTCTATTCTCCTGAGTATGTGTGGAGCAAAGACGTATAAGCTGATAAGGAACTTAGCTACACCGCAGAAACCGAGAGAAATTCCATACGACAAACTGGTCAAGCTCGTGGGGAACCACCACAATCCAAAGCCTTCTGTTATAGTTCAACAGATCAAGTTTCACAGCCATGTCCAGAAGCCAGGTCAGTCTGTGGGTGATTTTGTGGCTGAGTTTAAGCAGCTGTCGGAGCATTGCGATTTTGGAGCAGTGTTGGATGACATGCTCTGTGATAGATTAGTATGCGGCATTAATAATGCTGCCGTACAATGCCGCTTGTTGGGGGAAACCCCACTGTTGACTTTCAAGAAAGCCCTAGGGATTGCCCAAGGCATGGAGTTGGCTGCTGATAATGCCAAGGATATACAGAAAGGATATGGGGGGGGGGGGGGGGGCGCAGTTGGCGGCAGTGCTCCAAGTCAGGGGGGAGACTGGTAAACAGGCAAAGCGGGTGGAATGTTTTCAGTGTGGAGAAACGCACTATGCAAATGTTTATAAATTTAAAGATACTGTCTGCCATGCTTGTAGCAAAAAGGGACATTTAGTTAAAAAGTGCAGGAGCATAAAGGGTAAGGTTAAGCCTGGGCAGGGGAAAGCTCAACAGACTCAGGCAGCCACACACCACCGAGGAGAAGCAGACGGAGAGGCAGCGTGTGCCTACAACGTGTTTGGGGTGGAAACGGATGAGGGACCACCTGAACCATATCATGCCACAGTCACTGTCAGGGGAAAGGACATTAAGTTCGAGATTGATTCAGGGGCTACAGCATCGGTCATTAGTGAAGAGACCTACAGGAGGACATGGGGATCCAACCTGCCTCCCATCGGACCATCTAAGCTCCAAATCAGCACCTATACGGGGCAGCCCATACCTCATTTAGGGGTGTTATATGTGGATATTTCAGCTGGGGGCCAGAAAGCTGAAGCCAGGCTGATGATAGCTAAGGCAGTGGGCCCAGTCTTTTGAGCCACGATTGGCTTCGCAAAACCCGGCTCAACTGGCATGAATTTAAATATGCACACTTGATGGAAGAGCATGAGGGGCAGTGGGGAGATGAAGTCGCCAATGGCAATGTGAGTGACAGACAGTCCGGACACATTTGAGTGTGAGCTCGCAGCGCAGCTGGCTGCTCTTCAGCCTATTACAGGAGCAATTGAAGTTACCCCCTCGGCACTGAAAGCCAGCACGCCACTTCTAGCATGGCGAAGCTGTGACCCAGCTCGTGTACCACCTGCCCAGTTACAGCAAGGTGCATCTTAGCCTGATGATCCCGCTAACAGGAACCTGCATGTGAAGCCAATCGTAACAGTAGCAAATGGGGCACGCGCAGACGATGTAAGAACAGAGCCTTCAGGACCACCAGAGAAGCATTCAGAAAGCACTGTAAGTAATTTGACAAAGAAAGTAGAATTTTCTGTAGGTGGTAGCCCCCTGGGAATCCATGTGGTGCCTTTTAACTCTACACTGAGTGGAAGATTCCTTGGCCTGAGTATTCATGGTATTGAAGAGAACAGCCGTTCAAGAAAAGTGAACCTGCTCCAGGAGAATGAACGTATCATCAAAATCAATGACTGTGATTTAACAGACAAGATCTTTGTTCAAGCACAAGAGGTTTTCTGAAACGCATTGCGATTTCCTGCTGTTGAACTCCAGATAGTTCCAAGTTATAACAAGTTATTTGCAATTGGGTCTATTCTGAGCCACAGTTGTGGCGATAGTTCAAAAACCGAAGTTCCTTCTTCAGTGCGTTCCAAGCTAGGTGGCAAACCTGCAGATCCCGTTTATCCCAATAATGCTGAGAATAGCTTGCCACCGATTTCATAGAAGCTCAGTAGTCCAAAACAGTGAAGGAGCAATGACCATTTAATGCATACCAGGAAAGCATGTCCACCAGTGACTTTGCTAGAGGGAGAGACACTGGCAGAGGGGGCAGAGTCCCCTGAAGAGGATGGACATTCTCACGCGGACACACAGACCCCTCTCGTGTCCCCAACACTGGATCCACCCAAAACATCCTCACCAGCGGTGCCTGCTGGGTCACCGGGGGTAGTGCGTAGATCGCAGCACCCTCGCAAACCTCCTGACAGACTGAATCTTTGATTGGATATTTTTTAGTTGTTAGATTGAATGTTGAATTTGCCATGTTTTTGTTTTAGGTGTTTTTGTATTGGTAACCTGTTGCTAATGATACCACTGTTTTTATTTCCCAGTTCTTCTATATTTGGGAATGTTGGATTTTAAAGGGAGAGAAGTGTTGTAATGTGAGTATTATTAAAAGTAAGTTAATAATACTAATAGGGGAGTTGTTGATAGCAAGAGGCGGAATCCGGGGTTGGTGGGGTCTTTACTTCCACTCTTTTTACTCCCAGTTTGCATTGTATATAGTTCCTCCACCCAGGCCGCACGAGGTACCTGGAAGCCTCTGTATTGTAAATATCATTTGCCGTCCCAGATAAAGATGCTCTTTTGGCCATCAAATTGTGAGTGGTCTTTTTGTAAAGTAGAAGTTACCACAGTTTTGGATTGAAGATTTTTCTCAAAACTCTATATGGGGTCAAAGAGTTATATAGCATGGCAACAGGCTCTTTGGCCTAAACCATCCAGTTTCAATCAAGATGCCTTTCTAAGCTAACCAAGTTCTGATGAAGGGTCCCCGATTTCAACCATTAACTGTTTGTCCTCCCACAGCTGTAGACTGACCTTCTGATTTTTCAGCATTTTCTGTTTTATTTTAGATCACCAGCATCTCTTTTGAACCCTCTCCAGTGCCAATACATCCTTTCTAAGATAAGGGGCCCAAAACTGCTCACAGTACTCCAGGTGAGGCCTCACTACTGCTTGAGAAATGCTCAACATTACATTCTTGATTTTATATTCTGGTCCTCTTGAAATGAATACTAACATTGCATTTGTCTTCCTCACCACCGACTCAACTGCAAATCATCTTTAAGGAATCCTGCACAGGGACTCCAAAGACCCTTCACTCGTCAGTTTTTTGAAGTTTCTCTCACATTTAGAAAAGCCATCTCATAGGCATTCCAGAACTCCCCCCTCTTGGAATTCAACGCCAACCTGATTTTCCCAATCTATTTGATATTGAAATCCCTATGACTATTGTAACATTTGCCTCTGACATGCATTTTCTATCTCCTGTAGACCACATCTTCACTATTGTTTAGGGATCTGGAAACAATTCCCATCAGTTTCTTTTTACCCTTCAGTTTCTTCCCTTTACCCATAATGATTCATTATCTTCTGACCCTACATCACCTCTTTCTAATGATTAGATTTAATTTTTTACCAACAGAGCCACACAACCTCCTTTTGCTACCCGCTTCTCCTTTCAATACAATGTGTATCCTTGGATGTTAATCTCCCAGCTATAATCTTCTTTCAGCCATGATTCAGTGATGCTGACAACCTCATACCTGCCAGTCTGTAACTGTGCTACAAATTCATCTGCCTTATTCCGTATACTGCAAATATAACACCTTCAATCCTGTTTTCACCATTATTGATTTTGTCTTTTACATTGCAACTCATCCTGTTGACTTTAATTTTGCCCTTATCATCAGCCTCTCCTTGCTAGCAGTCTCATTACACACTGCCTCTGTTTGTAAACCAGCTACCTCATCCTCAGCACCATCAGTCCAGTTCCCATCCCCTGGACAAATTAGTTTAAACTCACCTGAATAATTCTAGTAAACCTGCCCGCAAGCATATTGGACCCCATCGGCTTCAGGTGTAACCTGGCCCTTTTCTACAGGTTGTACCTTCCCAAGAAGAGATTCCAATGACCCCTATCCTCTGCAACAATTCCTCAGCCACACATTCACCTGGTATGTAGCACAGACAGCAATCCAGAGATTAATACCCTGGAGGTCCTCTTTTTCAGCTTTTTACCAAGCTCCCTAAAATCTCTCTTCAGGACCTCCTCACCTTTACTGCCTATGGCATTGGTGCCAATATTCACCAAGTCTTCCAACTTGACAATACCATGGACCTGATCTGAGACATCACGGACCCTGGCACCAGGCAGGCAACATATCATCCAGGATTCTCTATCACACCCACAGAATCTTGTATCTGTTCCTCTGACTATTGAATCACCTCTCAACACAGTGCAGTCTTCTTCACTTCTCTGCTCTTCCGAGCCACAGCACCAGACTCAGTGCCAGAGAACTGGTCATTGTGGCTCTCCACTGGTAGGTCATCCCCCTCACAGTATCTAAAGTTGTATACTAATTACTGAGGAGAAAGGCCACATGTGTACTCTGCACTGGCTGTGCATTTCTCTTCCTTCTTCTGCCAGTCACCCAGCTACACATCTCCTGCAACCTAGGGGTTCTTACCTCCCTGTAGCTCCTATCTATCATCTCATTTTTCCATATGAGCTAAAGGTCATTGAGCTGCAGCTCCAGTTCCTTAATACGTTCTCTCAGAAGCTGCAGCTCGGTGCAAATGTGTTTTTCCAGGACGCTGGAGGTCTCCCAAATTTCCCACATTCCACTCTGAGTACAAAACACTACACCTAAGTCATTCTCACTACCCTACTATGCCCTAACAGATAAGGAATGAAGAGAAAGGGAAAAACTTACAAGATACTTTGTCTCGTCCAAGCCTGATAAGGCAAAGCCACTCAAAAACTAGCACATTCAAAAGAATAGCCACTCAAAGAAAGGCTGCTCCACTTGCACGTGTTATTTTTATTGGCCCTGTCTAATGAATCCCTCTCGTTGATTGGTTACTGCCCAACTTAGAGACACTGCTGCAAAGTTCTACCTTTTACATCTTAATCATGGTCCTGAATGAAAGTTACCTCTTTTAATGCACTCCCTCTTGTTGATTTTTCTGAGTCAACATGGTAAAATCATGACCAATACTTTTTTTCCTGATATTAAGCTGAATGTTCCCACGCTTTGGTGGGCTGCAGATCCATGGATACCTGACGAGATCCTAACATTGTGAAAGCAAGGAGTAGGCTGTGTCTGAATGTCAACTAGTATCATGAAACAAAGAAATGTGCCCTTTCAAAGTTCAAAGTAAATTTATTATCAAAGTATGTACATGTCACCAGATACCACACTGAGTTTTGTATTCATACTCAATAAATTCATAACGGAATAAAAACTCTAATCGAATCAATGAGAAACTGCACTAACTTGAGCATTCAACCAGTGTGTCAAAGACACCAAACTGTGCAAATACACAAGGAAAGAAATAATAATAATAAATAAATAAACAATAGCTATCAAGAACATCAGATAAAGAGTTCTTGAAAGTGAGTCCATAGGTTTTTGCAATATCTCAATGACGGAGCAACTGAAGTTAAATCAGGTTATCCCACTGGGTTCAAAGCCTAATGGTTGAGGGTTTTCTGACCTGGTGATGTGAGTCCTGAGGCTCTTGCGCCTTCTTCCTAATGGCAACAGCATGAAGAGAGCATGTCCTGGATAGTGGAGGTCCCTGATAGTGGATGCTGCTTTTCTGCAACAATGTTTCATGTAGATATGCTCAATGGTTGGAAGGGCTTTACATATACTACCATGAGATTCTTTTTCAGCGGGTACACTTAGCAAATCTATAGAACAGTAACTGTTAATAGGATCAATGGGCAACAATCTGTGCAAATGCAGATATGAATCAATTGCAATATATAACAAACTTGAAATAACAAGATACAGAGCCCTTAAAGTTTGACCATCATTAGTAGGAACATCAGAAGTAGAATGAGTGTGTTATCCCCTTTTGTTCAAGAGCTCAGTGACTGAGGGGTAGTAACTGTTCTTGAACCTAGTGGTGTGAGTTCCTTCAACCTGGTGGCAGCAGTGAGAAAAGAGTGAGGATCTTTGATGGTGGATGCTTCTTTTCTATGACAATGGTTCATATAGATGTGCTCAATGTTTGGGAGGGTTTTACCCATGATGTACTGGCCCAAATCCATTACCTTTTGTAGAATTATCCACTCAAAGGCATTGGTGTTCCAATACCAAGTCAAAATGCAGCCCATCAGCATGCTTTCCACCACACATCTATACACGTTCACCAAGGTTTTTGATGGCATACTGAATTTCCGCAGACTCCTGAGGAAGTAGAGGCACTGCCGTGCTTTCTTTGTAATTATATTTATACAATGGATCCATGACAGGTCCTCTGAGATAGTGACATCCAGAAATTTAAAGTTAATGACCCTCTCCACCTCTGATCCTCCGATGAGTACTGGCTCATGGACAGTAGATTCACCCCTACAGTGAGGAGAGCAATCACAACAGGGACTCTTTAGAATTCTCCATAGATGCTGCCTGACCTGCTGAGTTACTCCAACATTTTGTGTGTGCTAATAAAGCACTTTTTTTAATGATATAAATTTTACTGAATTCTTTTATATATTTTCCCCCAACCCTCGAGTCAATGTTGAAATTATGTAAATCACAGCTTACAAAACATAAAATTATCCTTAAAATAAAAACAAACATGGCAGAAGTAAATATCAAATGATAACCATGTGTGCCTATTTCGACCTCTAATAACATAAAAGACTGCCATTCAGCAATATGCTTCACCACTATTCCCCTCCCCCCAAGGAAACCCAAATATTTGCTCCAGTTTTTACTTTGATCTTGCAGAAGAATTTATGAAAAATTGTAAACTTGAAAGTGACAGAATTTGAATACATTATATTTCCACTTGGTAAATAAAAGTAAAATATTCCTCCCACCATTGCTTGAATTAAATATTTATTAACATTGCTGTTAAATGCCGATGTTATCACTGCTAATTGGTTTTAATAATACAATTCGACAGGTGTAAGAAGTACTCATGTCATAAATGACAATAGATGCAGTGCTTTGACTATTAAAGCATCAATTAATGATAATAGACCTTTCTGTGAATAGCTTATGTCAGTTCTGGCACTCATTTTTCTCTTCCACATAGATTAAGATGTCATGGTCTCTTATTGAAAGACATTGTTTCAAGCTACAATTGAAATGGTTCAAAAACAAATTCAGCACTTTACAGCATCTGTGTTCTGTCAAATTTAGAACAATGACTAATCGGACAGCGGATATGTATTTTATAGCAAATTGTATGAGAATCCAAGACCAACAGGCAAAGAATGTGTAACCGGTCTAAGAATCCTTTCCCTGGACCGTGACAATTCATAGCTAACCCACACTTGCTCAGCTCCACCTGAACAGGTTGAAGATAAGTGGCTAATCAGAAGTCTGGCCAGAACATGAAAAGCACCAAATAATAAATAAAAGATTAATTAGGAAGGGAAAGTTAAAGAGTTAAACAAAATTAATGTAAAAACAAATAGGAGTTTCTCACAGCTTCTGCTTGACCATTTGAGCTCCTCGGGCAGATAGTTTTTTGCTCCAAATTCCAGCATTTGCATTCTCCTGTGTTTGCAATATTTTCTCTAGATATTTTAAAAAAGAATAGTTTACAGTGTGATCAATTATCTACAGAAAGTGAGATTGTGTTTTAAAGATGGAAAATAAGGTGACAGAAGAATTAAGCAGGAAATTTGCATTTGGGTTTTGTTCAATCATGTTAACATGCAGAATGTTCCAAGAACACATCCTACATAATCAGGACAGCTCACTAATGCCTCTACTTTCTGACAAGGCTGATGAGAGTTACACTCTGCACATCTGTACTCACGTTCTTCTACAGATATGCAGTAAAGAACATCCTAACATTCTGCATCACAGCATGGGACAGAAACTGCACTGTGGCGGTCAGGAAGATTCTACAACAGATAGTCAAATCCGCCAATGCACCAGCACCAGCTTATCAGCCATAGAAGACATATATAAAGGTGCCAGAAAAGGGACCATAACACCATGAAGGATCCTACTCATGGACTGTTTGCCCATTCCCATCAAGGAACAGTCTACATAACATCCATGCAAAGACCACCAGACTCTAAAACAGTTACTTTCCCAAGCAGTATGTCTGATCAACATTTCCACCCACTAAGCCACCTCTTCATACCCCTAACCACCTCTATTCTGTTATTTTCTGCCAGAGTCATTTTATGTACAGACACTTCTGTGCCTAGTGTCACTTATGGGCATACGATCAATCTATGTATATAAGCTATCTTATGCATTTATATTTATGATGCTGTTTACGTTCGCATGTTCCTTATCTTATTTTTTTTTGTGCTGCAAAGGATCCGGAGTAACAATTATTTCATTCTCCTTTATATTTGTGTACCGGAAGTGACATTAAACAATCTTGAATCTTCTTACTACAGCAGATATAATATTCCAAGCATAGCTGTAGATTGGGAATTGGACATGAAGACGGGTCTCAGAAATTTACAATTGCCAAGGACGAAGTTTGGAGTAAATTGTCGGAGCTGTGTGCCGAGAAGTCTCATAGCATCTTGTAAGAAGCTGTCAGTGAGATAGATGATGTGTTAATTTTGATATTCTAAGTTCTGTAGATTGGCAGAACTTTTCATTCAACTTGAAAATAGCAACTCTTTCATTCAAGAAGGGACAAAAGGAGAAAGCATAAACCATAGGGAGTTACAACTATCCAGGGAGATAGTTGATCTCTTAAGGTTTTCCTTCACCTTGTAATCTGAATCATGAAAGATTATATGCCGAAACACCCAGCCTTATTTAAGTGTATTGATGATTCAAATTCAGTATCGTCTTCCGAAGACGAGGTTAGTTTCCCAAGTCGATGCCCTGCACCCCATCCCAAACACTTCCATTATTACTTCAAAAGGTGAATCTACTACTTGCATTGAGACTCAATGCTCCCATTTCTGAATTTTAATTTACACCTTGTCTCTGTTTCTCAAGGATCAGTGATGGCATAAAAACTGCTTAGGCATTTGTTCTACTTTGATGGTACCTGACAAAGACAAACAGTAAACACAGCTATAAAATATTACAGGCTGAACAATTTTGTCATTGAAGGGTGTGTATTTTAGCTGATGGACAACTGCACTAAAGCTGCGACCAGCAAGATGAATATGAGAATCAGGAAGCATAGTAACATAGAATTTGGCAGAGTGCTTTCACAGCACTGGGGACCGATGTTCAATTTTTTTGCTGCTGTCTGTGAGGAGATTGTACATTCTCCAGATGACCGCATGGGTTTCCTCTGGATGTTCTGGTTTCCTCCCACACTCCAAGGACATATGATTTAGTTAATTGGTCACATGAATGCAATTGGATAGGATGCACTCATGGACCAGTAGGCCTATTCCTGTGCTCTATCTCTACTGAAAAAATGAACTCCGATTCCATGCACTAACAAATGACTTCACATCCTGAGGAACAATGGCTTCTCTTCATAACTACGTAATGTTACCTCCAGAGATAACATGAAGCTGGTTATATGAAGCTGTACCTGGATACCCTTTACTCATGTGCAGACTGATCCTAACATTGTGAAGGAGTCATCATTCTATTATTTATCCACTCCCTATCATTTCTGGATGTATGCGCATGGAAACAACAGGTTAAGCTAGGCTACACGTAATCTGCCTGCAATTCAGAAATGACAATATCAAGTATGTACCCTGCTACCTCGCCTCCTGCAGCCCCTTGATTAGAGTTTAGAATAATTGATATGGAGAAAAGATATTTAAAGCTGATTTTTTGATTTGCTAACATGCAAATCATATTGAGAATAATCAGAACAACATTTAATTGCAAATTAAAAAGTAATCCAAAGCAAGGATGTTGGCATTTGCACTCTTCGCTAATATGAGATGGTGCAGATTAACTCTTTTGGAATGACCATCTTTGCTTACAGCTGACAGTTACAGTACATATTCGGAATTCGGTGAACAGAAATTTCTCCAGTTAAACTGAGGGAAAGTTTAAGAGGTTCTGCCATATGCCACCTCAAGATATTTGAATCAAGTAGAGAGAATATTTTCCTATATCATGGGGGAGACTAGGACCAGAAGGCACAGCCTCAGAATAGAAGGAAGAACCTTTAGAACTGATATGAGGAGGAATTTCTCAGAATATGATGGGTCAGTGGAATTCATTGCCACAGATGCCTATGGAGGCCAACACATTGGATGTACTTAAAGAGGAGGTTGATAGTTTCTGGATTTGTAAGGGTGTCAAAGATTATGGGGAGAAGGCAGGAGAATGGATTAAGAAGGATAATAAATCAGTCATGTTTGAATGGTGGAGTGGGTTCAAGGAGCCGCATGGTTATGGTTTTATTTCATTGGGACTTAATAGCTGCCTGATTTTTTTTAAAGTTACTGAATTCCAAAGTTACTCATCACCTTTTGTGTGCTGTGAGTTGGCTGAAATTCTTTCAAAGGTCCTTGTTCAAGAGATTTGTATGATGGATAAAAGGGAGCAAACACGATTATGTCTGATGAGATCCTTATAAATGTAAGGGGCCGATTCTATTGATAGTTAATGAATCTGGGAGGTAGAAGGCTGCACCAGCTGTCTATGACACCCAGTGACAAAGCTGGCTGTGCCTTGCCAATCCACCCCAGAGATGGTCAAATTGTTACTTGGGGCATACTTCCAATGTTGTGCTGAAATGTTAGGCTAAAATGAAATCCTGCTTTGTCTGTGTCCTGCACCTTGTGTCTTTAAACATCCTTCTGTTACTGAAGTTTAGATTCTGAAAAGTAATAGCGGTAAATTAATTTCATTATCTTCAGGGGTTGTCTTTCCTCATTAACCAATGCAATGTTTATCTTCTGGACGACATCCACACATTTATATGGCTGTGCTTGTTGCTGGTTATCAGGCTGCAGGTCCAACTCTTACCTTTCAGTCCTTTTGCTCTGTGCTAAAGGACTTCATCTATCCATCAGTGCTGTTCAGTGACCTCCATAACTGGACTGAACCCCTCAAAGTGGTTCAAAGTTACTTATTAGGATTTATCCGTTGCATACAATGGCTGAAGGTGGATTTCAGCACCATTAACAGAGGTTCTTCTTCTCAATGGTTCTAATTGGGTGAAAGATATTAAAACATCAATGGCTCAAAATGTGTACAGAATAAATGATGTGTGTTCCTGTTGGTGGGTTGAAGTATTCAGTGGAAATACAATCAATTCTCATTTTAAATATTAAAATAGTTCACAGAATGCAAACTGAACCATCTGGTAATTTTCGAATATGTCACTCTGAACTGTCTCCAAGTTGAGATCATGAATTTCATTCCCAAAACAGTTTAACCTACAGGTCAGAGGAATTTATTAAAAAATTGAGACCCATCTTTCATTTTTAAACCACACCAGACGTTAGTTTAGCAGTTAGGATTTTCTCTGAGCATCACGTGTAATGAAATTATAAACATTTTATAAAGAATAGGTTTATCATTTGGTTGCATTTTACACTGAGGATATCTTCTGCCTTAATATCTTAAATAGCTTCAGACACATCTTGATCTCCTAAACTTCCTTCGTCTGTGAAACACTGGCATTCATTTTTTGTCATAGCACAATACAGGGATCAGCCTTCAACTGCAAGCTACATCGAGAGAGTGTAGCTCAGGTACAGAATTCAGAACATGGAGGTCTTCAATCTCAGTCCTATTCGGATTCAGACTTCAGAAGATTTAGATCAATGTGTCACATTTACATTTCTTATTTCTTCAAATTCCCACATGAAACAAGTAGCCTAAAATTATATTTGTATTCAACTACAAGTGGCCTATCATAAACAAAAAAAAAATTCTGAGGAAGCAACACTTTCGAAAAAAAATTGTCCAACGGTACTTCTAAAAACTTGGGACATCTTCACAGGAAGAAGACACCTGATGGGCAAGATATAATAGAACAGTTGAGGCTGCACATGGCGTGATTACAGACCCTGAAGGTATGTTGGAAGCAAATTCAGATTCCTGAAGGAGAACAGAGAAAAGTGCAAAAAGCTTTCAAATTGAAGGGCAATGGTTAAGAGCAGTAGAGTAAAATAAATGAAGAGCTCTTTCAAAGAGCCACTAAAAATGCACCAAATAGCATTTGTTGTCTGGTTTTTAGTTATGCTAGCAATTTGGAATGAAAACCTGTTTATAGTCACCATTCCCATTTTGCTGGATTGCAGATGTGTCCTCAGTACCAAAGAAGAGGAATCCACATAGTGTCATAGAGCCAAAGAAAAGCACAGTACAGAAACAGGGTCTGCAGCCCATCCACATATTGGACAATGAAATTTATTGCTGAGCCACTTTACCCAAATCCCATGCAGAATGCACCTGGATAACAGAACTTTCTGACATGCACAATATACCAACCGACTGGGACTCAGCTGTCTGGAAAGCATTCAAGCAGCATTATTGTGTAAGACACATGGCTGGCTTCTCTTTCTTCTTTCGAATTAATGGCAGTACCTTCTCTGTGCTTCCTTTTCATGTGTGTGCGCTTCACTATTTATTTTAAAAGCCCTGGACCATCACCCACTTTTTGACAATGGATAGAATTAAATCAAAACTAGGGAAATGTAAAACGAATCCAATTTACTTTCAAATTTTCATTCTGCCAAGTGTTATATACTATATCTTGTTGAATTAAATTGCATATTCAGAGGAGTTGTAGTACACATATTTATCGGCATGAATTCATAGTAATGTGTACAAATGGATAAGGACTCACCAAAGAGCAAGTTTAATTTGGATCAAACAATCCTCAATTAGCTCAGCCCACTTACTGTACAAACTCATTGTGAGTGCTGGGAAGTGTTGGTTTCACATACTGATAATGAGAGTGACATTTCAATTGCCGCACTTCTCATTGTGTTTGACTAACCATGTTTTAAACTAGGTATAAATTTTTAACCACGGCATTACTATATATGCTCAGGGTTCTTCCTTGCAAAATTTAAGTTTTTATAAGATTTAATACAGAGGCCAATGTCAATTAACAGGAGGCCACCAGTAATGAGACGTGTAAACCTTCCACTGATTGACAGCCATTTAGTTCACTCAAAATATAATAATTTTTGTGTCGGTAGACTCTTCATACCCCCAATGATAATCAACAGCTTGTCAGTGCCTCCAGTTGAATTCTGTCTTTTTGTGTGTTTCCCCCCCAGGTGTCAGTCTGTGGTTGTTGTCCCCGCTCCTGCTCTACTCCGGCCCCTGTATCACTGAGTACGCTATTTCTCATCTGCTTCTTATTATTACTGGTTATGCTGCCACCTGTGTCTCATTGTGCTCCACCTATCATCTGCCTCTCTGTTTATTGCTCAGTGTATTCCAGTCCTGTGTTTCAGTTGTTTGTTACCAGATTGTGCTGGTGGATTTTCCTGAGCCTTTCCAGCATGTGTATCTGTACTTTGACTGAATATCGACTCTGCCTGTTTTCCGATTCTGGTTTTTGGATTTCTCTGGATGTTTTGATCTCTGCCTGAACTCTGATGCTGACTTTGTTTGCACATTGGGATTTGTTACTCAATTAATATCACTGTGTGCATAGTACTGGGTCTGCGATTGGCCCCCTGCACCAGCGCCCTGACACAGCTTCCATTTTCACTATGATGTCCCAAAACTATCACAAATATGGAGCGAAACCTTTTACTAAGGTGCACGGCCCAAATGTCCTGGAAAACAAAACATGCCATTGAATAATGCCTAGGCATAGTAAGGCTCAGACAATAGAAAGCTTAAGGAACAGTTACATTGAAGGGAGTTTCTAGCTTTCACTTCATGTAGGGTCTGGCATTAATTTTCAATGGGTGCCTCCTTTGTTTGAAGTTGACCCACTAGATCATAAAACCATAAAATATAGGGGCAATCTGCTTGCCATTTGATCATGTTTTTTTTAACACATTCTTCTCTTCCTAACCCTTAAACCCCTTATCAATCAAGGGAGAAAATTGAGAAGAAATTCTCAATACTTACATTGTTAAACCTTTTTATCTTTTTAAGCACTCCTTTGGAGTCAGTGTTACTGTTCATTAGGTGGAGGGTGAAATAGGGGCACAATATACCGGTGACTACAACAGCAAGGACCAAAGCCATATTCTGATCATACAGCTATATGGCCCCACCCTCAGCTCTCCTCATCTCCCTGATCATGTTTTCTTTAACACTGTCCACCTGAGCAGTAGCTGGGGCAGTATTCTCAATTTTCAACAACTTCTTGGTCATCATCAAAGTGACCCCGGCCAAACACTGTGAGCCTCTGTGTTCTGGCATCAAAGTGCCAGGGTTAATGTTGGGAGGTATCACAACACAATGCTGGAGCCAGCTGGGTATTTTTCAGTAGCTGACCATTACAGACCCCATCCATCCAATTGTCATTATTGTCACTGAACATTAGGTTGGACTCACCACAAGCAACAACTGAGATGTCTATTTTCCTGCAATATTGGACTAACTATTCTGCATATCATTACTTTGGGCCTTCCCTAGCATACACAACACACAATAGCACCTTATTACCTATGAGGGATAGGGGAATGAATATCTCTCAGCAAACAAAAAAAAGCCAAGTTCTACTCCTCACTCAGTCCACTTGCCAGACCCTGAATGTACATTTCTGCTTTTTTGGTGTTTCTGAACAATTTTTTTTGTAGCAATCTGGTCACCTCACTACAGGAAGGATGTGAAAACCATTGAAAGGGTGCAGAGGAGATTTACGAGGATGTTGCCTGGATTGAGGAGCATGCCTCATGAGAATAGGTTGAGTGAACTCGGCCTTTTCTCCTTGGAGCGACGGAGGATGAGAGGTGACCTGATAGAGGTGTATAAGATGATGAGAGGCATTGATCATGTGGATGGTCAGAGACTTTTTCCCAGGGCTGAAATGGTTGCCACAGGAGGACACAGGTTTAAGGTGCTGGGGAGTAGATACAGAGGAGATATCAAGGGTAAGTTTTTTACTCAGAGAGTGGTGAGTGCATGGAATAGGCTGCCAGCAACAGTGGTGGAGGCGGATATGATAAGGTCTTTTAAGAGACTTCTGGATAGGTACATGGAGCTTAGTAAAATAGAGGGCTATGGGTAAGCCTAGTAATTTCTAAGGTAGGGACATGTTCGGCACAACTTTGTGGGCCGAAGGTCCTGTATTGTGCTGTAGGTTTTCTATGTTTCTAATCCCATGAATACACTGATCCACCAGTCATGTCAGTGAAAAATGAGAACGTAGTGTAAATTTTTGTCCATCCCTTTAAAACCTAATTGATTAGGGTAACGATTGTTCTGTTGTATCTTGATAATTATCTAATTATGATATAGGTTACTAATATCCAATATATACAAGTATATATAATTACTAATATTATGTGCGTGCACGCACACACACATAGATATACTCAGTGGCCATTTTATTAGGTACACCTGCTCATTAATGCAAGAATGTAATCAGTGAACTGTGTGGCAGCAACTCAATGCGAACATGGTCAAGAGCTTCAAGTCTTCAGACCAAGTATCAGAATGGGGATGAAAGGTTATTTAAGTGACTTTGACTGTGGAAAGTTTGTCAGTGTCAGACGGACTAGTTTGACTCAGAAACTGCTGATCATCTGTGATTTTCACAGGCGACAGTCTCTAGGGTTTACAGAGAATGGTGAGTAAAACAAAAGATATCTAGTGAGTGACAGTGCTGTAGACAACAACCATGTACTCAGTGGCCATATATAGTATAAATTGTTTAAAATATGGTAAAATATGGCTTTACATCTTTTTGCTATCAGAGATGCAAACATAAAGTTGAAAGCACTTATGTGCAAAAATGATTTGAAATATTACTACCAATTTCTTTTAAAAGATCAGTAAGTGTTATGATTGCTTCAGAAGTCTCTTTCCTTTTTTAACATTTCCTTTAGTGAATGTTGGTGACAGCATTGCCATACTGATTTGAAGGTATCAGAGCTCTTGGCACCAAGAGAAATCTGAATTTATCAAGATGCTCAGCATTGTGAAAAAATTTGCATTAATAATCTAACATAGAACAACCTAGTTTTTTTCGCACGGCTCAGTAATCCCAAATTTAAAGGAAATGAATATTAAAGTGGGATTAAGATTAGTTATAAAGCTAACTGACCTTCAATTATATTTAAAATAACTTGTTTTTTTTAAATTAACATAATTGAAGTTATTTTCATGTTATTTGCTTCACTGAAATAAAACAGGGCAGAATTTGCTCTCAAGCTCCCCCAAGTGATTGATCACAAAACTGCTTCTTCCTGTGCTAGTGGCAGGTGATTCGGCAGTGAGAAAATTATTTGATTTTTAATGGGATTTAAATAAAGAGCTTTAATATCTGTGATTGAAATGTTCAGAGCCTTCTTTCCTCTTAGTAACTGAAGGCCAGTGTAATCCCCATTAAAACTTACTCTGGGAATTCGGTTGAATAATGCCTTACATGTTACCTCATGTAGGGTGAACTGATTTGCAGAAGCACTACATAGTTAGTCATTTCCCAAGTAGGAAGTTCCCATAAACAGTAATGAAATGTCTGACCAGATAATCTGCTTGAGGTGCTAAGCAGCTGCTGAAAACACACCGCCGGACATTATCTATATTCCAGTGGGCTTTTAACCTCCGTCAAATATAATATTCCTTCAAACTCTTCTTTTTAGCTATCTGCATTCAAGTGTAGTTTCCAATCATTGTATGATGGTTTCCAGAGGTAATTTCAGGTTTATCTACTGGTTCACGTTACGGTTAGAACATGTTCAATATTTGCTCTTACAGTCTGTTGCCATTGTCTGAACCTTATCATGAAAGTACAGCTTTGAAATCATTCTCGTCTCCCAATTTATGATAGCTTAAAATATGTGCTTTGCAGGGACAATCAGCACTTTTAGTGCTTTTAATTTTATTTAAAATTGGTAACATCTATGAAGGTAAGTGATGGTGGTTAGCATGCTGATGCACAATGCCTTTAGAACAACCCTTCAGCCAGACTTTGCTTTCAGGTGCGATATTTATGTGCAGACATGCAATCTCCTGGGAGGAGTAGAAAACAAGATAAAACCCCAGATGAGGAGGAAATCAAGTGTGTAAAATTTCTTTGACTCTTTCAAGCAATTGAAGTTGGTCTCAATGATTCCCTCAGAGCCTGATTTAAGTGACCACCTCTTACATTAAGTATAAATATATATGTATATCTTCTTTGAAGTTCTTCACTGCATCGTGGTGGAGAGGCTTGTGAGATCCTGAGATACGAGGAGCGTTGCTGTCTGGAGTTCAGCCATCAGGAGCTTAGATCCTGGTAGGGTCACCCTTGGCTGTAAGGTCAAGGGGAGAGGTTCCAGGCAAAGACCGCAGTGGTGTATTTGGCAGAAGATGGTAACACATCATAACAGCAGTAAAGAGCACCCAGTCATCTTGCATTCCATGCCATTGGACCTTGACCCTATTCTGTCAAATACTGTGTGGTGGCTGCCCGTGAATCAGCCTCCCCTCGTTAAACATAGTCATGCATAGGCATTCTTTATTAGGGGGATCCATTCTAACATCGATGCGGATCCCAGACTGGCCTCTACAGGCATGTGGGAATCCATCATTCAGCCATCACTTAGGAGAACATCATGCTCGGCTCAACTGATCGCACGGTGTATGAAGTAATCTTAACTTCAGCCAGAAACAGGCCCGGCTCTCATTTGGAAGAGGACCAGCCAATCAGTTCTTGGTGTATTAGTTGACAGCCTTCTCCGCTGCTTCCAAAATTCCCTGGGAATGAGAGAAATTATCAAACACCCAATCTTCTTCTACTAAGAAGATATGTCCCTTGATCGTACCCCCACCAACCCCCAGAAAAAAAAGAATGGGCACCATGATGGTATAATGGTTACCATGGCACTTTTATAGCTGGGGATGTCAGAGTTCAACTCCAACACCGTCTGTAAGGAGCTTGTACGTTCTCTCCATAACTGCGTGGATTTTCTCCAGGTGCCCCTCAGACCAAAGACATACTGGCTTGTGGGTTAATCGGTCATTGTAAATTGTCCTCTGACTGGGCTAGAGTTAAATAGGTGGGTTACTGGGCAGTGCAACTTGTTGGGCTAGAAGGGCCTGTTCCACATTATGCCCCTAAATAAAAGTAAGTAATTTGTTTTTAAAAAATCACTTGGACAATGTGAATGTATCGATCTGATGTTCACATGAAGACGTTTTTCATGCGTGCTTGTGGGCAGAAAGATTAATGTGTGTCTGCCAATTGCCTGAGTGTACTCAACAGGCAAGAGAGTACAGCTTGAACAAAAATTTGTAATTCTACCTTTTGTATCGGCCATCTAATACACAAATCATCCAATTCAGTTTGCAGTTCATTCCAGCTGCGTAGAAGTAAGGGTACAGACTAGGCATGGATGGGTCATCACCAGAGGAGATTGTTTGTATGTTGTGATCCCCTCCAATTCACATGTAACTGAGAAAATAATCAGAAATATCTGTGAGCCACTGACTATATTATTAATGGCTGCATGCCAAGATGATGGGAAAGAATTAAAAGTATATGGGCCAAACACAGGCAAATAGGACAAGCTCAATTGGGCAACTTGGTCAGCATAAATGTGTTAGGCCAAAGGGCTTGTTTTCTGTGCTGGGTGACCCTATGACAATGGCTGAGTCTGGTAGTTTTCAAGATTGTGATGCTATCACAACTATTTTATGTAACTATCATATTATCGAGTACTTCAGAAGCACAGGGAGCATCAGAGGTCAAGCTTGAGGACAGTTCTTCAGGGAGCTCATCAGCTGAGCAAGCAGCTGTGTACCTGTTCTGTTGCTTGCACTTTGGTCCAGTATAGTCATGTTTTCAACGGTAATCCAGGCTTAGACGTGAGAGGACACTGGTGGCCAGGTTATCAGTAGAGAGTCCACTGCTCTGCTCAGCTGGGATCATGCTGAACCCCAGAGGTTATCACTGAGGATGTTGTATGGTGAATGGGGTGAAGAATTGGGAACTGCAATCAAAGTAATGCTCCTCTCCCATTCTAATCTGACATAGTGCCTTGACCTTAACTCCCAAGCCTGGCTCAGTAATGTTACAAGTTGGAGTCAACTTCAGACAGTTTCTGAATCCCAAAGATTCGATTCTGTTTGACATTGGCCCTCAGGTCAATGTCGTCTGGAAAATGTAATATGTCCATTCAAAGTTCATATTTCAAAGTAAATTTATTATCAAAGTACTCACTATATATAAAAAAACATAAATAAGTTAATAAATATTGAGAACATGAGTTGTGGAGTCCTTGAAAGTGAACCCATAGTTTGTAGAATAGTTCAGCATCGGGGCAAGTGAAGTTATCCAATCTGGTTCAGGACCCTGATCCTGGTTCAGGAGTTGAATTTTAATCATCTCCAGGATGGTTGTGGAATCAGAATCTGTATTATGTGCATAGATGGGGAGAGATATAACTCAAACACTTGGAACATCTTAAACTGTTTAATAAGCTGCACATTATGGTAATTTCTTTCTTAATTTTATTTATTAAAAATAAACTCCAATGGCCATTAAATTTGTGCAATGTAGTGCAAATCTCCGGAATAAACCAACCCTCACATTCTGCTTTTCCCTTCCTGAAATGATTACATTAAAGATTATGAGTTTGGATGGTTCACTAAGCACATCAGCCTTAATACAATTTGACACAGTCCTTTTCTAACTGACATATAAACATTATATTCAGTGCTCCTTTTGCAGAACTGATGAATCGCTGGAGGTCAATGAGGACACCTGACACAATGGCATCTGTACAACATCTTTAATGTGGAAAAACGTAACAAAACCATCAGAGGAAAAATCGACACCGTGCAAAAGCGTTAAATCGTGGTTGGTGAGGGTTGTAGGGCAGTGTGGCTCAAAGGGCTATATCTCTAAGTAAATAATCATTAGTAAGTTCTTGGACGTGTTGCATGGCTGCATTTAGTGTATGAGGTGGACAGGATTTATTCCTGCTCTGTTACTTGAAGGAAGCGTGATTCGTTTAAACAGTTACTAGATCCAAGGTAAATGGCTTATTCCCTGAAAGAATAGGTTACAAGAAAATTGGCACAGTGTCGTCACAGCATGTGAGGGAGTTATTCAAGTCCAATGGCAGAGTAATTCATAGTCCATGAAAGAGCTCACAAGGGAATAGTTCATCTTGTCCATATGGTATCAGTTTATTACTCAAAGTCCATAATGGAACAATTTAGAGTTTGTGAAGAAACAGTTCACTGGTTGTGAGTGAGCAGTTCATTGATAGTCAGGAAATAATTCAGCACTAGGATGAAGTTGTTTGCAATCTTTTAGATGATGGTTTCTGGAAACCATCCATATCCAAGAGTCTGGACCATATACCAAGAAGTGCAGGCCATAAAGCAGCAGCCTCTTAATGTTACTCAGCCTTTTCAGCTGCATGACCCTCATCAACAATGCCTCTCCCTAACAATGCAGTTAGGGAGAACTCCTTTAATCCCCCAAGAACATGAATGTCCAATCACAAACACCATCAAATGACCACTGCATCTGGGAATCTGACACCACCAGGTGAACACAAGGGGCCTTCTATTTGGTAAGCTCCCCCTGGCCCCTTGTTCCAGCACCATAGCCTGACTCATTCTCTCTGTCCTCCTCCACACCCCAACAGCTCTACACACATAGGAAGTTCTAGTGGATTCCTGTGGAGCGGGCAATTTTCTAGCCCAGACTCTGTGGGTGTAGTGAGGACTCTGTATCAAGCTTATCTCTCACCCCTTCTGCATCACAGCCATTGTCAGACTTCCCTTGAAGTCTGCGATTGTCAGGACACAAACACAGCCTGTGTACATGAGCATCAAAAAGCACCATGAATTCATCCAATTCCTCCTTATCAACTCACATATTGAGTTACCCCTGGCTCTTCACGCACAACCCTCACTTTTCCTGCTCATCCAGTTGCTTCAGGTATGTAGCTCAGTAATAAAATCTGGGTGAGCAGGTGGGAATAGGGAGAGTAAAATGGACTAGGATAGATGGTGTAAAAGTGCGCTTGATAGTTGACAGACTCAATGGGCTGAAAGGGCTGTTTCTGTGTTGCCCCTCTTTATGACTCTAGTATGAGTACTTGCAGATAGCTTTCTGCTCCTTAGTAGCAGGCCGCCTTAAAATAATGTTGTTTCATTTATTGCACATCCCTAAATATCCTTGGACTTCCCATCTCCAGAGGGCAGTTTGCAAGTCCACGACATTGCCGCAGGATCTGGAAACGTAAACCAAACCAAAGGAAAGGTGGTGTTTAATAGCTAACTGTGATTTGTACAGTCACCATTGTTGAAACTAACTATTAAATTCCTAATTAACTTAGAGAGTTTAAACCATCAGGTACTGCAGTAGGATTTGCATTAATGAAGCTGGCTCATTGGTCTTACTTACCAAATTTAGTCCCTTGAGACATAATCATGCTCTTAGTCATATCATAATAATAGAAGGCTTTACCAAAAGACAAAAGCAGATTTGCATTTTTAGTACCAAGTGAATGTGTACAGTACATGCAAATGTTATTTTCCTCGGTACTTCCTTTATTTCCTACTTGGAGGTGCTTAACTCTTACTGGGTCAGGGTGAAATGGGTGATGAGAATTTTCTAGTCACCCACAGTTGTGAAGTTTTGCCACTTTTTTCAGCAGCTCTCTGTCATGGAGGAAAGGGGCGGAGACTTTGCTTTTATGAATCAGATATTTCTGAAGGCGGAAAGTGAGTTTTCGGGCTTGTCTGTGCAAAGTTGCTTTGGTATTGACTCCTGCTGGATGGGGTTCTCTGATCCAGCTGCATTCTCAGCATGGAACCCCTATTTTGTTAAAGCTCAAGCCCCACCTGCTCCAATTTTATCGGTTTTCCAAAATTCCTGACAATATTTGAGATGCCACTCACACAGATTGAGCCATTACTGCCGATACACCAGCATGTGACTTTCATCGACAAGGGCAGCAGGCACAGGGGAACACCACCACCTGCTGATTCCCCTCCACGTTGCATACCATTCTGCTCTGGTAATGTAACACCCATCGTTTCTCTGTGCGTCCAAGTCCTGGAATTCCCTGCTCTGTAGAATTGTGGGAGAAACTTCGCCCGAAGAACTGAAGCATCTCATTGCTGCCTTCCCAATAGTAATTATTAATGAGCAATGAATGATAGTCTTGTTAGTGACAAAATGAATAAATTAATGTGGCTTTGATGTAAAGTGGAATCTGGAAGAGAGGTGGATCTGTTGATCTACATGGAGCAACATACGGAGCATGTTTAATGATGCATATTGTAGATTAATGTTGTAACCTTATGATGCTGTGTGATATTAATGGTGGGAAAGTGTGGCTCAAAGGACTATATCTCTAAATTAGTAATCATTAGTAAGATCTTGGACGTGTTGCATGGCTGCATTTAGTGTATGAGGTGGACAGGATTTATTCCTGTTCTGTTACTTGAAGGAAGCGTGATTCGTTTAACCAGTTACCAGATCCAAGGTAAATGGCTTATTCCCTGAAAGAATAGGTTACAAGAAAATTGCCACAGTGTCTTCACAGCATGTGAGGGAGTTATTCAAGTCCAATGGCGGAGTAATTCATAGTCCATGAAAGAGCTTTAAATATCACCCTTTCCATTTTTCCATTTTACAGGATGCAGACTCCTTTAGGGTAGAGCATTTACAAACTCACTCTTAAAAAGCGATTGGACAGCTGTGCTTGGGAATGGTTGGTCAGAATACACAGAAATCCAGAAATAGCGAAAAGCCGGTTTCACTCATAGGCAATGTCAACAATGTGGTTTCACATAATTGAAACCATTTTCCCGAAAGGTTTAGTGACATGGACTGGCCACAACTAGAGTTCCTGATAAAATATCTGCTGGTGTTTGTGATAAATTTGCACAAGGTCTGCTGAAATTCAGAAAAGCTGAAAATGGGACTACAACATGTAATGATTGTACATCTCTGGTATTCAACATGTCACAGGCTCGCTCTCTCTCTAATAAGGGAGAAAGCGATGTCTCTGTTTCACAGCGAGAGGGGAGACAAAACAAACAACTCATTGGTTTACAATGTTGAAAGTCTGTTGTGTCGCTTTTTCCAAGCTCTGTGCCCAAAGATCTCAGGTCTCTGGGCAAAAAGCCTTTTGGATCTTCCATCTCCGATGACACATGTATTTCCTGCCTGGATACTGACCTCGAATCCCCCTGTCTTGGACCTCCAAAGGTGAGCTGAGCTCTTAGGCCGTGCCCTTGGTCATTCATGAAATCCTGAGAGCGGGTTCCATTCCTGCAAAGAACCAGTAGTCAGTGTGTAACTCCAGGTCAGTATCTTCAAAAGAACACTAAGAGGGAAAAATAGAGATATTACAGATGGAAATAGAGCTGTTTCAGAAGATACAAGCAAAGGAGTCGCCGTTAGGTGCCATTAATGGTCCCAAGCTCCTCCTCCTTATGTTTTCAGTTTATCTATCTAACTATCTATCTATCTATCTATTTATTGTATTTGCACAGCTTGTCCTCTTTTCCACATTGCTTGTTTATCACTCCTTGCTTGTGTGTTGTTTTTCATTGATTGTATTGTATTTCTTTTATTTTATTGATTTTAGTAGGTTTATTTGAATCTACTGTGAATGCCTGCAAAGTATTGAATCGGAGGGTAGTGTATGGTGATACGCCAGCTGGTGGCGCAGTGACATCAGCACTGGACTCAAACAAAGGGTCCCAAGTTCGAATCCAGTCAGGCTGTTCCCGGACAAGCTTTCCATCCATGCCAGGTTGAGTGCCAAGCTCGCAACTCAGCCTCATTAAAAAAACACTGCACTGTGAGAAGGACGTAGGGGATCACTCACAGAATCTTTCCTCCAAGACAACCACTTTGAAAAAAGTGGTCGCCGAGGCTCTGGCAGAGTATGGCACACAAAAAAATGGTGATATATATATATATATACATACTCTTAAACTTTCCCCGATTTCAACATAGAAAATATAACAGTACAGCACAGGCCATTCAGCCCATAATTTTGTGCTGACCCTTTAACCTACTCCAAGATCAATCTAACGCTTCTACCTAACCCATCACCCTTCATTTTCTTTATTTCATCTATTGACCCATCTAAGAGACATTTAAATGTCCTGAATTATCAACCTCTACTTCCACCCCCAGCAGTGTATTTCAGGCATTTGCCTCTCTCTGTGTAAAGAAACCTACCTCTGACATTTCCCTTAAACTTTCCTACACTCACTTCATAAGTGTCTTCTGATAAGTCGATTGGAAAATTAAGCTAAATGGAAGGACGGTAGAGCAGATTTGGATGAAATTCCTACAAGAAATAAGGAAAGTGCAGGAAAAATATATTCCAAGAAAAAAGAAAATCATGAATAGAAAAATGGCACAAATGTGGCTAACGAGAGAGGCTAAGGCTAAAATAAAAGCAAAAGAGACGGCGTATAAGGAAGCAAAAATTAGTGTTAAAACTGAGGACCGGACGACTTTTAAAAAATTACAGAAGGAAACTAAGAAAGTCATTAGGAAAGAAGAGATGAATTATGAAAGAAAGTTGGCAATTAACATAAAAAAGGATACAAAGAGTTTTAAAAAAATATATGAAGAGTAAAAGAGTGACATGGGTAGATATAGGACCGATTGAAAATGATGCTGGAGAAATTATAATGCGTAACAAAGAGATGGTAAAGGAACTAAATGAGTATTTTGCATCAGTCTTCACAGTGGAAGACATCAGCAACATACCTGATAGCCAGAGGTCTCAGGGAATATAATTAGGTACAGTCAAGATTACTAGAGAGAAAGTGCTTGGGAAGCTAAATGGACTAAGGATAGACAAGTTTCCCAGGCCGGATGATGTGCGCCCACAGGTTCTGAAGGAGGTGGCTTGGAGATTGTGGAGGCATTGGAAATGATCTTCCAGGAATCAATAGACTCTGACATGGTTCCAGAGGACTGGAAGGTCGCAAATATAGTTCCACTGTTTAAGAAAGGAGGGGGGCAGCAAGAAGAAAATTACATGTACGGACCTATTAGTCTGACATTGGTAGTTGGAAAATTATTGGAGTCAATCCTCAAGGAAGAGCTTATGAATTACCTCAAGGTGCATGACAAGATAGGCCCAAGCCAGCATGGTTTCATGAAGGGAAGATCCTGCCTCAACAACCTATTGGAATTTTTTGAGGTAATCTCAAATGAGATTGACAAGGGAGAGGATGTGGATGTTTTGTATTTGGATTTTCAAAAGGCCTTCGATAAGATGCCGCATAAGAGGCTGCTTAATAAGATGAGAGCTCATGGAATTACAGGAATGATATTGGAATTGGTGGAGCATTGGCTGATAGGCAGAAGGCAAAGGGTGGGAATAAAGGGATCCTATTCTGGTTGGTTGCCGGTTACTAGTGGTGTTCTGCAGGGGTCGGTGTTGGGGCCGCTTCTTTTTACACTGTATATTGAAGATTTAGATTATGGATTAAATGGTTTTGTGGCTAAGTTTGTGGATGACACCAAGATAGGTGGAGGAACAGGAAGTGTTGAAGAAATGGAAAGGTTACAGAGAGACTTGGTCAGTTTAGGAGAACGGTCAAAGAAATGACAGATGAGATACAATGCTGAGAAATGTACATTTGTACATTTTGGAAGAAGAATTAATCGGGCAGATTATTATTTAGATGGGGAGAAAATTCAAAAATCAGAAGTGCAAAGGGACTTGGGGGTCCTCATGCAGGATACCCTAAAGATTAACCAACAGGTTGGATCAGCAGTAAGGAAAACAAATGCTTTGTTGGCATTCATTTCAAGAGGAATAGTGTATAAGAGTAAGGAGGTGTTGATGAGGCTCTATGGGGCACTGGTGAGACCTCATTTGGAATAAATACTGTGTGCAGTGTTGAGCCCGCTATCTTAGAAGGGATGTACTGATGTTGGAGAGAGTTCAGAGAAGATTTACGAGGATGATTTCTGGAATGCAGGGGCTAACATATGAGGAGTGTTTGTCAGCTCTTGGACTGTATTCATTAGAGTATAGAAGAATGAGAGGGGATTTAATAGAAACATAGAAACATTTCTAATGTTGAAAGGGTTGGACAGAGTAGATGTAGAAAGGCTGTTTCCCTTGGTGGTTAAGTCCAGGACAAGAGGCTTAGAATTAGAGGGTACCCATTTAAAAAAGAGATGAGGAGAAATCTTTTTAGCCAAAGGGTTGTGGATTTATGGAATTCATTGCCTCATGTGGCTGTGGAGGTCTGATCATTGAGGGTGTTTAAGGAGGAGATTGATAGGTATCTAATTAGTCAGGGTATCAAGGGATATGGGGAAAAAGCCGGAAATTGGAACTAGATGGGAGAATAGTTTAGCTCATGGTGGAGTGGCGGAGAAGACTCGATGGGCTGAATGGCCTACTTCTGCTCCTTTGTCTTGTGATGTTAGCCATTGACCCCCTCTCCCCATCCCCAGGAAAAAAGCACTGGCTATCCACTCTATCTATGTCTCTCTTAACCTTATGCCCTCCAGTAAGTGACATTTCAATCCTGGAAAAATGACCATAACCATTCACCTGAGTACTACAGAAAAGACTCATTCTTCCTGTAAGCCCATCAGAAAGATGATCACATTTAATCTCAGAAATCAAAACTTTTCTAAGAAGTGAAGAAAGGAGTTTGAAGTAGGTTTTGATATCAAGGTGGACTTAGTGTTACAATGGTTTGTGCTGCTGACTCTGTTCCAGGAACACGGGCTCCATTGCCATCTGCAAGATTGTGGTATTCCAGCAGGTCTTTCAATTTCCTCCCAAATCCCAAAGGTTTGCTGGATGGTTAATTGACTCTTGTACATTTGTGGCAAAGTTTCCAAAGGAAGGTTGCTGGGGACGTGAGAGAATGCGCTGCATCAATGCAGAGATTAAGTAAAGGAGGAAAGAGTCTGATGAGATCACTATGCTGGGAGATAGCAGAGATTTGATGAGCCTCTGTTATACCTAATATATAAGATGTTCACTGATTTTTATCAGTCTGCAACTGGTGACCACGTTGTCCAGGTCCCAAACCCTCGAAGTGCCTATCTAGACAACTCCTCTTGTCTTCTCCTTTAAAACGTCCTGAAAACCTAATCTCTTTGACTAGTCTTTTGATCATTTAAATGGCTTTGTTTCATAACTCACCACTTAAGGCAAGCTCGGATATTTTACTGCATTAAATGGTATCTGTTATTGTAATATGTCTGATATATCTTGTCAGTTTACTGAGAAACTCTATCAGTTCCACATGATGTATATAAGGAAGTAGAATGCTAAAGATGCCCATCTTTACCTTTGAATATCCTAACCTATCATTAGCAATAATTTGGATGAGAGTATACAAGTTTTCAGATGACACTAAATAGATGATGTAAACAGGGAAGATGATATCAGGATTTAGAGGGGGATCATTATCAGCCAGTTAAGTGGGCTGAGGAATGGCAAATGGAGTTCAACTCAGATAAGAGTGAGGTGTTGCATTTTGGGAAGATAAATGTGGGTAACTTTCACAGTGAATGGTAGGGCTCTGGGCAGTGTTGTAGAACAGAGGGGCCTCAGAACATAAGAACACTTCACTGGAAGTGGCACCATTGACAGACACTGAGGCTGCTGGCTTTCATCAGTCAGGTTATTGAATGTAGAAGGTGGGATATTATTTTACAGTTATACCAGACATTGGTGAAGCTGAATGTGTAATATTCTGTTCAGTTTTGCTAACCCTGTTATAAAAATGATACCTTTGAGGTGGAAAGAATGCAGCCAAGATTTATGAGGATATTGCCATGACTTCAGGGGTTGAGATATAAAAAATTCAGCAGGCTAGGACTTTGTTTATTGGACTGTAGAGGAATGAAGGACAATCTTATCAAGGTATATAAAATCATGAGGAGCATAAAAGTAGTGATTGCACAGTCTTTTTCACAGTGTTGTGGAATCAAACACTAGAGGATATAGATTTAAGTTGAGAAGGAAGAGTTACAACTTTTTTACTATGAGGATGATCAGATTGTGAAATGAGCTGCCAAAGGAAATGGTTGAGGCAGGTACAATACATTAACAACAGTTAAAAGACTCTTGAACAGGTACATAAATAGGAAAGGCTTAGAGGGATATGGGCCAAAAGCAGGCAAACAGGACTAGCTTTGGAGAACATCTATTTGGTATAAACCAGTATAACTCTAACACTCTATAAGATGGCATCTAGATCCATGTAGAAATTCAAACAGGCAGAGTGCTTGTCAGTCTACTGAGAAACTACGTCAGTTCTGTATGATATATAATGGACCTGAATGCTTAATAAATATGTGGTCTTTGCCTCTTAATTAATCTTAGTACTATTTAACCTGATTTAATTAAAATTAACATAAGAAGATAAGAAATAGGAACAAGGATAAGTCATCTAGCCCATTGAGCCTTCTCCGCTGATCAATAAGATCATGACTCTGTTTCATCTACCTGTCTTTTCTCCATAACCTTTAATTCCCCAGCTATGAAAAAATCTATATAACAGTGTCTTAACTACACTTAATGAGGTAAGCTGTACAGCTTCTCTAGGCTGAACATTTTACAGATTCACAACTCTCCTGGAAAAGCAGATTCTCCTCATCTCTGTCACAAGTCTATTCCACAAATCTTGAGGCTATGTCTGTAGTTCAAGTCTCACTTACCATTGGAAGCAACTTTCTTGCCTCTATTCTATGTATCTCTTTCATAGCTATATATGTATTTGTAAGACCTCCTTTCATTCTTCTGAATTCCATTGAAAATAGTCCCAGGAAACTCAATGTCTCCTCCCTATTTCCGGAATCAACATTGTTAAACTTCTCTGCACTATTTCCAAAGACAGTATATCTTACCTCAAGTCAGGAGATCAAAACAGCATAGTGTACTTCAGGCACAGCTCTCACAATACCATATATAGTAGCTGCATATCCTCCCTGCTCTTAAATTCAATCCCTCTAGCAATAAAGGCCACCATTCCATTTCCCTTCTTGATAACCTGTTGCAGCTACAAACCAAACTTTTGAGATTCATGCACAACCACCCCCAATTCCCTTTGCCCAACAGCATGCTGCAATCTTTCACTATTTAAATAACAATCTGATCTTTTTTTTTCGAAAGCGAATAACCTCACTTTTACCAAAGTTGTACTCCATCTGCCAGACCCTTGCCCACTCACTTAATCAATCCATATCTCTCTGAAGACTCTTCGCATCCTCTGCACAATTTGCTTTTCCAATCACTTTAATGTCATCATCAAACTTAGATACACCGCGCTACGTCCCTGCTTCCAGATCGTTAATGTATATAGTGAGCAGTTATGGACCAGTACTGACTCCCAACCAGAGAAACACTCATTTTCCCCAACTCTCTGTCTTCTATTAGTTAAATCAGTTCTCTGACCAGGCTAATATATTACTCCCAACACCATGTATCCTTATCTTATGGATAAATCTTTTATGCAGCACCTTATCAGATGCTTTCTGGAAATCCAAGTATTTAACACCAACCTGTTCCCTTCTATCCACTGTGCTCATTATATCCTCAGCGAACACCAACAAGTTTGTCAAACTTATAAATTTATGATCTGAATTACCACTTTACAGTTCTATCATTTGTCACTCGTTCCACTGTCACAAGGTACATTATTAGATATACACTTCGGCAGCACATATACCAAATTAAATTGGAAAGATACAGAGAAGATGGCCTCTGCGCATGTTGATTTTGCACATGAATGCAAAAAAGGGAGGGCCATGTTGGAGGGAAGCGTCAGATTGATTTTAGAGGTGTTAAAAGGTAACATCATGTGCTGAAAGGACTCTACTGTACCGTAATGTTCTATATTCTATATATGCAATCCCAGGTATGGCCATTTTCAAACGCAACATGAAGCAAAATGTTTTGTGATACCAGAGATAATGATGAACTGGTGTGGCGCTCCACCCCATTCAGCTGTTCAATGCATCAAGTATAATCAGTTTGTACACACAATAAAACATTTTGAATTGAGTTAAAGGCTGTAATTTAATCAGAGGGTTCAGATGGTCACAAAAGAGCAGACTTCAGAGATGTCATTCCATCCACTGAATTGCAACTTCCAGCCATCTGTTCCTCACATATTTTCATTCCATGTTAGCTTCATCTAGCTCTGCCCATTCTCAAACAGGCTGTTCCCAGTGATATCTGCATGATTACATGAACCATTCATGGCACAACAGGTGATTATTAGAATGCAAAATTTCATATCAAACGTACTTTTGTAATATGGGGATATATATTATCGATCCTACAGAGACATATACAAAAATAAAAATAATTCAAAATTTCTTACCAGTATTTCCATTAACATTGTCAACTTATGCCATTGTGTTGATTCCATCACATAGTTCTTTACCAAAGCGCCGTAGTGGTCCTTCAGCAGTTTACTTTCACCACTGAACTTATTCTTCAATGGTTGAACTGCATTATCTCTTGAGATTTTTTATGTTTCGGTGAGATCATCATTGACCACTTTAAAGAGTTTCAGCCCAGTTTCCCTAATCCTTCCACACAAGATAATCTTCCCTTTCTATGAATCAGTTGGTGATTTTTTATTGTATTCCCTTTAGCAATTTACTTTCATGACTGGAATTCTTCCACAATGGTTGAACTTAATTCTCACTTAAGAATTTTTTATGCTTCAATGAGATCATAATTTAGAACTCTAGAGAGCTTTGGCCCAGTTTCCCTGATCTCCTTCCATAAAATATTCCTCCCTTTCCAGTTTGGTGAATTCTTATTGTACTCACTCCATTGAAAGAAGATGAGTGTGTCCTCACAAAATCATTCCGTCTTCCCCAACCAGAAGCCCTGGATGAACCTTGAGATTGGCAATCTGCTGGGGGCAAGCTAAGTGGCATTCAAGTTTGGCACACAAGAAAGATACAAGAGGTCTTGGTACAATTTCCGGAAAGCCATCTCCCAGGTGAAGTGGTAATTCCCACTAAACTTAAATCAATGAAGGATGCTCGGCAGCTATGGCAGGATTTGAATGCTGTCAACTCTTACAAAGTGATATCAAGCCACATAGGTGGCAACAGGCTTCACTTCCAGATGAGCTCAAAGCTGTCTATACTCACGTTGACCATCAAAGCATAGAGGAAACACCACGAACTCCCACAGCCCCCAACAACACTGGGATTTCAGTCTCTGAGGCCAACGGGAGACAATCCAATCCAGGTGGGGTACCCGGCTGTGTAATAAAGACTCGCGCTGATCAATTTCCTGGAGTGTTTATAGAGTTTTTTAACCTTTCGCTTCAGCAGTCAGATGGACCCACCTGCTTCAAGCAGGCTTCATTTACATTGGTGTCTAAGAAGAATGTGGTAATTTGCCTCAATGACTATCATCCAGTAACTCTGACATCCACAGTGAGGAAATATTTTGAGAAGTTGATGATAAAGCATATCAAAATTTCACTGAGAAGCAACTTGGATCTGTTCCTATTTGCCTACCAGAGCAACAGGTCCACAGTGGATACCATCTCATTGGCTTTTCACTTAATCCTGGAAGACCTGGAGAGCAAAGGTGCATACATTAGGATGCCCTTTATCAACCACAGATCAGCATTCAACACCATCATCCCCTGAAAACTAAACAATAAGCTTCAAGACCTTGGTCTCAATATCTCCTTGTGCAAATGCATCCTCCATTTCCTCATTTGCAGATCCCTGTCAGTTCAAATTGGCAACAGTATCTCCTTCACAATCTTAATCAGCACAGGTGCACCACAAGGCTGTGTGCTTAGTCCCATGCTCTACTCACTTTACACTTACGACTTTGTGGCTAAGCACAACACCAATGATATATTTAAATTTGCTCATGACACCATTGTTACTGGCCAAATCAAAGGTTATGGCAAATTAGCACATAAGAGTAAGATTGACAATCTGGCTGAGTGGTGCCACAATAACAACCTCTTACTCAAAGTCTGCAAGACCAATGACCTGATTATTAACTTTGGGAAGAGGAAGTCAAAGATTTATGAGTGAGTCTTCATCAGGGCATCAGAGGTGCAGAGGGTCAGCAACTTTAAATTTCTTGGTGTTACCATTTCAGAGGACCTGTCCTGGGTCCAACATGTAAGAAAGCACAGTATGTCTTTTCTTTCTCAGATTTGTCATGACATCTGAAACTTGGACAAACTTCTGTAATGGAAAGAATATTGATTGGCTGCATCATTGAAAATCCTACAAAATTAGTGGATTTGGCCCAGTCCATCATGGATGAAGCCCTCCTCACCAATGAGCACATCTATATAGAGAGGTTTTGCAATAAAGCAGCACCCATCATCAGGTACCTCCTTTTCTTTTTGTTGCCATTAGGAAGAAGGTACAGGAGTCTCAGGACTCAAACCACTAGATTCAGGGATAGTTATTACTCCTCATGCTCTTGAACCAGAGGGGATAACTTCACTCAACTTCACTTGCCCATCACCGAATTGTTCCGACAACCAAAGGACTCATTTCAAGGACTCTTCATCTCATGTTCTTGACATTTATTGGTTTTTTATTTATTAATTTTATTATTATTTTTTTCTCAGCTCAGGCTGGTAAAGCCTGAGATACAGGCATAGCCAAGCACACTTATTTCTCAATTGTTAGGAACTTAAGGACTATCTAATGGTGTTTAGTATTGCGGCTTTTTGGAGATTTATATGACAATTGCTGTGTAGGCCTAATTGTTTAATGCTATTATGTACTGACTTTGCAATGATGCCAGTTGTCGAAATAACTATTGGGGCAATGTATATACTGAATGTTCATGTTCCATAGTCTTTCAATTTCCTCGTTTAGTTCAGCATATTTCTGGTATTTTTCACCTATTGATTTCTATATGTTATGTGTGTTTGGAATGGTTATATCTATTAAGTAATTTGTTCTGGCTTGTTTATCATGTATTATATCTGAATGGTTACTATGGTTTGTCCTCTCTTTAAAATGGACTGATCATATTCTAATATGTGGGACTCTAACTCTAAAACTGGGTCAAGTTTGTGTTTATAATAAGATATGGTTTCTTTTATGAGTTCATATTTTATAGTAAGGTTTAGGTGAATGATGTTTGCCAGTTGATTGTGTCTGTGTAATCTGATTGAGTTAAACTGCTGCAGGATCTTGTAATGTGTTGGATTGTTTCTGCTTTCACTTGATATTTTCTGTATTTATCATCTTGAATTTGATGGTCTTTTATTATGTATTGTTTTTCATTTTTTGTGTCCTGTCCACACTTGGTCCTGTATTGTCACAAGGAAGCCCTCTGTTTCTGGGAAGAAGTCTTCAACTCTGAGTCAGGCAGTCAAAGCTTCCTTGTCAACATCTTGTCTGCTCAGATCATGGGGATTTCTTCCATGGAGAGTCATGCTCTTCCATTGGCTAAGTTTTTCTTCTATAGTGATAATTTCTTCATTTTTCTGGGTTGTGCTTTCATTTAAGCTTAGTGGTGTGTATTGCAATCAGAATTGCCCATGCTTCTGTGGAGTGCTGAATCCTGTTTTCATTGATGAAGATATAGCCTTTTATCTGAACGTTGCATTTTTATGTCTGTTATTCCCCCTACTACTTCTGTCCTAGGTGGTGCTAATCTAAGTGCATTTGAATGTACATAAAGTTTTCTAAGATATTTCATTTCACTTCTTATTTTTCTTTGTAAATTTTCAAGATCAGTTTGGCTGAAAGATATGTTAATATAGGTATAGTGAAAGTGTTTATTGCCTTTGCTATACTTCTACTATTGAGCTCTGTTTGGCAAATTTTCTTAAGCCATGAAGTAAGTTCAGTCAAGTTTTCCCTATATCACACTATGATCTATTTTCTTTGCTTGTTGGTATCCCAGATTTGGTGTTCCATATTCATCCATGAGTTATATTGTTTCCTTCTGCTCTGTTTTGTATTCTATTAGCTCTATTGCACCTTTCTTTATGTTTAATGTTCTGTCCAAAATTCATGTTTATATCTTTGGAAAATAGTTCTACTATTTGAATTAATTGCTTTAGCTTTACTGATGAAGGAGCGTATAATTTAAAATCATCCATGCATAGAAGGTGTGTAAAGGTATAAATCATTTGGTTATTTCTGATTTGATATCCAACTTTCATCTGATTCAACAAATTAGAGAGGGGTTTAAAGCTAGATAAAACCTTAGTGGGCTGAGAGAGTTGCCCTGGAATAAGCTTCAGTTTATTCTGATATTGGTGGTGTCCTTTTTTGATTGTTAATAGATAGGGTGATTATAGTACACCAATGCTTCATCAGATATTGTTAGAATTTCACAAGTATTGGGTGCAGTTAATATACATATATTGAGAACTTTTATTAACCATGAGGGTGGGACAGGATCTTATGCTTTTTAGTAGTCAACATAACAACATGAAAGATTGCTGCTTTTCCCCTAGGCTTGATTCAACATTACAGTATCTATTATCAGTTGTTTATTACATCCTTTCCTATCCTTACGGCATCCTTTCTGCTCTTCTGTAAGTATATTGTGTTTATCTAAGTGAGTGGTGATCGGTTGTGAGATGCATGATGTTACAATTTGAGGTAAACAAACAATAGAACAGTATTTTGATGGATCATTTGTGATTTCTCCTTTAAGAGATATGTTTTACCTTATGCCGGGCACTTTTTCAGGATTTTAAAGAAAATTGTTAATATATATTAATGGGTACGGATGAAGGCAAGGAAATTTTTATACCAATAATTATGAATATTATCACTGCCAGTACTTTTTCCTCCCTAATCCAGCTTGCTTCTTGATTGTGCATCACCCTGTTTGACCAGATATTAGACCAAAAGTTCATTATCTCCAAGTTTTTATAATTCTGTGCTATGGTTGGAGACATTTTGGCACATAGAAGTTCATTTCAATGACCTGTATAAACCTTTTTCATTGTTCCTGAACTGACAATTTTGTATCCATCGTCTGATGCATTTCATGTATCAATTTAATCATGTTTTGTATGCACTAAACATTTGCTTTAGTGTATCAATACATTCAACAATGCTTTTGGTAGATTGATCATATTTTTAATGGATCTCATATTTCCTTAGTATTTCTTTAGCTTTTCTCTTAATTTTCTTGCTTGGGTTATCCATTTTAGACTCCATTGGTTGGGCTATTTCTGCACTTAAGGTTTCAATTTTGTTTCTTAATCTCTTCTGCCATTTTGGTATTCTCATTTCATTAGTTTTAGATTTCTATTAATGAGTGCCTCTGTTTTGGAGCCATTGCACTGCACTGCTGTTAATACTGTAGAGTATGGAATTGTGTGTAGTTCTTCAAATGTTTCAAGTTTTCCTAAATATTGTGGAAATATAACATTGTTGAAAGTATTAAAGATTTTTTAAAAATTTTGATGATGTACTTTGGGCATGTAGGGTCTTTTTGTGGAGTTATTGCCCATCTATTCTGTTGGTGCAATGTTAAATATTAGGATAATTTTGTCCGTAAGCTCAGCTTCATCAGCAGCATTCTGCGGAGCCTCTGCATACGTGTATAGCTATTACCATCAGGTTGTGGAGCAGTTGCAGTAATTGTATTTTCATCAGCATTTTGACGGGTTGCATCTTCATTATTTTCCAGCATAGCTTGGTTGTGGTCTTTGAGTTGTTTTCTTCCTAAGTCTGGAGCTACATCATGTTTTATTTGGTTTAACATGTCTATAGGGATTAAGTTATTTTCTTATTATCTCTTTGCATTGATCTTAGGATATCATGCAATAAACAGTTGGTGAAGTTTGTCCCTATATGCTGTCATATTAGTCTCAAGTTCCATTACTCAATTATATACAGGCATTATGAATGTGTTTGCTTCTAATGACCATTTCATGCATATCTTTCTTCTCCTGTCTGCTTGAGTGGTCTCAGTTGGAAGTGGATTACAGAAGTCACACCCTGTGGTATTGGTGGGCTACAATGAAGGCTGACTGTATTTTTTTTTCGGGCTTTCCAGTGCCTGCCTATTCAGTAGTGCATCACTAGCGGTTTGCTAACTGTCATGCCCGATGCTAGCTCCAGACTTGCCCTGGCAGCGGCGGTATCACTCCACTCCATTGACATCTCCATTTCTGAAGTGAAAGGGTGTTGCTTTTTATATCTACAGCCAGGTTTTGGTTTCAGCCACTCCTAACATGGAGACCAAAACACTGCCCAATTTTGATACAGATGTGCCTGGATTTGTTTCTGTTTTGGTCCGCAGGTGGTATTTATTTTCCACCTGCCCTACATATCTGCAGAGCCCTCCCCAGCCTGCCACCCAGGGATGCCCCATGATAGGGACAGAAAACCACTGATGGGTTATCATTAATATTATTATTATTATTTGGTTACTTTTTCTCAGCTCAAGCTGGTAAAACCTGAGGTACCGGTATAATCAAGCACACTCCTTTCCCAATTCTAGGAACTTTCAGACTATTCTAGTATGATATTGTAGTTTTTTGGAGATTTATGTAGATATCACTGTGGAGCCCTAATTGCTTAATGCTTTTGTGTAGTGCCTTTGGGATGACAACAGTTGTAGATATTACTATTAAAACAAGGTACTGTATACCTTGTTTATGATCCATAGTCTTTCAATTTCCTCTTTAAACTTAGCATATTTCTGGTGTTTCTCACTTACTGATTTCTGTAAGTTATGTGTTTTTGGAATGGCTATATCTATTAAATAAGCTGTCTTGCTTGTTTATCCTGTATTATTATATCCAGATGGTTATTTTGGATTGTCCTATCTGTAATAACAGATCGGTCATAACATAATTTGTAGCATGCTGACTCTAAAACTGGATCAGGCTTGTATTTATAGTAAGGTGTACTTTCATTTATGAGTTTGTATTTCAAAGCAAGCTTTTGATGAATGATGTTTGTCACTTGATTGTGCCAGGCATTCAATGTTTCCTTGTCAATATCTAATTTGCTCAGATTGTGGAGATGTCTTCCATGGAGGGTCATGCTCTTCCATTGGTTAACTTTTTCTTAGACAGTGATAATGTCTTCATTTTTCTGGGCTATGTTGTCATTTAAGTTTAGCGGTGTGTACTTCTTATCTGAAATGCATATGCTTTCGTGGAGTGCTGATTCCTGTTTTCATTGATGAAAGCAGGAGCAGTATTTCATTGATGAAAGTAGTAGTAGTGTTTCATTGATGATGATAGTGGTAGGGTTTCATTGATGAAAGTAGTTGTAGTATTTCTTTTTGTATTTGCATAGTTTCTTGCCTTTGCACACTGGTTGTCCGCACTTACGGTATAACCTTTCATTGACTCTATTATGGATATTGGATTTATTGAGTATGCACACAAGAAAAAGAACCTCAGGATTGTATGTGTGCCATATTTATACTTTGATAATAAATTTACTGGGAACTTTGAAGTACAGTGGGACTCATCAGGGTCAGTACATTTTAGCCCAATTAGGTGGTGGTTCTATTTAGCCGAAGTTTTGTGGAAATAGTTAAAAAGGTATAAAAAAAGAAACAAATTATGTATTTAAACAAAATAGAGAACAAATTATTACACTACCAATGGTACTAGAGTACTATAAAGAACTGTGTATTAGTCCCTACTATCATCAATGGAGGAATTTATACAGTGTACATGATGAACACTACCTCACTTCTTTTTTATTTCTGTTTTTGCACTACCTATTTAATTTAACTATTGTGTGTATGTATATATACTTACTCTAATTCAGTTTTTTTTTCTGTTAATATGTATTGCATTGTTCTGCTGCTGCAACGTTAACAAATTTCACAACATATGCCGGTGATACTAAACCCAACTCTGATTAGTCTTGCACACAAGTCCTCCTACAATCAAATGAACACACCATATCATTTGTGTACTAATTGCCTATATTATCTGTGCTTACAGCTGATCTCTGCCAGAAATGGTGTTTTACTCTGGGAACATACAAAGCCATAAGTTAGCCTGGTTCTCTAGTTAAAGAACAGCCATCCAGCAATGTATGCAAAGTGAAAATTCTGAGCTCGGAGCAACACACGTAATTGCTGGAGGAAGTCAGCGGGTCAGGCAGCACCTATGGGGGTAAATATGATGTTTCAGACATCAATTCAGTGTGTGTTGCTCTCATTTTCTAGCGTCTGCCGAATCTCTTTGCGTTTACGTCTGAGCCAGACTCCCATTGCTCTGTGAGCCTGCCTTCATGTTGCAGGCTCACAGCGGGAGCTGAAGTGAGTTAATGGATAAATGACAGCATCCAGGACAAGTGTCCACTGTTAGGAAAGAAGAAACAAGCAAGAAGCAAAAACAAGATACACGGGTCACACAATATATGACCACAGGTCAAAGCACTTGCTGTGAAATATTCTAGTTAATGGGTATCTGGCACAAGAGGAATCTGATTATTTGCTTTGCATTAATGGAGAAAGTGTGCACACAGTGGTAAAGTTTAACATATTGGTAATGTTAAATTATTAATAGTGTGTGAACTTGAGATTCTGTGTCGATGGTAATCAACATTTTGAACTTCAATATGGAGCAGTAAGAAGCCTCTGGCAATGAATCCCATCACAGAGGCTGCTGAGCAAGCCTCCAGATGGCTGTGGATCAAGAGGTATGACCTGTGGACCAATGTGTCTGGGACACAAGCCAGGGCCTGATCAGCCCTGACTGGGTCACCTGGGTGAGGATGTCTGATGTTGAAAGACCCAAAACACCTGATGACCCCAGGTTACATCACTGGTTATGTGTCGCAGCACATCCTAGGATATATCTCAGCATCAGCAGCAACACAATACCTAGCTTGCTTGTCATTAAGACTCGGTAGCACAGCTTGACAGTTTTCCTGGCATCCCTTCTCTTGATACAAGTTTAAACACAGGGAATTCTCAAATCTCCGTTCTCATTTCTTGAGCTTCCTCCAAGCTAAGAACCTTAATCCAGCCCGTTGCATTCTCCGTGTTTCTGAGGTGAGAGAGTTAATTGGGACACCTCCCTGAGGTGAACTTCATTCTCCTCAGTTTCTATGCCACCAGCTTTTACTTATTAAATACCACATTCCACCATCCTCGATGTGATTCCACTGCTCAATATCCTGAATCCTATTTGAGTCAGACCCTCATAATATTTGTGTTCATTCCTCATCAGTTCTATCTCCCTCTTGAAAGTGCAACATCTGTTGTTCATTTTCTCCCATTACGGAAACCGAGGGTCAAACATTTGCTTTCAGGAGTGCCATATATTTTTGTCTGCTCCTTCACTCCAGGTGTCCACTTTTGGTTGCTCATGGTGCAATTTCCTTTATGCTCAGGCAGAGCAGAGGTGGCCATTTTACTGTATTCTCCACATAAGATCAAAAAAAAAAACATGAGACATGGGAGTAGAATTAGGCCATTCAGCCAATCAAGCCTGCTTTGCCATTCTGTCTTGGCTGATTTAGTATCTCAGCAGAGAGAGGGAGAGAGAAAGATGCACAGCAAAGTCTCACATTTATCTCTAAAGCTGAGGTAAATAGAGAAATGATCTATTTTAGTGATGACGTTTGTAGAATAATTAAAGACTTGGAATGCTGATGAGAGCCCCTGCCCCTGCTCTTTGTGCCAAATGTGCCTGGTGAAGTGCAGGAAGCCCTTTTTTAACAACAGATCTCAGAGGCATTGTTTCTAACAGTGAAGCTCTCTCTCAGCACTGGAGTGGAGTGTCAGCCTGGACTCAGTTTAAGTCCAAGGACTAAGTCCAGACAGCATCCAAATCCACAACACTAGTCTGTTTCTTCCAAATCCAGTGGCATTGTCTAAAAGGATTAGTTGATTGAATCCCGCTATTATAATGCTCCAAAAAATACAAAGTTCCTTTTTAATAATGAATGACGTAGGGAATGGTGTGTGGAGCTTAACTGATGGTAGAGGCCAGGCAATGAATTTCAAAGGCATCACTCCAACTATCATCCCTCTGGCCTCTGGCAAAGTTTAGCACATCCAATAAAAATGCAATTGATTCTGAAAACAACAAGAAGTTCACTCCAATAGACCCCTTGTGCCTTGCTGCCTCGACTGTGGATGCACGTACTTCTAACATTGCCCAATAAATGCAGTGCAGACAGAACGAATGAATAAATGAAGTCCACCCAATGCTGCAAGTCTGTATCCAGCTGCTCCAACATTTCCCTCAGCCAGGCACCTCACTGCATATGCTGCAGGCTGAATGAACCTGAACATTTTTGTAATAGTTACAGTTCCCTTTGATTATAAAACGAAGACTTTCTTTAGGCAGCGAATGGAGAATCTGTGGACTTCATTGCCTCAGCCGGCTGTGGAGGCCAAGTCTCTGGGTACATTTAATGTGGAGATTGATGGGTTCTTGATTAGCAAGGGTACAATCACAGAAAAAAGAATGTGCAAATTCCCATTATCAAGTGTCCCAAGATGTACAGCACCCAGTATCAAGTTCAAACCCAGGTTCCTGGCAGAAGCAGTTATTATTGCACCACTCAGATCTATCATCCTCAATGTACAACTTTCTCTATGTTCTCTGTACTTGGCTTGGGTACATTCAGAGGCAGAGTACCATTGGTAACGACATCAATTCAGGAAACTTCACCTCTAGGTCTTGTCAAATTCCAAAAAAAGATCTGAAAAGAGGGTGAATCTAAAGCATAATCTTGAGGACCATTATTCCTGGACATACTTAGCAATGACAGTGGATTTACACCAAAGACATAAAAATATCTGGAGAAAGCTCGGATGTTAACGATGCTGCTGGCTGTTATTCTGTTGTCTTTTATGCATTACACAAATTCAAGCCAGTATTTTTATGTATTGTTTTCCAGCTTATTTTGTTTGTGGGTAATGAATGTGATTCATAGTTATTCTTTAATCTCATATATAGAAAACAGCCCAGGCAATTTTAATGATCCTTTCATGAAACTGCACTGAATAGGGTACATACAGTCCAGCAACTAAAATTCCATTTATTACTGGTACAAGTGAGAGATTAAATAAAATTAACAGCACTTGCAAGCTATGAAGGAGCTGTAACTTAAAAATGAACCACAAAGACAAATCTTTACTCTAAAATATCTTCAGGAAGGTAAATAAATAGAATATGAAGATGCAACAAAGCAGGATAGAAAATGCTGTATATGTTATCACTTCTACACATTTGACAACTATAAATTCATTAGGGTCATAAGAAGTATCAATATCTAACACTTTGACTGAGATTTAATGACCTTTTACTGTATGCCTTTGATAAGCGTTTATAATGTTTATTCATTAGCCATAAAAAAGGACTACTGCCAAAGTGAAACTATATTTGGAGTATTATGTTCAGTTTTGATTGCCCAGCTATGGGAAAGATGGCATTAAGCTGGAAAGTGTGGAAGAAAGTTTCACAAGGATGTTACAAGTTCTGGAGAATTTGAGATATAAGAGATTAGATAGACTGGGACTTTTTTCACTACACTATGGACTGCTGACAAGTGACCTTATAGAGCTGTATGAAACCATGAGCAGCTTGTATAAGGAGAACATTCCAGTCATTTTCCCTAGAGTGAAGGTGTCCAAAACCAGAGGGCAGAGGGAAAAGTTTTAAAGGGAACCTAAAAGGTAAATTTTCCACAGTAGATACAAGCAACCAGAGGAAGTTGTAAAGGTGAGTACATGTTAGAATAAGTATTAGATATTTAGACAATTACACGGATGGGAAAGGTTTAGAGGGATATCACCCAAATGAAGGCAGGCAGACAAATTTGATGACATCGATGAGATGGGCCAAAGGGCATCTGGGTTTTATATTGGTACAATTTTATCAATCTGGATGGGTCCATATATCAAAACTGCAACCTGAAATCCATTATATCTAAAGAATTTTGCACCTCTGCTTGGAAAAAAATCATTTCTAGAAGCCTGTTTCACAAATCGTACAGATGAATTTTCCCTAGGTCTAGGTTTGCAATGTGAAACCAAATATTCATATCATTCTGACTACCGGGCACTAAAATCTTAAATGCCCATTGTCCTTCAATTGTTCCCATGCAAGACTGCATGGCACATTTTCAATCTGAAAGCTTCTTACAGGCATTAATTCACATTTGCAATGAATGAAGCTTTAAAGAAGAGCTCAACAGGGTTATTTCTAAATTAATTAAAATTGGCAGCATTTCCAGTCTATTTAGGATTTTCTTTATCTATTCAATTCAGATTAATTTGGACTTCAAGAAATACCTGTGAGGACTCTGGCTGCCGATGATGCAGGTAAATAATTTAAATTGTCCAGAATATTTTCTTACAACATCTAGATTCGAATGAGATGAACATAAAAAACACAAGAGGTAGGGACTACATCTCTTCCAGCCTCTTTCCTATTCCATCAGATCATGTCTGATCCTATGCCACACATTTACTTTGCCATCTTGTCTCCATACCTTATAATTCTCTTAATGTCCAGAAATGCACTAAGTGGACAGTTTTTTAGGTACACCTGTACACCTGCTTGTTTATGCAAATATCTGATCAGCCAATCATGTGGCAGCAATTCAATACATAAAAGCATTCAGGCATGGTCAAGGGGTTCAGTTGTTGTTCAGACCAAACACCAGAGTGTGGAAGAGATGTGACCTAAGTGGCTTTGACCGTGAATTGATTATTGGTGCCAGACGGGGTGATTTGAGTATCTCAGAAACTGCTGACCTCCTAGGATTTTCACTAACAATACTCCCTAGAGTTTACAAAGAATGGTATGAGAAACAAAAAAAAACATCCATTGAGCTGCAGTTCTGTGGAGGAAAATGCCTTGATAACGAGAGAGGTCAGAGTAGATTGGCCAGACTCGTTCAAGCTGGCAGGAAGACCACAGTAACTCAGATGATCGTGTGTTACAATAGAGGTGCAGAAGAGCTTCTCTGAACACACAACACATTGAACCTTGAGGTGGCTGGGCTACAGCAGTAGAAGACCGCACCAGGTTCCCTGGCTGTATCTAATAAAGAGCACATTGAGTATATATCAATTTCAGCATATTAGGTACACCAGCACACCTGCTTATGAATATTCATGTATTCATTGATATATGTAGATATGCTGTTCTTATCAATGATTGTGTCATTATCACGTGGGCTCCACTGACTTGAGTTAGCTGTTGGAAAGTAAGGTCAGACCTTTGTTAATCTCGAGACCTGTTCTTTTCTCCGGGACATTCCTTGCCATGATTTCATCCAAGTATAATGAGTCCATTGTCTTCTGAAGTAGAGAATTGCAAATCATCAGTCTTTGGCTTGAAGAAATCTCTCCTCATCCCAATGATAAACACTCAATGCTTTATGCTTCGGCCAGGCCCACAATTCTAGAGATTGCAGGGATGGGCTCCCGGAATGTATCCGGCTGTAAAATGAGAAATCCCAACATCCGCTGTCACACTGAGTTCAGCAGCTCTGGGTATCGTGTATTGGCGCTGCAATAAGTGTTCTCCGTAGCCAATTCGTTTTAACACTGCATAGAAACCTGAGGTCGCGTGGAGTGGAGAGCAAGTTCGTAAATATGCTGGGAGCAAAGGATGTTGGGAACGGTGAGGGTGGAGAGCTGCAGGCGGGGTGTGGGACAAGTGGCAGAGGAGTGAGAGAGGGTGGTGGGTGGTGTGGTGAAGACACACCCAGCCCTGAGACACCAGGCAAGGTCATTTGATTTCAATTAGTTTATTGATCATTACAGAATGTCTCTCTGGTGCTTCCCACTCTCTCTCCTTTACCTTCCCCTTTTCCCAAACATGATTCCCCTCTCCCTGCCCCCTTCCCACACTCAACCCACAATAGACACCCACATCAGAATCAGGTTTATCATCACTCACATATGTCATGAAATTTGGGTTCTTTTGCAGAAGCAGCAACAGTACAGTGCAATACATAAAATTGCTATAGGACTATGTAAAAGTATAAGACGCCCCAGCTAAGACTTCTGCAGGTTGTGGGTGGGACGAATTACTGATAGACTTATGTGCACGAATTGAGCGCCTGAAGCAAAGTCATAATTGGAACTGAACTGGAATTAATTGTTTGGCAATGGAGTTTAGTTTGATTTAATGACCTCCATTAATGTGAAGTTCTACACAATCAAAGTGCTATTTTCTGTCAAAGCAAATGATTTTAAATAACAAATGTAGCAAATGGCTGCTGTCAATTGCTGTTGGTATAAAAGTAGAGGTTTTAAACATAGCATTTAGTGAAAAATAATGTAGCCAGTGTCATCATATGCAAGAAGCCCAAGCAAAGCCAGAAGCAGATGGTGTACGTTAAAACAAAGGCCAAAATGGATGAAGTGTGGGACTTGCATAAAGGCATTGGACATTTATGAGTCATGAGCTAGGTTGCTGGCAAAGGGGAAAAATGAATTGCCAGTTTAGAAAAATATGGGTGGTAACTGGAAAAGAAAAGGCTTGAGCTGCTGAAGCAGAAAATACTGATCCCATTTCTGTTCAAAGGTTCATTTATTATCAAAGTATACGACTCTGAAATTTCTTCAATTTATTCAATGAAGCCAAGAAAGAAAAGAAAGGCAGCACAATCACCAACCCCCCAATCCCAACCCTCCCCCCACAAAAAACGAACAAAGAAACGGAACAAGCACATTGATCCCTCCCACTGCACAAAAAAAAACAAGAGGAGTGAATCCGGCACATCAACCCCCAAATCCCTCTTTACGCGCAAAGAAAAACAAACAAATCGGATCAGGCACATCGATCCCCAAATCACACTTCCCGCACCAAAAAAAAATGAACAAAACAGACCAGGCACAATAACCCTCACATCCCCTCCCGGCACAAAAAAATGAACAAAATGGATCAGGCACATTAACCACCAAATCCCCCTCCCTGCTCAAAAAAACAGAAGATCGGGTGAAAGTACGCAGAATATAAAAGCTATAAGACTGAAAAAATGTGTCTATAGTCCAAAACACAGAAAAAACATGGGCAACATTCTTCGGGTGAAGCAGAAGGGTCTTCCCTCTCTGATACTGAGCAATAAATCAAAAGCTTTGATGCTTCAATCTCCCTCGTTGCTTTAATCGGCAAACAATGGAAGCTATAATTGAAGAAATGGAGCCAAAGAGTCATGCAGCCTGCCCACTACAAGGTTCACATGCTGCCTCTGCCTCCCGGAATCCTCTTGGATCTTGCAGAACGCTGAAGGACTCAGATGATCTCCAAAGAGCAAAACACAGGCTCCAGCAGTTCCAGAATCACATTCAAGATGAGAAACAAATGTAAAAAAAAACATAAAAGAGGTAAAAAAGATGATTTGTGATCCATCCAGAAGATATCGACCGATAGAGCATTGTACTCAGGCGCCATCTTGACTGGAAGTCCATCCTTGAATACATTCTGATTTATTTATTTGTCATATGTACGTCGGAACATAGAGTGAAATGAGTTGTTTGTGTTCAGACCAAACATCGAAGCAATAGGTACCTCTTGTGTCTAATAAAGCGGCCACTGATTGTAAGTTTGTGTTGTGCTGCTGTAGCTGATCCACTTCCAGGTTCGACTTGTTCCGTATTCAGAGATGCTTCTCTGAACACCACTGTTGTGACGCGTGGCTATTTAGCTTAGCATCACTTTCTTGCCAGCTTGGAGCATTCTGGCGATTCTCCTCTGATCTCTCCCATTAACGAAATGGTTTCACCCACAGAACTGCCACTCATGGGATGTTATGTTTTTTTGTTTTTCGCATCATTCTCTCTAAACTCTAGGGATGGCTGTGCATGAAAATCCCAGGAGCTCAGCTCTTTCTGAGATACTCAAACCACTCTGTCTGGCACCAACAATCATTCCACCCTCAAAATCACTTAGATCACATTTCCTCCCTATTCTGATGTTTGCTGTAAACAACAGCTGAACCTTTTGACCATGTCAGCATGTTTTTATGCAACGAGTAGCTGCCACGTGACTGACTGATTAGATATTTGCATTAACAAGTAGGTGTACAGGTGTATCTAATAAAGTGGCCACTGAGTGATGCATCTCCACAGAGTACCACAGAATAACACAAGCAACAAAAATAACTAAACAACAACAGCAAAAACAAACCCCTTTCCCAACCCTCCCAATCGTCCACCTACATTGGTTAATCAAGGTAAAATAAATCTTGCAGCAGAGTGGTCACTTCTGAGTCAGGCTGCTTCTTGAAACCAGCCTTCTAAACCTCATGGCATATGTTAACAACCAAATGGAATTAGAGCCTAGAACATTATTAGTACGTGGAAAAATATTGAACGCATTAAGGAACTAATTGTTTCCACTTCTTTGCACACACTGACTGTGATCACTGCTCTTTGATAGTTAATATCCCTCCAAGGTCTTCCTCATTACTGAGAGCTTTGTTCTGCAAATGATCAATTAGAACAGGTGGAGAAGGGTCTGACTCCAATCAGATGGAAGCTGTTCACAATCCAGAGGATGTGTGGTTGCCATGCACAGTTTGATTTACAATTATGCATTTTTAATTTCCAAAGCTTGAAATAGATTAGGAATGTGATCCAAGTCAACTGATTTTTCAAGTTTATTGTCATAGACACGTGTACACAGGGGTATAAATGCCATGAAAGGTAATTCTTTACAGTAGCAGTACAGGACATTACAAGTGTGACAAGCAACTTAATGTAAACTGAAATAAACATAAATTACTTACTTGAGGAAATAAACATAACAGCGTTAGTGCAAAATATAGTTGAGGTAGTGTTAGGGTTCTTCCGGTCAGTTTAAGAACCTGATGGCAGTGAGCAAGATGCTATTTCTGAACCTTGAGGTCTTTAGGCTTCTGTACTTCCTGCCTGATGACAGAATCAAAAAGAGGGCATGCCCAGATTGTGTGGGTCTCAACGATAGATGCCGCCTTCCTGAGTCATCACCTCTTCTAGATGTCCTCTATGGTATGGACAGCTGTTTCCACAATGGAACTGGCTAATCCAGTACTCTCTATGGCTTCTTACATACCTGTGTACTGGAATTTCAATATCGGTCCACGAAGCAACCTGTCAGAAGGTGCTTCAGTGTACATCTGTAAAGGTTTGCCAGAGTTTTTGACGACATGTTGGATCTCCTTTAACTTCTCTGGCAGTAGAGATGCTAATGCACTTTCTTCATGGCTGCATCTAACTGCTGAGCCCAGGATGGTTCCTCCCTGAAGTTGATACTCAGGAACTTGAAGCTGCTCACCCTTTCCGCCGCGGAACTTTCAATGAATACTGATTTGTCTGCTTCTGATTTCCCCTTCCTGAAGTCCACAACTGGTTTTGCTGATGCCAAGTGCAAGATTGTTTGTATGATACTGTTCAACCAGCTGATCTATCTCACTCCTGTACATTGCATCATCAGCAAGATGCAGTCAACAGAAAGGATCCGGTTGCCACACAGAATCTCTGGTATAATTATTGTTACTACCCGAAATGCTAATACATTAGCTATCCACAAAGGTTTGAGCTGGTCTATTACCTTCTGCATTCACTCACTTAAAGTGTTCAGTACTGTATTATATTCCACTGTGAGGCCCTGTTTTTGTTTGTCCCCCATAAAACAAATAAGCCCATTTTGCATTTTATAGATTGAACATTATTTTCTAAAGTATTGACAATCATGTAAACTGAACACTCTGGTAAACTGTTTGAATTAACCCTGGTTTAACAATGTCACTAGGTACTAAAATATTTAAAGACACATTCATAAAATCAGGTTATATCTGATTAGAGGTTTACTTACATTGAGTGCTTGAGCCCATCTGGGTGACATCACTCTCCTCGCAGACTGAGAGATATAGTAAATTTACAATTACTTAATGAAATTTTGAACTAGTGTCATTTATCCATCCCCTGGTTATTTGAGCCTAACTGCAGTTTGCCATTTAATATGGAACAGTGAACCACAGCATGGTTTGCTAATCACATTTTCCAAATGATTGGGAAATGCCACAGTCTCTTAAAGGACAATTCTGCTGGCCCTCTGGTACTTAATCCAACATAAACATCCCTCCACTGTGAGCTTGGCTATTCAAAACAGATGGGCCTTTTAGGGGTAAACGCCACAGACTAAGCAAAAATCACCGTGCAATCTACACATCAGCCCTCCTTCTGGCAAAAATGGCTTGATGGCAATCAAGAGCAAGTCCTGTGTTTAGACCCCAGAATATCAAGGTCAAGTGCACATAACAGAAAATGAAACAGTAACAGAAGTAGGCTAATCACCTCTAAAGAACACTCCACCATTCAATAAGATCACAGTTGGTCTTCTACAATACACTTATGAACCTCTTTGTTCTATCCTCATATTCTTTGGTTCACCTAGTATTCAGAACTCTATTAAATATTTTACATGCAATAATTGCCTCTGTCCCCAGAACCTTCTGGGTGAGGAGAATTCCAAATATACACCTTGGACTGATGAACCTTCTCCTTTTTTGTCTTAACTGGCATAACTTTAAGTTTCTAATTCTAAAATCTTTGCATCCTCCTTTTGTTCACCTAATCACCTAAGAATGTTATAAGTATCAATGGGATCAACACTCATTCTGCTAAACTCCAGTTAACATAAGCTTAGACTATTTAATCTCTCCTTATTTGACAGGACTGTAATTATGACATCCTAACATATTGCTCCTACTGAGTATTAACCTATGGCTTCTTTCTTCTTAAGATCTGTTTCACATTGGATGGGTTTATCCGGTTTTCAATTTTTTATATCTACTGTCTGATGGAAGTAGCGAGAGGAGATAATATCCAAGAGTAGGAGATTGAGGCAGTCTGAGGCAGTGCGAAGAGTGGACAGAATCATGGAGAGGAGAATAGTTTTCATGATGTGCTGAGCTGTGTCCATAACTCTAAAATTTCTTGCAGTCTCAAGCTGAACCAATGTGATGCACTTGTAATAATTGGAGAGAATCAACAGGGACATGTCAAATTTCCTTAGCTGTCTGAGGAAGCAGAGCTGCTGGTACGTTTTCCTGGCCAGAGCATTGATGTGGTCAGAACAGAACAAGTTACCGATGATGTTTGCACCCTTTCTAGATGTTCAAAATAATGTGGAATTCAGAATAATCGGATGTAAAATAGCTTCACACTGAACCATGGTGAATTATGAGTCAGTCCCAATCTGTAACTATAGGCTTTGAAAACTAATGATAATAGATGGAGTTGCACACTCTAAATAATGAGATACGTGGAAGCCACATGCGAAAGGACCTTGTTGGTTGTGATATGCCTGTTTTTGCAAGCTGATTTCACAGACCATTGTTGGAATATACTTTTATTTAGATTAATATACCTTTGTGAATCCATTACTTTCCACTTGTATAGGTATTCTACCAACGGGAAATGCATGAAGCAGATGCAAGGACACTTACAAAGAAGCACAGGAAGCTGATTATTTTTAATCAGTCACACAGCTAACAAAAGCAAACTGCAAAACATGGAAAACAATTTGAATTTCAGGAAAGAAATCAGTCACAGTGTGTCCTGCTTTGAATTCATCCTTGGTAGACAAAAATCATTTGCCTGTTTCCTTTGAATTTGTAAAATTTCTATTTGCATTTTTAAAACCAGATATTTCACGCATCAGAATTATGTTAAATTATTATTCACCATAGCCTATTTGCATTTTTATGTAGCTGGTAAAGGTATTTGAATTAGGGGAAAAAATCTCTGAGAAAAATATTTCAAACCAGATAAAGAACTTTTATTAATGTTTTATCCCTTTGATCAGAATTGTTATTAAAATCCCAAACTATTGGAATGTCAGATTTTACAAATATTTTGAGTCTCATTTAGAATTGTGGTGCCTGACACAGTAATCTGACAGATTTTAGCAGGAAGACAAGTGGAGCTTGATCTGTTCAATTCTATTCACAGATATTAAATTACCATCTATTCTACTGCAGACAGTACAATGGGAAATCTGCCCTGAGTACCAAGGTTGTATGAATGGGAAAAGTGTTCTGCGAACCGATCAATTCTTTCACATTTCACTGGAGTCTTTGACATTTCTCTTCAATTATATAGGCTTGTGACCTTTTCAGCTTTACACTCACAGGTTATGCTTGAGGAATGAAGTACAGTTGTACTTGCAGAGAGAGAGGGAGTGTAACCAGTGATGCTTCCCAAATGAAGTGTTCCAGGGCTGCCCACTCCATCCAATCACCTGTCTGTCAATTGTTGAGAAAACTGCACAAGACGAAGGTCAACACAATTCCACCGATGTTCTGTGAAATAGGTGAGGCAGTGGCCGGCAAATTCAAAGCTTTAGACATGTTCTAACGTGAGTTTCCCTTCACACTGACCCCTGCTGAGCAGACTGGTAGAAAGGCATTGCCAGTAGGCATCTGCCAAACTAAAATCATGGAAATATTGAGGTGTTTGGGCAGCTTCTGCTGGAAAAGAACGGGACATAACATTTCAATCTAACCCTTCTCTGCTGCATAGCTCTTCATTTTTCCACCATCCATGTGCCTGTCTAAGAGTTTCTTAAATACCCCTAATGTATCTGTCCCTGACAGGGCATTCCTTGCACCCACCACTCTGTGTAAAGAACTTACCTCTAACAACTGCTATACTTTCCTCCAATCACCATAGAATTATGCCCCCTTGTATTAGCCATGGGGAAAAATCTCTGGCTACCCACTCAATTTATGCCTCTTATCATCCTTTACATCTCTATCAAGTGACACCTCATCCTCCTTAAGGGAAAAGACCTAGCTCACTCAAACTATCCTTGTAAGACATGGTATCTAGTCTAGGTAGCATCCTGGTAAATCTCCCGTGCATGCTCTCTAAAGCTTGCACATCCTTCCTGTAGTGAATGCAATAATTTCAGGTCAAAGACATCTCGTCATCACTCTCCATCACCCAATCTTCTGCTTGAGTTATCTTCATACCAGCCTCGAGGCAAACTTTTGAGATCTTAGATGTAAGAAAGACTGCAGATGCTGGGGTGTTGCAGGAACTCAACAAGTCATGCAGCAGCTCTGGAGGGAAAAGGACATTCAGTGTTTTGGGCTGAGATCCTTCAGCAGGACTGAATAAAGAGGCAGGATGAGGCAGAGGATCATGAACTGGCAGTTAAAAGGTGAATCTAAGTGAGAAGGAATTATGGTAGGTGGGGCTTGGGAAGTGAGAATGATGTGAGCTTATGGGGGGGTGGGTGATAGGTGAAAGAGGCAAAGGGAAATCTGATGAGAGAAAAGACAGAAGATCATGGAATAAGGGGAAGGAAGTGAGAAGCCAGATGGAGGAAGCTATGGATGATAGGCAGGCCGTGAAGGTCGGGAAGGGGGGCAAAAAGAAGGTGTAAAGAGGCCAAATGGATAAGAATGATCAAAAAGGTGGGGGGAGGGGTGGAGAGATTGAGAGGTGTGGTTACTGAAAGTTAGAGAAATCGATGTTGATGTCTTCAGGTTGCAAACTTCCAGAATGAATTATGAGGCTCTGTTATGAGTGTCTAGCCTCAATTTGGCAACAGAGGAAATGGACTGTATAAACATGTCAGCAGGATTGGGAAATGGAATTAAATGGCTGGCCACCAGGAGATCCTGAATGTTACAGCAGATGGAGCAAAGGTGTTGATCGAGGAAATCCCTCAGTGTGCCAGGCCTCTCCAATGTAGAGGAGGGCACATTGGGAGCACCATATGCAGCAAAATAATTCTGATGGACTCACGTGTGAAGTGCTACCTCACCTGGAAGGACTATTTAGGGCTCTGAATGATAGGGAGGAAAGAAGTGTAGGGGCAGGTGTAGCCCTTAGCACAGTTAAGTGCATGTGGGAGGATTGGTGGGAAGAAAGAGCTGACATGAGAGTTGTGAAGAAGGTGATCCCTGGAGTAAGAGGAATTCTCATGATAATGCTTTCTATTCTAGGGCATCCAAGATGTCCTCTTCTTTTCTGAAAACAGGATTTCCCTTACACTACCATCAATGTAGGACTCACTGCATCTCTTCCATTTCCCACATGTTTGCCCTCACCCCATTCCCTCTCCAATATAAAAGGGATAGGCACATCCCTGCAACCATGTTAAAAGTAATACCAGCCCCTCGACCTTCTCCCTCACCACGATTTAAGGCTCTAATCAGTCCTTCTTTCATTTTTTGGTGAATCCATTGGTGTCATTGATTGGATCCAGTGCTACACAGATTGGGGAGCCACTTTGTCAAGGACCTTCACTTCTTTTTCCTAAACACTTGGATCTCCTGATTGCCAGCCATTTTAATTCCTCTTCCCATTCCCACACTGACGTATCTGTACAAGACCTCCTCTACAGTCATGTTAAAGCTAGATAATAATTACAGGAACGATACCCCATATTTCATTTGGTAGTCTCCGAACTGGGCATCAACATCAATTTTTTTATTTTCTGGTTACCACTCCTCTCCAACCCACCTTTATTTTCCCTTATCACTGTGGCCTTCTTTCCCTCCCTGGACCTCAAGTTCTGTCCATCACCTAACTCTTCCTCCCTTTGTTTTCCCATCTTCTTCACTTTATTTCCTGGTCCATGGTCCTCTCCTACCAAATTCCATCTTTTCAGTCCTTTGCCTCTGCTACCTGTTACCCTCAGCTTCTCACATTGTTCCCGCTTCCTGCCTCCCACCAACCCACTTTTCCCCCTCACCTGTCACCTGCGAGCTCCTGCTCAACTCCGTTCCCCTATCTTTTGTTCTGGCTTCTGAACGCTTCCTTGGCCTGGAATGACAACTTGTTCTTTTCTTCCCATGGATGCTGCCTGGATTGCTGAGTTCCTCCAGCATTTTGTGCGTGTTCTCAAAGCATCACGTACAATGTACCGGAGGAGATTTCTCGCTAAGCTGTCACTTTTCAACACTGACCTCAATTTAATCTATGGAGATTGGAACCTGGGGCATAAAGGAATATGTAAGATGTTGTTGGTGGATATCTGAGTGAGTGAAGAGGTCTCTGAGATATAAGCCAGTAGGAGGAGGAGTACAAGACATGGGGATAAGGGCAATCTAATGGAAAGGAGGAGGATGGATTTGATGATCTCTTGGGGCACAATGTGGGCAATTAGAAATCTCTTTGAAAGCTTTGATAAGAAAACATCATGAGAATAGATATCTCATTTCTCCTTTAATTGGGGTATACCATAAGCCCTCTTTATAGACATCATCTCATCAGGATAAGACAGCCTCTGACCTGCTGTCATTCATCAGTGTAGTCTGTAGCCATCATTGGTCTCATCACTTGATCTGCTTCGCTAGCCCTTCTGCCTTCTACTACCTCCAGAGCTTTCAAAAGGCCTCTTGAAAGCCTGCTTTTACCATCTTACAGCAACTCGCCTCTACTTGTCTGGTGCCTTTTCTCTGCAGTGTCTTATATTTCAAAACTGATTATCCTCAAAGCACTCAAGAAAGACAAGATTTTTTGACAGATGCTACTGAAGTAAGCTGTCAAATAGCTAAAAATGTAATTGATGAAAGGACAAACAAGTGAATTTGTTCACATTGAGCCAGAAGACCCAAGGCTTTGCAAAGAATACTCCTACATAAAATGACAGCATTAATGGCTCCCAGGGCAAACGTACATCACATTTCCCAGCAACACTGTGAAACCTCAATCACATCGGTAGGACAGGCATCAATATAGCAAATTATGTTAAAACAACAAGTACTAGAAATGTACAGTTAATCAAGCATCTCAGGAGAGAGGAACTGAGTTAATGTTTCAACTCAATCACCTTCCATTGATATCCTTCTAATGCAGGCTCATACTACCTGGCTACTTAAAAATAAAATCTAACCATACTTCAAGCATAAAAGTGTTTTTCTAATCTTTCATCTCCAATCATTTTTGGGTTCCATTATTAGTAGTTCATCATTCTCAAAACTAACGTGTGATTATCTGAAAAATAAGCAAAACTAAATGATTTGTTTATTGTATATAATCTTCTAAAAGAAATAGCCATGGATTAAGTTCTCTTCAACTTTCCCAATGGCTTCATCCTACTTATATTTGCCATCGGGCCCATAGCCCTGTTGCAAAAGGCATATGAGTTAGTAGGTTAAATGGTCACACAGGTGTAATTGGGTGGTGTGGGCTTGTATAGTGATGTATCTCTAAATAATATGAAACCCCCTTTTACTGGGCGACTCTCGAAATGTGGCTCGTTACCACTCACTAACAGCCGCTGGTTTCCACAGCCAGAAACCCACCTTTCTCAGGCTTTGTACATCTAGAGAGGTTGGGATGCCTCGCCCACCCAAACGCCGGTTTGTGTGAATGCTGTGTGATTTACTGCTCCCCCCCCCCCACCCCGGCAATCACCCGTCAGCAAGAAATAATAGATCGTACACTGCGTACAATTCATCAGAAGTATAGTTAAGAATGATAACTAAGCAAACAGTTATTAAAGAATGAAAGAAAAAAACAAAAAGGGCTGATTATACTTAAACAGTCACATGTGCGCGTTGGAGCTCAAATCTCAAATCTGGAACTCAGGCACTGGACCCTCGGTCTGTATGAAAGCACAAACCAACTTCTGAAGGTTGTTTGAAATCCATCTTGAACAAATGAGTTCTCCCACGGGAGTATTAGTCCTTCCTCCTCAAAGACATTCATCTGCACAAAGCACATTGTGCAACAGGGATGGCATCCTCCACCACCTTCCCTTCTCTCTTCTCCCAGCTCCCGCCAAGGAAGACCTCTCCACCCTGCATTCTCTAGAATCTTCTCCCAATTCTACCTTCCTGACTGGCTGACACCACGCTCCTAAGTTGAAAAACAAAGCCTCTTATCTCAGCTCAAACCCAAACAGGCTGAAAGCAGAACAAAGTGCTCTTACAGAACTGCTGAAATGAAATACCTACAGCATAACCAGGGCATTAGAAATAAATAAATAAATAAACAAACAGACAAACAAACAAACTAACAAACAAATAAATAGATTCTACGTATCCACAGGAAATCCCTGACTTTTGACTGCTGTCTAATTGAAGACTCTTTATTAGTAGGTATCATGTCATCAATCTGTTTGGTGACGACTATCGCTTTCTGCTTTAGCTCTCTATCAGTCTTGTTGTCCGATCTCCATGCATGCCAAACATTTTGGGATGATTCAGATGAGAGGTGCTCTATACATGCCTTCTTGTGCTGTTGAGAAAAGCTGCAGCTAAATTGAAACACGTTCTGCGGTTTGGACAGCAGGGCCAAGCCAGCAAGCCTGTGTGTTAAGTCAGATAATATTTGCTGCTTAAGTGAACACCTTTCGGTAAGTGATAAAACCAAAGTGGCTGGACACTTAACCGTTCTGCAGTGATGACTGATCAGCAAGTGCCATGGGAATTTTTGGTTAATTCTGTTGAGCAGTGCAGAATCTGTGAGAAGGAATTAAGCAGACAATTTCTCTGAAGGCTTTCTCAAGTACCTCTAAACTTGGCTACATTGGCACAGAATTGCAATGCTGAGAACTATTTCCTCCCATTGTATACCATTCCTCAAAAATTAATTCCACTAAATACAAAAACATTCCTTCATGGCTTGGTACAATGATTCCAGCAAACAGGACGGAAAGAGCCTGCTGTAAGTACTGGATGATACCTAGTCCATCGTGGCAACAGCCCTCCCACCTTTGACAGTACCTCAGGTGGCTCTTTCTCAGGAAAGTGATATCTGTCATCAAGGATCTCCACCATCTAAGTCATGATGTTGGCCTGAAGACATTAAAAATCTGGAATAAGTTAAGGACAGTAGACAAATGCATCAAAATAATGTTTTGGTTCTCGCCAGGTGGTAGAAGAAGTAGAAACTGTTGTTTGCTGAGCTAAAACTTTCTTCTTCTAAGTACTTGGAAATGGACATAATGAAGGTACTCTACTTTTTGGAGATCATTTCCAAATAAGGAGGTACATGTAGGATGCACTTTGATAAGGTGAACGAAAACAGGCTGAGAAAACAAGTAGTCTGTGATTGTGTACGAGTGGCTTGAGACCAGTATCTGACTTGAAATGGCTATAATTAGTGTGAAATGGCCTGATTTAGCACAAAGTAATGAAGGAATAACTTCAGTGGTAAGCAGTGAATGGTACCACCTGTAGCCTTGGGTCAGAGCCATCGAGAGATGAATACAGAGCCAACAGAAATAAAAGTAGAATGGTACAAAACTGATCAGGAAGAAGTATAATAATGGTTTTTGGAGATAGAGGGGATCTCAACAGATGAATGAGGGGGAATTCAGGAGATGAACGAGTGAGCACTCTAGGGAGACAAACTAACACAAGGAAAATCACTGTGCCCGGACTGAGAAGAAGGAGAGGATGTTGATTGTCCAAAAAGAGGTCCCCTATTTCACTGTAAGTGAATTTGAGTGACTAATAGTCCAAAAGGAAAGGTAGAATGCAAGAATTATGCAGATATTTGATTTAATATGATAATTTGAAACATTCAAATTGTGAGTTACTTGAATAAGAAGAGCATGGTTATTCACTTAATGTTAGCGACCAAAATAAAGGTCAACAATGATCTCTTCTCAGTGTTACTGCTGAACAGGAGGCACAGAAGCCTGAAGATCTACAGAACCAGGTTCAGGAACAATGACTTCCCTACAACCATCAGATTCTCAAACAGAACTGCACAACCCTAACCCAACCTCAGCAGTGAAACACAAAGGACCACATTCTTTTGCAAAACCATAGATTTGTCTTTGATTGTGTCTGATTTTTTGCACTAACATCATGTACTTTCACGCTCTTTTTTCCTGACCCTCTTCACTATTTTGTATAAATTAGGTGTAATTTATCTTCTGTGTGCTGTCTGAATGTACATGCTACAAGAACAATCATCATTGTGCTCACCTATACTGTCGGGTTTGTATGTGCAGACTCATCCCATTCTCCAACCAGCTAATAGGAGTCACCTGCTAATTGTTTCCAACTCCATCACCTGCAGCCTATTTAAACCCAGCTCTCATCCTCAGTCCTTGTTACCATCAAACCAGCCAGCCTCAGCAAGTTACTCCTAGCCTTCAGTTATCTCATTTCCTGTGAGTTTAGTATCTATTCTTGATTATTTTGTGATCCCTTACCACTTGTTATTTTTGCAGTCTATTATTAAAGTTATTGCTCATTATGAATTGTCACCACTGCTTTGCTTTTTGATGACCCCTCCTCTAGATTTCCTAACACGACAAACATATTGTCATATTGTGTATGTGACAATAACCACAACACAGCTATAAGGTGAAATATTTTGATTCTGTATATTGAATTGATTCTGGGTCAAACCATTGATTACTCCCAGAGATGGCAGGATGTACTACAGGTTATTGAGTGGTAGGGTCATATCATGGAAACTGGGTTTCTGCCCAACTGGTCCATGCCAATCAAGATACCCCAACCAAGTTAATCCCATTTGCCAAGGATCTTGCTCATAACATTCTAAACCTTTCAAATCCGTATACCTGAGCAACTGTCTTTTAAAATTTGTTATTGTACCTGCCTCATACACTTCCCCTGGCAGCAGATTCCACTTGGATGCTACTAATTGTGTCAAAAAAGTTACCCCTCAAGTTTCTCGTAATCTGGTTCCCTCTCATCTTAAACTTATAGACTCTGCTTTGTGATTCTCCAACTCTGGGGAAAAAAAACTGAGTGCATTCACCCCGTCTATGCCACACATACTTTTGTACACCTCTATAAGATCATTTCTCAGTCTTCTGCGCTCTGAGGAATAAAGACCAAACCTGTCCAACTTCTCTCTACAGCTCAGTCCCTCGAGTCCTGGCTGCATATTGGATAGAACTAGAAAACACATTGCGAGGCCATGTCATCATGATTTCAATGCTCATGCAACATGAACCATGCTATTTATTCCCTTGGTGCGTATCAACAAGGTGCGATTTTGAAAATAACTTGTTGTGGTGAAAGCTAAGCCTACACTGAACAATAATTCTTCTAATTGCAGCTTCTCTCAAATAGAGAATGAAATTGCCTCTCAGAATCAGAATCAGGTTTATTATTACCAGCACGTGAAGTAAAATGTGTTAACTTAGCAGCAGCAGTTCAATGCAATACATAACCTCACAGAGAGAAAAAAATAATAAGTATTAAAAAATAATAAAATAAAATAATAAAGTATAAAATAAAAAATAAGTAAAATAAAAATAATAATAATAAATAAACAAGTAATTCAATTACATATATTGAATAGATTAATAAAAATGTGCAAAAAAACTAATAGTGCATATTATAAAAATGTCCATTTAGGAATCAGATGGCAGAGGGGAAGAAGCTGTTCCTGAATCACTGAGTGTGTGCCTACAGGCTTCTGTACCTCCTACCTGTTGGTAACAGTGAGAAAAGGGCATGCCCTGGGTGCTGGAGGTCCTTAATAATGGACACTGCCTTTCTGAGACATCGTTCCCTGAAGATGTCCTGTCTAATTTGTAGGCAAGTACACAAGATGGAGCTGACTAGATCTACAACCTTCTGCAGCTTCATTCAGTCCTGTGCAGTAGCACCTCCGTACCAGATGGTGATGCAGCCTGTCAGAATGCTCTCCAAGGTACAACTATGGAAGTTTTTGAGTGTATTTGTTGACATACAAAATCTCTTCAAACTCCTAATAAAGTTTAGCTGTGGTCTTGCCTTCTTTATAACTACACCAATATGTTGGGATCAGGCTGATCCTCAGATATCTTGACACCGAGGAACTTGAAGCTTCTGATTGTTGGGTAGAAAGCCCTTATGACTTCTTCAAAACACAGTCAGGAGGCATACTGGGATACTTTCCCTGGAATGATTCAGAGAGAAAATTAAATGAAAGGCCCCACCATCTTTGGTCCAAAGGGAGCAGTAGAATGAAGGAATTAGGTAGATATTTGAGTTGATTCTCTGACTGGAGGTCTCTGACTAGTGGGACGATCATTGTTGGGACCTCTGTTATTCATTATTTTTGTAAATGATCTGGATGTGAGTGTACCTGATTGATGCACCATCAATAACTCTTGGAGATGTGAGGCGAGAGATAAGCTTTTATTAGCTGGAAGAGAGCAGTCAGCAGCAAGAGACCATCACACAACATCCTGGAGACTCAGGGAGGAGCAGTGCCTCCAATTGCCTTTATACAGGGGTCTGTGGGAGGAGCCACAGGAGCAGTCAGCAAGGCGGGGGGGTTGTCCAGACAGGTATATGTAGTTCACCACATTGACATGATTAGCAAGTTTGTTGATGACACTAAATTGGGGGGGGGGGGGGGTGGGCTCCGGTTGATAGTGAAGCAGATTATTATGAATTTCTCAGCTATCTTAGCAACACAGACAAAATGCTGGAGAAACTCAGAAGGCCAGGCAGCATCCATGGAAAAGAGTAAACAGTTGATGTTTTGGGGCAAAAGCTTTCATCAGGACTTGAAAAAAAGTTGACAATTTAGAGAAAGAAAGTGGAGGGTAGGAAAGGAAGAAGTACAAGTTGGTAGGTGTGATAGATGAAACCAGGAGAGGGGGAAGGAGTGAAGTAAAGAGCTGGGAAGCTGATCAGTGAGAGAGATAAACAACTGGAGAAGGGGGCATCTAATAGGAGAGGGTAGAAAACCATGGGAAAAGGGGAAGGGGGAGGAGCACCAGAGGGAGGTAATGGGCAGGTAAGGGGGGTAAGTGAGAGAGGGAAATGGGAAAGAGAATGGTGAAGGGATGGACAATTACCAGAAGTTTGAGAAATTGATGTCCATGCCTTCAGGTTAGAGGCTACCCCAACAGAATAGAAGGTGTTGGCCCACCAACTTGAGTGTGACCTCATTGTGGCAGTAGAGGAGGCCTTGGACTGACATGTTGGAATGCGATGGAATGCAAAGAAATCTTAATTAGTTATGTAGACTAGCTAAGGAACAGCTTATTTGTTGTTTCAGATTGGGTAAGTGTTTTGGACATTTAAACTAGGGTAGAACCTAAATAGTGAATGGTAGGGTACTGGTGAATACAAGGGCATGATTTGCTGGGTTTAGCATGCAGGTCTTTATCAAACAGGGAATGAAGTTTAGGAGTAGGTTCATTGTTGTCATGAATTAAACTGTTGGTCAGGCCACACTTAGATTATGGTGTACAGATATGGTCACCCTGCTGTAGTAAAGGCATTGTCAAGCTGGTGAGAGTGAAGAAGTGATTTGCAAGAATGCTATCCAAACTAGTAGGTATGAGTTAGGTAGAGAGGTTGGCTACACTGTATCTTTATTCCTTAGTGCACACGAGAATAAGCAGTGACCTCAAAGTAGTCTAACCTTTATTGGTACCCAATTGCCCACAGTTGAGAACATTTACTATAAACACAGCCTGGGCAGGACAAAAAGCATTATCAAGAATGCATCTCACCCTAACCATGGACTTTTTACTGTCTTCCCATATGGTAGGCGCTACAGGAGCCTCTGCTCCGGCACCAGCAGGCACAAGAAGAGCTTCTTCCCTGAGGCTGTGACCCTGCTGAACCTCACATCACAGCACTAAGCAGTATTGCACCCATGTTGTATGTCTCAGAACCTCTATATTTCTGTGCTGTAGCACTTACTTTTTATTTGCAGTTATTTTGTAAGTAACACTATTCTTTTGCACTTCTGGTTAGATGCTAATTGCATTTCATTTGGCTTTGTATCTGTACTCGGCACAATGACAATAAAGTTGAATCTAATCTAATCTAAAATCATGAGGGGAATAATTGGGATGGCCAGTGATTGTCTTTTTCACAGGGTTGGGGAGTTCAAAACTAGAGGGCATAAATATAAGACAAGAGTAGAGAAATTTAAAAGAGGCATGAGAGGTAACCTCTAACACAGAGAGTAATGAGTGGGTATAGTGAGTTGTGAAAGGAAATGGTCGAGGAAGGTACAAATGCAGCTTTTCAGAGGATTTTGGTTAGATATATGGATGGGTGGGACTTGGAATGTTATGGGCCAAATGTGGGCAAATGGGAGTAACAGAGAAGATGCTGCGGTCAGTATGGACCAGTTGGGCTGAACAGCCTATTTCCATACTTCATTGCTTGATAATTGCTCTCTTGGCATTGCCTTCACAACCAATGGACCATGCAGTCTGCTGCAGATCTCAGATGCTACGTCCCTGTGGAAGCAAACCCTATGACTACATAGCCTGTCATTCAATGGCTTCCTGAACATGTTAGCTAGATACAGCCCTCGGCCAGAGGCTTTCCTCCACCTCTTCCTTTTATATCTTCTGGCTAATAGTCCTACTCTGTCTCCACTTCCCTCCTCCCATGTTGACACCCAGTGGAATGATCACAAAATAAAGCTATTTGTTCCAGAAAATAAATATGGCTAATAATGTTACTTGAGAACTGCAATCTCAAGTCTGGTTGCATCTCTCTCCAGATGAGTAAATGCCATCCTCTACTTGGAGCTTAACTCCAAACCAATTGCTAACATGCTCTGCAGCACACTCAAAATGTAGGGGAGTTCTGGCTTCTTCCCCCTTCCTTTCCAGTCCTGTTGAAGGATCTCAGCCTGAAACGTCAGCTGCTACTACCTCTCTACGGATGATGCCTAACTTGTTGAGTATCCCCAGCATTTTGTCTCCGTGTTGCTCTGGATTTCCAGCGTCTGCAGAATCTCTTGGGTTTATGATTTGTAGATCCTGTGCAGGCCATGGTGAGAAGTGGGAAGCGCCTTGCGCTTCAGTGGTAAAGTCCCAATAAGTCTCCACCCTACGTTCTTAGCAAGACTGCTAGGACACAGTCAGCCAATACTGCGTCCAGAAAGGGTTGCCTGAAGATTGACACCTTTAACTGGCAACTATGCATACCTTAGCCCTGTTCTTTGTGAGTAGTCAGTAACTATGGGAAACTGGAAGAATGAACACTAGGCAGCCCAATTTTACGGCATGTTACTTCTGTGGAAGAACATTTTACTGCTGGATTTTAATTATTTTTATATATGGGCTGCCGGCGGTGGCAGTGGCGGTGGAGGTGGAAACGATAGGGTCTTTTAAGAAACTCCTGGATGGCTACATGGAACTTAGAAAAATAGAGGGCAATGGGTAAAGCCTAGGCAGTTCTGAGGTAGGGACATGTTCGGCACAGCTTTGTGGGCTGAAGTGTCTGTATTGTGCTGTAGGTTTTCTATGTTTCTATGTTTCTAACAATTCCAGGTTTAAACAAGTTCTATTTGAAGGTGCTGAAATATGGTTTTTAGAGAAATCTAACCCGCACTTGATGTTAATAAGGTAAATAAACTAATGGTGTAGTTATAGCATTTCAACTCATAAATTGAAAATCTTTTAAAGCATTAATTTTTTATTTCACCCTCTGCCAAGAAAGTGTAATACAAGCCTTAGGCTACAGTATTAAGCATTCCCTGCTTTATCCTTGTGTTGTGTTACCCTTGAACATCAATTCAACAAATCTTCATTTTGAAGACTTCTGTGATCTCTTTCATTACTTTTATATTTTACATGCCAGTTAAGTTTTAAACCAAGTCAACGATGAAGGTTGAAAGAGAGATTGTAGAAATTCACTCAACACTACAAAGGTAAACCATGACAGAAAATATAGCCAAACAGTGATAAAAAGTGCTAAGTGTTTTTAAAGAGTATGAGCATTATCAACGCAAGATGTTGAAGGTTAGAACGTTCTTTCAAACCACCAGCAAGCTTGGAATGATACCATTCAGAAGAGGCATTCTGACTCATCATGCTCTTTGGTCACGTGACCAAGAAATAGCCACTAATCCTATGCCCTGCTGTTTCCACATGGACAACTAATGTATTTTCTTCTGGCATTTATCAAATTGTCTTCTGAATGTTGTTTTTGAATATGAATGAATATTCAGTCAAGGTACTCCCATATTGGAATTGGTTTATTATTGACACACTTACCCAGGAAATGTGAGAAGCTTCTCTTGCATGCTGCTCATACAGATCAATTTATTATGCAATGCATTGAAGTGGAACAAGATAAATTGATAACAGAAGGCAGAATAAAGAAAAAATGTGGTACAGGTGGACAATAAGGTGCAAGACCAATATAACAAGGATATTCAATTGCTTCAAATTTACACCTTCTGGCTTTGAATTCATCTATCTGGACAAACAGATTATCCTTATTGATTCACTCCATCAAAACTTCTCCTGATTTTGAACTTGGCATTATGATATGATTCAACAGATAAAAAAATGGTTCATCATCATCATTATGTACCTTATCATATGATGTGGTCGATAATGGTCTTATCCTTGACCATGATTGTTTTTGACAAATTTTTCTACAGAAGTGGTTTGCCATTGCCTTCTTCTGGGCAGAGTCTTTACAAGACGGGAGACCCCAGCCATTATCAAAACACTTTAGAAATTGTCTGTCTGGAGTAAGTGGTCACATAACCAGGACTTGCGATATACACCAGCCGTTCATTTGACCATCTACCACCTGACCCCATGGCTTCACGTGACCCTGATCGGTAGGGGGTTGCTAAGCAGGTGCTACACCTTGCCCATGGGTGACCTGCAGGCTCACAGAAGGAAAAGCACCTTTCATCTCCTTCGGTAAAGATGCAATTCCACACCACAAAACCTGTAGAAGAAAGTAAGGCCCCAGACAGACGATATAAGCAAAACTTGCATTCCTTGTAGTGAGTGCTTCCAATATCATTTCACTTGTAACATGTCTCTGAAATGTAACGTGTAACACTTCCATTTGCCTTTCTTAGCTGTTTGATGCGGCAACATGTTTACTTCCTGCATCTCAAAGACCCTGCCCACTCGGATTCAACTTTTACCAAAATTTCACCAACCTAAAGCATATTCTTCCTTCCCATTCTTCCTCCCAAAGTACAATGTGATCCCTCTGTCACATTCTTAATGCACTTGCTTAGCCTGCATAAACCAGATGCTTCTGACATGACAGGATTAGAGGTCACGATTTGGTAAAGGCACAGAGGCCCAACAATTGGAGGTAGGAGTTGATGCATGAGATAGAAACAATGTTCATTTTCATAGAAACATAAGAAAATAACTGCAGGGCAAGTCACTAGGCCCTCAAGCCTGCCCCAACAGTCAATGTGAACAGGGTTCATCTCTTCTTTTGTGTCAGTTCTACATGTGCCCTTAATTCCCCAATCTTTCAAACGTATTATCTACTTTTTGTTAACTTGATCCAGTCTCCACAATTGCCTAGGCTAGAGAATCCCAGAGCTTCACCACCCCTTGCAAGAAGAACCCCATCTGCCTGGATTAATGGATCTGCACGAATCTCAGTGGGTGACAGTGCTTCAGTAAGATATCCTCACTGAAGTCTGGTAGCTCTCTTTTCAAGAGGTGCAAACGGATTGTGGGTGGTGGCAGCTGGCTCTAAGTAATGCTAGCCATTCACTGTTTGAGTCTTGTCGTCGGCAGACAGTATGGTTTGCACTTGCAGAAGTAAGAAGGCTGCAATAATTGGCAGGCTGCCTACTTTGGAGGCAGTATGTGGGTTAATCCTTGCACCTCCTTATTTTTTCCTATCCAAATTAGTATCTAATAACATCAAATTTTGCAATACAGGAGAAAGTTGATAATGTCCTTACAACAGTGCAATGAGGGTGTATTATAATTTCCTTGCAAAGTTGATGAAAAATTTGTACATTTTCAGGTTAAACTTGCTTTGAACACTGAATCCACAATTAAACCATTCTCAGTACAAATTTGTAAATACAATGTCATCAAGGGCGACTTTGCACAGACTATCAGACACGAGCTATAGGTCAGATTTTTCAATTTTTTCAACCTTTTCATTACATCTTGCTCCCGCTTCTTCATGTGGGAGTGACCCTCTGAAACTAATTAATGTAGATATCTGTTTATGCACCATTATACTTGCTACATTCTGACTAATGAAGTAGTAAAGATAAAATAAAGCCAGAAAGGAGTTCTACAGTGGGTTGCCAAGAACACGATAAATTATGGCTTTGTCCTTGAAGCCGGCTTTTCTCTGAGACTTTTCCACTCTGTTGTCAATCAAGCAGTGAAAGCCCAGTAAACCTTACAATGGTAGATCAGAATTTTCCTACCATATTGTTCAGTGACCAGTGATTTGCAAAACTAATGGGCATTTGTCACTGTTCTCGTCACGAACATGAGAGTAAATTTATCAGTCCCACAGTCACAGCTGGATGCTCTGCTTGAGTAGAGAGCGTCTGAGGAAAGTATCAGTTCATTTAATCTCCACATTACAGGTCACTCAGAGATTTATGGCAAGGAGGAGATATGGCTTGAGTTACACATCAACATTTTGTGCTGGGTGATTTTCATTGCTCCACTTTTGCCTGGGTCAAACTGCCAGCTCCCCATCAAGCTCTCTTTATGTATTAATGCTGTCAAAACAAATTAAACTCACTGCATCAGCTAAAGTTGATTCTCAATAAGGCAAGAGCTCTATTAATGACAAGATTTCTGTGACTACAAAGTCTGCTCCCTAAGCAGGAAAAGAGTCATATTCCTGAAGCAGATAAATTGTTTTGGAATTACTTTTTCTTTTTCCTCTTATTTAATTAAACCTTGCTTATTATTTCTTTCTCCTTATCTAATTTGACTTTAATTCACCCTCTCCCTCATTGACTGGTTGCTTTGTCTAACTGATTGCATTGCTTAAGGAGATGCACTGTTGCTTCTTTTCTTCACTGACCTTGCCATAGAAAGTCGTACTTCCAGCATTTTGCAGCTAAGATTATTTTTATTTACCACCATTCAGGGCCCCAGACAGTCCTTCCAGGTGAGGCAACACCTCACCTGTGAGTCTGTTGGAGTTGTCTGTTGCATCTGGTGCTCCCGGTGCAACCTCCTCTACATTGGCGAGACCCGACGCAGATTGGGGGACCGCTTCGTCGAGCACCTACACTCCGTCCGTCACAATAGACAGCACCTACCGGTTGCCACCCACTTCAACTCTGCCTCTCATTCCCACCTAGATATGTCCATACATGGCCTCCTCTACTGCCATGATGAGGCCAAACTCAGGTTGGAGCAGCAACACCTCATCTACCATCTGGGTAGCCTCCAGCCTGGTGGTATGAACATTGAATTCTCTAATTTCCGGTAATTCCCCCCCTCCCCCTTCCCCTATCCCAGGTCCCTCTCTGCCTCTCTCCCCTTTCAACTTTCTGCTTCTTTATCTCTACAGTTCTTTCATGCTTATCCCCTCCCCCTCCCCCTTTTATCTTTCCTTTGATTGGTTTTCCACCTGGCACCTCTAGGCCCTACCCCCTCCCCTATCTCTATTAAGGGGCTTCGGCCCTCTCTTCCCCCCCATTCCTGATGAAAGGTCTCGGCCCGAAACGTTGGCTACTCTTTTCTCACGGATGCTGCCTGACCTGCTGAGTTCTCCCAGCATTGTGTATGTGTTCTTTGATCCACAGCATCTGCAGTTGTATTTTTGTGTTATTATTTTTATTTACTGCATGTACACCAAAGCATACTAAGAATTGTGTCATTTGCATCAAATCAACTCAGCAAGGATTGCGCTGGGCAGCCTGTAAATGTGGCCATGCTTCCAGAGCCAACTTGACAGTGTAACACATCACCATAAGATGAAATGAATTGGGGAATGAGGTAGCCAGCACAACCAGCCACAAAATGGGCAGCTCTAGCAAATGCTGGGCAAAATTGGCAGCAGCATGACAACAACTTTGGCACCAGTTCCCTGACATGAATTCAGTTCAACTCCCCACTGGAACGAGGACTGAATGAGAGTACCCCATTGCGTTATATCCATAGTAATTGCTAGCACTCTGTTTTTTTTTAACGTGTCAAACTTGATGCAGATAGACTTGAAGCAGTAGGGAATTCCACTGTACAAAGGGCTCGTTGGCTGGCTGTGTGTTATTGACAATGTCGTGAAATGAAAAATTCAGCAAGTTCAGCTTCATTTACAGCACACTATCAACTCAGACTGGCCTTCCTGACATTCACTCTGACAGTGAATTTATGGGGGAGAATAAGCTTTATATTGCTTTATTGAAATCTAAACTGGACTTTAAACTCACCATGAACACAATCAAAAAGACAATCTTGCTTTTTAGGTTGACTTCTTTTTATGGCTAAAATGAGAGCTTTTGACATTCAAAATCTGACACTAAAACACATGTCCAATTCAACTCTTGAGCATCCAGTCACATTGTAATAGCCATGTTTCATTACAACAGGGAAGAGTTGGATATAAGCTAGTTTTATGAAGCAGAGAAGGAGAGGAGAGAACAAGCAGGATGGTCCATGATGAGGTTAATAATAGAATGCATTAAATAGACAGAAAAGGAAAACAAGATGGTAATGCAAAGGTATGGAAACACATTATTTACCTTAGGAGGAGTAAATAACTCATTATCTGAAACTAAAGAAGGAGTTGTGAAATTAAAATATTGAGCTGGAATTGTTCATCATCTGAAACTATGGAAGTCAACGTTGAGTTCGAAAGACTGATGTGTATGAAGCGAAAGAGAAAATTGGTAGCTGCTTGATTGTAGTGTTGCTCACAGAGCCTGGAGGTCAGGTCGCAAACCTTCCGTCACCAGTCGAAGTGACATCATCAGTGTGTTTCTGCCTAGAGGTTGTGTTTAGATTGGTCTGACTCATTCTGATCAGTTAGTTGTCGCACTGGCTGCTGGCCTCCGCTGGGTCTCGCCTAACCGAACAGCTGCGTGACCTTTGCCGGCCCACGTCTCTGGTTATCGGCCGTTGTAAGCTTTGATTCCTCCGCTGTCTGTGGCTCACCCCTAGGCCTCGCAGAAGTATAGGCTCAAAATGTGTATAGTCATAAATCCCTATCGCGTGAAGCTGTACTGGAACAGAGGGCTCAGCATGAGAATAGGATGATTCATGGTAATCATGAAACCATCAGCCTGTTATGTAAACCCATCTGGTATCCAAATATACTTCTGGGGAGAAAAAAATTCGTCATCCTTATCATCTTTACCCTTATCTGGAATCACCAAATATCGTAGATAGCTCCTTCTGAAAAGAAGAGGTAATAGGTAGTTGAGGAAGCACAATAAATGCTGGACTAGCCAGTGATGCCTCCACCTCATGAGCAAGTACATTGAGGAAGTCCCAACCCACTGCCTGTGAATAGTAACGAGTGTTTAGAACAGAGGCCATGGAACACAGAAGAGTACAGTGCAGAAATAGGCCCTTTGGCCTGCATTGTCTATGTCTAACATAATACCAAATTAAATAAATCCTTTCTGCCTGCAAATAATCCTTATCTCTCTATCCCCTGCATGTTCTTAAGCCAGTTTCAAACCCCTTGCATGCCATTATTGCACCAGCTTCCACTATCAGTCTTGTCCACATGTTACAAGCTCCTGACACTCTCTGTGTAAAAAAAAACTTGCTCCACACATCCCATTTAAACTTCCCCTCTCTTAACCTAGAGCTATGCCCTCTGGTGTTTGACATCTCTACTTTGGAAAAAAAAGATAGGCTAGCTACCCTATCCATTCTTCTTATAATCTTATAAATTTTTATCAGGTCTTCTGTCAGTCTCTGACACTCCATAAGAAACAATCCTAGTTTGTCCAATTTTTCTTTGTAGCTATTTCAGGCAACATACTGGTAAACCTCCTCTTTGCCCTCTCCAAGGTCGCCACATCCTTCCTGTTGTGGGACAAACAGAACAGCATGCAATATTCCAAATGCAGCCTTATCAAAGTTCAACACAAGTGTGACGTGATTTCCTGACTTTCATACTGTACACCCCTAGTGAGGAAGGCAATCTTGTCAATTGCCTTCTATACCACAATATTGTGTTGGCACATGGCCAAGTGGTTAAGGCATTCGTCTAATGATCTGAAGGTTGTTAGTTCGAGCCTTGGCTGAGGCTGCGTGTGTTTCCTTGAGCAAGGCACTTAACCACATGTTGCTCTGCGATGACACCAGTGCCAAGCTATATGGGTCCTAATGCCCTTCCCTTGGACAACCTCGGTGGCGTGGAGAGGGGAGACTTGCAGCTTGGGCAGCTGCCGGTCTTCCATTAAAAAAACCCTGCCCAGGCTTGTGCCCTAGAAACTTTCTAAGTCTCAAATCCATGGTCTTTTGAGACTAACGGAGGCCTACACACACACACACACACACACACACACACACACACACACACACACACACACACACACACACACACACACACACACACACACACACACACACACACACACACACACACACATACCACAATATCTATTTGTGTTGCTGCTTCTATTTGTGTTGCTGCCTTCAGGGAGGTATGGACTTGGACCCCAAGATAACTTCTATACATAAATGCTGTTAATGATACTGTTGTTAACTGCACATTTCAATGAACTAGGGCCATTTTTATTACATCTATTTTGTCCAACAACATTGTGCACATCTGTTTTTTCTTTGTCTTGATGCTCCTGATCTTTTACTGTGTCACAGGCTTGAGAAAATAAATTTGATACCTTGGTATTGCTAATGCCATGATCTTAATGAGGCACCAAACCATTATTACTTCAGATGATGACAACTGCGAACACTGTTCAGCATTCTGGGATATTTAGAGCCTTGGTTAAACCTTCCGTGAGAGTTACTGGATTTCCCCCTTTGTCTATGTGGATTGGGAGTTCTGCAAGTGCATGATACCTGCTCTGCCTCTTTACTACATAGATTTAAGGAAGAGACCTCCAAGAGGACCACAAGAGAATTGGAAGCTTCCATGCCTCAATGACCCGGAGAACTATGTTGGCTGGAATCAGAGCCTTATGCTTTGGTTCTTGGTCGGGTAACCCAGGCTGAACAGGTCAAAGGGTAGAGGCCAGACTAAGAGAGATTTAGTGGTTCTCCAGGTCCAGGGGTTTAACTCAAGGCTAGCAACTCTGACTGATAAAACAGTATTTTTACATAAACAGCAATGAAGTAACCTTCTACATCTGAGTGTGACAGCATTCCCGAGTCGCCACCTGGAACTTGCATGACTGACATTAGTGGAAACTGAGTTACAGACATGATGAAGGAACTCCGGAACACCACCAGAGATGGAGGACCTTCATTGCTGCCCTAAATGCCAGCTGCATAATGGGCGGTAAGTAAGTTAAGGAAACAAGACATAGAATGCCCATTTATTTTAAACCAATAGTACCAACAGTAAAGTTGAAGTATAAAAGCTATTAGAACCCATTCTGTTGCAAGGAATGGGCAAACCCAAACTCAGGACACTGGCACGGAGATAGAGTCAGGATGCAGACGAGGACGTGAACATGGCTGGAGCTGAAGGGCAAACAGGAGGGTGAACAGAAAGGCAGGAGGCAGGCAAAACTTAACTTGACATGGGGCGTTAACGGCAAACAGGGGACAGGTGGCTGTTAATTCTTATCTTGACACAGAGCGATGCTGGAGCTAACTAGCAAACAGGAAAGGTAAATGGCAGACAATACTTACCTTGTCACGGAGAGACAGAGTTTCACAGGTAAGCCTTGGTAATGAGGTAAAACTTAGGATACAGAATCCTAAGCGGCCGGGAATGTGAGTTACCACACTGGCTAAAACAATGATCTGGCCGTGAGCGGACGCAGCCGGTAAAGTTATGCTGCAGGTGTAAATGAGAATCCGGTGTGCTGTAATCAAAGGGAATAGGAGAATCTGGGGAATTAATGGTCAGGACCGTGACAATACCCTCCCCCCTCAACGGGAGCCTCCAGGTGAACCACCAGTCTTGCCTGGATTGTCGAGATGGAAATCTTGGATGAGGGAAGGGTCTAAGATGAAGGAGCAGGGGATCCAGCTGTGCTCCGCAGGACCGTATCCCTTCCAATCGACGAGGTACTGGAAACCCCTGTCTCGGCAGTGCACATCCGGTAGTTGCCGGACTGTGTAAGCTGGGCTGAGCTTCTTGGATAGAGTCTTGAGGGGGATGTGTCTTGAAGAGAAGCAAACCTTCTAACCGGCTGATAGTTGGGTGCTGGAATCCGGCGGCGATCGGCGATTCTCCAGTTGTGGTCAGCGGAGCAGAGCAGGGCCGAGCGAGCATCATTCCAGATCTTGCGGCACTGGCGGTGATGGGCCTGAACTGAAGGCACAGCGATGTCGTCTTCATGGGCAGGAAACAGAGGGGGTTGATAGAGAGCACTCGAAAGGAGACATACCGGTGGCGGCGCTGACCAGGGAGTTGTGGGCATTCTCAACCCAAGTGAGATGGGTGCTCCAGGATGACAGGTTATTGGCGGAAATGTAGCGTAGTGCTGCTTCCAAATCCTGATTTGCTCGCCCTGTTTGACCATTAGCCTGTGGGTGAAAACCAGAAGGCAGACTTACTGAAGCTCCAAGGGCTTGACAGAAGGATTTCCAGACCCAATCAGAAACAATGTCAGAGGGAATTCCATGAAGCTGGAAGACGTGTTGGATGGCTGTTTCACGGGCTGTAGGGAGTTTGGGAAGGGCTATGAAGTGCACGGCTTTGGAAAAGCGGTTCACCACAGTGATTACAGTTGTGTTACCATGTGAAAGGGGTAGTCCAGTGATGAAATCCAGAGCAATGTGGGACGAAGGGTGGCCAGGGACAGGTAGGGGATGAAGCAGCCCAGCTGGTGGCCAATGGGAGGCTTTTCTGTGGGCAAACACAGTACAGGCGGAGACGAAGGAAAAAGTGTCAGCATCCATGATGGGCCATTAGAAATGTCGCTTCAAAAGGGACAGAGTTCAATTGATTCCGGGATGGCAGATGAACCGGGGAGTATGCCCCCACTGAAGAACCTGAGAACGGACAGAGTCAGGCACGAAGAGGCAATTATGGGGGTCCATCGCCTGGGTCAGGTTGAGTCCGTTGGGCCTCTTTAACTATGGACTCAATCTCCCAGGTGAGGGCAGCCGGAACACAGGGTGGTGGAAGGGTGGTATCAGGATTGGAAAGGTCCTCCTCGGAGATGTAATGGCGAGAGGGAGCATCTGGCTTCATGTTCTTGGAACAGGACGGTAGGTGAGGGTGAAATTGAAGTGACCGAAAAACAGTGCCCAACAGGCTTGGCGGGAGTTAAAGCGTTTAGCTGTCTGGATGTATGCCAGGTTCTTATGGTCTGTCCAGACTATGAATGGGTGTTCTACTCCCTCCAGCTAGTGCCTCCACTCCTCCAAGGCGAGTTTATTGACCAGCAACTCCCGATTCCCAACGTCGTAATTCCGTTTGGTGGGGAATAGATGGTGGGAGAAGAAGGCGCAGGGGTGGAGCTTTTGGTTTGGGATGGAGCATTGAGAGAGGACCCCTCCCACCCCAGAGTCGGAGGCGTCTACTTCCACAACAAACTGGCGAGAGGGGACAGGTTGGACCAAGATGGGAGCTGAGGTGAAATGCCCCTTCAGCTCTGAGAAGGCTGAGTCCACTTTGGGGGTCCAGTGGAAGGGGGTCGCAGGAGAGGTGAGCTGAGTAAGGGGCGCTGCCACCCGGCTGTAGTCCCTAATGAAGCGATGGTAGAAATTGGTGAACCCCAGAAAACTGGAGTTGCTTAAGCGTCATGGGTTTGGGCCACTCTGCCAGGATCTGCCCTCACCTGCTCACTCTCAATGATGTACCCCAGGAAACTGATGTAATGGGCATGGAATTTGCACTTCTCAGCCTTAACAAATAGCTTGTTCTCTAGAAATCTCTGAAGAACCTGGCGGACATGGTGAGTGTGATCCTGGAGATTACGGGAGAAGATTAGGATATCGTCCAGTTAAACAAAAACAAAAGGGTTAATAAAGCTGCATGTGTTCCTCTCCTAGGGTGGTAGAAGTGGCAGGTCTGGGAGGTACTCGGGGTGCAGAAGGAGGAGAGAGGCTTGTTCTGGTGGGAGGCAGTAATGAGTGCCGTGAAATGGCCAAAGGTGCTGGATAGCCAGTTCTGTCTCTAGTTTTAAAGTGACATCCTTCTATTATGATGCTGTGCTTTCAGATTTTCAACCTCCTGTTAATGGAAGCATTCCCTCCACATCCATTCTATCCAGGCTTTTCAGTATTCTGTAGGTTTCAATGAGAGCAATCCTTATCCATTGAGTACAGGCCTAGAGCCATCAAACCCTCCATATATATGTTAAGCATTTCAGTCCTGGGATTATTCTTGTGAACCTCACTCTGTTGTGCTTGTCACTGAGGGAGTGTGCAGAGCACACCAGGACACCAGCGTGCAGGGTACTCAACCGAACTTTGCTGCTAACCCAGCTTCTACAGCATGTGAGCTCATCTCATATGGGAGTGGCTAACTAAGGGACATAGGAATAACACTGTTATTTACCACAATGCACTCCAGGATCAACACATCTATAGTTAAGATCCAAGAGAACGACTTATCTCAGTGGAAAACTTAGTTAATGACAGCACATTAGTGTAGATAAAGGCCCCCTAGCAAGAGTGGTCCTTTAAAGTTAGATGAAATTCATAATAGCATGATGAATGTGAAACAAGCTAAACATGAACAAGATTTGTTTCTGACGGGAAGGTCAAAGGCTTAAAGCTGTTCATAATTTACAAAACTGGTAAACAATGCAAAGGAATCATATTGACAGATGTGCTGTCATTGTAAAATACCATGTTTTACATGAAATTGTTTCTTTGCATGAAACATTCTCTTCATGATTCTTGTATTTAACCTGCCATTGGTTACAATGAAATTAGCAGGGAAAAAAACAGCTGGAAAGCTATTTCATTCATCCGATGTTTTTCTCTACGGCTTTCAAAGTGTCAGGCAACTTAAGTAATTCTAATTTCAGGATCATAGTCACATTTGCCCTTTAAATTACAACAGTTTAACTGCTGGGCCAAATTGGAAAGGATGGGTATGGGTCGAATCGTGACAGCGGGGTCCAGGCACCAGTGGGGTCCGAAAGCAAAAGGAATAACCCAAGGTTTGGATGATTTAAGTAGTGCACCAGGCCAGATCGAAAGGGTCAGGGTGTTGGGGCTGGAGGTGAGAGACGGGCTGGCTCAGCTCGTTGTTCCGTGATGTTTACTCTGCTCTGCGCTAAACTGAGGCTGTGACCTGCTCTGGCAGCAGTAAAGCCTGGCTTCGCATCTGTAGTCCTGTGACATTTACTAGGCTCTACAATGAACTGAGGCTATGGTCCATGCCAGCTGCAGTAATCCCTGACTTCATGTCTTTTGTAAAAACTCCAGTTCTGAATGCTATTTATTTACTTTTATTGTTTGCATGATTTTTTTTTCTCTCCCTCTTTGCACATTGAGTGTTTGATGCTCTCTTTTAAATGGGGTCTTTTGGGGTTTCTTTCTTTTGTCTCTGTAAGGAGACAACTCTCAAGATTGTATAGTACATACATACTTTGACCAATAGTAATGATAGTAGTTGTAATCCTACTCCAATTGTGAAAACAAGGCAGGTGGCTGACATTGTCCAAGATACTTAACAACCTGGGAGATGCTGGGAGCAGATGTTCCCAGGTGAATGAAGAAAACTCACTGTTTGCTGAGTCCAGAAGGCATAATCAGGAGGTGAACGTGATTTTTACTTGGTGAAAGAAGCAGGAAGCCTCATTAAGATTTGATGCAGTGTTTTAGCCTGAAAGGTTCTTCAACAGATACTGCTCAATCCATTGATTTCCTCCAGCAGATATTTGCGCCAGGTTCCAGCATCCCCAGTCTCTTGTGTCTCACTAAGCTTCTCACTGAACGAAGGCACTAGGAAAAGATCATGGCCAGAAAAACTCCCAAAAGGATTTTATTTTTATAATCCTTTGTGTGATTGAGTCAGACCTGGAAGGTCAATGGCAGCAGATCCTATAACTCTGAGGCACTTGGCTTTCTGCTACATATGGTGATCATGAAGTCAGTTGAGCTGAGCTGAAATGAGTTAAAATACCTCAGCCCTTGCATTGAGTGAGAAAGTGAGAAAATTTCAAACACAGGCCTTAAGCAGGCCACCTAAAACTAAAGGTAAAATGAAACTGGATCTCTTGGATGACCAAATATTGCCATCAAATTTCTGTCAATCATGAAAGGAGCTTAACACAAGAACTAGAGCAGCTTTAGAGAATAATTTTTTTGACACAGACTCGGGGTTCTGGACTAGAAATTCAAACATGCTGTGAAATTTCAACATAAATAGCTTTCTCTTAGAAAGTCAACAGGTATTTCATTCTGGGTTCTCTTGCTGATAACTTTCAGTGCACCAGAAGGCCTCCTCAATAGCTGAATTGATTCCCCCTTGTCAGATGTTGCCCTACCACACCATTACAAAGCAAATACTAGAAAACAGATACCCCATGTTCCTCAGAAATAGGTTCTAGAGTGTTTGGAGGGCTGTTGCAGTAAGACAGATGACTACAGGGAGAAGTTCAATGCCATTGGCACAGATTGCAATGAGGCCCTTTGGAGTAAATTTCGACCAGCAGTTTTGGGGGACTGGGCATTGACAGGATCGTAATGGGGACGTTGGATTTCTGAGACTGGAGCGTTTGATTGAGGGGTTAGTGAAAAAGTCTAGGCTTTTAAGTTAAAAGACACTACTTGTCGTCATCTTCATGAGCTAGTCTCCACTGTACCCTTAAAAATACAATGAAACAGGACTGAGATGGGTTGGACACCACAGTACAGAAAAAGATTACTTCAAATGTGATTGTGCTAGATACCCAGAGGACACGCATATATTGTTTGATTAAGCATTCTTTGTTGGATTGTCTAATTTATTATGGTTTACATGTAAAAGGTACGTGAACGACATATGTGATTACAACACCACAACATAAATGTGCGCACTTCACTAAAGTAAAACAAAGTAGATATTCATCCCCCATGTAGACATCCTCCTGTGTTTTTCTTTTGAGGAATATTTGGAGTTACAAAACATGAAAGTGGTGACAAGGTAGTTTGAAAATGAACCTGAGATGACTACCGAACTGTTGAAGCGCAGCACCTTATTTCTTTGCAAGGGGAGTGAGAAATGTTCAAGTTAAAAACAAAAAGTGCAGCACATATTTCTTTATAAGGGGAGATAATTGTTTGAGTTTAAAAAAAGGCAGAAAATAGGTGAAATAAACAGTGAGTAGTACCATGTGATAATTAATAATAAATGAAAGAACAGAAATGGCTGGCTACATTAGAATGATAGATGCACTTGATTGCACAATAGATAACTGGGGATGTACACTAAAGGAATTGTGCAGCATTTTAAAGAAAAAGGAATATCTGAGAGTAATTAGTGGAAAAGCAGAGTTTGCTTAGTAGTTTAACTGCACCAACCAAACCAGCCAAAATGTGCTTTGCTGATATTGTGCAAGTAATGTAGTGACATTTAGAACCAAATCACTGTTGTTTGCAGAATGCTTTAGGTTTAATAAGTGGAATCAAAAGGAAGTGGAGTCCATTTCAGCTTACACGGCTGAATTGAAGAAATAGTCTTTATCTGTGAAAAAAAAGTGGATTTAATGGTTTCCCGTGTATATGATGCATAAACTCTTCTCGGGCTTCTAACCAGGTCCAGGTTTCAATTTTAACTGGAGTTCCAACGAAAAACTCCACCATCTTCATCAGGGATGAAGCCAAGGCATGTCTAGATTGGTGGTATATATACTCAACTCCTGTTTGTTTGATTGATTGAATTGAATTGGTTGAATTTGGTTTATTGTCATTTAGAAACCACAACTGCAATGCAGGTAAAAAATGAAACAATATTACTCCAGAATGATATCACAAAAGCACACGACAAGGCAGACTACACCAGAAAATCCCCAAATCCAGAGTCCGGAGAGGCTGCTGTGTATTAATATCATGCTATCATCTTAGTGCATTCCCCAAAAAGGAGCTCCAAAACCACCAGACAAAACAAGATTACCCAGACACACCAAGTCAGGAGCCCAAATCTACCATCCAACAAGCCAAAAACTAAAGCTACGAGATCTACACAAAACCACATAGTTACAACAGTGCAAACAATACCATGATTAAAAAAAAACAGAACATAGGCACAGTAAAAATAGTCCAAAGATATTAAAAGACTATAAGTGCGGAAGAAACCACCACACAGTTTCCACAAGTCCTCAGGGTCCCGATCCCTCCTGATTAGTTACTTGCAAACCAGTCAGGTTTCTGCTATCCCACCTTGTTTAAAATCATTATTCCAGTTCTTACTTAGAATGAGATCTTCATCTTTGTTTAAATTCTTATTCTCAAAGACAATCTCTGTTTTCACTGATGAAGATGGCAGAATTTGTCATCGAAACATCGGATGAAATTAACACTTAGACCTGGCCAGAAGCCTGAGATGGGTTTATTGTGAACAAAATTACAATGTCTGAACAGAAACTGGCTGGCCAAACAATTTGTGTTAGCTCCGAGGCAGAGGTTCATAGACACCAGTTTTTCCTTTAAGACTTGCAGAAAATATAACAAAGAAGGAAACATTTAAAGATAATGACAGGGACTCAAAAATAAATGGACTTCACAGGAAAGACGAAAAGATAAAGATTCAAGTTGTCGTTTCAAAAAGAGCACTAATCAAAATATGATAATGCTGAAAGTGACCTAGAACTTAGTAACCTTGAGATTTATTATATAAAAACTAGAAGAGACAAGCAATATGGCTTACACCAAAAGTGAACAACAAGTTAATTAAAATGGAAATGGACATTGACTTGACTGTTTCAGTCATTCTCCAAAATGAGTTTGAATGGCAGTTCAAAGATAGTCAACTGAAGCCTGCAGATAGCCAACTAAGAGCTTAAACTGGAGAAAATATAACTCCTGTGAGAATGACATTCGTAACAAAGAAAGACAACAACGAACAAACCACATTTGACTTGTATGTGGTAAAAACTGGAGTGCCAGCATTGTGGGGTCATGTTTGGCTCGCACATTATGATCCACATCATCCAGTGAAGATAGCCTGTAATGCCTCACCTCATGATATAGTTGCAGTCATGTCACATTTTATGAGTAATGGAAGTGATGGAATAGCCTTTGCATCACATTTCCTTAGTGCTGCAGAGAAGAATTATGCAGAGGTTGACAGATATGTCGTGAGTACGGTTTGGGGTGTCAAACGTTTCAACCAGTACCTGTACGGGACAGAGTTTACTCTCATTACTGATTATCAATGTCCAGTGTCCATTTTCAATCCACGAAAGGGTGTCTCACTAATAGCAGCACCAGGAATGTAGAGATGGCTCTGTTTCTTGGAGGACACAATTATAAGCTCAATTTCAAAGGGACAACTAGTTATGAAAATGCTGATGGATTGTCCCTTTTACCCTTGAGAAAGGAAATAACAAAAATTTACAAAAGAGGTAACTCATCTTGATGTATTCTCCTGAATGCAAACTAAAAGTCTCCCTATACTAGCAGAGATGAAACAAAGGAAAACCAGAGAAGAGCCTACACTGTCTCAGGTCTGCTGACAACCCAAAATGACTGGAATGTGCAGTGGAAATTCCAGCTCCCTCATTTTCACAAGTGCCAGGATGAGCTTGCCCTGATGGGGGTAGCTTTACGTGGGGATTGAGTGTTGTTGTACCATCCATTCTGGGAGCTAGAGTGTTGGAGGACCTAAATCTTGGCCATCTAGGTGTGGTCAAGATGTAAGCATTAGCTTGAAGCTTTGTCTGATGGTCTGGGATAGGTCAGCAGATCGAACAGCTTGCCATGCACTGCTTGAGGTGCCAACGCGTCCAGAACCACTTCCTAAAGTCCTAGAGTCAACTCCTGCGACCAACATGGAGAAGGTCCCAAAACCTGAGATTGCTTCACAGCCACAAATCTCACCTGTCAAGCAGAGAGACCCCTTTTGTCAGGAAAGACGTTGTCCCACAAGAGTAAGAAATCCTCCACAGCAATTAAATCTTTAGGACTGAATGGTGCAATTTGAAGTTTACTATGCTCTGGTGCTCTGGATGTCAATATATTAGTTGTATTATATAGTATACTGTGTGTATATCATATTTATATGACTAAAACAATGTATTGCACAGTTGAGTAAAGTTACATTGTATATAGAATTGAAGTTTTAAGCTGGAAAGTATGTTGTGTATTTAAAGTGTCAGTATTATTTGAATAATATTGTAAATACAGTATATTGTTCGATGAAACATTCTTTGTTTACATACTTTATTATATGTCAGAAGTATGTGAATGGCTTACTTTATTACACCACCACGTCATAGCGTGCAAACCTCACTAAGGTAAAACAAAGTGGACACTCATTTCCCGGCTTCCATGTTTCTCTTTTGAATCGTTTTTGGAGTTGCAAAGTATAACCGGCTGGGTGACTTTTAAGTTAAAGGACACTAAATGTAGTTATCTTCAAGGGGGAGCCTCCACTGCCACTTACAATGAAACAGAGCCGAGATGGGTTGGACACCACTGTGTAGAGAAAGGAGCCTTCAAATGTGATTGTGCCACATACACAGAGGACATGCTGTAAAATTGCAATCTTTGGAATTTATGCAATATATCGTTGATATTCTTTAATGAAAATCTTTTCATTAAATCCAACGCAGTGGCACAGATGTCATTTCTAGGCTTGAAGCACACAGTGATAATGAGTTAGAATCTCAAGAGAATGAAGCATCACATTGTGGTCTTTCAGTGCCATTGCAGGCCTTGACACACAAGATCAGTGTCGAGTCAAACTTGGAATCATGACACAGCCGCATACAAGTTTCACTATGAATCCACCAGTATTGTGCTGATAGTTTCAAACGGAACTGAATAAAAGTGCCATATACATAATTTTCAACTGCTCAAACCTTTTAATCAAATTGTTAAATTAACTAACTTTACAGAGACAAAGATGCAACATGTTATAAAGCCTTCAAACATAGAAACAGACTCTTCAGCCTCCCTCATTCATTGCAACTGACAAACATCCAACAAATCCCATTTTCTCCCTAGCATTTCCATCCTTTTTCCCACCCCATCACAACTCACTCCATTCCCCACCCCCCGCCTACCCCGCCAATTTTCCTGCCACCTACCCAAACCAGGGCCAATTTAAAATAGCCAAAAAATACATCTTTGGCAAGTGGGAAGAAACTTCAGCGGTGACGGTGGGGAGCCCACACATGGTTAAAAGGAAAGCTTGCAAACTCCATACAGACAGCAGCCTCGGTCAGGATTGAACCTGGGTTACCCAAGCTCTGAGGCAGCAGCACTAGTGCTGCATTTCCTTGCAATAATAAATGCTTCCAGCTGCAGTAAAGAAATATTTCCACGTATTCAACAGAGAGTGACTAGAATTGAACAGCTCGTAGTCTGAGCCCTGAAGCTGTGCAAAACCTTATCACCAATATTTTCTCACAGTAATTGCAGACAAATTCCAATTTGGTCTGGAAACAAATCTACAGGCATCAATCCTGCATGAGTCAGTAGTGAAAGGACTAGCTCCCAATACCATTGTAGACTCTGAACAGCAAGTCATTACCCCAGCTGCAGGGATTCAACTCAGCGTAACTCACCACAGAAATGACGCTCTGCTCAATCGGAGTGTACAGGTAATGGGACATGAAGATTTACATGGATTCAACGTTTGCTCGCTGCTATCAGACAAGTAAAAGCATGAAATATGACAGAGGCTATTAGCCCACACCAAGCCACCAAAATACATCCAGCTCCATAAACTCTCTACAGTGGAGCCATCCTACAATACGAAGAGAGCCTGTGCCATGTTGGCCCTATAAGTTGAAAAGCATATGTATCAGAGTCTGAAGCTAACACACCTATTAAAAACTTCAATTTTATGTTTGTTAAAAAACAAGTTTTTCATTCACAAATGCTTAGAGTGTGGTATATTAAAGAAGATATAAGACCATAAGATATAGGAGCAGAATTAGGCCTCTTGGGCCATTGAGTTTGCTCCACCACTTCATCATGGCTGATCCACTTCTCTCTGAACCATAATCTCCTACCTTCTCGCCAGATCCCTTCATGCCCTGGCTAATTAAGAATTCTTCAACCTCTGCCTTAAATATACCTAATGATTTGATCTCCCCAGCTTGCCTGTGGCAATAAATTCCACAGCTTCACCACTCTGTGGCTAAAGCAATTCCTCCTGATCTCCATTCTCAAAGGACGTCCCTTTATTTTGAGGCTGTGTCCTTTGGTCTTAGACTTCCCCATTATAGAAGACATCCTCCCTAAATCCACTCTATCAAGGCCTTTCAACATTCAATAGATTTCAGTGAAGTCACCCCTCATTCTTCTGAATTCCAATGAGTACTGGAAGATATATGTTTTGCTTTCTCATATACCGTCATTACCAATCAAATAGAACTTCCACAAAAATAGGAAAATTCAGGGAAAATAGAAACAAACTTATCAACTATATCTTTGAACATAACTGTAGATTTAAGTCCATCAAGACTTGTGACTTGGCAGCATGAGTTGCTAAGTCCCATTGCCCTGGTAAGCGGAATTTTCACAAGTTCCTTACTCTCTTCCAAATCCAATTTACAGCTATTTCTGGCATGTTACTTTTATTCCCAATCATGAAGACAAATGCAAGATAATTGTTTAAATCATCTGCCATCTTATTTTCCATTAAGTCTCCAGACTCACATTCCAGAGAACAAATACTCATCCTCTTAAATCTTTTTAAACATCTAATTATTCTCTTATTACTGTTTTATATTTTATCTAGCTTTATTCCATTCCTTTTTTTCCTGTTCTTTTTTGACCTGTTGGCTATTCTTTGCTCCTTAAAAATGTTGTATGGAACACTGATCTGCTAGCTCTCTTTTGTAATTATGTACTTTTTCTTTAAATTTAGTACCATGTTTATCTTTTTTGTTAAGCATGGATGATGAATCATCCCCTTCATCTTTTTCCACTTCCAATCCACCGCTTATAATACCATAAAACCATAAGAAATAGAAGAATTAGGGCATTTGGCCCATCGAGTCTGCTCTACCTTTTCATCCCAGCTGATCCAATTTCCCTCCCAGTCCCAATCTCCTGCCTTCTCCCCGTTTCCATTCAAGCCATGACATGTCAAGAATCTATTAACTTCTAACTTAAATATACATAAAGGCTTAGCCTCCTCAGCTGCTGTGGCAACAAATTCCACAGATTCACCACTCTCTGGCTAAAGAAATTCCTCTTCATCTTCATTCTAAAAAGGTGCCTCTCTAGTCTGAGGCTGTGTCCTCTGGACTTCGACCCTTCCAACTCTATCGAGGCCTTTCACCATTCAATCGGTTTCAATGAGGTCACCCTCATTCTTCGGAATTCTAGTGAATACCAACCCAGAATCATCAAACACTCTTCACGTGACAAGCCATTCACTCCTGGAATCATTCTTGTGAATCTCCTTTGAACCCTCTCCAGTTTCAACACATCCTTTCTAAGATAAGAGGCCCAAACCTGCTCACAGTACTCCAAGTGAGGTCTCACCACTGCTTTATAAAGCCACAACATTCCAACCTTGCTTTTATATTCCAGTCCTCTTGAAATGAATGCTCACATCGCATTTGCTTTCCTCACCACAGACTCAACTGCAAATTAACCTTAAGGGAATCCTGCTCAAGTCCCTCTGCGCCTAGGATTTTTGAATTTTGTCTCCAATTAGAAAATGGTCTACTCTTTTATTTCTTCCACCTAGTGTGTGACCATACACTTCCTGCCCTGTATTCCATCTGCCACTTCCTAATCCATCTAAGTCCTTCGGTAGCTCTCTACTTCCTTAAAACTACCTGCCCCTCCATCTATATTTGTATTGTCTGCAAAGTTTACAACAAAGCCATCACTTCCATCATGCAAATCATTGACATATAACGTAAAAAGAAGTAGTCCCAACTCAGACCCTGTGGAACACCAGTTGTCACTGGCAGGCGACTAGAAAAGGCTGCCTTTATTCCCAGAATTTGCCCCCCGCCAAGAAGCCAAAGCTTTATCTATGTTAGAATCTTTGCTGTAATACCATGTGCTCATAACTTTTTAAGCAGCCTCATGTGTGGCACCTTGTCAAAGGCCTTATGAACATCCAAGTACACAACATCAAACAGATCTCCTTTGTCTATCCTGCTTGTTACTTCTTCAAAGAATTCCAGCAGATTTGTCAGGCAAGATTTTTCCTTGAGGGAACTATGCTTATTTTATGTGCCTCCAAGTACCCCGAAACCACGTCCTTAACAATTGACTCCAGCATTTCCACAACCATTGAGGTCAGACTAGCTGGCCTATTATTTCCTTTCTTCTGCCTCCCTCCCTTCTTGAAGGATGGAGTAACATATGCAATTTTCTAGTCCTCTGGAAGCATTCCAGAATCTAGTGATTCTCTCCAGCATTGTTTTCCAGTAGTCAATTGTCTACTGTCACTTTTCTTTAATCTTTATGTATCTGAAGAATCTTTTGGTATCCGCCTTAATATTATAGGCTAGCTTACTTTCGTGTTCCATCTTTACCTCCTTAAGGATTTTTAGTTTCCTTCTGTTGGTTTTTAAAAGCTTCCCAATCCTCTAACTTTCCACTGATTTTTGCTCTATTACGTGCCCTCTCTTTGGCTTTTGTGTTGTCTTTGACTTCTCTTGTTAGCCTCAATTGTGCCATCTTGCAGTTAGAATACTTCTTTCTCTTTGGGATGTATTTATACTGAGCTTTCCAAATTGCTCCTAGAAGTTCCAGACATTGCTGTTCTGCTGTCATCCCTGCCAGTGTACTTTTTTCCAATCAGTTTTGGACAACTCCTCTCTCATGCTTCTGTAATTCCCTTTATTCCACTGTAATACTGATACATCTGACTTCAGCTTCTCTTTCTCAAATTTTGGGGTAAATTCAATCATATTATGATCATATCCCCTAAGGGTTCTTTTACCTTAAGCTCTCTAATCAATTCTGGTTCATTGAACAACCCCAATCGAGACTATCTGATCTCCTAGTGGGCTCAACGTGAGCTTCTTGAAAAAGCCATCTCAAAGGCATTCTAGAAAGTCCCCCTCTTGGGATCCAGTATCAACCTAATTTTCCCAATCTAACTTCACATTGAAACCCCCCCATGACTATTGTAACATTGCCCTTTTGGCATGCATTTTCTATCTCCCTTTGTAATTATTAAACCACACCTTTACTACTTGCTACTTACACATCCCCTACGGCAAGGTTTTGGAAGTCTCTTCTTTCTATGGAAATACAGACCTTGATGGCTTTGAGTCATGGGAACAACTTGTATTGAAAGAGGATATGGAGAAGAAGTTTCCTACCATGGAAGAGTCTAAAACCAGAGGACAGAGCCTCAGCATAGAGGGTTGTCCTTTTAGAATGGAGATGAGCAGGAATTTTTTTAGCCGGGGGTGCAGAACTCTGTGCCACAGGCAGCTGTGGGGGCTGAGTATTTACAGGTATATATATTGAAGGCAGAAGATGATAGATTCTTGATTGGTTCTGGGCATGAAGAGAAGGTACATGGAGCAGGCAGAAAATTGGGACTGAAAGGAAAATTGGATCAGCCATGCTGAAATGGTGCAGCATATGTGATGGGCCAAAAGGCCTAATTCTGCTCCTTTTTCTTATAGTTGGAAGGTCTAAGAAGAGGCAGCACCTTGGGTAAACTCATGCAAAAGACTGTGCAGACATGTAGAGTAGCTTGGCAGAGTGAGCAGGCAGAGTGAAGAGAAAAGTACCTATTTATTTTGTCCATTAGTCCTGACAAAGGGTCTTGGCCTGAAACGTCGACAGTGCTTCTCCCTATAGATGCTGCCTGGCCTGCTGTGTTCCACCAGCATTTTATGTATGTTGTTTGAATTTCCAGCATCTGCAGATTTCCTCGTGTTTGCTATTTATTTTGTCTCTCTCACAGCCTTGGTACTCAAAATAAAAATAAAATTAAGTATTCAGACAGACCGTCACAGTTGTGAAGTAGGAAGTATATGTGTCTATTTACACACAGCAGCTCTCACAAAGAGCAATGAAATAAACTAACCACTCAACTGTTTGAAGGATAAGGGTGGAAGGCATAGGAAATTTCAAATTCAGATGGCACAGTGTGACTGTAGGGTGTCGTGAGCCTGCTGCAGCTTGCCATCAAGCGTTGGGCTGCTTGGGTTCCCTTGCACCTGTATTTACTAATTGTTCTCTTAACAAGAGTCATTAAGCCCTTTGCTGGTCAACCTGGTTAGTTAATTGTGATTGGCATGGGTTTCCTGCATTCAATGATTATTTAAAGAGGACTCTCAGCTGGTGTCTTAGTGGAGTCATTATGTTGGAGAGAATGAATTGTCACTGAGTTGTTCCTCTAAGCCTTTGTGCTGGTCTGATGTCTAACTTCTTGCTTCCATCTTCTCATGGGGAATCTGCTGTTCATCTGCTCCTGGGTTGAATTGGTACCAGTCGCCCCTGTAACAGAGGAAGCCTGCTGTTTCTCCCCACTCAGGCTCAGTCCTGTGAGCACACACCATGGAGGTATGGTCTTTGTCCCCCACAGCTGAATATTTCAAGCATCTTATGTTTTAATTTTTGATTTCTGACATGTACAGTTGAAAAGAACATAAGGTATGAGTAGATATACAGGATGCTAGCAGATTCCTCAAAATCTATCCTGTTATTCAGTTTCATCATGGTTGATCTACCCCAGAACTCGGCTCCTTTCTGGTACCAGTTCCTCATAGCCTCTATTTTCCTGATCTTTTAAAATTGAATCAATTCCCTCTTTCAAGTTCAAGTTTATTGTCATCATTGACATTCATATATAGAGTATAAATGTAATGAAAATCAGCTTTCTGTCATGAAGATTAATAATTAAATTAAACACCTCCATGATTTAGCCACCATAACCTGTTGGATAGTGGTTGGTGAATCTCTGCTCAGTGCAATCAAATTCCATTAATCTGGCAGACTTGGGCAGATTTTCCAAATTCTTAGATTTTGTTCCAACTAATCTTTCAATTCCCTTTTTATTAGAAATTAAAGAACACTGTTCTGGTGAGCTCAGTAAGTTATAAGGGAGTGCTGAAAATGGGAGCTGTGACTTTCAAGTGAGCAGGGGAGGCAGAGCACTGGTGAGTTTAAAAATAGTGTGGGAGTTGAGAACCTTTTGTCTTAAGCACAAACAAGAGAAATTCTGTATAAACACACAAAATGCTGGAGGAACTCAGCAGGCCAGGCATCATCTATGTAAAAAGAATACAGTTGACATTTCAGGCCAATTCCTTCATCAGGACTAACCCTAATAATGTCCTGATGAAGGGTTTCAGCCTGGAATGTCAAATGCACTATTCCCATAGATTCTGCCTGGCCTGCTGAGTTCCTCCAGCATCTTGTGTGTGTGTGGCCCATGTGGTTTAAGATAATCTTTAAAACACAAGGCTCCAGGGACTGGGTATTAGAAGGAGCACAGAACATGAGGTTTGGGTCAGTCAGATGGGAGATAATCAGAGTTTCTTAACAAGCCTGAGGGGTAATTCCTCACTTAGAGTGTGTTGGATGCAGGTCTGGTAGCAACAATTAAGAGAAGTTTGGATAAGTACTTGGATGCAAGAGATATTCTGGGTTATGGTCTAGGTGTGGTTTGATGGGGCTAGGCAGAATAACAATTTGGCACAGGCTGGATGGGCTGAAGGGCTTGTTTCTAAACTATTGGGGGGTTTGGTGTTTGCTGGCTTTGGAAGGTGACCCTTGCTACCTGTTTTGACTGTTTTCTTTGTCACCACGCTATAACCTCTGCCTCTGAGGTATCCAGCAATGCCCTGAGTAACCAGTGATGCAAACCGCACGTTACTGGTGGCACTCATTTACAATATTAGCTACAAGATGATTACAAGTGGAACACAACGCCATCAACGCTTAATATAAACTCCACTGAAATACAAGGGGATTCTTACTGCGCAGATCGCGGGCTTTAGACGGGGAGTAGCGGAAAGTGTGTAAGTACAATCAAATCTAAAGAGGCACCCTTCAGCCAAAGGCTGATTTCTTCTGCCACTCCACTCGACCGGGGATGCATCGGGCTGCTTGCAAATGCAGCCGGCGGCCTCTGTCTGGCGCACGTAAAGCCGGCTTTTGGGCAACCTGCAGCCCTTTGTTGTGCCGACTAGGCGGCAGGGGGATTTGCTTTTATTTTGTAAAAAGGGAGGCAGACAGTGAGTGAGAGAGGGAGGGGTATTAGAAGGGGAAGAGACGTTAAACCCAGCTGACCAACCCCGCTCCAACGTCACAACTAAATGAGACAAAACACGGGAACTGCTTAGGTGCTGAATCCACACAGCTGCTGCTTTGTGCTCTCTCCGATCTCGCTACCTTTTCCTGACAGCGGCCGTTATTGCAACTATTAAACGTCAGACTATCTGTGTTCCGTTCTCACTGCGTTTCCCCAAACTCATCTGGCCCCCTTTGTTTCGTTAGTAACTGTTGTAAATCCGCAACGCATCTAGCTGAACCGTCTCGCAAGAAGAGATAGAGGGAGACAGAGTTGGGACTCTCCAACTGCCTTTGTGCTGAAGAACAGCGAGGTGGATCGTTTCAGTTGCTGGACAGCTCCTGCTCCTCGGCGGCAGCCCCGAGACAGGGAGAGAGAGAGGTGTGTGTGTGTGTGTGTGTGAGCGAGAGAGCCCACACAACGCTCCGGTCTCTCTCCGCTGCCTGTTCTCCAGAAGACCTGCCCGTTCATCATGGCCAGCGTGCAGCAGGGCGAGAAACAGCTCTTCGAAAAGTTCTGGAAGGGAACATTCAAGGCGGTGGCTACCCCTCGGCCAGAAAGCATAATCGTAGCCAGCATCACCGCCCGGAGGACCCTGAACAAGTAAGCAGGCTTTTCTCTTTATTTCACTAAGGGGAGATGAGAGCACTTATAAGCCGCGAACACTCGGCAGGTTGCTGTAGATTTAATTGGCCATCTGCTGTAGTTAACCCCCACACAGGAGCTGTTCACGCCGGAAATGTTTGGGGATTGTCTGGTGAAGATCCCCTCCTTCACTGTACTGGCTGGAGAAAGTCTCAGATTGCAGAGGCAATGACACTCGCGGGGCGGGGTGACAATGGAAAGCTTTATTGAAGTCAGAATAGAAACTATAAACAAGAACAAAGGATATCCAAAACGGGACAGGAGTACTTCGCTTCAATTCAAGTGACCATATTTTTAGCTGGAAAAAAAAGTTCTTTGACTGATCGTTTTTTTTTGTTTAATCCAGAGAGAATGAATTAACCTGGAGGCTTATGGATTTAACAAGAGTCCCTTTGAATAGTCACTGTGAGATGGTTCCCAAAGGGTGAGGTCGAGTTTAGCAGATAAATGAAGTCAATAACAGGACATGCGTCAGGAACATATGGCAAATGGTGTTCATAAATAAGATTTCATGGATAGAATTGAGAATTGAAGGTTTTGCTAAATATTTTAAAATATATGCAGAAAGTTACATCTCAGTTTCTTATGGTTAATATGTTTTCATTGCAGTTCATTTGTGGGAATAGAGATTATTTAGAACTGAGAAACGTTTGATTGTTTAAACTATTGACGCCAGCCAGCTGAGATATTCCAAGATGTTCTATATATTGTCACATGCTCCAGAGAGAACCATATATAACCATTTGTTTCATATCAAAGAACGTACACAATGTGAAGCCAAACCACTCCTATGAAAGAAAGAGAGAGGGCCAGGAAACAACATAACCTGGGAAGGGGCAAAATTTGTTACCCCTTGCATTTCAGTTCATTTATTGCTATAATTTGTATCTTGCATTATAACACAGACGTGAATACTGGCTGAATTAATTCCCTTCCTCTGCACTTTATTAAGGGGAGTAGGGGAGGTGGTAAAACAATCTTTCATTAAAAGTTGTATTAGCTTTCCCATTGTTTGAACTGAGCTCTGGTTCAATCTGGGAGATGGTACGGCAACAGTTACACGGCAGTAAAGATATTGGTAAAAAAAATAGGAAGGGACACTAATCATTAGCTTAAGAGGAAGTGCAGTCATCTTGTACAGTGTACAAATTTAGACCAAATTAAGAAATGCAGTGTTTAGCCGATGGGATTTATTTGTGATGCAATCCTTAATGCCAGACTTCCAAGACCAATTGAAGCAAAGTCAATAATAAATCATTTCCTGTATGGCTGCATAGAATGAATTACCATCTAATTCTTTTATTTGCATTGTGCAGTGTGTGCTTATAGCTATGCATCGTGTATGTGTGTGTGTGGAGAGAAAATGCCTCTGTATGTATGCAAGTGTGCTTGTGTACGTGTATATGTGTGCCCGTGTGTGTGCTGGTGGATATGTGTAAGATTGTGTCAGTGTGAGGGTGAGTGTGCACAATTGGGCGAGTGTGTGCGTGTATAAGTGTCAGAGTATTCGTGTTGGAAAGTGTTTATATATAATGAGTGTCTGTCAGTGTGTACATCTTCCTGTTCACTGAGAGCAATTGCCATGTCACTGGAAGTTCATTTGAATCTGCAGCAGGCAGTTTGGCAATTAGTGCTGGCTCTCCAACCCCCACTTATACATCCAAGTTAACAGTGACACTGTATTCGGCACTACTACAGCTGTAGGGTCTCTCCTGCTATTGTATCTACAAGCTGTTTCTAACCAGTCTGGGTTCATTAAAAATTCAGCTGATCTTGTGAGAGGAGGCCCAAGCATACAGCAGATGGCTTCCAGGCAGATAATAAGCCTGGCTTTTCTCCTTGCCCTCAACAGATGTTGCAGAACTTTGATTTTAACTGAGGCAGAGCTGCAGAACAGTTTAAAAGGAACTTTCATACAAGTTTTCTTTTGTTGTGTGTATGGGTGCAGCGGAGAGAAGGTGAAATTTTGGGGAAAAACTAAAATTAAAGGAACTACCCCTGATTGGGGACATAATGTACTTGTGCATGTGCTTTATGTCGGGGAACTGGCAAACTTTAAAATGTCTTTTGCTGAAATCTGGATATTTACTACCATCTCAGTGGATGACAAATTGTCAGTAGTGTGCTCTTGGCTGAGGCAGCCACCAACAGGCAGGAGAAGTGAAATCCTGAGCACTGCTACACAGTTACAAAGATTTGACAGATAGAACTTAACATTTCCTAGATATACATGGATATCCTGTTTTATGGACAAACAAAGCAATTGTCATTAAGCAGCAAGAACAGCTGCAGGATGTCAACTTTAAATATTATCATAAACTCAGATCTGAATTAGAAGTAGGAAGATTTTATAGGACAGCGATGCTTAGGGATGCTTTTGATGGCAGTTATATCTTTGAAGGGTTGATGTTCTCTGGCAGTATTATAAAAGAATCCGTCCTTTTGAACACAGGCATTCACACACACTGCACTGAGGGTGACGCTGCCACCTGTCATCAACAAAATATCACTCTTTCAGAATCAGCTTTATTCTCACTGACCTATGTCACAGAATTAGTTGTTTTGCGGCAGCAGTACAGCATTGTCAATGATGGGGTGGCATGTGCCCATGATGGGGCTGGCTCTTTATGACTATGACCCACAGCAGCTTTATTTTCCAATCCTGTACAGTGGGCCCTCCATATTGGACTAGCAATGTGAGGATGCTGTCCACGGTACATCTGTAGAAACTTGCTAGAGTCTTTGGACACATAGTAAGTCTGCTCAAACTCCTCACGAAATATAGCCGCTGGTGTGCACTCTTCGTAATTGCATCAAGATATCGGGCCCAGATCTTCAGTGATGTTGACATCCTGAAACCTCTCACCATTTCCGCTGCTGACTCCTCAATGTGCACTGTCGTGCGTTCCCTTGACATCCCCTTCCTGAAGTCCACAATCGATTCCTTGGTCTTACTGATGTTGAGTTCAAGGTTGTTGTGACACCACTCAACCAGCTGATCTATCTCACTCCTGTTCACCTCCACACCATCATCTGAGATTCTGCCAACAACAGCTGTGTCATCAGCAAATTTATCGAGCCATTTGCACTGTGCCTAGTCACAATGGTGGTTGTAGAGATCGTTGAGCTGCACTGGTGTTGGTATCAGCCAAGAGGAGATGTTATTTCCATTCTGCACTGACTGTGCTCTCCACTGCCTTCAGTAGGCAGGGAACCCAGTACGGTGGACATAGATGACCCACTGTTGGTCAACATTAGAAACCGTCTTTGAATCTGTGCCTCTGGTGACCCTGTGCCACATTTCTCCCCATAGAAATGTGGGAAGCTAGCATGCATCTGTGTTAAGTGATATTCATAGCTATTCTGCTGTTTCATGAGGCCCTGTCTTTTACATGTGCTAAGGTAGTGGAGTCAGGGATTTTAATCGCAACTTGTCAGTGCCCAGAGTCTCCCATCAAATGATCTGACTTACATTTTAAGGGGAAAAATATGTTCGAATAATTGTGTGTGGGAAGAGAGAGAGAGAGAGAGAGATGTCTCTATGAAAGTGGCAAACCCTACCCCTCTCATGCCAAACTGGTTTAGCGCTATAAGAGTGACACAAGAGAATGCAGATGCTAGAATCTACAGCTATATATAAGGTGGTGGAGGAGCTCAGAAACTTAGGCAGTTGACTGTCCATTTCCTTTCATAGATACTGCCTGGTTTGTTGAATTTCTCCATGGTTCTTCAGTACCTATTCCTCTAAATAATATAACAATGTTTATTAGGATTCTGCACGTTAACAGCAATCATGACTGGCAGTGCGACGTTACCAAAATCAATCTGCAACTTGCATAGCAGCAGAACTTGTCTTTATGTTGCAATGGTTTTCACCCAGAGCTTTGGGTTTACAATGTCTTTTTTGTGAGATCACTGTTTTGCTTTGGACGGATGAAGAAAATCGAAGCGTAGAGGTAACCCACCTTAAAAAGGTAAAATGATTCAAAGTATTCTTGATAAACTTGAAGAAATAAAGCAAGAGCTTGAACAAGTTCTGATTTTCAACTACTATAACAGGTTCCATAGAGTGGAAGCAGATGTTGAGAAGTTTGTGGACATGACCTGTGACAATAACAGGAAAGTCAATGAAGTGGTATTAGGAATAACCAATATAACTATATAAGCCTGCTCCACCATTCAATAACTCTCTGTCCCAATTCATGCTCTCCACAATCCTGGTTTCCTTTACACTACAAATTCTGCAGATGTCACTTTTGAATGTACTTGATAACCGAATACTCACAATCATATACAGTGAAGAATTTCAAATATTTACAACCTTGTAAGTGAACATATTTCTCCTTTTCAATTTTTTTTTATAAAAAGGAAAAGCTGTTTTTTATCCTAATGTTAGTTCTGATAGGTCCATCCAAGAGAGTCTCTTAGCACCCAATCTTTCAATATTTCCCAGCCTCATGTGTTTCAGTGAGATCGGTTATATAGAAGAGGTTGGGCCATGGTTTTGATCATGAAGTAACTCATATCTTCTCATTCTATACCAGCTATGTAATCCTCTTAACGTGTCGAGGTATTAATAAAGCTAATAGCAACAGCCCACAGACAAAGTAATGATACGGAGGTTCACAGCATAACACTAAATAAGTTTCTTGGACTGTATCATGTTCAGAATGAGCCCCTTTTTCTTCATAATGCACTGAAGTACATTGGAAACAGACTGAAGGGATATGCAGTACAGTACCCTTGGCAACAGTGAGATCAGATCAAAGGTTCCATTTATTATCCTAATCATAAACCACCCAGGACTTTGTCACTGTTGAGTTGCTTATCATATTATAGACAGCTGACACTTCCATTCAGTAAATGCTTCAACATATTGCCCATCTTTTCTATGGTCTAAGCAGCCTTATATCATCACACGATGCGATAATGACTTTGAAACTTTCTTCCATCCAGTCAGTTAGATCAAACAAATACGTTATAGATCTAACAGTCCCGAATCAGGGTCCCAACCTTAAGATTTGATAATTTTTCTCTTTTAACCACTTAGAGGTGTTCATTTAAATTTTGCTCCTCAAGTCAGCTGTTCCCCCACCCCAACTAATTTCTCTGCCAATTGTTGTTCAGAGATAATTCTGACCTCCCTGTAAATCCCCTTGAGGCAGTTTGCCATTTGTCATTTCTGGCAGGGAAGGGCATACAGTTACTTGGTATAATCTTCTGCTTTCTTGCCCCAGCTGAGTTGTGTGCATCTCCTTCAGCTCATAGAGTAGTGGGGACAGAAAGTTGACAATGAGATTTATATTGTGCCTTCTATATCTTAAGATATCCAAAATTTCTTAAGAACAAATGAAGTGTTTTTAGAGTTTAGTCACTGTGGCAAGAAATGAAGTTGCCATTTTGTACACGTTAAGGCAGTGGTAATGTCCTAATCATTCACATTTTAGTAATGTTCATTGGGACGCTGGCAGGGACATTCCTGCTTTTCTTTAAGGTAGAGCCGTGGACCTTCAGTTCCACATATTAAGTTCAATAAGACCTTGCGTACAAATTACCTCTGAAAGATGACACTTTGCCCTGTGCATCACTCCTCAGTCTGGAGCTGCAGTGGACCATAGTGTTCTCAGGACTAAATCCATACCCCCATTTCAATGAACAATAGGTTGAATTGTGGATATAATAGATAGTGTTGTCTGTATATCCTTCGCCCACCCTCCCAGCAGTAAAATAACTCTATTTGTGAGGTCTACTCACTAAAAGACCATTTTACACCTTCCCAGATCTTCATTGCTACATTCCAAATATGTTTATTAGAAAAAGCTGCCACCACTAAATAAAAATAGAAGGCTGCATTTAAACCAAAATCAATTGGCTGAAACTGTAGTCCAGTGATGAAGATTAAACAGAACACTCAGAGCCTTTCCTTTTCATTTACTATAAATGGGATTGACTGTAACTGACTCATAAATTTACTAGACACAAGAGTCAGCCTTCCTGACAGAAATAACCTGAGTCCACTGATCAAGCCCTGTTATCTTCGCCTGGACAATATTCCATGCAACATATCCTGCTGAGTCTGGGACACTTGGATAATGGTCCTCATTGCAATTCCTATCAATACTGGCTTGCAATTGTCTGGCAATGAAGAGAGTGACTTAGAATAAGCTTGTTCCTCTTTATTGATGAGACAGAACTCCAGTTCATCTAATTAAGTTTTCTTTTAACAGCGAAAAGCAATATTCTCCTGTCCTTGGTTTTCAAACCCATGATATTCTGATTGAAAAGCAAGACTTTGTATGCTGGAACAAAATAAGCAGGAAACGTTAGGTGCGATCCTGAGTGAAACATGCATTACCAATTTAGATACATGTCTGTCAGGATTAAAGGAGGCAGGCAGTCAGTCTGACAGTGTCTGTTCCTGAAGATACCCTTGCCACATTTCCTCATATAGCAAGAACTCTCCTGTTCAATAACACCTCATGGTGTCCTTTCTTTGTTGTGTTGCATGCATTCATTTTGCTTGGAGGAATTATTTAAGTTCTTCTGCTTGCTGAATAATCACTTGTACTCTTCACCTGACCAATTCCTTGACCATGAAGAAAATAAACTGCTGATTTTTGAAAGAAATTGAATTCTACATGACTTTCCAAAAGTGCCTTGCTGATGCCCTCAAAATAGTAAAGGCAATCAATTATGAACTATGGCTATATCAAACCTGTGCAACGAATTACATTTTTACACCTGTTTCAGTCTTTTGTTGGAACTTTTAGAGTTGCCTCTTGATAAAAGAATGCTCCTGCATCTGTTTTACCTTTATAAAGAAATGTAAAATATGCAAGCTGTGTTAATATACTATATATATATATATATATACTGTCAATAAACTATCTGTCACCCATTTCCCTTAGTAATTCAAACATTTGCCAAACACTTTAAAAGGACGGGATAAGCTAAAGACCAAGAAAAGTCCTGGGTGCCCCAAAGTTTCTGGCTCACCCAAGCCACCACCCAATTGTCAGTCTGAAATCCCTTATTGTTCCTATATAAAATGCTCTTATCAACTTAAACATATAATTCAAAATAAAAAGCTCAATGCATCCTTTTTAGAGGTTGCAACTCAAAAGGCCAAGGTGCACAAACTCTTGCAAGAAAAAACCCTGTTCACTTTTGCCTGACATGTTCCCATTTCCTCGTTCACCTACCTAATTTATTCTTCAATATTAACAATTGCTGGTTGTGAACATCACAGTGTCAACACTTACTCAGTAAAGAACTTTCTTCTTCCCTCAAAGCAATGTCTCTCATAATTAAGCTTATATTGAAGCTGATTTGTTTTAGATCCACCAGTTTCTCGAAACACTTAAATGTTTTCAGTCCTGATCAACTAATTTTAGCCACTTCCAATTGCATTAAGGCATATTCCGTGTTAATCTTCTAAAAGAAGTTTTGATTTTTCCAGCTGCTCTCTATATCTGTATTTTCTCATACAAGTCAGAATCATAAATTTAGATTACTTCCTTCTTAAAGTCTCAATATCCATCGTTGATCCCTATGATACATGCCAGTCAAACTTCTTATTACAGTTTAAGTGGATTCTGTTGTATATTCTGCACTTCTTGCGATGAAGTACAAAACTGCATTAGCTTTACTTTACGGTCCCATTGATCTATAACATTGCATTCCACCGCATTGCTTTCTCACTGCATCAGGATTACATCCATGCAGAACCTCTTAATTTCACTAACACATACTTAACTTACATATTCACAGTGAATATTGCGGCAGCATTTTTTGGCAATGCTCCCATTTTCCCGTTGCAGCTTCCTCAAGTCCAGAGAAATCTATTTTGGCTCCCTCATCTGCAGCTTTAACACCATTCCCCAGGGCCTGTGTCAGTTATGTACAAATGAACAGATGTGGCCAGAATTGAACTCTGTAGGGTACCAGTACACAGTTGCACAAAAGCCTCTTCTTAACTTCTGTTCTCTGTATTATCAAATATAACCAGCTTTTTTAAAATTCCAATTTGGTTCCCTGCCTCTAACTGAATACCCCTTAATTCATGCAAGTGCAGCACCCATTGTACTTCAGTCTGTTACTTCCTTAGATAATTCTTGTGGTTTGTTAAGCACAGGTATTCTTACTGAAATCCACAAGCACTTTAACTCTCTATCTGCTTCATCTAGATTTGATTCTCAGTTACATATTTTCTCCACAACTGATGTCAGATTAACTCAACGTATTCACAGGTTCCATATGGGTCTCTTAAGATAGCTTCACATTACCCAAGTTCAAAGTGCATTCATTATCAAAGTGTGTATACATCATACGACCTTGAGATTCGTCTCCTAATAGGCAGCTATGAAACAAAGAAATCCAAAAAAAAATTAAATTAGGAGACTGTCAGACACCCAAAGGTGCAGAAAAGAACAAACAAATCTTGCGAACAATAAATGCAAGCAAATAGCACCCTGAACTGAAGTCCGCAAACAGAGTCTGTCCATAGACTCTTAGTTCAACGCAGAGTGGAGCAATGAGCTGAACTGGCCCGGCCCTCAATACCCGGCAGCTAAATTGTTGCCCAAACGTTGGGTTCAGTTGCTTTGATCAGCTCTCGGGCCTGGACTCCACCTCCTCGATTTGGCTAGGACCTGACATTTCCGATTTGGTCTGGTGTTTAAATCGATCGAACCTCAGGTCTTCTTCGCTCTCGACAATGGGCCGGCTGTCTCGGATTGCCTCCAAGTCCAAAGGGAAGTTGCAGGCTATAGTTTGCAATGATTGTTTACCAGAAAAAGAATGATTAACAATGTATTTAGTTGTTGGCCTCTAGCCAGAAGTTGCTGAGATTCACCATGTCTGCATCCCTATGACATAGGAGACCTCTTGACCCATCGAGCCCATGCAGGCTCTCAGTACAAATCCATAAATCCCATTTCCTCACTTATTCTCTACATGGCCATTTACTGCTACCACCTTGACTGATTCTCTTCCTCCCACTTACACTAGAGGCAATTTGCAATACCAATTGAGCAAACCTGCATATCAATGGGAGAAAACAAGGGCTCGAAAAGGAGGCATAAGTAAACAAGAGAAGAACATGCAAACTTCACACCAGTGGGCTGGGAGTCAGGATCAAAACTGTGTTGCTGGAGGTGTGAAATGGTTGCACTACCCACTGCACCCCCGTGCTGCCCACATTAAAATGGCACTAACACTTAAGCTATCCTCCTGTGCCTGCATTTATACCCGCACTCAAAAGTCCTGAAAGAAGGATGTGAGTTAAGCTCAAATTATGGGTTGTTTTTGATTGGTTATACTAGTCCAATAAGTGTGGGAATAAAATCTGAAAATGCCTCATCACCAACAGTAATGATTTCTCGAACTTCTGGTAATGCCCCCCAACCCCCACTCCCATCACCATTTCCCATCCCCTTTTCCCTCTCTCACCTTATCTCCTTGCCATCACCTCCTTCTGGTGCTCCTCCCCCCTTTTCTTCCATGGCCTTTGGTCTCTTTCACCAATCAACCTCCCAGCTCTTCACTTCATCCCATCTCCCCTTCAGGTTTTACCTATAACCTTGTGTTTCTCTCTCCCCTCCCCCCCCCCCCCACCTTTAAAACCTACTCCTCAGCTTTTCTTCTCCTGTCCTGCTGAAGGGTTTTGGCCCAAAATGTTGTCTGTTCTCTTTTCCATAGAAGCTGCCTGGCCTGCTGAGTTCCTCCAGCATTTCGTGTGTGTTGCCTGGATTTCTAGCATCTGCAGATTTTCTCTTGTTAGTAAATACCAACTGTTTATTCCCCTCCATAGATGCTGCCTGACTTACTGGGTTTTTCCAGCATTTTGTGCATTACTCTGGATTTCCAGCATTACTTTGGAACTTCAGATGGTTTGAGTTGAAATTGTCCCCATGGCCATCATGGTCCACTTAAACTGGGTAATGAATTGAAAGCATTTGGTAGGGGATGCATGAAGAGGGACAGATAAAATAAGCAAGTAATCTAGTTGGCATTTGAAACTCAGTACAGATGGGTGTAAGTGTGAGATTTTACATGAGGTAGAAAATGGAGGTCAAAAGAAATGTGTGACTATTAATAGGCCTAGCACTTAACATGCCACATCACTGTGACACAGCAATCAATGGAGCAAACAAAAGGCCGCGTTGAGATAATCACTAGAACATAAATCAGAAGGTACTTGACTGAAAATGTATCATTTTGCAGATGAGTTTCTGGTTCCTCCACTGCCATTCTTTCCCAGTCCTGTAGCTACCATTGTCACTCCTCTGGATGTTCCTTCCTTACCATGGGTTTATTGCATCATGGCTCTCCTTTACCGACTGAGCTGCCTCAACTCTTTACCCAATACAATATGATTTTGAAATTGTTCTCCCCCTCTAATCAATTAAATCATGTAAATACACTCAGTGGCCACTTTATTAGGTACACCGGCACACCTGGCAAATGTAAACCTCTAATCAGCCAATTATGTAGCAGCAAATCAATGCATGGAAGCATGTAGATGTGGACAAGAGGTTCAGTTGTTGTTCAGACTGAACTTCAGAAGAAATGTGATCTAAGTGACTTTGACTGGGGTGGTTTGAGTATCTCAGAAACTGCTGATCTCCTGAGATTTTCATGCACAAGTCTCTGGAGTTGGCAGAGAATGACGAGAAAAACAAACAAAAAAAAAACAACATCCAGTCAGCAGCGGTTCTCCGTGTGAAAATGCCTTTCTCAATGAGAGATGTTAGGGGACAAGGACCAGACTTGTTCAAGCTGACAGGAAGGTGTCAACAGTGGTGTGTAGTGGAGCATCTCTGAATGTACAAAAAATCTAACCTTGAAGTAGATGGGTTAGAGCAGCAGGAGACCTTGAACTGGGAACCTTCTGTGCCTCACAAGGTCTCCGTTCAAAATATTGCCAGTCTCTCTATTTCCACAGATGCTGCCTGACACACACAGTTCCTCGAGCAGTTTGTTTCCCCCCCCAGTTGACAGTATTTACAATCTTTTCTGCAGTCAAAGTATAGCTCCCTCTCTCATGGCTCAACACCATGGATTAATTCATTACTTAGAGGAGAATCTGTTTTTATTTCCCACATCAGCCACTTAAATGAGATTGATCATTTGTAGTCAACTACAGTCAGGAAAAGAGTGAAGCATTTCATAGGAGATCCTTGCTGATCATAGACAGAATTATTTTTTCCATCCAATAGATTAGTTTGAAAGATTTCAAAATGTAAAAGAACAACATGCTAAGGTCTAAACTGGAAGATTTGAGAGTATTTCTCAAACTTCATGTTGTCGAAGTTCAAACACAAAAGAAGAAAATGTTGTTCAAGCTGTTCTAGGAAGCTAAAAGATAAAGGATGAAGTCTGTCTCAAATACTGAATGAATCTGATTATAATTTTATCAAACATTAAATCTAGCCACTTCAGTTTGACTTGGTTACAATTTGTGCAGCCTATTATATCAATTATTTAGACTGAGAATTATTTAAAATATTTAAACTAAATTCCAATATGTCAGTCAACACGAGGAAATCTGCAGATGCTGGAAATTCAAATAACAACAGACACAAAATGCTGGTGGAACACAGCAGGCCAGGCAGCATCTATAGGGAGAAGCACTGTTGATGTTTCGGGCCGAGACCTTTCATCAAGACTAACTGAATGGCAAGATAGTTAAGCGATTTGAAAGTAGGAGGGGGAGGGGAAAAGGCGAAATGATAGGAGAAGACCAGAGGGGGTGGGGTGAAGCTGAGAACTGGAAAGGTGATTGGCAAAAGGGATACAGAGCTGGAGAAGGGAAAGGATCATGGGATGGGAGGCCTCAGGAGAAAGAAAGGGGGAGGGGAGCACCAGAGGGAGATGGAGAACAGGCAGAGTGATGGGCAGAAAGAGAAAAAAAAGTAGGGGGAAAAAACTAATTATATCAGGGATAGGGTAAGAAGGGGAGGAAGGGCATTAACGGAAGTTAGTGAAGTCAATGTTCATGCCATCAGGTTGGAAGCTACCCAGCCGGTATATAAGGTGTTGTTCCTCCAACCTGATGGCATGAACATTGACTTCTCTAACATCTGTTAATGCCCCTCCTCCCCTTCTTCCCCATCCCTGATATATTTAGTTTTTTTTCTCCCCTCCTTTTTTTCTCTTTCTGCCCATCACTGTCTGTTCTCCATCTCCCTCTGGTGCTCCCCTCCCCCTTTCTTTCTCCATAGGCCTCCCGTCCCATGATCCTTTCCCTTCTCCAGCTCTGTATCACTTTCGCCAATCACCTTTCTGGCTCTTAGCTTCACCCCACCCCCTCCGGTCTTCTCCTATCATTTTGCATTTTCCCCTCCCCCTCCTACTTTCAATTCTCTTAACTATCTTTCCTTTTAGTTAGTCCTGATGAAGCGTCTTGGACTGAAACGTCGATAGTGCTTCTCCCTATAGATGCTGCCTGGCCTGCTGTGTTCCACCAGCATTTTGTGTGTGTTGTTCCAATATGTCAGTATTTCAATTACAATGGAATTAGAGGGGACCTGGAAGGGGGCACTAGTAGGAAGGACAACAGAGTAGCAATGGCTGGAGTTTCTGTGAAAAATGAGGGAAGTGCAAGACAGATATATTACAAACAAGAAATTTTTGAATGGAGGAAGAACACAACCGTGGCTGAAAAGTGAAAAAGCAAAAGAGAGAGCATACATGGAAGCCAAAGTTAGTGGGAAGATAAAGGATTGGGAAACTTTTAAAAACTTGCAGAAGGAAACTAAGAAGGTCATTAGGAAGGAAAAGATGAATTATGAGAGGAAGCTGGTGACTAATACCAAAGAAGATACTAAAAGCTTTTTTTAAGTATCTAAAGGGTAAAAGAGAGTTGAGGGTAGATATAGGACCAATATCAAAAGACGCTGGAGATATTGTAATGAGAAATGCAGAGATAGCAGATGAACTGAATGCGTATTTTGCATCAGTCTTCACAATGGAAGACATCTGTAGTATACTGGACATTCAAGAGTGTCAGGGAAGTGAAGTATGTGAAATGAAAATTACGACTGAGAAGGTGCTCAGAAGCTTAATGGTCTGAGGGTGGATAAGTCTCCTGGACCTGATGGAATGTATTCTCGGGTTCTGAAGGAAGTAGCTAGAGAGATTGCAGAGACATTAAAAATGATCTTTTAAGAATCAATAGATTTTGGCATTGTACCAGATGACTGGAATATTGCAAATGTTACTCCACTACTTAAGAAGGGTGGGAGGCAGCAGAAAGGAAACTATAGACCTTATCAGTGGTTGGGAAGTTGTTGGAATTGATTGTTAGGAATGAGATTATGGAATACCTGGAGGCACATGACAAGGTGGGCCAAAGCCAGCATGGTTTCCTGAAATTAAGATCCTGCCTAACTAACCTACTGTAATTTTTTGAAGAAATTACACGTATGGTAGTCAATGGAGATACAGTAGATGTGGTGTACTTGGATTTTCAGAAGGTCTTTGACAGGGTGCCACACATGAGGCTGCTTAGCAAGGTAAGAGCCCATGGAATTACTGGCATGGGTGGACCATAGGCTGATCGGCAGAAAACAAAGTGATAATAAAGGGATCCTATTCAGGCTGGCTGCCAGTTACCAGTGGAGTCCCACAGGGTTTGGTTTTGCGACTGCTGCTTTTTACAATGTACGTCAATGATTTGGACTATGGTATTAATGGATTTGTGGCTAATTTTGCCGATGATACAAAGATAGGTGGAGGAGTGGGTAGTGTTGAGCAAACAGAGAGCCTGTAGAGAGACTTGATAGTTTAGGGGAATGGGCAAAGAAGTGGTAAATAAGGACAATGTTGGAAAGTGTATGGTCATGCATTTTGGTGGAAAAATAAATGGGCAGACTATTATTTAGATGGGGAGAGAATTCAAAATGTAGAAATGCATAGGGACTTGGGAGTCCTTGTGCAGGATACCCCAAAGGTTAACCTCCAGGTTGAGTTGGTGTTGAAGAAGGTGAATGCAATGTTGGCATTTATTTCTAGAGATATAGAATATAAGAGCAGGGATGTGATGATGAGGCTTTATAAGGCACTCGTGAGACCGCACTTGGAATATTGTGTGCAGTTTTGGGCTTCTTATTTTATAAAGGATATACTGATATTGGAGGGGATTCAGAGAAGATTCATGAGAATGATTCCAGGAATGAAAGGGTTACCGTATGAGGAAAATCTGGCAGCTCCTGGGCTGTATTCCCTGGAGTTCAGAAGAATGAGGGGTGATCTCATAGAAACATTCTGAATGTTAAAAGGCCTGAACAGATTAGATATGGCAAAAGTATTTCCCATGGTAGGGGAGTCTCGGACAAGAAGGCACGACTTTAGGATTGAAGGAGGTCTATTTAGAACAGAGATGCGGAGAAATTAATTTAGTCAGAGAATGGTAAATCTGTGGAATTTGTTGTAGAGGCCAAGTCATTGGGTGTATTTAAGGCAGAGACAGATAGGTTCTTGATTAGCCAGGGCATCAAAGGGGGAAGGCAGAGGATGACTGGAAGAATTGGATCAGCCCTTGACTGAATAGTGGAGCAGACTCGATGGGCCGAATGGCCTACTTCTGCTTCTATATCTTATGGTCTTATAGCCCATGACACATAGTGGCTATTGTTGTTGATGTTTGGATTTCTTAATTTACTGTTCTTTGTACCATCCAGGGTGTTTTCATTCCTGGCAATTGCAAAGATATCAATATACAGAAATGTTATGTGTTCCTTTGCTGCTTGATACTTATTCAATTTTTGCCAATACAGGATACAGTATCGATCTGACTTCTTGCTAACCAAGTGACACATAAGAGAAAATCTGCAGATGCTGGAAATCCAAGCTTAGCTGAGTTCCAAGTGGTTACATGAGAGTTTGCCTTCAGCATCCTGATAGTCTGCAATTTGTGCAACTGACTACCTGACATCAGGTAGCAAGTTTAAGACCTTGGGTCTTGTGCTGATGCCACATCTCACACCCAGTGCAAGACTTTGAATCCTGTAGCAGCCTTTTGACAAAATGTGAGCAAGTGCGAGGCAGTAGATGAGCTCTCCATTGTTCAGAGAGTAACATGCATCCAGGTGCATTTGCCAAGCCCAGCAGGACACACCAAGTTCTTCCTTTTCATCAATTGTTAAAATGTTATACTTGGGGATTTGAAGTCCGGATACCTCCATATTCAAAACTACTAGCTGCTTATCCAATTATTTAAGACATTTTTCCCTGGGTGGCACAGTAGCAGAGTGTTAAGTGGAATGTTTTATTGTGCCAGCACCCGAGTTTAATACCCACCTTCTCTCCATGACCACATGGGTTTCCTCCGGGTGCTACAGTTTCCTCCTGTACTTAAGAGTGTTCAGGTTATTCGTTTAATTGGTCACATGGTGATAATTGGGCTTATTAGGCCTGTTACCATATAGCATTGGTGATGGAATTAACTCCAGGTAACTATTTATCACAGTTTCTATATTTGAGAATGAGGTGCTGTTAATGCTCAAGGGGGGGGGTGGGGGAGTGCCAAAGAGAGCTCCGAAAATGCAGAATGATTGTGCCACCCGTCACGGAGAGTCAAGTTTCAGAATGCACATGCACTCATGCACGCTTCCTCTTGCACAGAGCCTAGTACGTCTGTTTGCTGCAATGCACAGTCACCTCACCGCTCCAGGAACCCTGGTGCCATCCACATCTCTGAAACAGCATGGTTTCCTTCCGGTGGTGGGCCAAAGGGCTACTAAATGACCTCTAGTGTGTGTAGTCTGAGGCAAGCTGATGGCAATGTAAGGAGAATAAAATGGTGTAATTGAGTGCTTGATGGTTGGCATGGACTTGTTGGTTGGAAGGTTTGATTTCTGTGCTGTAATCGCTCCATCACTTTTTGTACCTGAAATGCAAAGCAGCCATCAGACCTAACTCGGCTTTCTGAGTATAATTTTATTCCAGTCCCACACTAGCGTCTTGAAAGCAAACATCTAGTCTGAGAATCCAGTTCTGAGTTCTGAGGGAGTATAGCACAATTGTAGATGCTATTTTAAGATGGAACATCCAGGAGGTGATAAAATAAACTGTATATCAATGCAAATTTTTTTCTTGAATGACATTGTGCTTTATATTATTAAGGATGTCATGTTAATTGTGAGATGAAAAATATTGCATGCAAAAACCATAAAATTCTCAGTAGAGTTTTTGGCTGTTGTCCATTTTGTTGGATTACCACCGAAGTGTGAGTATTAAGCAAATAAATTCCCCAAAATTAGAAGATTTATTGTTTTCTCCTCAATTAATTATCCATTACAAAAGGTGCATTTTCACAAACATTTCAATTTTCAATTCTGTTGTTTGTTAGCTCCTTTTCCTATTCAAGTAAGAAGATCAAAGAGGAGTAAGCATTATTTACCATTTTATATATCCAATTGTCAATTATGTAATATAGAAAAGACCATAAGACCTTAAGACATAGGAGCATCATTAGGCCATTCAACCCATTGAGTTTTCTCCACCATTTGATCATGGCTGATTTATTTTCCCTCTCAACCCCATTCTTCCTGTAACCTGCCACCTATAATAATCAAGAATCTATCAGAATCCTCTTTAAGTATACCCAATGGCGGCCTCCACTGCTGTGTGTGGCAATGAATCCCCCAGCCTCACCGGCCTCTGGCAAAAGAAATTCCTCCGTACCTCTGTTCTGAAGGGACATCCTTTTATTCTGAAGTTGTGTCCTCTGTCCTAGACTCTCCCACGATTGGTATTGTCCTCTCCACATCCAGTTTATCTAGGCCTTTCAACTTCCAGTAGGTTTCAATGAGATTCCCTTATTCTTCTAAACTACAATGAGCACAAGTCCAGCGGCATTTAAAGTTCATCATATGTTAACCGTTTCATTCCTGAGGTCTTTCTCTTAACCCTCCTCTGGACCTTCTCCAGTCCCAGCACATCCTTTCTTAGATATGGAGCCCAGAACTGCTCACAATACTCCATACAGTCTGATCAATGCCATTTAAACCTGTAGCATTACATCTCTGTTTTTATATTCTAGCAATAAGTCCTACTTCAAGAAAAATAGAACATATCCTTGAACAAAGATTCCCAAGCACAGCAAATATATTCTCTTACATAAATCACAGTTTCACAGCCATTAATGCTGCTGTTCACAGCTCCTGTCATCCAGGTTAAATCCTGACCTCATGTTCTGTCCACAGGGAGTGTGCCTATTCTCCCTCTAATTATGGAGGTTTTATCAGATGCTCCGGCTTCCTCTTGCATCCCAAAGGGGAGCGGGTGGATAGGTAAGTGGCCTTTGGTGTTTGAGTGAGGAGTTGAATCTCAGGGAAACCTGGTGAAAAAAATTGGGAAAATAAGAGGCTTGTTGTTTGAACATAAGGGTTGAAGGGTATTTTTCCCTGATGGCTCTGTCACCCACCAACCAGCCTATCATCTCAACATTAGTCCTCCACTCTGTCTCTGTCCAGTAACTCATTTGTCTCATGAGACCTTCAAATTAATATTCTTATATTTTTAATAGTAAATTATACCATAAGTTCATGAGCCCGTTCTAAATTACTGGGGACTCATGTTCCTTACCATAACGTACTAGTTTTAACATTTGAATCCTATTTAATTTCCTCCCAGAGGAAACAATATTCCCTGATCATTTTGTCAAATGTCTTCATAATGTTGAAAGCTTTAACAGGATCATCTTTGGAAGATGGACTTTACAGTACTTTTGCTGATCTTCCTTTGCCTTTCTCCATTACTGTAAGCTATCCTCTGCACACTCATGCCAATACATTTTTCAGAGACATCACCACAGTAACATTGTTCAAGTGAGTCAGTAAGTTAAATTGCATGGGTTATTTTGAAGGGCAGACTGCCTTTTACAAATATCTTGAATGCAATTTTTTTGATAATATCAGAGAGAATGAGGAGCAAACACTGTTAGACTTTCATCCTGTATTCCGGTCCTCCCTGAGTTAGCACTAGAAGTCAAGAATAGGCTATAATTACATTTCAAATGCAGGCAAGTTGAGTGCTTTGGGAGATAGGCAATTTCATAGAGTCCTTGGCTTTATATTGCATAATTTTTGCAAACAGACAGCTGTTGAATAGCTGTTGTTTGTGAAGAAAAATAAGGTCCTACTCAGAGATTTGATATGCAAGGTGAAACAGGAGAGAGTTATACATTTGCACCGACTTTATAGATTATCGAATGCTGTAACCTCCACCTGCAGGAACAGTATGAGATATATAAAAATGAATTCTCAAAGCAATGACTCTAATGAATCAAGATCATAAAACCTGCCTCACCATAACCTTCTTTAAAGTTAGTTATTACTCAGTAGTTAAATTACAGATTAATTCTAATGCAGTAAAGTTCACAGTGAAATGCATTTGTATTTCATCCTTCCCGTTGCTGTATCCTTGGATTTTATTTGATCTGGTTAGCATTCAAAAGAACATTCTCCATAAATATTCACAAAATGTTAGACTGACTTTGAGATTGAATAGTATTTATATATCTGTGAGACCCGATGTAGATCAGAGACTGCGTTGTTGAGCACTTTTGCTTCGTCCACATCAAAAACTGAAATTATCTGGTGCCCACCCATTTGAATTCTACTTTCCATTCGCTTTCCGACATGTAAGTTTATGATGATGAGGTTAGAGGAGCAACACCCATATATTCAGTCTGGGTAGCCTCCAACCTGATAGCATGAACATCGATTTCTTGAACCTACAGTAATTGTCCCCACTCCTCTCCTTTACCCTACCCTGTTCTTGTTTCCCTCTCACACCTTCCTTTCTTACGTGCCCATCACCTCCCTCTGGTGCTCCTCCCTTCCCTTTTGCCCATTGTCCTCTCCATTCTGATTCCCCCTTCTCCAGCCCTTTATTTCTTTCACCAATCAACTTTCCAGCTCTTTACTTTATACTTCCCAATTTCACCGATCACCAGCCATCTTGTACTCCTTCCTCCCCTCCCTCACCTTCTTATTTTGATTTCTTTACCCCTTCCTTTCCGGTGCTGTTGAAGGATCTCAGCCTGAAACATCAACTGTTTACAATTTTCCATAGATGCTTCCTGCCTTGCTGAGTTCCTCCAGTGTTTTGTGTGAGTTAGTTGAGATTGAAAAGTACAGTTCTGCTGTACACTAGCCATGTGCCCACTTGTTCCAAGGTTGTATCCCCTCAACTGAGGCACCAGCCAGACAAATACAGTCAGCCCAAACGCTCTTGACGAGGGGAAAGAAATTGGGGTGCTGGGAGGTCAGGATGGGTAGCAGCAAACAGGGCACCTGTTCCAAACTCAACCTGATTTTCTTTTCAATTGCCAGATCTCTGTACCAGGTGAATTAATGCCTCAGCCTATCACCAGGCCTCCTGATGCTGATCATTCCTCAGAAACATGTACTGGAAAGTGCATTACTTTGGACATTATGTCAGAATAGGATCGAGGACTGTCCTGACTGCCTAAGGCTTTCTTCACAGCAAGAGAATAAAAGCCAGATACAGTAAAAATCAGATAATCCAGCACCTTTGGGATTTAGGTGTGGCCAGATCATCAGATTTTCTGGATTATTTGATCTATCTTTATTCATACCTCAACCCTTTTAATTTTATATATATATATATATATATATATAATATATAAATAATATACAATATATAATAATAAGTTACAAAGTGAATCAATTCACACTTTTCTGGATTGAACTCCATCTGTCCTTTCGCAGCTCAGCTGTTATAACCTATGACAATCTTCTGCGCACCTCCAACCTTCAGGTTAAATCCCACCCTTCCACTTCCACTTCACATCCGAATACTTTACAAATTGATGTTGACGTCGGCAGGGATGCTTAAATCTTTACTTCAAGCAATGTCTTACCATGCTCCTCACCCAGAAACGGATGACACATTTTATCCCAGCTTCCCTTCTCTTTAAGGTCAGAAAATTTAATTACTATAGAGGGATCGTCATCTGAGGTCTCTCTGAGCTTGACAGCCACTTGATGCAGAGCACTGCAAATTGAATTACACTTGTCAGTTTCAGCTTGCATCTGGAAGTGTGCTGCTAAATTGCATCGTGGGTGTCCAGTGACCTCTGTACTGTGACCCCTCTGCATTCTGATGCATTATTTTTAATAATTAGTTGTGATTATATCATTTGTCAAATAGATTTATCATTAATAATTGGGATAAATATTCACGGTCAGGTCTTAATCTGTATTCCATTACTTGTGGAATTATCTCACAAGATATATTTAGTAATCACGTGATAAAATGATTTAATTAGCTTTATGAAAATTGTGACAGTCAAGACCTTAAGAGGTATAAGTGTGAAATACTCATAGTCATTATAGCCATTTATTGATATGGATTGGTATTATATTTTACTGGAGTAAACCCTTGCTCATGTTACAAAGGGAAGAAAACCTTTACCTCTTCGATTCTGTGAATATCAGCATATGCTGCTATGCATTTATAAGAATCCAAAGAATGGAAGAAAAATCCTTAGAATAATCTCAAATGCAGTGTAGTCTTCAAATCACAAACAAGAGAAAATCTGCAGATGCTGGAATTCCAAGCAAGACACACAAAATGCTGGAGAAACTCAGCAGGCCAGGCAGCATCTATGGAAAAGAGTACTGTCGACTTTTGGGGCTGAAACGTCAGCTGTACTTCTTTCCATTGATGCTGCCTGCCTGCTGAGTTCCTCCAGCATTTTGTGTATTACAGTATAGTCTTGTTGTACACAATTCTCTGGATGCCATCAGAATGATTGCACAAAATCTTAAATAGAATAACATTTGGTTATGTAGTTGTTATAATTATAGTAAACTTTAGTGTAATGAGTAAAATTGTATACATTTCTAGAAAGATTCCTAATATTGCCTTCAAAATCAAGGCCAGTGATCAAAGCTGAATTGTTTGATAAGTGAAATAAATTTTGAAATGTAATTACAGTGATCATTATATAAAGAGACAAATGAAATGTTCTTTGCTTGTGAGGTCAAGAGTAAAGTATTTAATATTTCAAACTCATATGGAAGAATGCTTTCTCTGTGCAGTCCACGTAATGAAATCTTTACAAATGGTTTGACAATTTTCTTATTCATGGTTCATAAATGAGATTTCCCTGTGATTGTTGTTTTGAGAAAAAAATGCTTGAAATTGGATGGATGCATGAAAGCTCCCTGAGGATTAACCCTTTAATTCAAGGGAGCTGGGTAAATTTATCTTTTAGCTGTGCAGCGGTTTGTATTCCTTAGTAGAAGGTGAATAAAGCAGCTCACTCCGAGAGCTGTAGGGTGCATCTTTCCTGGCATCCGGTGACTGGTGGTTTTAGGAGTCCGAGGCATTGCACAGATTTCCACGGCTGATGGCTACTGACCTTCCTTGGATCACTTACTGCTCAGGCATTGTATCATCACAACAGCAGTTGTTCACAGGGGACAGTCAAACAGATGGCTCATCCCAACCCTCAGAACTCAATTCCCTTTGACTCTGGTTCTGTGTGGACAAGGCACTGGCTATGCCTAAAGTAACCAGCTGGTGATCCTTGCTGTTGTTTCGTCTTCTTTGCAGCAACTTTATCACTGAAGGAACTTTCATCTCTGAGCAGAGCATCTCTGGACAGAAGTGTAAGTGCAAGGCCTTGGGGCAAACCTCCTTTTTCACCCAATCAACTGGCTGTTGATTGAGATTCATGGTGACATTATCACACAGTGATAGTCTGCCTTCTTCATGATTCTATTTGCAAGTACTCTGCTCAGCGTGAAACTGTCACAGTGACTCATTTTGGTTCTATGATACATCTGCTGCTTATAGGAGAAACAGGTGTGGTAAGTGCAGATGCCCACCCTCAATGACAACGATTGGTTCAGGACAGAAAGAATCTGATTTAACTTTTGGTTATTTTCATTGCCTCGGTTAAAGACAGACATGCAAGTCTTGATCAAGGGTCTCGGCCTGGAATGCTGACTGTTTATTCCCCTTCATAGATGCAGCCTGAATAGTTCCTTCAGCATTTTGTGTTTTGCAGTTCCTACATTTTGGCTAAAAGTTAACATGCAATTTGCGCAAGACTGAGAGTCTGTGCACAAACCCACTGGGTTACCCTGACATTCCTTGAACAGTCAATCAGAATAGAAAGGTCAATACCCAGCAACAAGAAATAGCCAAGTTGGTCCTCTTGATCCCAATGTAATCTCCACATTTCCAACATGGGATTAACAACTTCTGATAGGGTTAGTCGCGAGAGTTTTATCTTCTACACTTCAATGCCCCATTCTTACTCTCTTTCTCCTCTGTGCTGTGTTGTTGTGTTTTGATTTTGTCGGTCCTATCTTATCAGGATAGCCAGTGTCCCATCTCTCCTGGAGGTTACAGATAGCATTACCTAATTTCTCCTCTCTCACTAAAGGACTCTTCTGTTCATTTTCCCCAAAGTCAGGTTAGTTCAACCAAGTTCTCACCAGCTCCTGTCAGCTACTTGGTTCGGGTTGGCTCCATTCTCAGACTGCTCTTCTCACCAATCTGTAGTTTGTCTGGCTTAGAATGAATGGGAGGGGAAAATGAAGACCCTGTTGACTTTTTCAGGCAGATCCCTTGGTGAAACGAAAAAAGGGCAGGAGAGTTCTCATGTTATTACTTACTATCAAGATGCAAAAGAAGTGCAAAGTGCAGAAGAATTTTGTGTAGTGTGCTGGCCAGTATGTTACAACCTAACTATACTAAAACAATCATGTCATTTCTAAATAAAAGATCACAAAAATGGTGGACACAGCCCGGTCTACCACAGGCCGTGTCCTCCCTACAAGGAGCACATTTACAAGGAATACTGACACAAGAAAGTAGCATCCATCGTCAGGGACCCCCTACTATTCATGCCATGCTTTCTTCTCACTGCTGCCATTGGGAAAGAGGCACAGGAGCCTTAGGTCAAATATCACCAGGTTCAGGAAGTTATTACCCTGCAATCATCAGGCTCCTGAATCAATGTAGATAACTTCACTCACTTCAATTCTGAACTGATTCCACAACCGACTGACTCACTTTCAAGGACTCCACAGCTCATGTTCTCTGTATTATTTATTTACTATTTGTCATCGTCATTATCAGCTGCAGTGTATGACATTGGCGATCATGATCTCATGACCATGATTGTTCTTGGCATATCTTTTTACAAAAGTTATTTTCCATTGCCTCCTTCTGGGCGGTGTCTTTACCAGACGAGCGACCCCAGCCATTATCGGTACTCTTCAGAGATTGTCTGCCTGGTGTCAGTAGTTGCTTCACTAGGACTTGTGATGTGCACCAGCACCCATATGACCATCCACCACCGGCTCCCTTGGCTTCATGTGACCCTGATCGGGGTTGGGAGGTGGGAGAGAGGATGGCTAAGTAGGTGGTACACCTTGCCCAAAGGTGACCTCTAGGCTAGTGGAGGGTGGGAGTGCCTTGCACCTCCTTTGGGAGAGGTGTATCTCCATCCTGGCACCCTATCAATTATTAATTGTCATTGCCTGCAACAAAATGAATCTCAAGTTAGTATATGGTGACATACTGCATACAGGCTTTGATAATAAATTTAATTTGAAGTTTGAACTTTTGAACTTGTCTATCAATCAATGATTAATACAAGAGGCATAATTTTACAGTGATTGGAGAAAAGTATAGGGGGAATGTTAGAGGCATGTTCTTTACACAGAGTGGTGGGTGCATGGAATGCCCTGCTGGGGTGGTGGTAGAAGCAGGTAATTAGAAGCATTTAAGAAACTCTTAGCTAGGCACATGGATGATAGAAACATGGAGAGCTATGTTGGAAGGGTTGGATTGAATTTGCAGTAGACTAAAACATTGGCTCAACATCGTGGTTTGAAGGCATTGTGTTGTAATGTTCTATGTCAATTTCCCCATAATTCTCCAGCTGCACACAGAGCACAGTAACTTACAGTAACTGCTTCGCATTCCAGCACATCATTGCAAAGGAACTTGGGGGAAATTCAGTGTCACAAGTAAAATGTACTCATGATGCAGACAGAACTCAACATCAGCATCCTACATCAATCAGCAGAGCTCCAAGACAGCTGCTGTAATGTCGGTGCCCTGTGCTGCCTCCGTTGTCTCCACTGCAATACTCAGTGAAGTTTCACCCCTTGTTACATTTGTGCAAAAGATTTATGAATTTCTTTCCGCAGTAAACCACATGAATAAACATAAAATGCAAAATATCATAGGGGATTTAAAATGGATAAAAGTTTTGAATAAGTATCTCCATAATTTTATCTTCCAATCTCAAGTACTCGAGTGTCAATTGTGCATTCTGTTAAGGAAATTTATGTGAAAACTAATTTTAATAACTGTGATTTAGACAGTAAAAAGATTCAGCTGTGATAAACTTCACAGGGGACATTTTAATAAGGAACCATTGCCAGTACTTCATTTGTCTAAGTACAAAAGTTTTATTTGAAAATTTTAAGAGGGTAATCTGGTCTTTACAGAGGAAGCAAAGAGCATATTTATATTTTGTGTTACAATGAGGACTTGCTGTTAATGGTGACAAAATGTTGGTTTGACAGGTATTGTTTTCTGTGAGTGCTTCTTGTATATTGCGACAGTGGTGTTGAGAGTTATGATCAGCCCCTGCAGCATTAAAAACAGCAGAGTGCAGCAGACCAGAGATCTCACTGAAGTTTAAGTATGCAGTATACTCAGGCATTAGTGGTTGAGAGGCAGAATTTGGAGAAGAAATTGTTTGTAATCCATTCCAGTTGAGGGATGTACAGACACTCTCTTCCTGAGTCCCGCCTGGATTTTCCTGAGCTATAATTCATTTTCAAATTTTGACACAAGGAGCACATTAAGAATTTGTTTTTGAATATTCAGCAGACATCTATGTCCCATGAGTTTCTAGTGAGGGATGCATTCAGCCCTGGATGCTCCTTATAACCTTAATCACAACAGCACACAGCATTTAATTGACTGCAGCTGCCCGATCTTCAGCTTTATATAAAACAGCACAGAGAAAAGATATATAATCAAAGCATGTCTGTTAGGTTGGACTCTCTACACAGAGCTGAATATTTGAGTCAAAAGCTACTTTTGCTGATGTCCAAGAAACTCTCAGTAAATTCAAGGCATGCTTCTGTCACCAAGAACCCATTTACTTTAAGTGACTCAATGCCACTACGAAGCGATAAAGTACCTCTAAGAGGAGCTGCATTTTTTTTAGATCTTTCATGGAATTCAGAAGTGCTTCATAGTCAAAGAACAGTGTTTATATATTGTCGGAAACCAGGCTTTCAGTCTGCGAATAACACAATTTCAATGTGATTATGAGGTAATGACCAGATAATCAGCCTTACTAATGAGGAGTGACAGACGAATATTGCCCTGCAGAGTGGGGTTGTGTCTCTGCTTCTTCAAAATGGTGACATGATATCTTTTATGCCTGTCTGAGAGAGCAGGTAAGTGTTTGAGATTGCTTGGCCACTGATCTGAATGGCATCGCTTCCAAGGACAGAACAAGCTTGTACGCTTTCCATGATACTGGGACGTTCTAAAACTCTTCATGCTTGAAGTCTCTTTAATAGCAAGCTGCCATAAATAATGTTGTGATGATGATAGGATAAGCTGTTATTTTTTACAAATGATGTTGTATAAGTGCTAATTAATGCCAAAGAAATTAGAAGTTATTTCCACCCCAATGTGCAGGCTGATGGCAGAAGTTATTCAACCCTGTCGCCTGTAAAAATATTGTCCCCTTTTTTCGGTCCCTACATCTCCGCCGCATCTGTTCCCAGGATGAGGCTTTCCTTTCAGGAATATCAGAAATATCCTCATTCTTCAAAGAATGGGGTCTCCCTTAACCACCATTGAACCTGTATCTCTTCCATTTCCTGGACATCCGCCTTCACATCAACATCCCTCCAACTTAACAGGGATAGAGTTCCTCTACATGAGGAAATCTGCAGATGCTGGAAATCCTAGGCAGCACACAAAAAACGCTGGAGGCACTCAGTAGATCAGGCAGCATCTAAGGAAAAGAGTAAACAGTCGACGTTTCAGGCCGAGACCCTTCTTCAGAATTCCTCTTGGCTTTACCCCTTGTGGTGAACTACATGTACCTGTCTGGACATGCCCCCCCCCCACCCCTGCTGACTGCTCCTGTGGTTCCTCCCACAGGCCCCGGTATAAAGGCGTTTGGAAGCACAGCCCCTTCCTCAGTCTCCAGGATGTTGTGTGGTGGTCACTTGCTGCTTGTTCTTTCTTCCAGCCAATAAAAGCCTATATCTTGCCTCACGTCTCCGAGAGTTATCGATGGTGCATCACCCCTCACCCCATGGGCCTCTGCTTTCAGCACATCATTCTTCACCATCTTCAAAGGGATCTGACAACCAAACACATCTATACCTTTCCCCCACTTACTGTTTTCTGCAGGAATTGCACCTTCTATGATTCCATTGTCCATTTGCACCTCCCAGCTAATCCCCATCCTGGCACATCCCTGCAAGTAGACGAGGTGTCACTTTGGCTCATCAACCTCCTCCATCACTTCCACTTAAGGCCCCAAACAGTCCTTCCAGGTGAGGCAAAACTTCACCTCTGAACCCGTAGGGGTCACCTACCATATCTGGTGCTCCGAGTGCAGCCTCTTCTACGTCGGTGAGGCCTGACTTGTACTGGAGAACTGCTTTGTCGAGCACCTTTGCTCAATCTACAACAAGCGTGATCTCCCAGTGGCCAACCATTTTAATTCCAATCCCCACTCCCATTCCAACATGCCTGTCTATGTCCTCCTCTACATAATGAGGCAGCTCTCAGGTTGGAGGAGTACCACCTCATATTCTATCTGAGTAGCCTCCAACCTGTTCATATCAACATCAATTTCTCTAACCTCTGGTAATTTTCCCCCTCCCTTTTCTTCCACTCCCCATGCTGGCTCCCGCCTCACCTCTTCTCTTCCCCTCACCTGGCTATCGTTTTCACCCCACCCCTTTCCATGTCTGTCCTCCTTCCTTTCTCCCAAGGTCCACTGTCCTCTCCAATCAGATTTTCTCCTCGTCTGCCCTTTACTTTTTCAACCTATCACCTCCCAGCTTCTCACTTCATACCCCTCCCTCACCCACCTACCTTCTCCCTCCCACGGCTTCAGCTATCACCTGCTAGCTTGCACTCCTTCCTGTACCCCCACCTTTTTATTCTGGCTTCTTCTCCCTTCCTTTCCAGTCCTGATGAAGGGTCTCAGCCCAAAACATCGACTCTTTATTCAGTTCCATAGATGCTGCCTGACCTGCTAAGCACCACCAGCGTTTTGTATACATTATAATATCTTCCTTACCGGTCCTATCTACATACATAGAATATAGAACAGTACAGCACAGGTGCCAAACCAGCTAAAAAGCAAATAAAAAACACTCAAATACTAATCTGCCCTACCTACACAGGGTCCATATCCCTCCATCTTCTTCACATCCATGTCTCTTAAATCCTTGCATCTAAACGTCTCTTAAAAACCTCTACCACCATACCAGGCAGTGCATTCCAAGCATCCACCATAAGAATGTAAGAAATAGGAGCAGGATTCGGCCATCCGACCCATCGAGCCTGCTCTCCCATTCAATAAGATTGTGGCTGATCTGGCCATGGGCTCATCTCCACCTACCTTTTCCCCATAACCCTTAATTCCCCTACTATGCAAAAATCTATCCAAGCTTGTCTTAAGTATGTTTACTGAGGTAGCCTCCACTGCTTCATTGGGTAGAGAGTTCCACAGATTCACTACTCTCCTCATCTCCATCCCAAGCCTATTCTCCCGAATCTTGAGGCTATGTCCCCTAGGACAGGGAAAGAACAAGGACAGGGAAAGTGGTCTGCAGTTTTCTGCACATTGTCTACCTCTCAGCACACAATTCTAAGGCAGGTTGTCATAATCATCCTCATCATCACATCAGTCATTGTCATATTGTTGCTTGTGGGGACGTACAGTAAAGAGGTTGGCTGATATGTTCCTATCATTGTATCGATGAAAGGAGACCATCCTGAAAGGCAGGTGAAAATCACCATACAACCACAGGTCTTTCTCGTGAATGGTCTTCAACCTGAAATAGTAACTCACTTCTTTTCTCACAGATGCGGTCTGACAGGTTGTGTTCTTCCAGCATTTCTCTTTCAGCTTCTGTTCTAGCATCTACAGTTTTATTTGTTTTGCAAGTACTCCCATCCTCCCTCTTAGACTGATTGTTACCCTTCCTGCCATGGTTTTGGTCTTTTCCAGGGAAGCATCACCAGATTGACTCCTGGGACAAGAAGGCTGTTGTTTGAGGGGAAATTGATTGCTGCCACAGCCAGTTTTTATTACCCATTCCTCTACTGCCCTGAGGAAGTAGTGGTGAGCGACAGACTACGAAGGGTCTCCCAAAATGCTGCTGGGCAGTGGGTTCCACAACTTAGACCCAAAAGGCTAAGAACATACAGTATTTACAAATCTGAGTGGTGTTTAAATGTGGAAGTTCCTACAAGTAGTGGGGTTCTCATATGTCCTCTGCCATTGGCTGTCCTGGTGGTAGAAGTCATGGGTTTGGGATTTGCTGTCAGAGTAGTCTAGGTAAATGACAACAGTGCATTTGAAGCTTTGGGTTATAGTCTCTGAGGTTGAAGGAGATCTCATTAAAAGTCGAGGAGGGCAAGGCAAGGACTAGGGTCCAGATTAGAGCAATCATTTAAAATGAAATGAAGGGATTTTCTTCACCAGAAGTTGAATATCTTTGGAACTCCACACCACTGAAGTGGGGGCTCAGCTGTTGACTATTTTCAAGACAGATTTTTATCAGCCAAGGCATTAAAAGGTATCTGGAGAGGACAAAATGTGGAGTATAAGGTACAGGTCTTCAAAACGATAAGCCTATCAAAATGGTGGAACAAGCGATCATATGAAATGCTAATGTCCCTGCTTTGTGCTGTATTCCGTGTTTAGTGACACAGAGCAGTGAGTTGAAGGGTGTTAAAGCTAGTGATTTTTACCAGGTACCTTCATGACATGGATAGATGAATGCTCAGTTAAGTGCTTCCACACTGATATCTCTCCTTGTTTCAGGCAATACCTTTTTCTCTTCAGGAAATATTTCAGAGACTTCAATATTTTTGCAGTTTTCCTTCCTTGTTGGATTGACTAACACTGGGTTGAGACAATTAATGACAGATTTTTATTTACTGGGGACTTGATCAGATTGTTTGAATTTAATTTAATTTGATTTTCAATCAACTGGTTATAGAAACTCCACTTGTATTCAAGAGGTCAGGGTGAGCTCATAACAGTTTGTGTTATTTTTCTTTGACGGGCCTATCACTGATCCATTGGGTCAAATATGGGCAAAATGTAAATGACAGTCTTACAAATGGGAACGTGTTTGTTTAGTGAGCAGAGGCAGTACGTTTATTCCAAATCATTGATGTAAGTATTCTGTAGCTTCCAGAAACTTAGTAATAAATTAATCATGAGGGGTTAAAAGCTTCTGGATGCCATTGATTGCATTTACTGGCTCTTTGTATGAATTAAACTGATGCAGGGAATTAAAATTTGGTTGCCTTCTGATTCTTCATCTTTTTTTCTTCAGTCCTTCTGAAGGGTCTCTGCCCAAAAAGTCGACTGTACTCTTTTCCATAGATGCTGCCTGGCCTGCTGATTTCCTCCAGCATTTTGTGTGCGTTGGTTGGATTTCCAGCATCTACAGATTTTCCCCTGCTTGCTCTTATTCCATCAGATCAAGCGGAGATCAATGATCAGGAGGAAATATAAATCTACAGTCTGAATTGTGATAAACATTTACTGTCTCTGAACACTCTTTAGATTAGCACACAAGATGTGGGAGGAACTCAGCAGGTCAGGCAGCATCTAGGGGGGAAAATAAACTGTCAATGTTTTGGGCTGAATGCCTTTGTCTGGACTGGAAACAAAGGGAGAAGAAGCCAGAGTAAGAAGGTGGTGGGGAGGGGAACTGGCAGGTGATAAGTGAACCCAGGTGAGGGGGAAGGTGGGTGGGTGGGGGAGAGGGTTTGAAGTGAGAAACTGGGGGAGGTGATAGGTAGAAGAGATAAAGGACTGGAAAAGGAGGAATCTAATAGCAAATTACTTACTGACTTCTCTGCTATGCAAAACTGTCAGCATGAAACTTTCATTGCTGTAAACTTGCGTAGTACTTGTTTGGAATAAAAACTTAATGTGCACCTGACGCTTAAGTTATCTAAAAACTTTAATTTAGGCATTACAACAGTTAAACACCACTCACATCACAATACAGAATTTTACATCAGTACTTACTGTAAATGTCAACTTTCTAAAATTTCCTTTCTACCCTAGTTTCCCTGCTCCAGCATCAGCTGATAATTTGTACAAGTAACTATTTATTTGTCGGTGAGCTTTGATAGCATACTCTTTGAACACATGAACCTTTTCAGTCTATCCTTGTCAATACCTGATAATTATACACATTACTTCTGGCAAGTGGATGACAGGATTGTTGCTTGGCAGTTAGTGTAACACCTTACAGCATTGCTGATCAGTGACTGGGGTTCAATTCCCATTGTTATCCGTAAGGAGCTTATACATTCCCCACATGAATCTGTGGATTTCCTTTGGATGCATTGGTTTCGTTCTACATTCTAAAGACATACAGGTTAGGGTTTAAGTTAGTAGGTTGTGGGCATGCTATGTTGGCGCCAAAAGCATGGTGAAACTTCTAGGTGGCCCCCAGCACAATCCTCACTGAATCGATTTGATGCAAGCAACACTTTTCACTCTGTTTCGATGTATGTTATGACAAATAAATGTGGATGTTTAGCAAGAGTCAGTTGTTAGGGAGTAGGAATATAGGGAAGTCCTGACTGTATTAAAAGCGGTTCTTAATTAACAAGGAGTCAGGGAGAAGGCAGGAGAATGGGATAATAAATCGGCCATGACAGAATAGCAGAGCAGACTCAATGGGCCAATTGAGCCATTTCTGCTCCTATATCTTATGGTCTTATGGTCCAAGGATGCTGAGACCAAATAGAGAATCTCTCCTCCTTCTGGCTGAAATGAACTGGGGTCAGAATTATGGTTATCTGTGCACCTGCAGTACTGGGCACACACTGTAGAAAGCAGGGAGCACCTGACTGAGTACAGATGGCAATGAAAGGATAAGGGATCAGTTGAGGTCTCTGCAACCAGCAACGTGACGGAAATACATGAACTTCACCAGCAGATCAACTTTCAAAGTAAATTTGTTATCAAAGTACATGTGTGTCACCATATACAATCCTGTGATTTGTTTTCTTGTGGGCATACACAGTAAATGCAAGAAACACAATAGAATCAATGAGAGACTGCACTCAGTAGCACGGACAAACAACCAATGTGCCAAAGAGGACAAACTGTGCAAACACACAATAAAAAAACAAGCAATAAATATTGAGAACATGAGATGAAGAGTGAGTTCAGAGGTTGTGGGAACAGTTCAGTGATGGGGCAAGTGAGGTGGAGTGCAGTTACCCCTCTGTTCAAGAGTCTAATGTTTGAGGGGTACTAACTGTTCCTGAACCTGGTTGTATGAGTCCTGAGGCTCCTGTACCTTCTTTCTAATGACAGCAAAGAGAAGAGAGCACTGTCTGCATAGTAGGGGTCATTGATGATGGATAATGCTTTCCTGTGAAAGCATACTGTGTAGATGTGCTCAATGGTGGGGGGAGGGCTTTACTTCTATTGGACTGGGCCGTATCAGCTACCTTTTGTAGGATTTTTCCATTCATGATCCAAACAGTAAATGTACAACCCCACCACGTATCTATTGATACAACACTCACAAAACACTGGTGGAACACAGCAGGCCAGGCAGCATCTATAGGGAGAAGCGCTGTTGACGTTTCAGGCCGAGACCTTTCGTCAGGACTAACTGAAAGGAAAGATACTAAGAATCTCGGCTGGAAATGTCGACAGTGCTTCTCCCTATAGATGCTGCCTGACCTGCTGTGTTCCATCAGCATTTTGTGTGTGTTGTTTGAATTTCCAGCATCTGCGGATTTCCACATATCTATTGATCTTTGTCAATGTTTTAGAAGTTTGCGAATTTCTAAGGAAGTAGAGGTTCTTTTTGTAATTGCACTTGCGTGCTGGGCCCAGGACAGCTCCTCGGAAATGACAAATTTAAGCAATTTAAAGTTGCTGTCCCTCTCCACCTCTGATCCCCAGTGAGGACTGGCTCATGGAACCCCCCCCCCCCCACCCGCTTCCTCATCATGATATCAATAATCGCCTCTTTAGTCTTGCTGATATTGAATGAGAGAGAGAGAGAGAGAGGTTGTTGTTATGGTACCACTCAGCCAGATTTCCATTCTCCCTCCTAAATGCTGATTCATTGCTGCCTTTGATTTGGTCTACAACAGTGGTGTAACCAGTAAACTTGAGTATGGCATTGGAGCTAGCTTAGCCTCACAAGTCATAAGTGTAAAGTGAGTAGAACAGGGACTTGAGCGCACAGCCTTGCGGTGCACCTGTGCTGATGGAGGTGTTGCTGCCAATCTAACCTGATTGAAGAAACTGGGGATCGAATTGCATAACAAGTAATTGAGGCCAAGGTCTTATTGAAGCTTATTGATTAGTTTTGAGGGGGTGATGGCATTGAATGCTGAGCTGTAGTCGATAAAGAGCATCTTGATTTATGTATCTTTGCTGTCCAAAGGTTTCAGGATTGAGCGCATAGCCAATGAAATGACATCTGCTGAGGACCTGTTGTGCCAGTAGGCAAATTGGAATGAATCCAAGTTGCTTCTCAGGCAGAATTTGATGTGTTTCATCACCACCCTCTCAATGAGCTTCATCACTGTGGACGTAACTGCTACTGGATGATAGTCATTGAGGCAGGTTACCATGTTCTGAGGCCCCAGTATGACAGCCTGCTTGAAGCAGGTTGGTACGTCAGAGTGCCGAAGTGAGAGGTTAGTGATATCGGTGAGCACCAATAACCAGTTTATTAATAAACCCCGCAACTCATCAGGATATGAATCACAGAATTGCATACTATTTTGCCCATCTTATCTCTTTTGGTGCTAACAACAAACACGCACAAAATGCTGGTGGAACACAGCAGGCCAGGCAGCATCTAGCTCGAAACGTCGACAGCACTTCTCCCTATAGATGCTGCCTGGCCTGCTGTGTTCCACCAGTATTTTGTGTGTGTTGTTGTTTGAATTTCCAGCATCTGCAGATTTCCTCATGTTTGCTCTTTTGGTGCTTCTGCTTTGCATAAATTTCCCCAGACAACTCAACTTAAAAGTAAAATCTTCTGCTCTTTACCCCCCATGCATTTACCCCCCATGCATTTATTTAATCTCAGCAATCATTGCATCACAGATTCATTCGATACATTACCCTACATTGTCTGTTATCTAATTAATTAGTCCCTCATCTCCAATCTCATTTGTCCTGTGTGTGTTCCTTTGCTTATATAAATCCAATTCCCAACATAGTGTACTCATTGTCCCGCAAGATTGTTGGGTAGGGGTTTGCAGATCAAGCAATGACTGCATGAAAATATTTTCCACATGTTGCCTCAAGATCTTTTGCCAATTACTTTATAACTATGACCCTTCCAAGACTGGGAGCAGTTTCTGTTTACTTATTCTACAAAACCTTTCAAGATTTTGAACACCTCTATTAAATTTTACTGATCTAATCCCAGTCCCTTCTCCCTGAGCTGCTATTCTATCAATGTATGTGCTAGTTTTAATTATCCATGAGCTTGGTTGTAGGACTCTGTTCATTTGGAGTAGTATGGAGAATTGTTAAAGTGTACTTTCTGGCTCCTGGCACTGTGCATTGTGTGCACAGTTGCTGGATATTAGGTTTCAAATAGCAACAACATCAGCACACATAGGATGGTGCATTGCTGTTGCTGGATGACTTGACCGTTGATAATTCTACTTGTGCAACACTGCCAACTTACGTTGCTTTACTTTTTCATACCCAATACCGTAGGAAGCTAGCAAGGAAGGTCCTGTTACATCAGTAACAATTCTGAGGCAGTTTATTACCTACACAATTTCTTACTTTCACATCCTTCCTGCTGCAGGCAGTTTACAGGATGAGAAGAAATAATGACTGTTCAGGCAAATTCACGAAGGTACTAATCTTCAGTTAGGACTGGGGTTATGGCAGATTAGTTGTTTAGAATGGTTGCTTTTTCTTCTGTGAGATTGCATCTTTTACTTCCTTTCCAAGAGCATTGAGTGCAAATATCCTACATTTCCATTTGGCCCATTGCTTTCCTTACAAAATAAAAGGCGAAAATGTTAGAAATACTCAGCAGGTCAGGCCTCGACTGTGGGAAGAAATACAGAGTTAATGTTTCTGGTCAGCGACCCTTCGTCAGAACACTTTAAGCTGAATTGTTGACTCTATTTCTCTTCCTGCAGATATGATCTGAACCACCGTGTTTCTATCGTTTTCTGTTTCTTTTTAGGTTTCCAACATGTGTAGTTTTGTTGCTTACCAACTATTCCCACAAAATAAGCCAACAGTGCCTTGTAATGTTTTGTGACTTCAAAACATTCAACTAATTCAAAGGAAAACATGGGAGTCTAGTCTAATTTTGTGTTTACTTTAAGCAAGAGGAGCACACGTCACGTGGTAGCATGAAGATGTAGGCGAATCAAGTATTTATACATACAACCCTTTAAATGAACGAGAATGCTAAATCAAGCACCATATATGCAAGATTACTCAAATATTGAATGCACAATGTGGCTATCATGATGAATTGGCACAACCTCCAGCTGAGGTGCAAAGGTCTCTTTTAACACACATTTGCCAGAACAAAAGCTCATTCACTGGGGCAATTGATCTGGAATCAAGTCTTTGCAGTTAATCATTTCTCATTCAATGAAAATTCATTCTTTGTACATATAATTTTACAACATTATTCCCCGGTGAGAATGATAGCATGCCAATGTATCTCAAGTCATAATGCTAATGATGAAGTTGTGTTGCCAAGTCGATATAAGGGAGGATGCAGGTGTGAGAAAAGCTTTTCTCAGTATGTGACAATTACTACTAAAGGTAAATATAATACTAAATCATTTTATGCTTTTATCTTCTGCAAGTGCATAGAATTGTAAGAACATGAGTCAATGTGGTAAAATATGTAATTTTCCCAATGAAAGCACATCTGATCTACTAAATGTTCATTAATCAGATCCAACATTCTGACATATTTTGCTTGAGGTTATAATTGTTGAATTGTGTTATGATCTCAAATAAGGATTTTGGCTGTATGATGATGTATTGTGGTTCATATCAGTACAGGGCATCATCAGGGCTATCACAAAACTTATTTTTTCCCACTTACTATTCAGTGCAACAAATGCCAAATTAGATCTATGATCCTGCATCCTATCTTTGTGTAAGAGTTATGTCAGATTTACGTTTATACTTTGCCTGTGATCCTTCCTTTATTTATTTCCTCCTTTCAAGAGTTTTCAAAGTCCAAGTTCACCGTTTTCCTTCATATGCCCACTATATTTTTAAAGCCAAAATTGTCTTTTTTGTCATACACATACCTATGCACTGATGCAGCTGAGAACTTGCAGCATCATACAAGCAGCATTTACAAGAAAAAAATGTATTAACCATAAATTTTACATAACCTTCACAAGAAAGAATAAAAATAAGTAATCCAATCACAAACAAGGGAAAATCTGCAGATTCTGGAAATCCAAGCTACACTCACAAAATACTGGAGGAATTCAGCAGGCCAGGCAGTATCTTTGGAAAAGAGTACAGTCGATGGTTCAGGGCGAGACCCTTCAGCAGGACTGGAGGGGAAAAAAAGATGAGACGTCAGATTTAGAAGCTGGAGAGAGGGGAGGAAGAAATACAAGGTGGGAGGTGAAACTGGGAGTGGGGTGTGAAGCAAAGAGCTGGGAAGTTGATTGGTGAAAGAGATACAGGGCTGGAGAAGGGGGAGTCTGATAGGAGAGGACAAAAGGCCATGGAAGAAAGAAAAATAAGTAATGTACATTTAAATGCAAAGTGATTAAAGTCGACATATTGCTGCTAAGCTGTAGTGATTAGGGTTGTGCAGGTTGTTTCAAGAAGAGGTGTAGCTGCACTTGAACTGGTGGTGCGGACTTCAGGCATCTGTACCTGCTGCCTGATGGAGGAGGTACAGGTATTTGCCTTCTTGAGGTAAACGGCTCATGTAGATGCTAATGTTGTTGGGTAGTGTTGTGTCCATGATGTGTTGGGCTGAGTCTACTACGTGAAGCAGGTACTTTTGTTACTGTGCATTTAGATTGCTGCACTAGACCTTGATGCAATCAATCAGGATATCTCCCACAGTGCAACTGAAGAAGTTTGTTGGTGTTAACCTCCTAAGAAAGAAAAGGTTATGGATTGATTCTATATCTTTTCCCCTTGACCAGCTCTCTGGGCGGTCACTTCCTACTCTTCTGTTCCAGTTATCATGAAAGAGTTGTATTCTTAAGGACAGTTCAGATTTTCCATTGCCGGCTCCCTCCATTATTCCTTCAGTTTAATTCCACCTTCAAAACTTCAGTTTTCTTGAAGTTGCATAACAACTATGCTAATAGATGGAAATCAGATGGCAGAATTGTTTAATGTAATGAATCCTACACAAGATCCAAGATTGTTTATTCTCATTCTTCAGTATATGAATGTAAAGGGGAATAAAATGATTGTTACTCTCAATTTGATGCAGCATAAAAAAATTCAATAGGCATAAAAAGCACATAAATATAAATGCAATCCTATAAACACAATGTACAAGGAAAAGTTTAGTATGTCCATATATACATAAGATTAACTTATGTGCACACAGTGGCTACATTATAAGGTACCTCCTGTACCTAATAAAGTGGCCACTGAATGTGTGTTCATGGTCTTCTACTGCTGCAGCCCATCCACTTCAAGGTTTGATGTGTTGCGCATTCAGAGATGCTCTTTTGCACATGTGGTATTTGAGTTACTGTCACCTTGCTATCAGCTGGGTCCAGTCTGGCCATTCTCCTCTGACCTCTCTCATGGACAAGGCATTTTTGCCCACAGAACTATTCCTCACTGGATATTTATTTATAATTTTTTGCACCATTCTCACAAAATACTGGAGACTGCTTTGCATGAAAATCCCAGGAGATCAGTCCATGGTCAAAGTCACTTCAATCACATTGTAAGTGTGGTTTGAAAACCAATTGAACCTCTTGAGCATGCCTGAAAGTTTTTATGCATTAAGTTGCTGCTCTATGATTTGCTGATTAGATATTTACATTAATGAGCAGTAAAATGGCCACTGAGTGTATGTACATAAGAGATAGACTGATTTTACGTACACAAAATGATGCTAGGTGCAGGAATATCTATAAGTAAGTCAGAACGATTAGCACAATGTGAAACAGAGACACCTCTTTCTCCCTTATTAGGGAGAGAGAGAGAGCCTGTGGTATGTTGAATACCAGGTGAATAAGTAGTCTTTGGGGTACTGCAAGTCTGTGTCTTTGCTGTTACTTTGCTGCATGCTTGAGTGGTCGGTGGTGGGTGCTGATGCTTTTGTTTGTTGCTGGTGGGGGAAAGGTGCGATCGTTGCTTGCTGCTGCTTATGCGCGGGAGGGAGGGGAGCTTGGGGGCACTTTTGGGTTCCAACACTTAACTGTCATTCATTCTTTGGGGGTACTCCTCTGTTTTTGTGAATGGTTGAGAAGAAAAAGCATTTCAGCATGTATATTGTATATATTTCTCTGACATTAAATGTATGTTTGAAACCTTTGAAACAATCAGCACACACATCGTCATAAGTAGTTTCAGCATAAGTAAAAAATAATGTGTTTAATTTCACATAAAATAAATTGAACAGAAAGTATGTGCCATTTTTAACTTAATAGTCTTCCAGGAATTTTGTATTTGTCCCCTGGTCTCAACTTTCTGACTGGTGCTTGCCCTATTAGCAATTAAGTGTTTCTACTCTGAAACACTTCCTTAAATCCCTCTACCTCCCTCATCATTATAATCAGACCTTGGTCTCCTCTTCTCAATATCTTTGTTTCATCATTGACTTTGTCAATTTAGAAAGCACGTTGGGTGATATTTGTCTGCTTTAGGTCATCATCATGTGTCATGTTGAATGACGTAGGTGATCATGATTTCGTGACCATGATGTCTCTGAGCAATTTTTTCTGTGGAAATGGTTTGCGATTACCGCCTTCTGTGCATTTTCCTGTTATGAAAATGCATTATCACTGTATTCCATCTGCCACTTTTTGCCCATTCTTCCAGTTTGTCTAAGTCCTGCTGCAATCGCATTGCTTCCTCAGCACTACCTACCCTTCCACCTATCTTCATATCATCTGAAAACTTTGCCGCCAAGCAACAAACCTATCTTTGCAACTCCAGATTGGCAGCTATTAATTTCCTCTAAAATGTCTGCCTAGTTCACCATCATTCACGTGGGTAACAATTGTTGACAATGAATTAATGAAAGAGAAGCAATAGTATCTAAAGCTATAGTGTTAAAATATCTCCAGAAAAAGTAGAATGCTAGCATACATACAATAGCAACAGTGTAGACTGCTTTACTTTGAGAGGAAAGTAAGATCAGGTGTTAAAAAATCCGAAGAATGGGACAGTTGTTACTTGAGCAAATATTCTGTGGGGAGTTTTCCATGTCTGCTTACGATGTGTGCTTGTGTCACAATGTACTGGAAATTGTGGGTGCTTGCAGTGGTAAAAAGTTGTAGTATGAGAAGGAACCTGACAGAGGATTTCTATTGTTAAGGTTGATAGAGAAGATAATTCTGAGTACTGTTTCAGATAGTATCATGATGACAGAACATGGGGTTGTAAGTAAGTTGGTAGAAGTTATGCTCAATGCTGAAGTTGGGGACTATACCATTGTACAAAATGGCAGAATGGTTTCCTGGTTAGATACAGGGTGTGAGAATTCTGGGGTCATTTCAGGAACAAATTGGTGTTGTAGAGCAATCTTAATGTACTGAATGGCCAAATTCATCTTTTTTTTATCATCTGACTTCTGTAGCATGCACCAGAAGAACTATTTCCTTTCAGGGATGACATTGAATCTAGTGGAAATATCTCTGAAGGGAGGGAGTGCTGTGTTTAATATAACATGCACTGGTAATTTGAAAATATTGTGCAAGTTTTCTTTGAGTTAGTCTTTTGAAGCCGGAGAATTTTGTCATTTGGTGTAAATTTATGATTTTACTAATCTTCAGGCAAACATAAGGTGCCAGGAGAATTGACTACAGAGGTTGGTTATATCCTAGTATAATCTTTAAAACAGAATTAAATACAGTATAACCTACAGGCATTGGCATTGGTTACTTGATTACTTTCTTCTTAAAAAAAAATCACACTTTGTTTCTATCTAAGAAGAAGAAATAATAATCGGGTCCAAGCTTCTGTCTCTTGTGGTATGATGGGTTGATTATCTCTTTGAATGAAGAATGTTTAATCTATAGTGGAGTGTGGCAAGAGAGAGTATATAGTTCAGTTGCAAGTGGAAAGATACATAGAGTTATAAACAGCTTCACCACTGGGCAAAACACTCATCTTTACATCACTATTGTGTCCAATCTGTGTTTTATTAATGCACGTACATCCCCAGTGAAATACCCTGATCATCCAGTTGAAACAAGCAACATAAAATGGCAATGATACCTTTCTCACCACCAACAATACTAGACAAATGCATAGAGCACATCTGAATCACATCAATGTTCATCATTTTTTCCTCAGGGTAGTAGCTGTGCACTGCTTTATGTCTATACAATGTGTACACAGTAATTTTAAACCTGAACTTGTTTTATGAATTAGCAGCTGCACTCCCTCTAGCATATCAGGTCAATAACATATTATTTCTGTATGAATTTTAGCCTAGCAAAGGTTGCTAATTACAAATGTTTGTGCCAGAGGAACAATTCTGTTCCATGAGACTTCATTCTACTCTTTCTGTTTCATTATTGCTTCCTGTTGATTATCATTACAGAATGCTGCAAACGTGAAGCTCAGACAATACTTATGCAAGGAATAATTCCTGCATTCAGTCGGATTTATTTTCAGAGAAGCCCCATCTTGGGTCCAATGGTCGCTTCTCGTTGATTTTAAGATCATGTATAAAAATCGGTTTAAACATAGCCTAGAAATTCTCCAAGAGATGATAGCAGATTTGGCAGGTTGATATTTGTATTGGTGGGGCCTTAGAACAGGAGCTGTGGTTGGGAGCTGGGAGGTATTGGGAAGTGGGGTACACGAACACTAGGATGAAGAGAGGACAGCTGGAGGGGTCAGGAATGGCCTACTAGATATTGGGAAATATGGGAAAAATTGGATAAAGGGCAGAAGTAGGAGCAGCAGTTGGATGCAAGAATTTTGGCATGTATTTAGCTTATCTGCAATATTGTCAGGTTAACTCTTTGCTGGGGGTGCCCTACTGCTCTTTTTTTGTATCAAAACTATAAAATTTTATTTACAAACACATAGACACAAGACAATCAATACTTACAAGCACAGTAGTTGCACTTAAATTACAAATTACATCTATAAAAGAGTTTAGGACCACTGCTCACAAAAATCCTCCAATGTGCCCTGCTGCTCCTTGGGCATAGTGACTGAAGCAGCTCGGTCACTCTCCAAACAGTGCATCCAAGTGGCAAGACATTAGTGTTGCCAGTGTCATTCACAGCAGGAGGTGGGCAACTCAGTTTCCAGTGATGGCCCTGGTGATTATCACATTTCATTCATTGAACAATTGATTTTCAACTGCATGATGCTGAAATGTGTGTTGGAATTGAATTTCCAGGCTCATGTACTGTCACTGTTAACACGCAAGGTCACATATGTACCTTCTACTGCCCTTGAAGGACGAGTGATTGTCAATGCCCAATTCATGTCAAAGGAGTAATCCAAGAAACAGGAATATCATTTGAAGCAATAAATAAACTGAGGAAGAGGGAGAGGAATTCTCTGGTCAGTGCAATTGACGCCAATTGTGCTCATCTCTGTATGTTTGGTTTCAGTAGAGTGAGGGGCTGTTTAGAAACTTATGGGTGATGTTATTGCACACATTCAGCAATTGGGGCCAAAACTGAAGCTTGAAATTCTAAACCCCACCCTCCTCAGCGGCAAATAAAGAACACCCACATTTCAGTCTACAATTACCGTTAAAGGGCACAGACATTTGCAGAACGCTTATGTTCCAATTCTGGATTACAGAAGAAAGATGAGCATTCTCTTGATTTCAATTAAAGTGGGATTTAATTCTGATGATCCACTGACTGCAGAAATTGGAAAAGAAATGCTCAGGGTTATAAAATTAGAAATGATCAATTCTTCCTTGTTTTGTTCCCAGTGAATATAACCAGCAATAATATTCATACTTCTACTGAATGAGACAAATTCCACTTGTCACTCAGGAGGCAATGGTAGGGTTTCGTTTTTCCCACACTTGTACCAGAGCTAATTTTGCTGATGGTGTTTTTTTATCTGTACATTGATTCATTGCCAATATTTAAAGTCCATATGTAACAGCCCCTGAACTGACAGGTAGTTAATGGTCAATATGATTGTGTCTGAAGTCACATATATGATTTCATTAGGATAGCTGGTTATAGGACGAGCAGCCAGAGCATTGGATCATTGATACAGAAACGTAAGTTCAAAGCCTCTTAATAGCAAATATGAAGTTAAGTTTAGGTAACTAAATAGTAAGTGGACTTTTTAAAAAGAATAATGACCAGGAAACTACACAACTATTGTGAACACATTTGACTTTCAAATGCCATCATTCTTGTAGAATCTCCCACCATCAACGAGGTGGCAGGAGGAGAGTGGGTCATTAACTGGACCAGCCACATGTATGTGTTGGCTGGGTACCCGGGGAGGGGTGGGGGGGGGTGATTCCCCAAAGTCTTTCCACCATCCAAAGGTACAGTTGTCAAATCTGACAACAGAATAGCACACCAGTTGTCATATCCATTCACAACATCATCATATTCTCTCTGAGGGGGACCGAGTCCGCCCCATTTCAAGTTTCAAAAAGTTTAAATTTATTATCAAAGTACATACACATCACATATACTACCCTGAGATTAATCTTCTTGCAGGCATTCATAGTAAGTGCAAAGAAGCAGAATAGCATCGATTTAAAAACTGCACACAACAAAGACGGACAAACAACCAGTGTTCTAAAGACTACAAACTGTGCAAATGTGGAAAACAAAAAAAAATCGTAAGAATAATAAAAAATAAAATAAATAATGAATAAATATCGAGAACACCAGTTGAAGAGTTCTGAAAGTGAGTCCATAGGTTGTGGAAACAGTTCAGTGATGAGTGATGAGGCAAGTGAAGTTGAGTAAATTTATCTCCTCTAGTTTAAGAACCTGATGGTTGAGGGGTAATAATAGTTCCTGAACCCAAGGCATCTGAACTTTCTACCTGATGGCAGCAGAAAGAAGAGTGCATGGCCAAGAATGTTTGGGGGGGGGGTGGGTGTCCTTGATGATGAATGCCTGCTTTTCTGTGATAGTGCTCCTTGTAGCTGCTCTTAATGGTGGGGTGGCAGCTTTACCCATGATGGACTCGACTCTTACTTTTTTCCATTTCTTTTTGTGGGCTTTGTATAGGTTCCAGTGATTTATCAGGAGCATTTTATATCTTCCATCTTATGTAAACTTGTGATATCTTTTAATGTAATACTTCATGACACCTTAGATACTTGGAGATTGAGTATGGAAAGATGCAGGTTCAAATCTCTTCTTGCTTTGACTGGTACATAATTTTAATTATATTATCACACCCTGTACACTGATCAAGTGAACAAGTGGTCAAATTCTAATCCTAGCATTTGGGTATACCAACAAAGTGGAATGATCCATTTTCAAGTATGTTGGAAAACCAGTTGTGTTTACATATGGAAGGGATGACTTTGCAGGATATGATGCTCATCCCACCACTTTATGCCCTGTTACATACACAGAACCGGCACTTGGTTTCCATGGGGCCACCCTTTCTCCAGGAAATGCCAAGTGTTAAAAAAAAAACTGAATCAGAATCAGGCTTAACATCACTGGCATATGTTCTGAAATTCGCTGCTTCAACACCATTGAATTTGCATAGAATTTACTAAATCTACAATTTGTATTGCCTCTAATCCGGGAAAACCTCCGGATTCCTATGATTAACTAAAGCATTTTCTTTACAATGCCCTGGAACCTTATTGAGAAAAAACTGTGCGTCATTTTGGAAGTAGCTCCATGTGAAGTCTTCCAGTTATACAACAAGCCTCATTAAATCAGTAAAATTTATAAAGGATGAAAGTTTCCTCACTTTGTCTTGGTCATTGAATGTCATGGGCCTAGTGACGTCAATCATAGCAGCCCAGCTTAATGAGCTTTAAAATGATGAGGGGAGGAGAGTAGATAAATGAATGGTCAGAGAGTTTTTCTCAGGATGTGGAGTCTAAAACAAGATGCCATAGGCTTAGGTGAGAGGGGAAGGATTTAAAAGTATGCGTGGGGCAACGTTTTCATACAGGTGGTGGTGGGTATATAGAGTGATCTGCCAGAGAAAATTGTAGTACAATTACAATGCTTAAAGGACAAAAAGATATTTTGACAGATACACGAATAGAAACAGTTTAAAGGAATAGGGGCCACACATGAGAAAATGGAACTAGCTCAGGTAGAAAGCATAGTTGTCATGGAAGTTGGGCTGAAGTTCTGCATTGTATATCTCTGAGTTTATAAAGTTTCATCAAACTTGCTTGTTTAATTGTTTTAAACTACTTATCAGATAGTGATTCTGGCATCTTTAACAGTATTCTGGTCAGCCATGTTCTTGAATGGGGTCAACAACACACAAAAAGAGACCATGGTAACGTAGGATAAGGATTTCCTCAGTGGCTAAAAGTCTCCCTGCTTTAATCCCAATGATGCAGTGTCGTCATTGTGCTTGTTCATGAAACATCCAGACTCATACCATAATCAGAGATCAGCTTAATAATATTATGGTAGTCTAATATCCCCCAGGAGAATAGCAATTGCAAACTTGGGCACCAATAACCCATCAAATTTGAGACTGGCTGCACTTCAGGCACAACATCTGCAGGAGGTATACCTAGAAGGTGCAGGCAATGCAAGGGTGGCTTAGAGCCATAGAGAGATGAAGACCATGAGATATAGGAGCAGAATTAGGCCATTTGGTCCATCTACTCCAACATTTCATTACAGCTGATGAGGATCTAATTTTCCTGTCAGCCTCAATCTCTGTCCTTCTCCCCATATCCCTTCATGCCTTGACCAGTCAAGGATCTATCAACCTCTGCATTAAATACACATAAAGACTTGGCCTCCACAGCTGCCTGTGGCAGAGAATTCCACAGATTCACCATTCTCTGGCTAAAGAGATTCCTCCTCATCCCCATTCTAAAAGGATGCCCCTCTATTCTAAGTCCTCTGGTCTTAGACTGCCACTGTAGGAAACATTCTCTCCACATCCACTCTGTCAAGGCCTTTCACCATTCAACAGGCTTCAATGAGGTCACCCCTCATTCTTCTGAAGTATAGTGAATACAGGCCCAGAGCCACCAAAGGCTCTTCATATGACAAGCCATTCAATCCTGGGTCATTTTCATGAACTTCCTTTGAACCCTCTTCAGTTTCAGCACATCCTATCTAAGATAAGAGGCCTAATATTGCTCACAATACTCAAGTGAAACCACACCAGAGCTTTATAAATTCTCAATATTACATACTTGCTTTTATACTTTAGTCCTCTTGAAATGAATGGTAACAATGCATTCACCTTCCTCACCACAGAATTAATCTTCAAATTAACCTTTCGGAAATCTTGTACAAGGACTCCCAAGTCTCTTTGCACCTCAGCTTTTTGTATTATCTCCCCATTAAGAAAATCGTTAACTCTTTCATTTCTTCTACCAAAATACATGAACCATACACTTCCAAACACTATGTTCCATCTGCCATTTCTTTGTCCATTCTCCTAATCTGTCTAAGTCTCCAGTATCCTCTCTACATCCTCAAAACTACCTGCCCCTCCACCTACCTTCATATCATCTGCGAACTTTGCAACAAAGCCATCAATTGCATCATCCAAATCATTGACATATAATATTGAAAGAATTGGTCCCAACACAGACCTCTATTGAACACCACTAGTCACTGGCAGCCAGCCAGAAAGGGCTCCATTTATTCTAACTCTTTGCCTCCTGCTAATCAGCCACCGCTTTATCCATGCTAGAATCATTCCTGTAATACCATGGGCTTGTAGCTTATTAAGCAGCCTCATGTGTGGTACTGTGTCAAAGGCCTTTTGAAAATCTAAGTACACAATATCATCCAACTTGCCTTTGTCTATCCTATTTGCTATTTCTTCAAGGAATTACAACAGATTTGTCAGGCAAGATTTTCCCTTGAGGAAACCATGCTGACTCCAGCTTACTTTATCATGTCCCTTCAAGTACCTTGAGACCTCATCCTTAATAATCAACTCCAACATTTCCCAACCACTGAGGTCAGACTTACTGGCCTATAGTTTACTTTCATCTGCCTCTCTTCCTTCTTGAAGCGTGGAATGATATTTATATTTTTCCAGTCTTCCGGAACCATTCCAGAAAATAGTGATTTTTGAAAGATCATTACTAATGTCTCCACAATCTCTTCAGCCACCTCTTTCCGAATCCTGGGGTGTAGACCATCTGGTCCAGGTGTCTTATCTAACTTCAGACCTTTCAGTTTCCTGTCAGCCTTCTCTCTAGTTATGGTAACTTCACACACTTCATGCTGCCTGACACCTGGAACTTCCACCATACTGCTAGTGTCTTTCACAGTAAAGACTGATGCAAAAAAACATGGAAACTGAGTGCAGCTGATCATTAACTAGCCATAGTGTGACTGGGGACCAGGAGGCTGTGTTTTCTACTAGATATGCTTCAGCATTTGCTTCTCAACACCACGTTATCTGTTGTATCCTTTATTAACGTCCAATTGAACCTAGTGTTGTATTTAAGCTCCCTGCATTCTGTGAACCCAGAATGCACATTGGGTTGGGATGGATTGTAGTCTTTTCCATAGATGCTGTCTGGCCTGCTGAGTTTCTCCAGCATTTTGTGTATGATACTGGTGATTTTTTTAAGGAATGATGCATGGTCAGCATGCATAAAGAAAACCATCAAGTGTTTAATGCATTGTGAAGTCGAAGCACATTTCCGCTGTTTTTGACAACAAGGCTTAGCTGAAGAATTTGTAAATCATGACAATCAGAATTATAGCTGGCAATAACTTATCAAGTTTCTTACACACCCTAAGTATCTGTTCTTCATTTGGTCAACTAAGTTAAACAATAGAAAGAATCTGAAATGAAGTCCACAGTCATTCACTAATACCCTCAATGATACAGCTATCTATCTATACTGCATGGCAAGAGGACAGAAAACAATTTGAAGCAAGGTTTGATCAATTACTGATCTTGCAGTGAGTTACTACCATAATCTGTAGCATGCAGACACCATCACACTTGACTGTTTTGCCATTCAATCTAGTAGGGATAGATAGAATAAAAGATCTGGGCAGCAGATCAAATTGGGCTTATCTCCGGTCTCTCAGGATTCATACACACTGAGTGCTGAAATATTCCGAGGACTAAAGCAATTCTGCGGCTAATACGATAAAAAGAGTCTGAGTAGGGTTTCTTTTTAGCTTTCTTCTTTAATCAGTGAGGCAAATGCTCGGGGATCTAAACACTTCTGTTCAAAGATTAATCAATGATTCATATGCTTCCTTCAGGATTTGGAGTAAATCTCCCTCTTTTCTGTTTCATGCTCATTTAAATGGCCATTGTTTCACGCAGATTGAAGCTGATATGGCTAGTACTTTTTCTCAGAGAGGTCTATTAAGGTGGAAGTTAATGAGGAATTAAATGGGATCTCCAGAACAGAAGCAAGCCATTGACTCAACTGTACCACACTGTTTTGATGATGCTCCCTGTGAGCCTCTTTCCATTCTGATTCATCTAATTCTTTCTATACTTGCTTCTGTTTCTTTCTCTCTAATGTACTTATAAAGCATCCTCTTAAAGGCATCGTGTACACCTTTAACATGTCTAACGGCAACTTGGAAAATTAGATCTTTGAAATTCCACCAATGGAAATAAGGATCTCATATTTAAAGAGTAATGGGACAGAAATTACTGTTTGCAAAGTTAATGCACAGATGTTTAATATACGTATCAAATTATTTTTGCTGCTATTTCAGAGGAACCATTACTCCATTTACATTAGAGCTTCTGTTGAAACAGCCGAGGGAAATCCAATAAGAATGCATTAAGCATCTGTGCGGGGACATCACCAGTAGCATTTTCTACCTATTGCATTCAGGATTTTTACATTCCAACTTTTGAGAAAGTTATCAAGTTTACGTGAATGAAAATCCACTTTAAACTAAAATGTGACAGTGTGGGTAATAAACAGTAAATAAAATGTGATTTCAATAAACACAGCATGTCACAAAGGTCTCTTCATTTCTTACAAGGTTTAATTAGGATGAAAAATAAAATTGGCATTCTCCCATGCTTCATTAAAAGAGAGACTCTAAGATCCCAAGTTGGTAGTAACCAGATCAATGAGCTGTAAAGTGCCCATTAGCTCTAACACAAGTGACAGTAGTTAACGGTTAAAAGAAAATCTTGGTATGCCCAGTTTTCTGGCATTTTCAAGTTTGGAGAACAACAGTCTAATATAATAATTTATGGTATTGAAGATGATATAGGACTTGTATCATCTCCTTCTTTGCAGGATACTGAATCATCTTTTTCCACATACTAAAGGCAACGAAATCCATTTTAGTCAGTTTCACAAAATGGGCAAGTTGGCAGTGCTGTTCACGTTCTGACTGAATTCCTTCTCATTACTCACAGTGATAATGTGGTTCAAAAATAAAAGCAGAATCAGCATGTTGCATGGGTATCATTGGCACTTTTGTCACCTGAGAGTGAAGGTGTCATGACTACACTCCTTGTTTTTAGAGTTGACCGTCAGACATTTCTGACTGTCATCCGAAATGGGCTGGACATGGGCACTCAGCCCTTCTTAGGTAACTGAAGATGTGTGGAGTGTCCTGAAAACAAGCTGCAGTATGTCTGTGGGGAAAACGGAAGTATTCATGACCTTGAACTCGTTACCTTCTCTCTTTGTGGAGAGAATATTTCCAGTAGTGGGAGGGGCACAGCCTCAGAATCCAAGTCTGTCTCTTTAGAACAGAGATGAGGAGGAATTTATTTAGCCAGAAGGTAGTGAACCTGTGGAATTCATTGCCCCAGATGGCTGTGGAGGTCCAGTCTTTGGGTATATTTAAAGCAGATGTTGCTAGGTTTTTGATTAGTAAGGGCTTCAACGTTATGGGGAGAAGGCAGGAGAATGAGGATAAAAAGCTTAATAAATCAGCCATGATGGAATGGTGAAGCAGACTTAAAGGGCTGAATGGCCTAATTGCTCAAGCGTCTTAAGATCTTGTAAGAAGTGGATGCAGTGCTTGGTCAGTAGGCTGGTATGACCACCCAGATGCATTGCAAATGATTTTAGATTGGGAATATTAGATGGTGCAACCTGGCAGGATAATGTGACAAAGAGATACAATGTTTTTACTTCAATGGGCAGCTGGTCCTGGCCCCACTCTTCCATGCAACAGCATCTCAAGCATTTGGCAGGTCGCACTGGCCACTTCCTTTGTGAACTTCTCAGAAAGGCTTATGGAATATCCACCGTGGATATGAGTCTTTATTAGGGTCCTTATCATCCGCTCTCTAGGAGCATCTAGCCCAACTGGTTGTTACAAGCAACTCTGTGATATGCATCCTTAAACTTCCACAGATCGTAACTGATGATCTTCATAAATAAAGATTTCCCTTCAGTGATTTAATGTCTGTGAATGGCACCATGGCATCCTCACAATTCCATATAAAGATTGAGGTGGTAACTGGACCTGAGCAAAGCAAATTTAAATCTTGATTGCAAACTGTAAAGAATATTAGAACCCTCAGTGCCAAAATTGTAAATTGTTCTAACAAATGGATACCAGTTCTATAAAAGGAACTGCAATTGCCTCATTCATATCTCCAACATATCTAAAGTGATACTCATTCCAATAACCCTGGTCATAATGGTAACCAAAATAAAGAAGTCCTAATACTCTCTGAAGCAGATTTAAAGATCACTTTGGAATTCTGCTATGGAATCAAAATTGTTATCTAGTACTTGACAGAAGCAACATTGAAGTGTTTGCCATGGGTCTAGGAGGGGGAATATTTATTGCAATACCCTTTAGAAAGGGTAGAAATAGTACAAAATTACTATCAGTTAAAGTAATGGAAGAAAAAGGTTTTGGTTAAATTATTGTTATTGCAAATAACCTTTACATGCATCAAAATTTTTTAAAAATATATTAGCTCTGGTGATGTTTCAGTTCATCTAACCTCTCAGAGAAAGGTTTCTGTTCATAAATACTACCTTTTGCAATGCACTTTCCCGCTTTATTAAATTGTAAACTGAACTTATTAATTCTTAATAACAGATACAGCCAGTGACCCAGTAACCTTATATTGTGCCATCTATCAGACTATTGCAGCCTCCTCTGTATGCTAATATCTCCCTTACCTTATACAGTGCTTGATAACTTGCCTTGAAAGGAACAGTACCATGGTAACGGCACCCAGGAACAACTTAGAATACTGACAGCAACTACAACTGAGACCTTTCCATTTAAATTTAGCTTTACAAATAAAATGGAAAAGGGATTGTGCCAAAGAGTTATCTTAATGACTGAAAGTGATAAACTAAGTTGATTTCTTCATCAGATGCTTTGAGGATAGATGGTAGAGTTCGTTCAGCAAAATAGCCTAGATAATTATCAGTGCTATGCTTCCCTGATCTGCAATGCATGCAAGACTAGCCCTAACACGTGTGATTTGTTAAAATCCTAAATTGCAGCACTGGAATGTGTTTCTATGATTTCAGCATTAAGTGATATTCTGTCCTCAAATCCAAAAGGTTGGAATTTGTTGTTGCGTCAGTAATAAAATGGAGGAGCTGAAAATCTGCACAAAACCAGCCAGCCCCAGGTCTACAGAAGCTTATGGTGGATTTTCATAAACTTGAAATTATTGTGAAGAATGAAATCTACTTTGAACCTTTGAGGATATATGGTGGCTACTTGGCAGAGCTCAACACATTAAGACATAGTTATGAGAGTTTGATTTCCTACTTCTATCTGTTAGAGTCTTCATCATTGCATTTGCCCCAATCAATTTATTGGCTCTAAGTTTTATTAACTTCAAAAACCTTAACAATTCTTAGCAGTTAAGAACTTATACACCAATTCTTTTGTAGGGAATTATATTTTTATTTGAAATTTAGTCTTCTACTGGGGCAAATGTGCCCTTTGGTACATGTGTGGAGTAGTGTTGATTGTAGAAATTATTTCTTTATATTGTGAAAATCTACCTCTAGACAGGAGTTATATTCCCTTGTTTATTTTCAACAGGGCTTCATATCCTACTAGAAAAGTATAAATTATTTCTTGATGAAATCTCTCATCTGCAAAATAAATCTGTTTGCAAGAAACCACACTGTAGTGTACAGTCATAGTTCATTCTTGTATGTTCATGCTCTGAAAATATTTTGCCCAAGCTCTCCGAGCAGATTGATATTGCGATATCAGACTAGTGTCTGCCTTGAATTTTTTTTCAAATTTTATTCTTCCACTATTGCCCTGTCATGCCTTTAAAATCTCTGTCCAGTTTAATCTTTCTATCAATTCTGTCTTTGCAGTTCAGCCTACAGATTTTACCTTCAGAAGTCAAGTTCCTGAAGCCCACTGGGATGCTTAGTGAATAATTATGTCCACATATATAAATTAATCTCGTCTTGGAAATTTTAGTCTGGTTTCTGCTCTTCATTGTCAATGGGGAAATTGTATGCAAGAGACAAAAGGAAATATTCTTACAGGTCATTCATCCATAACATAGAAAGGTATTTCAGTAAGGTTCAAAGATTCAAAGTAAATTTATTATCAAAGTGCATATATGTCACCATATACATTATAATGAGTTGGATAATCTGCCATGATCATACTGAATGGCGGTGCAGGCTCGAAGGGCTGAATGGCCTACTCCTGCACCTATTTTCTATGTTTCTATAACCTTAAAATTCTCAGTCAATACTCAGTAAATCCAAGAACCATAATTGATTAAATAAAAGACCATACCCAGCAGGACGGACAAACAACCAATATGCAAAAGACAGCAAACTGTGCAAATACAGAAGAAAATAGAAATAAAAATAAATAAATAAATGAGCAAGCTATAATTATAGAGAACATGAGTTGAAGACTCCTTGAAAGTCAATCTATAGGTTGTGGGAACAGATTCATAATGGGCAAGTGAAGTAGACTGAAATTATTCCCAGATAGGTGAGGGTTAATAACTGTTCCTGAATATGGTGCTCTGAGTCTTGAGGCTCCTGTTCCTTCTTCCTGATGGCAGCAGCAAGGAGAGAAAGTGACCAGGATTGGGGGTGGGGGTGGGTGTGTTCCCTGATGATGCTGGCTGCTTTCCTGTGATAGCGCTCCATGTAAATATACTCATTGGTGGGGAATGCTTTACCAGTGATGGACTGGGCCGTATCCATCAATTTTATAGGATTATCCTTATCCAATCACACTTTGATTTCCATCTCTAGGCCGATGTTGGAGCTTACTTCAGGAGGGTGAACCCATGGAAAGCATCGGGCCCAGACAGGGTACTTGGATGAGTACTAAAGACCTTGGCTGATAAACTGGCTGGAGTGTTCACTGATGTCTTTAACCTCTCCCCTTGGCAGTCTGAGATACCCATCTGCTTCAAGCTAGCTTAAAAAATACTGGTGCCTAAAGAGAACGTGGTAACCTGCCTCAATGACTATTGTCTGATAGCACATGCAGGACATCCTCTGTGATAAAGTGTTTTGAGAAGCTGATGGTCAAGACTCCTCCCTGAGAAGTGACTTGGATCCGCTCCGATTTGCCTACCGGCAAAACAGGTCCACAGCAGATGCCAATTCATTGGCTCTTCTCTCAACCTTGGACCAGCTGGACAGTGAAGATGCTCTTTATCAACAACAGCTGGGCATTCAACACTATCACCCCTTTAAAACTAATCAATAAACTTCAACACCTTGGCCTCAATACAAACTTGTCCATTTGGATCCTTGATTTCCAAATTTGCAGAAATCAGTCAGTTCAAATTGGCAAAAACATCTCCCCCACAATCTCCATCAGCACAGGTGCACCACAGTGCTCTGTGTCTGTCCCCTTACTCTGCTGACTTTATAATTATGATTGTGAAGCTGAGCACAGATTCACTACCATATTTAAGTTTGCTGATGACACCACAGTCATTGGCCCAATCAAAACGCCGACGAATCAGCATACAGGAATGAGATTGAAAATCTGGCTGAGGGGTGCCACAACAACAACCTTTTACTTAATGTCAGCAATATCAAGGAGCTGATTATTGACTTCAGGAAGAAGAAACTGGAGATCCATGAGCCAAACCACATTGGAGGATCAAAGGTAGAGAGGGTCAGCTCTTTGTTATCATGTCAGAGCGTCTGTTCAGGGTCTTTGATGTATGAGGGCCTTTTTTAATATATGAAGTAGCAAACAGCCTTTTTCTTTAAGAAGCCAAACTTTCTTTCCATGCTATAGTTTGAAAATAAATAAAGCATGTTTTGTTCTTGCCTTCGTTTTTATAGGATCTTTCTCAGCTTCAATGTGAATGATTGAGATACATAATATTCATATTTATTTCTGACGAGCATTACTTTATTCCTGCATTTTCAATCCACTTAGGAATTGCTAAGTGAATAACTTTACTTGCATCCACACTGAACTGATCTGACAGCCTATACCAGGAGTTGCCAATCTTCTTTATGCCTTGGACCAATTTCATTAAGCAAGGGGTTTGTGGGCCCCTGCTTGGGAAGCTCTGCTGTTGACTCACTTCCTGCAACACATATTTCAGTATTATTTTTTTCTCTTGCAAGTTGATTGTTTGTCGGTTTTTGTTTTATGTATGGTTTTGCATAAATTCTTTATTTCTTTATTTTCCTGTAAGTAGCTGCAAGAAATTGAAAGTGAAGGTAGTATTTGGTGACATATATGTACTTTTATAGTAAATTTACTTGGAACTTTGAACTAGCTTTCCATGGTCATTGATACTTTATTAGTTTGAGATAAAGTCATACTACTGCTTTATTTTTTTAAGGAACAGAAATCTTCTTTCCATGACTATAGTAAATTTATTCGTCATATATTGGTCAAATATATTTTATTTTTTACTTAAGATTTCTGGGAGATAACTCTAGTATTAGTAAAGTTCCTTTGAGACAGTAATATTGCAAAAATCCAGAAAGCCTGTCAAAAATATTCTGGGTTTGAAGAAGATTCACTAATGGATTGAAATTAGAATCGACAAACCTAAAGGTTAGCTTCATTTCTCACATGTACATCAAAACATCAAAATGCTTCACTTTGCATCAACAACTAACACAAGCTGAGGGTTGTGCTGGGGGCAGCCAACAAGACCTGCTATGCTTCTGGCAGCAATATTGCATGCCCACTACTCACTAACCTTAGCCATATATCATTGGATTGTGGGAGGAAACCAGAGCACCCAGAGGAAACTCACTTGGTCATGGGGAGAACATACAAACTCCTTACAGATAGTGGCTGGAATGAACCTAGATTGGTGATCACAGCCACTGTAAAGTCATACTGCTACCATGTCTAAAGGAGCAAATCTTACAAGATCTGTTGTTTTTTATCCTCTGTTTCTATTTCTTTCCAAATTTAGTTCTTTCAAAGATTGTGTCTCTATATCCAGGAAAGTATACAGAACGTTATCCTACCTGTCATTGTTGTCTGATCATTCTCATGATAACTTCCCTGAACAGGACACAAAATAACCTTGTCTTTCTTGTCCATCAGGTACAAGTAATGTGTTAGTCAGATTGGGTGCATCGGTCTTTTCTGAGCCTGACAAAATCTTCTTCATATAACTTTATTCATCTTTGATCATTCTTTGAGCTTAGCGATATCGAATTCATCTTGTGGGTTAATCTAGAAAAAGACATTTATCTTTGCTTTCAAGCTGAGAACTGATTTATAGTCTAGCTTTTCCCTTTTCTCTTGTTCAGAAAAATCCATTTAGTCTTCTGCAAAATCAGGTTTAGTTTTAAGTGACGGATGATTACTTTCATCTCGCCTTGAAGTTGAGGCCTCCATTAAAAAAGACACAAATATTACTAGCAGGAATGCTTCATTTCAAGATATTTCTCATTTAACTTCAGCTTCAGGTGCTGTTCCTATTGTTAGTTCTAATAGCCTTTACAGGCTGCTTGTCCATTTATACTCTGTCAACATCCTCCCTTGGGGCATTCATTACACATTACAACCTCATATCAGTCCTAGATGACCTTAGCAAGTTGGGCTCAGGTGGAGTCACACTTGTATCAGAGAGAGAAGGACTGACATCAGAAAGCTTGAAGGATTGTGTCAAAGGTCTAGTAGATTAATGCAATCCAATCTGTCATTTTATGAGTTTTGTATACATGTAATCTGTTTTAATTTTCGGACACTTAGTTGATTAAAAGGTAGCTAAATCATACTTACAATGAACACTCTAATTAGATTAAAAATTATGGCTGTCAGAACTGAACAGTGCATGATTTTATGAATTTTATATCTGTAATAGAGACTGCTCCTGAAATATAACTACAAGCACTTTGGACAGCAACCGATGCACATCAATCCATCAGCCACCTTTCAGATGACGATCTGATAATCATGACATTTCATTCAAAAATGATGGAATATTTTGAGCAAATAAATATTTTCCCTTTCATCTGTGCTGTCTACCCTTCTGTGTCATTGTGCTCATGGTGACAGGCCCAGTGCTTCAAATCCAGTGCATACCTTTTTCCATGCAGAATGAATGTTCCACTCTTGCTTTTGGAAATGCTGAACATAACAGAAGTGTCAGCAGTTTAACCATTAGTGCTTCACATTGTTCTTTGAATCACAGATAATTTTTGGCACTGTAGGATATTCAGCCCTTAATATTTTTGCTGCTTAAAGCAGAGCTACCCAAGGTTGTTTCCATCTTCCAGCCCTCAGGCAGAAGTCCAGCAGGTTACACAAACAAGTACCGTTCAGGAGTGATTAGGATCCTGGCCTCTTCCATCCTTTCAGACAGTAATCACTCTGGGTTAAGAATATTTCCTCATCTATTGAAATCTTTGCTTCTTGTTTCTTGACACTCTTGGAAATAAATTGTTCCTGTTTGACTATGATTTTTTTAAAACTCTGTATACCTCGAATACATCTTCTATCAAATCTCCTCTGTTCCAAGTAAAAAAGGGACAAATTGATCCAGAATGACAGCCGCACAAGCAAGAGGAATTCAGCAGGAGAGTCAGCATCTACGGAGAGAAATAGAGAGAAATGGCCGAGGCCCTTCATCAGGACTGCAATGGAAGGAGGGAGAAGCCAGAATAAGAAGATAGGGGGAGGGAAAAGAGTACCAGCCGATAGGTGATAGGGGAGACCAGGTGAAGGGGAGGGTATATGAAGTGAGGTGATAGGTGAAGCCAGATGAGGGGGAAGGTGGGTGGGAGAGTAAGTATGAAGTGCAAAGCTGGCAGGTAAATGGGGGAAAAGGTAAAGTTACTCTGGATTTCCAGCATCTGCAGAGTTTCTTGTGTTTATGAATTGATCCAGTCTTTCCCATGACAACAATTTTCCGCTCCAGGCAGCACCTCTCTGCACCCTCTCCAATGTAATCATAACTTGCAAGTAATCTGGTGAAATTACGGTGTAACTAGAGTGGTGCATAGTTTTAGCATAATCTCCCTGCTCTTGCCGACTATGCTTGGCTAGTAAAGGATATTGTCAGTCAACGTGAGGCTGCCCTCCAGGTAGGGGAGCAACACTTTGCACAGTATTTTCTCTGGGTAGCCTCCGACCTGATGGCACAAATATTGATTTCTCCTTCCAGTAAACATTTTTCCCTTCCCCAAACCCCCACCTTCCTCTATTCCCCACTCTGACTTTTTACCTCTTTTCACCTGCCTATCACTTCCTCCTGGGTCACTTGCTCCTTCCCTTTCTCCCATGGTCCACTCCCCTCTCCTATCAGATTCCTTCTTCTCTAGCCTTTGACCTTTCCCACCCACCTGGCTGCACCTACCACCTTCCAGCCAGCTCCTTCTCCTCGCCCAACCATTTTATTCTGGCTTCTTCCCCCTTCCTTCTCAGTCCCGAAAAAGTATCTCAGAACGAAATGTCGAAAATCTATTCATTTCCAAAGATGCTGCCTGACCTGCTGAGTTCCTCCAGCATTTTGTGTGTGTTGCTCTGGATTTCCAGCATCTGCAGACTTCCTCGTGTTTATAGTAAAGGGTAGTACCTATTTGCCTCTTCAATTATCTTAATGTCCTGTCCTAATATCCTAATATAACCTACCCCAAGATTCCTTTATTCCTTCACACCTTTCAGACTTTTTCCTATTTAGTTTACAACCCCTTGTCTAATTACACTTCCCTAAATGTGTTAGTGTATACTATTCTTCATGAATTCCCACTTCTCATTTTCCTGTCCAAATAAAACCTAAAGTTTCCCTCCTTAGTGTCAGTACGATATATGTTGGGTGGAGCAGGGCGGTAGGACAACTTTTTTTTGAGGTACAATTCCTCAGTGATTCCTATGGGGAAAAAATGCTCTTCACATCTTGCAGAAGACAGGAGCTTTTAGTCATGTTGAATGCCTGGTTAGGAAAGCTGAATGCCATCAAAAAATCAATCAACTGCTTCATCCGTGGTACTTAAATACAGCAAATTATTGATATTTTTACAGCAGACTGAAGGACATTTTCATGTTGCTTACTTGTCCAATACAAATGCAGTTTAAAAACCTTCACTCCTTCCTAATTTTGCTCATTCACAATAAGCAATCTTGATGCTATCATGGCAAGTTGAAGGGCAATAGATAAATGGCCAGCATGCTCTTAATGGGAGCTGTTGTTAAGAACATTGCCTGGGAGCATGTGCAAAGGAAAATGTATTTTCATATTTGAGCAGGTGGCTAAATCATGTTTCCCACTGGGTAATTCGTTTCATTTTTTCAAACATGGCAAAATATCTTTGTTAGTGCCCACACTAAAATTTTCATGATAAAGAGTAAAACACAAAATGTTGGAGGAACTCAGCAGATCAGGCAGCATCTATGGACAGGAATAAACAGTTGATGTTCTAAGATCCTAAAACATCGACCGTTTATTCTTCTCCATAGATGCTGCCTGACCTGCTGATTCCTTCCAGCATTTTATGTGTGTTACTCTGGACTTTACAGTATCTGCAGAAATGTCTTAAATTTTCTTGATAAAGATTTGTTTTCACCTTGACAAATAGTTTCCTACTGAGTATAAAAGTCATAGAGTTATGGAGATATACAGCTTGGACACCGACTCGTCAGCTCACCAAGTTTGCACAAACCATCATTTGCAGAATCTCTTGTGTTCACATTAATCCTACAATTTTCCTCTTTTTTCTCTCCTTGCTACACTAACTACCCATTACCGCCAAATTCTACCACCCATCTACACATTAAGGGAGGTTTACAGAGGCCAATTAAACCTACCAGCCAACGCATTTTTTTCAGAAGAGAGGGAGGTGGAATTGCAGAGGATGTTCATGGTGTTCATAGGAGGAACGGGGAAATGTCACACAGACAACTCTGGTTTGCATCCAGGTGTCGGAAGCAGTGAGACAGCAGCTCTGCTAGCTGACACACTATTTAATACTCAGCAAAAAAGAGGTATATGCACCAGAAGCAGGTCTTTTATCCCTTGTATACCACCCCACCTGCCTGCTTATCCAGTACCTTATTCTTACAAAGCCCAGCATCTCCAATTGAATCCTACCACTAAGCATATCCTACCTTACCACCCTCCTCCACTTTCTGTAGGGACCCTCGGTTTGTGATTCCTTTGACCCCTTGTTGCTCCCCATCGATCTTCCTACCAGTACTTTACCTGTCCCTGCACCTCCTCCTCCATCATCATTCAGGGCCCCAAAAGTCCTTCTGTATCTGATGCAATGTGGGGGGACCAATTTGTTGAGCATCTTCTCTCTGACCAGCACAAAAGGTAAGATCTCCTGATAGCTATCCACTTCAATTTGACTTCCCATTCTCATACTAACATGTCTGTCCATGGCCTCCTCCACGTCACGATGAGCCCAAACTGAGGTTGGAGGAGCAAGACCTCATATTCCGTCAGGGCTAAGTTTTTTACTCAGAGAGTGGTGAGTGCGTGGAATCGGCTGCCGGCAATGGTGGTGAAGGCAGATACGATAGGGTATTTTAAGAGACTCCTGGATAGGTATATGGATCTTAGGAAAATAGAAGGCTATGGGTAACCCTAGGTAATTTCTAAAGTAAGGACATGTTCAGCACAGCATTGTGGGCTGAAGGGCCTGTATTGTGCTGTAGGTTTTCTATGCTTCTATTTCTAAAACTTCTGATAATTATCCCCTTCTCTCTCCTTCTATTCCCCAGTCTGGTTCCCTGTCACTACTTCTCTTAAGCTCGCCTGCCCATCGCCTCCCTCTGGTTCCCCATTCCTCTTTTTAATCCAAGACCCATTGTCCTATTAGATTATTCTTTTTCTTCTTCATTACCTTCTTTACCTCTTCCACCTATCATTTCCCAGCTTCTTACTTTATCCACCCTTCTCCAACCACCCAACTCTCCCCTCACCTGGTCCGATGTATCACTTGCCACTTGTATTCCACACTCCCCCCACCCAGGCACCTTCCTATTCTGGCTTCTGCCCCCTTCTGTTCCACTTCTGATGAAAAGTCTTGGCCCAAAACATTTTCTGTTTATCGACGCTGTGTGTCTGCAAAATCTCCTTTATTCCTTCTAATATTTTACACCATTTGATTAGATCACAGTTGCTCTGCATAACATCTACACGTAGCTGCCTTGGTTTCAGTTGGTGACCGAGATCTATCAGTCCCAGTTTTGAGATTGCTCTGGTGTCAACTTCTTTTTAGGGATAATATTCCTAATTTCCAACTCTTGCACACTATCCACTCACCAGACCCAACCATTATGTCCTATATGCCTTGTCTGTTTATCTGTTGATAGGGCAGAAACATCTTGACAAATGGATTAATGGTCTCTGCTTAAAGGGATCTTTGCTGGCTCATGACTGTGTGGCGAGGCACAGGCCAAATGCTATCTATAAATTTGCTATTGGCCCCACTGCAGATGGCAGGTTATCGGATGGTGGCAAGTGAGGTAGATCAGCTGGTCGAGTGTTGTCACAACAATCTTGCACCTAATGTCAGTAAGACCAAGGAACTAATTGTGGGCGGGAAAGCTGGGAGAACACATACCAGTTCTCATTTGAAGGGTCAGTTGTTAAAATGCATCAGCTTCAAGTTCCTGGGAATGTCAGAGGATCTATCCTGGGCCTAACATGTTGATGCAATCATGCGGATGATATTCCAGCGACTATACTTCCTAACGTGTTTGAGAAGGTTCGCTATGTCACCAAAGCCTCCAGAAGATCTATATAGATGGAAAGGATTCTTACCGGTTGCATCAATACACAGGATCAATAAAGCCTGCAGAGGGTTATACTGCCAGCCAGCTCCATCATGTGTACAACTGTCCCCACTATCGAAGACATCTTCATCAGGTGATGCCTCAAGGATGCCTCATCCAACGTTAAGGACTCTTACCATCCAGGACATGGCTTCTTCTCATTACTACCATCAGGGAAGAGGTACATGAGCCTGAAGACGCATGCTCAACATTTTAGGAACAGTTTCTCTGCATCTGCCATCAAATTTCTATACAGTTCATGATCCGGCTCTTTTGCTCTCTTTTGACACTATTTTTTATATTTGTTATTGTTACTTGTGGTAGTTTTTTTATGTAATGCACAGAACTGCTGCCACAAAACAACAAATTTCATGATATACAGTGTTCCAGAGATAATAAACCTGATTGTGATTCTGAAATCATCTTGGGACAGGCAAGCACCAATTCCCATACTGCAAAGTTCATTTGAGAAGAATTCCTTCTTGCACACCAGCCACTTGCAAGGCCCCACCAGTGAACCATTCCTTCTTTAAACTATACCTTGCTAGCGTTGCTGTTGAAAGTGTAAAACTGGCTCATCAAATCAACTTGTGGCCTCTTTCAGAAGCAGCTATAAAGAAATAGGCATCCAACACTATTCATGCCCTAATCTTGGCTCAGTGCTCAGCTCATTTACCCCGGCAGAACAGGAGATTTCGTCCCTATCTCTAATCCTTTGTAAATTACTGATGGGCATATATAAATACAATGATACAGTACATAACTTGCAATCAGCTGGAAAGTACCTCTGTGGACCTATTTATTAAATATAAGTTCTGCAATCAGTTTGTGCACTCAGCTCCTGAAAATGTCACCTGTAGTATGTCACAGTTACATCAAGTTACCGTAAGTGCCAAGTTTACAAAATGGTACAAACACACAATTTGAGGTGATGATATGAGAAAAAGAGATTGTGTCTTTGCCTTCAGTTTATTGCTAATCAAGCTTCTCTAACTACCTTAATATGATTTTGCACCTTATTGACTACCTGTGCTGCACTTTCCCTGTACAGTAACATTATATTTTGCATTCTGTATTACCGCAATGCACCATTGTGATGAATTGATCTGAAAAGATAGTATGCAAGACGTTTTTCACTGTACCCCTGTATGTGTGACAATAACAAACTGATTTATCAATTTAGCAATTAGTTTACTAATAGTATTTGCACTGCCAATCCTGAGAAATTTCTTCCCAACAATGCTTGAAATGCCAATTGATGCAAGCTTTGCATACTTACACCATTTTGGAAAAGAAGTTCAAGTAATGCTCTTTAGGAGATAGGCCATGTCAATCACTCTATCTTAGTACTACAGTCATGTCTAACCTCTCTGCATTCAATGAGATCAAAAGATTCAAAGTGCATTTATTATCAAAGTATGTATGCAGTATACAACCCTGAGATTCATCTTCCCACGGACAGCCAGGAAACAAGGAAAGCCATAGAGCCCATTCAAAAAAAAACATTAAACCCCCAATGCACAAAAAAAATACAAACTGCACAAATGGTGAGAAAAGAACAAGCAATAAACAAATAAATCCCCAGGAGAGAGCATGTGACACAGTATCTGCTAATAGAGAATGAGGCAGGACAGTCGACAGAAGTTTGTGTAGGGGAACACTTTGCATCCTGGGACCACAATGCCATTAGGTTTAAAGCAAATATGGAAAAAAGATAGGTCTGGTATGTGGGTTGAAATTCTAACTTGGAGAAATTTTGATGGTATCAGAAATGATCTGGCAAGTGTAGAATAGGACAGGCTGTCTTCTGGCAAAGGTGTACTTGGTAAGTGGGAGGCCCTCAAAAGAGAAATTTTGAGAGTACAAAGCTTGTATGTGCCTGTCAGACTAAAGGGTAAAGATAGCAAGTGTAGGGAACTTTGGTTTTTGAGAGATATTGAGGCCCTGGTTAAGAGAAAAGAGGATGTGCATAGCAGGTATAGGCAGGTAAGAACAAATGAGATGCTTATGGAGTATAAGAAATGCAAGAGGACAACTTAAGAAAGAAATCAGGAGGGCTAAAAGAAGGCATGAGGTTGCTCTAGTAGAGAAGGTGAAGGAGAATCCTAAGGGATTCTACAAATATGTTAAGAGCAAAAGGACTGCAAGGGACAAAATTGGTCCACTGGAAGATCAGAATGGTAATTGAGGTGTGGAGCCAAAACAGATGCTGGGAGGTCTTAAATAAATTATTTGCATCTGTATTTACTCAGGATATGGATACAGAGTCTATAGAAGTGAAGCAAAGAGGGTTCAACTTCATGGACCCTGTACAGATTGCAGAGGAAGAGGTGTTTGCTACCCTGATGCAAGTGAAGGTGGATAAATCCCTTGATTTATCCCTTGACAAGGTGTTCCTTTGGACCCTACAGAAGGCATACAGAAATTGCCAGGACCCTAGCAGAGATAGTTAAATCATTCTTAACAACAGGGGAGGTCCCAGATGATTGAAGGATAGCCATTGTTGTTCTGCTGTTTGAAAAAGGCTCTAAGCTTAAAACAGGAGGTTATAGACCATTGATTCTGTCATCAGTTGTGGGAAAGCTATTGAATGATATTCTAAGGGACCCGATATATAAGTATTTGGATAGATATGAACTGATTAAAGGTAGTCAGCATGGCTTCTTGTGTGGTATGTCATGCCTAACCAATCTTATAGAGTTTTTTGAGGAAGTTACCAGGAAAGTGGATGAAGGCAAGGCAGCGGACTTTAATAAGGCATTTGACAACGTCCTGCATGGGAGGCTGGTCAAGAAAGTTCAGTCACTTGGCATTCAGGGTGAGCTAGTAAGTTGGATTATACATTGGCTTCGAGCGAGAAGCCAGAGAGTGGTAGTAGAGGGTTGCTTCTCTGACTGGTGGCTTGTGACTAGTGGCGTGCAGCAGGGATTGGTGCTGGGTCCTTTGCTGTTTGTTATTAATATCAATGATCTGGATGATAATGGATCAGCAAACTTGCAAATGGCACCAACATTGGGGGTGTAGTGGACATTGAGGAAGACTATCTTGGCTTGCAGAGGGATCTGCATCAGCTAGAAATATGGTCTGAAAAATCTAATGGAATTTAATGCAGACAAATGTGAAGTTTTGCTCTTTGGTAGAACCAACAAGGGTAGGTCTTACATAGCGAACGGTAATGCACTGAGGAGCGTAGAACAGAAGGATCTGGGAATACAGGTCCATAAGTAATTGAAAGTGGTGGCACAGGTAGATAGGATTGCAGAGAAAGCTTTTGGCACATTGGTTCTTCATAAATCAAAGTACTGAGAATAGAAGATGGGGTATTATGTTGAAGTTGTATAAGACATTGGTGAGGCCTAATTTGGAGTATCATGTGCAGTTTTGATCACCTACCTACAGAAAAGATGTAAACAAGGTTGAAAGAGTACAGAGAAAATTTACAAGAATGTTGCCAAGTCTGGAGGATCTGAGTTTTAAGGAAAGATTGAATAGGTTAGGACTGTATTCTCCAGGACATAGAAGATTGAGAGGAGATTTGATAGAGATATACAAAATTATGTGGAGTTTGGTAAGCAGGATTTTTCTAATGAGGTTGGGTGGGACTACAACTAGAAGTCATGGGTTAAGGGTGGAAGGAGAAAAGGTTAAGGCGAACATGAGGGGAATCTTCTTTACTCAGGTCATGAGAGTGTGGAATGAGTTGCCAGCACAATGGTGCATGTGAGCTCAATTTCAATGTTTAAGAGAAGTTTGGGTAGGTACATGGATAGTAGGGGTATGGAGTACTATGGTCCCAGTATGGGTCGATGGGAGCAGGCAGTTTAAATGGTTTCAGCATGGACTAGATGGGATGAAGGGCCTCTTTATGTGCTGTACTGCTCTATGACTCTAATATAAAATATCAAACCACAAAGTCTTCGAGTCAATATCACTTAAAACTACTGTCCATTAAAAATAATAGGAGTAGTTATTTGCTCTCGATTTTACAAGCCATTGATTATGGATCTAATTCATAGTTTATGATAGTGTCGAACCACATGTTTTGTAAGTTGTAGCTGTTTGGTATCTACACTTCATCCAATGCCAAATCAATTGAATATAGTGATGTTAACCAGACTTCCCCAGGAAAAGTCTAGTTGTGCATTCTACCCAACTTTGTGCTCTATTTAAGTCAAAGAACTCCAAAATTGTGGAATTTCTAATATTAGCATCCAATATTAATCTGACCTATTCTACCTGAGTGAATTAAATAAATATTATTTCCTTAGATGTATATTTTTAAAACTCTTTATCTTTTATGAACATTCAACTAAGAGTGTTTCCTGAGTATTATCTTTCAGATGTTGAAACATTAATATTTATTTGGCTGGGAACTATTAGTCTCCTCACCTCTCACCCTACCAGCCTACAGATCCAACTCATAATCCTCCGTAACTTCCGCCACCTCCTACGTGATCCCACCACCAACCACATCTTCCTCTCCCCCCCCCCCCACTCTCAGCTTTCCGCAGGGATCGCTCCCAACGCGACTCCCTTGTCCATTCATCCCCCCCCATCCCTTCCCACGGACCTCCCTCCGGGCACTCATCCCTGCAAACGGAAGAAGTGCCACACCTGCCCCCACACTTCTTCCCTCACCACCATCCCAGGGCCCAGACAGTCCCTTCAGGTGAGGCACCACTTCACCCGAGAGTCAACTGGGGTGATATACCATATTCGGTGTTCCCGATGTGGCCATTTATACATTGGGGAGACCCTCCGCAGACTGGGAGACCGTTTCGCTGAACACCGGCGCTCAGTCCTCCAGCAGTGGCGGGATCTCCCTGACGCCACACACTTCAATTCCACAGACCACTCCCACTCTGACATGTCTGTCCATGGCCTTCCCTACCATCAAGATGAGGCCACACGCAGGTCGATGGAGCAATACCTTATCTCCCACCTAGGTAGCCTCCTTCCTGCCGGCATGAACATCCAACTCACTGACCTCCGTTGATACCCCTGCCTCCCACCCTTACCCCCATCCCTATCTATTATTTTAGTCTGGTTCTCTTTGTCTCTCTTTTTCCCCCCTCTCTGTAATCTCTCCCCCCAGCCCTACCTTTCTTTCTCTGTTATATCCCATAATTCTCCACCTTCCCCCTAGCCCATTTCCCTCCAGCCTATCACTTCCCAGTTCTCTACTCCATCCCTCCCCCCACTTCTTATCCCCTCTCCACCATACCATGCCACTTCACTCCTGATGAAGGGTTTCAGCCCAAAACATCGTCACTACCTCCTCCCATAGATGTTGTCTGGCCTGCCGAGTTCTGCCAGCATTAAGTGTTTTTTTTTATTTATTTCCAGCATCTGCAGATTCACTCATGTTGTCTATTAGTAACTCACTATTTTCATGGAAAAAAAAATGCACAGCCATCTGATTCAATAAGAGTATATGGCATTAATAATGTCATTACAAAGCAATGGTCTTGTAATTGCAATACTAACTCATTCTAATATGTATGCTAACATATCATTTCATTGTTTTATAATTTAGAATGTGCAATGAATGATAACTTATTTATTTATCATGCAAGTGAAGCCAAGGATTGAGGAAATAAGAAAACAGAACTTATTGTCCTGGGTATGAAATTAATTCCCCACAGTGTGAGGAGAGAAGTGGGGAAAATCAATGGATGGGCAAGTGAATGTAGCCCCTTTATTCAAGAGCTTAATAGTTTGGGGTAGTAACTGTTCTCTGAACCTCTTGGCATGAGTCCTGAGGTTTTCGTACCTTCTGCCTGATGGTAGCAGTGAGAAAAGTGCATGGCCTGGGTGATGGGGATCTCTGATGATGGAAGTTGGAAAAGGGTAAAATATAAAGAGGACCTGGTGAAGGGTAGTGATAGGGTCTCTAGTTGAAGACCTAACACTGGCAATGTTGCTATGTGCTCATTAGTATCCTCATTGCACTTCTCTCTATGACTTGTTGTAGGAAATGATTTTAGGAGAGGATCACACTGAAAGCATGTGGTGCACGTTGCTTCTTGCTTAAAGCCAAATAGAGATTCTGAGTTCCTTCATAAGCTTCCAATGTTCTACATTTAGAAACATCTGTAAATAAGCACCATGTAATAACTCATTTGGAAATTGCAACCATTGAATTTAATTGCTCATTTACATAATGTATATTCAACAGTAGGGTCTGGGTCTATTTTTCTGCAACTCTTAAACCCTTGTGTATTTCAGCCAAACCTGTAAAAACTATTGAATTTAATAATTTACAACAACTCTACTTTCAGTTTCCATTTGTATTGCCTTATTTACATTGGGGTCATGACAATTTAAACACACTGTAGTTCAGACTGGAGAAGCAGTGGGAGTACCTGCACATGCTCTATGTCCTCACTCAACGTTGAGGTCATGCATCAATGCAATTTACATTCTTAGACAATTAACAGGTAGTTACTTTCAACAATTCCAGATGAACAATTCATTAAAAGCTGCGATTGGTAGGGTTGCTGCTCCCTGCAATATCGTCTTTATAATTGCCCACCTATTGGCTTTTGAAGATGACAAACAAAATCCAAGTGACTTTTTGAAAGGAAACTGATGGCATTAATCTCACTGGGAGGCTTATAATAATGCAGGATAAGCTAAAGAACAATTTTTTTCTATTGCAAAATCTGTCACTCAACTTAGTGGTCTTTGGGATATCAAGCAATGAAACACCATGGGATTTGTTGAATAAAATGACTGTTGTCAATTTAACAGATCATTTCTATACTCATAAGATCACAATTCTTGCTGATTTCTTTCCTTCTGGCACAACAAGCAATAGTTAATTTGAATCCCGTTACTGTACCTTTGAAAATAAACTCCATCCCATGTATTACATGATTAGAAACCTAAAATGGTTTCAGAATAATAAAATAATCAAACCAATTGCTCTCCATATAAAAGACTGAACAACAATGAAACATCAGTTGAGTTTTTCCAAAAAGCTTTCCTTCTTTTAGCATGATGTGGCCTCTAACTCTCTTAGAGCTGAAGTTATGCAAAAGCATCGAAAATGACAATAATATGTTCCTTTGCTTCTGAAATTCATGTTTCTTGTCCATTGTTGGATCCTGACTGCATTGGGATTTAGACTGACTGCTCCGAAGCGGACTATTGGTAAGTAAATAACAACTGCTATTTGTCAATGTTTAAGGTTCAAAGTAAATGTATTATCAAAGTACATACCTATCACAATTTTTGTAGACATACTCAAGAAATTTATAGAATAAGAACCATAAAAGAACCAATGAAAGACCAAACAACTTGGGTTTTCAAATAGGGTACAGAAGACAACAAATTGTGGAAATACAAAAAGAAAGAAATAAGAATAATAGTAAATAAATAGACAATAAATATCGAGAACATGACATGAGTCCTTGAAAGAGAGTCCATTGGTTGTGGGAATATTTCAATGGTGGGGTAACTGATGGGGAAGTTGAGTGAAGTTATCCACTTTGGTTCAAGAACTTGATGGTTAAAGGATCGTAACTGTTCCTGAACCTGGCGGAGTGAGTCCTGAGGCTCCTGTACCCTCTTCCTGGTTGTAGCAGTGAAAGGAGAGCATGCTTTGGGTGGGAGGGGGGGCCCTGATGATGATTCACCTTTTTGGTGACAGCATTCTATGTAGATGTGCTCAGTGGTTGGGATGGCTTTACCCACGAAGGACTGAGCCACGTCCACTACTTTTTGTAGGATTTTCTGTGCAAGGACATTGTTTCCATGCTAGGTTGTGATACAGTGCTTTACATCACATTATGAAGATTGAGTGAAGGCTGATGAGGCAATAAATGGCTGGATGAGATTTGTCCAGCTTTCTTGTAATCAAGACATACTGGGGGGAGCTTTGGGACAGTGCTGGATAGTGATGGAGCTGCACTGCAAAAGCATAGCTAGACATGTGGTTGTTCTGGAGCACAGCATTGCAATCAATACAGCTAAGGTTTTGTCAGGACCCTCAGCCTTTGCCACATTTAGTGCTGATTTTTGACTCTATATATATTGTCAGGAGACTGCCCACCATGGCCATGAGGATCTGAGATAGATACTTCATGAAGATGGGTGTAAAATCTTTAACCTGACCTTCCCTATACGCATACTGGAGTCTGTCATTGTTGAACCTGGGGATGTTTACACTGTTAATAAGTACTCATCGCTTATTATTCTATTTTGTGGCTATTGGTTGACCTCAGTTAGGTCTAAGGTCAGCGGATAGAGAAAGCAAAAATTCAATCAACAAAGTTGAATGACAGTCTGCTGGGATTTCAAAAGTTATTTGTCAGAGAAAATTAGAACTGTACAATGTAAAAGGTTATGTTATTCTTAAAACCTAGGAAATAATGTTAACGTAAGCAAGCCCAGAATAATCAGGAATGTAAGGTTAAATGTTCTCTGTCTGATAGAGGTCTGAAAGAAAAGGGAACAAAATGGTACTTGGGCAGAACAAGCAACTTTGTTATGTACAGGACAGACACAGTAATAAACTGGCTGGTAAATTTCTATCCAATTATTTTTAATGATACACAGAGTTGAAGAGAGAAGTCGCACATAAAAAGAGCAAGCTATGACCCAGTATGCAAAAAGACAAAATGATGTGTTAGAATCATCTGAATTAATGTACATCTAGATGAAATAAGTTAATATGTGTGTAGGTTGAATAATGAAAAGAAATGCACAAAATGATGTTTACAAAAGAATAATGATTATTTTAGTTCTCACAAATCATCTGGCTTAGAAACATAATCGTTCCATTTCGCTAGTAATCATTCAATGAATAAAATAGTTCTTAACTATTGTTTCTCTTCAGAATTTAAATGATTAAGTGTTTTATTTTTTAAACGTATAAGCTTAATGACCTTTGTGAAAGATCACTGGAATTAAACACTGTAATGATGTTGTTAATGATTATTTATTTTTGGGGGTATTTGTATGTTGATGGCAATGCTGGTCTCCAGTTGCTCTTGAGATGAGCTTCTTTCTTGAACCTCTGAAGGTTCTCCTCCACTGCAATTGGGTAGGGACTTTCTTCTGGGAAAGGATAACCAACCACAGGTGTACTTCTAAGTTAAGATGTTCTGTAAATTGCAGAGGAACCTGCAACTAGCGGTTTTCCATGTCCCTGTCCCTCGTGGCCGTTTTGGCAGTAGATTGGGAAGACGCTATCAGAGAAACCTTGGTGCATCGTGCTAATGTTGCACACTGTCCGTCAGTTAAGGAGAGAGTGAATGTTTAGGGCAATTGCTGATTAACCTGCCCCAGTCCCATGTTGTTTGTTCCAGTGTGGCACTGGAAGTGGCTTATAGTAGGGAAACAGCCCCCAACACATTGCATTGTCCAATGCATTTGCAGAAGCATTCTCAGTACAGGGGGCAAGTTACATTCACAGACTATGGCTGTCAATTTTTCACAGGTGTAAGGGTGCTGTGAGATCTACAGAAGACTGTCCTGCCCCGCTGGGCTCCATGCGGAGTCTTCCTGAGAGGCACTGTCAGCTGTCAGCTGATGCTACCTCATGTTTATGGGAGATCGGGGCATGCAGGTATGTCCTGGCATTAGAACGAGAATCCGGCAGGGAGACCTGTCCTATTATCTTTATTGTTCTTTGGAAAGACATGCAATCTTGCAGCTGAAGTTGTTGTTTCTGCTTTGTTAGGGTTAAAAAGGGAGACAAAATAGCGGCCAACAATAAAATACTGCACGTGATTGAAATATGTCACAGGAACAGAATATGCTGAAAATATTCAGCAGTTCAAGCGGCATTTATGGAGAGAGAAATCGAATTGATACTGTAATCTGCTGACCTATCCTCGGATATGGGAGTAGTCAGGGGAAAACGTTATGAGACATAGACAAAAGTAGGGAAGAACAAGTCTGGGATACAATAGAAGGCAGGAGGATTAAATGCAAAAGTAACCAAGGAAACATAAGTGAAGAATGAGTACCTGAAAACAGCAAACGGATGTAGATTAGAATACTGAGACAAAAGAGACTGTGGATGCTGGAATCTGGAATAACAAACTGCTGGAACAATTAGCATCTGTGAGGGTAAATGGACCTTGTTGATTCTGGAAAGGATTATCTGAAATAATTGAACTACGTTGACTCTGGAAGACTGAAAAGGTGTACAGTCAGAATGTGAGGTGCTGATGCTCAACTATACTTTATTGAAGAAATAGAGGCTAAAGACCAAGAGGTTAGATTGGAGTGAAACAATGCACTAAGATCACGGGGGTTTTGGAAACTGCAAACTGAATGGAGGTGATCTGCAAAGTGGTAACTCAATCTGCACTTGGTTTCCTTAGTTCAGCTGGGCCGATTTTGAGGTTTGACTTAAAAGCACAAATAAATTTCAGCTTTGCGTAGTCAGGAGAAAATCTGCAGATGCTGGAAATCTGAGCAACACACCCAAAATGCTGAAGGAGCTCAGCAGGCCAGGCAGCATCTATGGAAAAGAGTACAGTTGACGATTTGGGCCAAGACCCTTCATCAGTTCTCTGAGAGCCTGACGGAGGGTCTCGTCCTGAAACACTGACTGTACTTTTTTCCTTGAGCACATAAACCTCCCAACATTAACAGATCAGTTATTGATATGCTAAACGATGTTATGACAGGTCTACAAGCTTCCTTGAATAAAGTAATTTAGTCAAATTGTTTACTTTGAAACAAGCCAAACTAAACAGCCCATCTTATACTGCACTCTTGAGCAGTTAGCCTCGTGATATGACACAGCAAGTCTGAGCTATAAACAGAGCTTGTTTGCAAGACCATGCTTTTTAACGTCAGGGGGATTACTGCTTACCATTTACATTTTAAGAACTGAAGGCTGGCTCCCGTTTATGGCCAGAAACTAAACAATGATATTAGAACTTTTCTTATGACTGTGTTTGGTTTTACAAGCAGCAGCTGCTGTGTTTAGAAAGCAAGCTTTGCAAAAAAAAAAAAAAATCCAAAGGGCCCACTGGCCAGGAAGTGAATATCCATCACACATCCTGATTTTTTTGTCCTATCAGGTGGGGCTTTAGGGTTGAAGGTGGCTTGATTCAATTTTACTGTTCTGGGATCTGAAGAGATTATTGTGGAATCCACAGGCCATGCCACCACTAAGGCAGCGAGTGCTTTTCAGGGTAGTGGTTTGGGTGGTATGGGGCCTGCTCCTTTCCTGGGGCTTCCATATCCTCTCAACTCCAAGACTCGAGTTCTCAGTCTCACTCTGTGTGCTCCTCCTCCACTTTGATAATGCGAGGAAGCTGAAAGTGCTTACTCGTGTTACAACCATGGCACATCCTACAATAGCTGACAGAAGCATAATGGTGTTTCCAGAATTATCTGTGTGACAGAATTCATCTGAAAATGATGCCAGCTTCAGAAATAAGAATCAATTAAATTGATAAATACTACAGCTTAAGTTAATTATCAGTCTTCCTCTCTCTGTCTCCTCCTCACCACACATGTGATGTCTACAAGTTGAAGTTGTCAAAATCAACCCATTATTTATAGCCATTATTTAACATTGCAAATAAGACCAGACATAAATCTAAGGTTTCAGTTCCTACAAAGTGAAGTCAACATTCTGAGTCAAGGTCTTCCTTTATTTTTCCATCAGTCAATTTGAAAATTCTCCCTCAGAAGGAAACAGCTGAAGAGCTCCTTCTCCAAAGTCCACACTTACTCTTTCTCATTTTAGGTGGTGAGACACCTGATGTGCATTTCCAGCATTTCCTTTCCAGTGAATAATTTTGTCAGTCTTCACAACGGCAGATTAGAACAGTCCATCTTGCAGCGTGCCAGTTACAAAACACCATTCAAGCATGCTAATCAGAGCTTGCATCTTGACGTAGTACCATTGACTTTCCTGGGTAATAATAACCCCACAGCTGCCCCAGATCTTAATCAAAGCCACTCTCCTGCATAAAGGCAGCAGTTCTGCATGAGCTATTTTCAGGATCCAATTCCTCTCTGAACTATTTTAAGGGAAATAATTAACCTGTTTAAAATGAATGAGCAAACAGTTTTGCTATAATATTGCACAGAAGCAATTAATTTGAACATTTTAACCAGAGAGCTGAAAGAAGAGCTCAGAGAAATATAAAGGCTTTGGTTCCCACTTCTTCCAGTGTGCCTTATTTCATGGCATAATTAGTGAGACCAATGACCTTACATCTGCATTTTTTTTTACTGTGTGTAAGGAACATTATCCTACAGAAGTATACAGAGAGGATTCATCATTATCAGTTACCATAAATTTCCAACAGATCTATCTTTGCCATTTGCATTTACCTGAGTATGACCACACTTATCCCTGGGTCATGAGAATGTGGTTTCAAGTCCTGATCAGAAATCTAGACTCATCATCCTATGCTCCGCTGAGGGAGTGCTTCACTGCCAGAGATGATGTATTTTGGATAAAAAGTTAAAGTCTTGTCTGCCCTCTCAGTTGGAAGTTGAAGATTGCATTGCTTGTCTTGAGGAAAAGCAGATGAAACTTCCTCAGTTGGCTTGCTGATATTTAGCTCTGCTCTTGTTATTGTTGTTCCTTTCCGTGCCTCGTGAAGCATCGGGCAGCAACATTGCCGTTTCTTTAGCATTTGTCTTTTTTTTTGTGAGGCCGAGTTGCTAGCTTGATGCTCAACGCTGCACACATGATAAGTGTGCAAGGAGCTGACTGGATTTGAACCCAGGACCACTCACCTCAAAGTCTGGTGTCACCACACCACCAGCTGGCATTACCAAAATGATCATTGTTGTGCTGTTCTTTATGGAATTTTGTTTTGCATAAATTGGTTCGCATGCTTGAGGTTTTATTAGACTACCTGTACCAAAAAAAAAGATTTTTCCCTTAGATAATTAGGTAGCAAGATGTGAACTTTTTTTTCTTTCTCTTGTGCTTTCACTCATTCTCTAATTGCCTTTTGATTATGTGGTCATCCTTTCTGCCTGGCTGATTAATATCATGTAGTTGGTAGTACACTTACTACTGACTCAGACATTTGTGACTTCAAGTCCTAGAATAGAACATCGGCAGGTTGACTGTTTGAAAGAATACTCTCAAGCAAGTTACCTAGTCAAGATTTAGGTGGAGAAAATAGATCTTTGGGGGGTGGAGGGGGAATGAGAGAAAAAAATATCCTGCTGGTGCCACAGTTAATATTCCTTCCTCTTGCTTTTCAAAATCACACAATGTGATTATTTGTTTAAAATCTCTGCTATAATTATTTTTCACATTAACAATGCATTCAGTCAAAAGTGCTCATTTGTACTTTGTTATTAAGAAGCATGCAAAGATCTATCATTTTTAAGAGCCCACTCATTATGACCACTTTTGATCTTAGCTGACACAAGTATTTTGCAGTTTACTTATTCATCCGATTTTGCCATGATAACTAATCCATCGTCTGTCCTGAACATTTTGCCCTGCTTTGGCAATTAGTGTTCCACCTTTTTTCTTACTTTGTGAGGCTGTCTGCTCTTGATTCTCTGATTACCATTGAGAGCTGAAAGGGCAAAGTACATAGCAGACTTCTTTCTCTCGGTCGGTATATCGGTACAGAAGCAGTTTCCAGTTATGCACTGGCGTCGATATATCGACTGAAGAAAGAAGCCAAGTTCAAATTTCAGAGAACTATTTTAGCAACTGCCAGAACATATTTATCAGCAATGCCCGCTACTTTTTAAATTGTTTTAAAGTCCATCGGGGTAAAGTAAAATTTAATACAGCTAAAAGCAGAAAAGAGCTTGTTCTATCACTGTAAAAATTCAATGAAGAATGCAGATGTGGTGAACATGCTGTCTGTCCTGAGTTCTGGTTACTGACCAGGGTAACTGTAATATCACATTATCAACACTGTTCATCTTGAGCAGTGTTTCTTCATAATCAGTCTGATGAACTGTCTTTGCTGGTCTCTAAGAGATCCAATAAAAATACGTAAGAATAGAAGAGAATAGTATGGACTTCCTAAATTTCTAAGTGGAGTAAAAAAAAATCACAAAATCACAAACAGCTCACAATTGGCTTGTGTTCTGATCAACTGCAGCCTCATTCAGGTTTTGCGTCTAAAGTTACCTTTGCATGTACTGTATTTTAAACTGAACCTAACAGGAATGCACATCAACAAGTTAACCAGTGATTTTAATTTGCCCATATAATATGACCTAACAGGCAAAAATGGATCATTTCTTGGAAATAGTTAAAAATTCATGAATCCAAGCAGAGATAAGTGTGTGGAGCAATGTGTTGAGAGAATAGTTGGATAAGAAGTTTGGCCTTCGACATACTTAAAATTTGGGTTTATTCCAATTATTGAATAGGATTGTATCAAGCCTAAGTATATTGAGTGGTGTGGAACACTTCAGAACAATCATTCCACAATTTTTCCTAAAAAATTGGAACAGTGGTGATGCAAAGCCTTCTATAATAATCATCACCTTGAGACCAGAAATTTTTCAAAGTAAGTGAGATGAAGAACCCAACAGATGAAAGATTGGAGGTGGGTTATATCCTCTGACCCCAATGCATTGCCCAGTGAAAATCATTATTTTCCACATAGGTTTATATTCACTGACATATGTTGTGATTTTTTTTTTGCAGCAGTAAAGTACAATGCATAAAACATTCTATAAATTACAGTACAAAATATATTTTCAAAACTTAAAAATTAGATAAATAGATACTTTATTCATCCCCAAGGGGAAATTCAGCATTTTTCCAGTGTCCCATACACTTTTTGTAGCAAAACTAATTACATACAGTATTTAACTCAGTATAAATATGATATGCATCTAAAATCACCCTCCCAAAAAGCATTAATAAATAGCTTTTAAAAAGTTCTTAAATAGCTTACTAAAGTGCATTGAGTGGTAACTTAAGCTCAGTCCTAACCCTGGCACTTTAACATGTCTTGCCCCTGGTGGTTGAATTGTAGAGCCGAATGGCGTTGGGGAGTAATGATCTCAATTGTAGAGCCGAATTGCGTTGGGGAATAAATATTGCAAAAAGAGAGCAAAATTAGTGAGGTATTGTCCATTCAGAAATCTGACGGCTGAGGGAAAGTCACGATTCATTTACTTTGTCACCTATTCAAACTCAAGCTTTCACCAACAGTCTTCCAGGCTCTTGCATTCTACAATGGCTTAAAAACCGAAACTTGCTGACTCCAAACAAAACCTTCGTGACGTAGGTAATCTTCTTTCCTACTCTTTATATACTTACCTTGGGCATTTATCTGCATTTCTGATTGTTAAGACTATTATTTTTAAAAAATTATTTCTCAGCTCAAGCTGGTAAAACCTGAGGTACGGGCATAGTCGAACATACAGATTTCTCAGTTGCTAGGAACTTTCAGATAATTCTAATGGTGTTTAGTATTGTGACTTTCTGGAGATTTACATAAATATTGCTGTGTAGGCTCAGTTGTTTAATGCAATTTTGTTGTGACTGGGATGATACCAGTTCTAGATATTATATACCCTGTTCATGTTCCAGAGTCTTTCAATTTCTTCTTTTAATTCAGCATTTTTCTAATGTTTTTCACTTATTGATTTCTGTTTATTATGTATGTTTGGAATGGCTATATCTATTAAGTAAGATGTTCTTGCTAGTTTATCCTGTAATGTTATGTCCGGACTGTTATTATGGAGTGTCCTATCTGTAAATAATGGATCAGTCATAATTTAATTCGTAGGACACTGATTCTAAAACTGGATTGGGATTGTATTTGTAGTAAGGTAAGGTGTCTTTTATGACTTTGTACTTTAAACAAGGCTTTGCTGAATGAGTTTGCCACTTGATAGTGTCTGAGTAAGTAATCAGATTAAGTTAAACTGCTGGAGGATCTTGTAATGTGTTTCTGGTTTCTCCTGGCATTTTCTGCATTTATCACTTTAAATTTGTTGGTCTATTATTATGAACACTCTAAGCCAGGTGTTCAATGTTTTCTTGTCAACGTCTAGTCTGCTTAGATCATGGGGACGTCTTCCATGGAGGGTCATACTCATCTATTGGTTAACTGTTCCCTCTGTAGTGATAACTTCTTCATTTTTCTGGGTTGTGCTTTCATTTAAGTTTAGTGGAGTGTACTTCTTATCAGAATTGCATATGCTCGCATGTAGTGCTGAATCCTGTTTGCATTGATGAAAACATATCCTTAGAAGTTTTATCTGACTGCATTGTACATTGTTAATATTCCTCTTCCTCCTTCTGTCCTAGGTAGTGCTTATCTAATTATGTTCAAGTGTATATAATGTTTTCTAAATTTATCATTTCATTTCTCACTTTCTTTGTAAATTTTCTGGATCAGTTTTGGAACAAGATATTATGCCAAAAATATGTTAATATCGGGGTGGCAAAAGTGTTTATTGCCTATGATATATTTTTGCTATTGAACTCAGTTTTGCAAATATTCTTAAGGTTTGAAGTAAATTCTGTTAAAAGTTTTCCCTTTGTTGTAGTGTGATTGATCTTCTTTGCTTGTTGATATCCCAGAAATTATGCGTTTTAATTTCATCCATTGATTGTATTATATCCTTCTGCACTGCTTTATGTTCTACTAGCTGTATTGCACCTTTCTTTATGTTTAATGTTGTGCACATACTTAGTCCAAAGTTCATGTTTATATCTTTAGAAAATAGTATTATTCTTTGAATTAGTTGCTTTAGCTTTACTGATGAAGAAGCATATAATTTCAAATCGTCCATGTATAGAAGGTGTGTCAAGGTATAACTTATTTGGTCTCTGATTTAATATCCTATCGTTGTCTGATTCAGTAAATTAGGGAGCAGGTTTAAAGCTAGACAATATCATAGTGGGTTTGAGAGTCACCCTGGTTACAGTGCTTAATCTTTTTTGGATGCTAATAGATATACTGATTATATTACACCAATGTTTCATCAGCTATTGTAGGAATTTCACAATATATATATATTTACATATATTAGAGCTTTTATTAACCATGAGTGTGGGACAGATTCAAATGCTTTTTGGTAGTAAATATAACTACATGAAAGTCTTCTTCTTTTCTGCTGATCTTGATTTAGAATTACAGAATCTATTATCAGTTTTTCTTTTCTTTCATACCCTTATGACATCCGTTCTGCTCTTCTGTCAGTATATTGTGGTTAAGTGAGAAGTGATTGATTGTGAGATGCGTAATATTACAATTTTATATATAGTTCATAAGCAAGTAATAGGACCATACCTTGATGGATCATTTGTGATTTCTCCTTTAAGGAGGAAATATGTTTCACCTTCTGTCAAAAATTTTGGCACTCTTTTTTAGGATTTTTGAGAAAATTGTTGATTTGTATTAATAGATACAGATGAAGGCAATTAAATTTTTATACCAATAATTATGAATATTATCTCTGGCAGTACTTTTCCAGTTGTGGATATTTTTATAACCACTTTTATCATATCATTGTAACTTCAGGAGTTTGTATGTCTTCAAATGTATGAATGCATTCTTTTTCCTCCCTGATCCAATCTGCTTTTGATAGAGTGTTGCCCTGTTTGACCAGATACTAGACCAAATGTTCATTATCTCTGTCTTTGTTGGTAATTCTGTGCTAGAGTTGGTGACATTTTGGTGCATCGAATTTAGTTTCAATGTCCTATATAAACATTTTTCATTCCTCCTGACAATCCAACCTGATGGCATGAACATTGACTTCTCTAACTTCCGTTAATGCCCCTCCTCCCCTTCTTACCCCATCCCTGATTTAGTTAGTTTTTTCCATCCACTCCTTTTTTTTTCTCTCTTTCTGCGCATCACTCTGCCTGTTCTCCATCTCCCTTTGGTTCTCCCCTCTCCTTTTCTTTCTCCCTAGGCCTCCCATCCCATGATCCTTTCCCTTCTCCAGCTCTGTATCCCTTTTGCCAATCACCTTTCCAGCTCTCAGCTCCATCCCACCCCCTCCGTTCTTCTCCTATCATTTCACATTTCCCCTCCCCCCTCCTACTTTCAAATCTCTTACTATCTTTCCTTTCAGTTAGTCCTGACAAGGGTCTCGGCCCGAAACGTCGACAGCGCTTCTCCCTATAGATGATGCCTGGCCTGCTGCGTTCCACCAGCATTTTGAGTGTGTTGCTTGAATTTCCAACATCTGTAGATTTCCTCGTGTTTGACAGTTCTGTTTTCTTTTTTCTTTCTCTTGTGCATTTCATGTATCTATTTAGTCTGGCCTTTTATGTACCAAGCTTTTGTTTTAGTGTATCTATAAATTCTACAATATTTTTGTTAGGTTGATCATATCTTTTATGGGTCTTATATTACCTTGGTATTTCCTTAGTTTTTCTCTTAATTTTCTTTCTCAAGTTGTGCATTTATATCCCATTAGGTGGGCCATTTCTGCTCCTAAGGTTCCAATTTCAAGGTGACAATTATTATTGTTATTATTATTATTTCTCTTTGAACCTTTCTCAGCCCAAGCTCGTAAAACCTGAGGTGCAGGCATTGCCAAGCACACTCATTTGTCAATTGCTTGGAACATTTGGACTATTCTAGTGGTGACTAGTATTGTGGTTTTCTGAAGATTTACACAGATATCACTGTGTAGCCCTAATTATTTAATGCTATTGTACAGTGCCTTTGGCATGGCACCAGTTGTAGATATTACTATCTTATTATTATTATTATTATTATTATTATTATTATTATTTATCATTATTTATGGAGGCAGATAAAATCCCAGTGTTCAAGAGGCATTGGGATAGATGCTTGAATAGCTCGGTACAGAAGGATGGTAACCTAATGGAGGCATTTGGGGTTAGAAGACCAATGCAATGAATGTTATGGACATGGTAGGTCAAAGGGCCTATTTCCCTGGTGTACGAATCTATGCCTCAGTGTTGCATGTTATGAAAACAGTTGAATCCCAACAGCCAACTATGCTCCGATGGCATAGTATTAAATTTAACCTATTGCCCTAGAACAGGTGACGTGGAACTGTTATTGCGTCTCCAATCTGAGCAAATCTCCTCATATTATAAAAGTTATATCTTCCGCTGCCCACTTTAGATAATCCCTTGCCAATTCACAGGCCATTTTATATTTGAAGGCTCAACTCTTGAACTGTTGAGAAAATGTTCAAGAACTTTTAGATGCATGGAAAACAGACAGCAGAAAGGCTGCATTTAACAAAGGATCTTGAGTGGACAGGCCATCCTTGTACCCACTGGAATTTGGAAGATGGACAGACAGACAGACATACTTTATTGATCCTGAGGGAAATTGGGAAGTGTTGATTGACACAAATAGGATGCTGATGGTAGATGGACGTAGAGAGGACATTTCCTCACGTGGATGGAACTGGAATTAGGATCACTGTTTAAAAAAAAAGATTGCCTACTTAAGACAGAGATGAGGCATAACGTTTCTCTCAAGGGGTTATGAATATCTGTCACTCTCCTCCAGTGTTATCTGTTTTTATTTCAGGTTTTTAGAATCTGCAGTTTTCGGGTTTTCACTTCCAGGTGCAAGATTATAGTGGATGGTTGAGGTTGTAATCGGGTCAGCCGTAATCTAACTGAATGGGGCCGAATAGCCTCCTGCTGTTACCTGTTCATCCACCTACGTACTTATATGATACAAACCTAAAAGACACAAAGCTATGGTAAAATAATGTTACACTTGATTCCATGAACTTTCTTCACTTGTGACTTGTACAGATTTTTCAACCAATAAAAGAGTGCTGTTCAGTTTTTTTTTCAGTTTAATGACTATCCAAAGTGGTTATGAAAATTAAAATAAAGAAAGTAAATATTTCCCTTTCTTACTCTTCAGCATAAAGCACTGAGCATGAAATAATTAGGAAACAACTGAAGTTCCTGCCCATTAAATTGAGTTCAGAGTATATTCGGAGCTCATATTGTTTCAAGGATGATCTTTCGATGCAGAGCGCATTTTAATGTCAGTCCTTTGAGAATAGGGTGGAGAGGTGTTTTGACATTTGTTGTCTGAATACTTTCCCTTGAGTTCCTGCTGTTCAACATGTTCTGTGTTTTACCACATAAACTACTTCAAATTATTCTTCCCACTGACTGAACGAGTAAACAGCACACTCCTGAGTGAATGCAGTTTGCTGTCACTCATCCAAATTGCTCACCTTATCAAGCAGCAAGAACATGGCTTGCTGTCAGAATAGCATAAAACAATTTTTTTTCTCTTTGCTTACTGCCTTGTGCTGAAAGACTATCCATATATGTTAGTGCAGCTCTGAGGCCTTTACCAAAGACATCTCCTGGACATATGAGCTTGTTCCTCTGTTCCACTTTATCTATACACATACTTGGCCATGACTGTGAATGGAGATCCATAATAACAGCCACCTAGTCCAAGGTTCAAAGTAAATGTATTATCTAAGTACATTTACGTCGCCATATATTGCACAGAGATCCATTTTCTTCTACCAAAGCACAATAAGGTTTAAGATGCTGCTACTGAAGATGTGTGACAGCTTACTGGTAGTTTGAAAGCAAAGGAACTTAATTAAATTCATTATTAATACACCTTTTTTGAAATAAATTGTGGTAACCTATCACCGTAAGCAATGAAGAAGCGAGCGAAGGCAAAGCAAATTTCCGGGACGTTCCCTGCAACATTGACGTACTTGGTTGGAGCCATTAGGAGGGGAGAAAACAGGACAGAGGAGTTCTGATGCCTGTCCAACTAACCTGGGTACAAGGGTGGATCGCGCTAAATGCCCAGCCGAATTGGAGAGGTCAGGAGCGACTTCTTCAGCAGCGAAATCCAGGTCCAAAGTGAATTGATTAGGCGGCGTGTTCAAGGGCCGGAGCGACTCACCGCGACGAGGCCCGGGTCCTGGTGGGAAGACGGGACAGTTTAAACGCCAGCCCTGATAATCTGGGGGCTTCTCTCTCCGCAGCTCTGAGGCTGTGAGACTGTCCCCAGCTTCTATACTTCGTGTCTGTGAACCTTGCGATGATTTGCCTCGCTAATATGGTGAACTGAACACTAAGGTTTTGGACCTACTGCGGGCTGCTCTGGGGATTTGGTTCAGGATGCTGTTGTTGTTGCTGGCTTCTATTGTTTGTGTGGTTTGTTCTGTGGCTTTACTTCTCTTTCTCTATGGGCACTGGGGTTTGCCTTTTTTTTAAATTGTGTTCTTTCGGATTGCTGCCTTGCAACTGCCTGTAAGGAAATAGATCTCAAGATTGTATAATTTATACATTAATAAATGCACTATGAAGCTTGAAAGTTGAATGAATGAAAAACTGCACATAAACAAAGCTTGATAAACAGCTAATGTGCAAAAGAAGACAAAGTATGCAATTAAAAAAATACATAATACTGAAAACATGAGTTGTAAAGTCCTGGAAAGTGAGCCTATAGGTTGTGGAGTTAGTTTAGAGTTGAAGTGAGTGAAGGTGCCCGATGGTTGTAGGGAAATAACTTCCTGAACCTGGTAGTGTGGGCCCTAAGAAGGCTCCTGCACCACCTTTTGAATGGCAGCAGCGAGAAGAGACCATGGCCTGGATGGTAGGGGTTCTTGGTGATGGATACTGCGTTCTTGTACAGTTGTCTCCGATGCTATTTGAAAACCTGCTCGTTCTTGGAAGTTGGAACCACTCTAGATTCTGTAGCCTCAACTTAACAGTTGACAGAGTAGGTACCAAACAGGGCACTGGGGTGGCAGGAAAAGTAGTGTCAGGTTTTGACTGGTTTAAAATAGGAATGTTAGTTACAGAAGGAACAGTGGCTACACCGAAGCAGCAGTAACCTATCGGCCTCACACTAATAGACTGTTAGGGACCGATGTGCTGGCACGAGGAGAGCAATAGGACAATGGCTGCTGCATAGCTTCAGTGACCTGGGTTCGATCCTGAACTCGGGTATTGTCAGTGTAAAGTTTGTCTGTTCTCTCTGTGATTTCCCTTAGAGACTGCAATTTCCTCCCATTTCCCATAGGTGGATTGGCTAACTGGTTGCAGTAAAAAATTTGTCCCCATGTTGCTAGACTTTAGGAAATAAGTGGGATAATGATACTTCTCTGGGAGTCAGAATAGACTTCATGGAAAAATGCATTCTTTCTATACCTTAACCGATAATGAAAATTAGGTTTACTTGATGTGTATTTTCAAAGAATTCTTACTCTAAAGAAGTCCATTGCGAAATGTAAAATTTTCTACAGATCTCAGTCGAGTACTGTCTTATTTATTCACACATCCTTTAGAGACAACCTCTGAAGATTTATATTATTGTGGCCCTCAGACCGGTTGTCACATGATGCAATCCAGAAAAGGGTGATGATTTTTACATAACTTTTATTATTCACACTCAATATGACACATACTGTCAATAATGACAGTGAATGCTGGAACTATTTTGCAGGTCAGGCAATGTCTGTGGATTGGAAAGTGAATTTAATATTTCAGGTCAATGATTTATCAACATCTTGACTGAAATGTCATCTCTATTTCCCTCTCGACAATGCTGCCTGACTGACTGAGCACAGCCAGTGTTTCTGGTTTTCAGTCAGATTTCCAGTAAGCGTAAACATTTTGCCTTTGGATTGCGTATACTGTATGTACATGTCTACCAAAGGACCAGATTGTGAAGAGTCAGGTCAGGGAACACCAGTGCTTTGTGGGAAGAGGAATATGATCGTTGTACATCCTTGTCCAAGCCACAAAGACCATGCAGCCACCCGCTCTCTCGCCCCTCTACACAACAGAGCACTTCAGATGCCCAGAAGAACCTGAAATATCTTTAAACTCTTCCCTCTACTTCAATTAGAAAAGGCCACGCTACACCAGAAGATTTTCAGCTTCATTCTCTTGAAACTCTTTTATGGTATTTCACATCTGGAAAGTTTATCACAAATGAAATGCCATGTAAACGATGTTTATGTGTGCTGGGCTGCATCCTAAATACTGCTTGATGACAAGCTGGTATGAAGGGATAGAGATCAAATCTGTCCTCAGGTTGTGTTATTTGGCATTGTGGTTCAAAGGAATATATCAGCATTAGTGAGAGGCAGTGAAATATGAGTTACTTCCTGCCTGCCTCCTTCGTAAGGGCACAGAGACCAACAGGAGACAACTCAGGCTCATTTTGAAGCCCCAGTTGTTGGAGAATCACAAAATCATTGAATCATAGAATGGTACAGCATCAAAATGGGCCCCAGCTGCCCACCTGGCCTCTGCTCACTATAGTTTACATCGAAGCTAATCCCATTCACCCACATTAGGCCCATTTGCCTCTATATATTTTTGACCCAAGTACTGGATACCTTTTAAACATCATAATTGTATTGGCCTCAACCATCACATCCAGTGACCCAGTCCAGATGACCTTGGTGTGAAAAATTTCCTTCTCAGATTTCCTCTAAATTTCTCCCTTCCTACCTTGAAACTGTGCATTTTTGTTCCAGACTCCCCTGGGGAAAAATGACAAACTATCTATTCTATCTATGCTCTTTATAATTTAATAAATGCTGTAAGGATATGTGTATATTCCATCGGGAATAAATCCAGCCTCCCCAATCTGTTCTTATCACTGCAGAGCCATATTCCAGGCAACATCCCAGTGAATCTTTTCTGCACTCTCTCTATCTTTACCACCTTCCCTCAAAGGTGTGGTGACCAGACTGACACACATTACTCCAACTGTGGCCTAATCTATGTTCTGTACAGTTATAGCAAGGTGTTCCCACTCTTATTCTCAATGACACAGCTGATAAAGGCAAGGATATCAAATACCATCTTCACTATCCACTTTCAGTGTGCACCCCAAAGTCCTTCTGTACGTCAGCTCTCTGGAAGTCCTTGCTGTTTACTCTGCATGTTTTAACATAAGGTGACCACTGAAATTGCATTACCTCAAACCTGTTTGAATTAAATTCCTTTCGCCACCACGATGCTTAAATTTTCATCCGACCTAAGTCAAGCCTCATCCAACTTCCTCGAGATGCTTAGCACTAAGTAAAGGCTAATGGTCGATTGGACAAAAATATGATGGTGCATCATTTGGAGTCTGTCCAACTTTCTTGAATATAAAAGATGAGAAAGACCATGTGTGCTCAGAGTGAGTAAATTGATAAGTTAGTTTATTATGAACTGAGGTAGAGTGAAAAACTTTGTTTTGCATGTCATCCATATAGATCAATACACCACATCAATGTGGTGCAAGGGAAAAGCAGTAACACTATGCAGTATATAGCGTTACAATTGTAGAGAAAGTGCAGTGCAGTCAATCAATAAGGAGCAAGACATGAAGAAATAGAGGTCGAGAGTTTGTAATCCTCAATGGCCCAAATTCCATGGACTCCAATGGTTGCAGATTATGTCCCCTATTGCCCATTTGGCTGAATAATTGAGAAGTTGTTTGTTCACAACTAGATAAGACCATAAGATATAGGAGCAGAATTACGCCATTTGGCCATTGTGTCTGCTCCACCATTTCATCATGGCTGATTCAATTTTCCTCTCAACCCCAGTCTCCTGCCTTCTCCCTGTATCCCAACGTGCCTTGACCAATCAAGAATCTATCAACTTCTGCCTTGAATATACAGTACATAAAGACTTGGACTCCACAGAAGCCTGTAGCAAAGAATTCCACAGATTCACCTCTCTCTGGCTAAGAAAACTCCTCCTTATCTCCATTCAAAATGGACCGAGGCTGTGTCCTCAGAATATGTAGGAGAAAATTGAACTATATTAAACACACAACAGGTTTTCTGATTTTAATTTTTACGTTGGGTATATTTGATCCCCAACATAAAGCATGTGATCAACACGTGGATTTTAACAGAAGTAGGTTCCCTGCTGTTTGTAATGGATGAGAGCAGACATAAAGACACATTAAAATGAGGTGTTCCCTTGCTTTCACAATTCAATTCAATGAGTGGATACGCTTGGATTAATGACAGGAATCCATTTGCTTTCAATGAAATGGCTGTGAATTTGCCAGATAAATCTGGACAAACCAACCTCACAATACTGGTTAAATTAAATTATGCAGATAATTTGCCTACCCAAAATGGAGAGAAGGCGGGTATCTTTTGCAGTTTGATTTAGACATTTTTCACTCTATTGATTTTTATTTGCTTATAAATGCTTCCTCAAATTGATATTGATTGAAGAACAATATTCTCCTCTGTAAACCTTGAAATCTTGTTTCTCAGAAATAATAGGGGGATTGTATGTAGAGTATAAATGATGCTTGATCCACTAATCCCCAACAGCAACTCCTATATAGGAGGCTGGAGATTAACATGCTGGTTTTTGAGATAGAATTTTCATCATTTTTAACAACTTCATTTTCACCAAGGAAAGACCTCACAGAACAATAACTCTGTCAGCTTCTTCTACTGCTCACAGGTACCTGAGTAATGGTTTGGAGCAGATTACTTTGACCCAGGGCCCAGGTAGTCGGCCTGCCTGTCCTTTTCCACTACACAGAGTTTGCAAATTGTCTCATTAAAAGCCAAGAGCCAGGCAAAGAAACAGAAACACACGCGACCCCCTTGTGAGTTATGGTTTGTGATCTCTTGTCACCCTAAGCCATCAAAGTTCCAGAGCTGGTGTCAAACCAGTCAAGTGCTGAAAAATGAGCTGCCTGTAGCTGTAAGCAGTTCAGGATTTGATTTCCTTTATAGGATCAAGGACATTGCAAAATTTGTGTTTTTTCAATTTTGGAAACTTACCTCCCTAGCATATTTGTAACAAGTAGTAGGTATAATCTTGTTGCAATGAGCAGGGATGAGGGGGCAGTTCACATGGCCACCAAATGTACCAGAACAGGTACAGTAGGGAGTACCACTGCAACTATATCTGAGGCGTAAGGATACCCTGCTTAGTCTCAGACGTAGTTAGCAATGAGCAAATGGCTATACCATCTCCCAGTAGGAGATGACAGAAAGATTCAATGAAGGGACACATGTTGAGTGTCTCTGATACTTTTTAGCTGCAGTGGGATTGCTATAGCTTAGAGCCAACCACCCCATTGGCTCCAGAATGAACAGACCAGGCAGCTGAAGCAAGGGTAAAATTTTAGACAATCCCAAACAATTAAAAATAATCATGAAACCACATCTTTAACCAGAGAGGTGTGTTCTGCTGCTTCCGTCAAGGCTCCTTCCCACGGTGTGCTATTGCTGTAGTTTGCTGTATGAATAGTCAAATGGAGTTGAGTATTGACTGGTGTCCTGACCTCAAACTTTGTTCTTTGGTGAGGACTTTGTCCACTTGGGACAATCCCCAGCTGGTGTGTTTGGGGTGTTGATCAGAGGCATAGAGGGTACTCTGAACCAATTCTCAGACAACCTCTTTGCAATCAGAGTCGTGGCATTTGGGTCAAAGATCCCCCCGAGTGTAGGTAGTTGTGTAAATAGAATGCACACATAAAACCACCTCATAAATAAGACTGTGTACTTGTGCGTTTGAATTTATAGCAGAGGCCTTTTTCCTGGATCTTGACATCACACCAGTCTTTTTTTTTTTGCCTGGCTTTGCATTATCATTTAGATTGACTGAAGAAAAATAAAATTGAATTAATTGCATTTATCAGCAAAAAAAATTCCAGTGAACGATCTGCTGCTGTCCTAGCTACACTGTCTCATTTCCAATCAGGCCAGCATCATTGATTCAGAGTCAACTCAGTGCAGTTACGTATCACCTTCACCTTGCTGCTTCTGATGCAGAGTGGTCGGAAAGTGGCTGTGGATTTGATGATCTGACAACCTGCTGGACCCGACAATAGGTCTGAAAGTGGTTTTCGATCTGATATTTATAGAAAATAGAACATAGAACATCACAACACAGTACAGGCCCTTCAGCCCTAATGTTGTGTTGACTTTTTAACCTACTGTAAGATCAAACTGACTCTTCTCTCCCTCATAGTCCTCTACTTTTCTATCATCCACATGCCTATCTAAAAGTTTCTTTAATGTTTCTAATGTTGTTACCTCTGCTGCCATCCTTGGCAGTGTGATAAAAAGACGACCTCTGACACCCCCCTATATTTTCCTCCAGTCATCTTAAAATTACGAACTCGCTTATTAACTATTCCATCCTGGGATAAAGGTAACTGGCTGTCCAGGCAATCCATGCCAGTTAGTATACTGAACAATCTCGGACTGTGTGCTTGCTTGCATGTGTACATTCCTCTGCAGGCTGGGCAGGAACTGTTTGTTCTTGCATGGTTGAATGACAATTAAACTTGAACTTGAACACCTATCAAGTCATAAGACTATAATCGAGTCTGCTCTGCCATTCAACCATGGCTGATCCTTTTTACTCCTCCTCAGCCCCCCTCCCCGGCCTTCTCCCTGTAACCTTTGATGCCATTTCCAATCATGAACATAATCTCTGCCTTAAGTACACCCAACAAACTGTCTTCCACAGCTGCCTGTGGTAACAAATTCCATAGATTCTCCACCCTCGGGCTAAAGAAATTTCTCTGCAACTCTTTTTCAACTGGATTCCCCTTTATGCTGAGTCTGTGCACTCTTTTCCTAGACTCCCCCACCATGGGGAACATCCTTTCCACATCTATTCTTTCTGTACCTTTCAACATTTGAGAGGCTTGAATGAGATCCCCCCTCATCCTTCTAAATTTCAGCAAGAACAGACCCAGAGCCGTCAAACGTTCCTCATATGATAACCCTTTCATTCCTGTGATCATCCTTGAGAACCTCCTCTGGACCCTCTTAAGTGCCAGTACATCTTTTCTTACATGAGTTACCTCACAATCTCCTTCACTCCAAAGAGATAAGCCCTAGCCCCCTCAACCTATCCTGATAAAACATGCTCTCCAATCCAGGCAGCATCCTGGTAAATCTCCTCTGCACTCACTCAAAAAAAAAACGCCCTTTCTATAATGACAATCTAATCCACACCATTGAAAACTTATGGCCCATATTCGAGATTCCCTTACATCTTGTGCTATGTAAAAGTTTGTCCTGAGTTTGAGCAGAGATTATGTTCATGATTGGAAATGGCATGAGGTTCAGTCGTTTTTCAGACTAAACATTAGAATGGGGAAGAAATGTCATCCAAGTGGCTTTTAACATTGGTACCAGGCAGTGTGATTTGAGCATCTCAGAAACTGGGGTTTTCGAGTCTGACAGTCCCCAGAGTTTACAGAGCAGGGTACGAAAAACATCAAAAAATAATTCTCTCCACTCTGAGAGACATTTCACCAAAATTATCATAGAGGTTTCATAAACTCCCCTAGAATATTACATTTGACTTCTCATGGTAACATCGATGATTTAAAAAAAAATTATTTAATTTTCAGTGTATGATAAATAGAGAAAATATGTTTTGTACTAATAGAAAGGTGGATGTTGCAAATAAATAGGCAACTGATTGTAATGTCTTGGGTTGTTGCTTAGGAAATGACACTCATTGTAAATGTTGGTATCCTTCATTCCATGTTTTGCACATTCACAGACCAATTGATTTCAACACAATCTTATAAATTAATTTGTTCTTTTGGTGTATTTTAAATCCTAAAGAGTAAGACATCAGTATACCTAATAAACGATGAAGTACTTTCCTCCAGGAATACTACATTCTACCTGCATCGACTCTGCATGCTTTGATATTTAAAGGCTTCTCAAATGAAAGCAGCATATCACTCTGTTCATTAATACAGCTTCTCAGTTCCTACAAGTTCACCAATTGCTGAAAAGAATTACCATCAGACATGTCTTCTAAATGTATTAAATGACATTTAAAATTTCTACTTAAGTATCAACTGTAATGTATTGAAACATCCCAGCTCACTTTGCAGGAGCACAATCAAACAAAATTTGATATTTAGCCACATAATGAGATAATGGGCCGGATATTCCTGGAAGAACCATGGCTCCAACATTTTCCTGATGAAGAGGATCAAATGAACTAAAGCTCTGGAGCCAACAGAGTAGGTTCTGACTGGCAGGTCTTGTGCTCCCACCCCCCATGTATGGAAAACCCTGACTGCTTCTGATAGCTCAACATCTATCAAAGGTTTTTGAATTATTCAACATATTTCAGAGAGTCAGAGTCATTCAGAAACACCACAGACAGATTTAACTATATATTTAAATAAAATAAAATGCAAAGTTAAAATATTTAATTAAAATTAGGTTTAAATGCTGAAATATAACTAAAATCCTTAGGGTAAAATAAAATAAGATAGACCAAATCAAGTATGTAGTTAGTTTACACAGCCCACCATTGATAATAGCTGTAATAGGTGCCACCTCAAGAAGACAGTGCCAATCATCAAAGATTTCCACTATGCAGGACATGCCATCTTCTTAGAGGTATCGTCAGGCAGGAGGTAAGGAAGTCCCACACTACCAGGTTCAAGAATAGCTGCCTTGTTTCAACTCTTAAACCTAACAATACGTCCTTAATCATGATAGTTCATCAACGCTGTAACCACTTTTGTTTACTCTTTGCTGCAACAGACTTCTTTAGTTTTATTGATGTTCTATCTAGTAAAAATTGCTTCTAATTTACGTTTATGTTCTCCTCATGAATGTTGCTTACATGATGCCATGCACCTATAATACTGCATACATGTAAATGTGCAGATGCCAATAACCATGACTTTATCTTTTAGAACAGGCTGGAGGCGAGGCAGAGTGAGGAGTCCAGTGAGAGAGGACACGGGCTAAGAAAAGGGGGTATGCCAAATAGGAATGAGATGAAGAGAAGTATCTTCACTTGGAGAAAGCGCTTCACTACTAAGTCCCAATAGTGACTGCTATTACATCTGACTCCACCCACGTTGAAGGCAGCTTGTTAAGAGCACTGCTGTGCGTCATTGGTCAATAGCTCAGTTCAATGCTGATTCTAACAGTGGAAGGAACACAGATTTGAACCCCACCCACACACTTGCCTCTAATTTTTACCTTCACAACTCATGAGCAGGTGCCTTGCAGAACTGTGAAGAAACAATGGACAGTAATCCCCTAAAACCATTTGTGATTTGACGCGTTAGCTTTTACAAACAAATAGTCTATCCAGGGGATGCTGGATTTATAGAGCATTGTATGGATGGAAAGATTGCTGTGAGGCAGAGATGTCCAGACAGCAAATTAGGCAACATTCCTCCTCCTTTCTCTCTTCCTCTGGGTGTTGTTTATTGCACTGCGGAAGCATGGTAATGAGGACGAAAGGCTTTAACAAGCAAAATTATGGTTGTCACTAAGCAACGCTCACCAGTGACTTAGAAACTCACAAATAATAGTGCCATTTTCTCCAACTCTAGGTAGCAGTTACTTACTGACTCTTTGTGATGATGAATACATTTCCATGAATGAAAATTCAAGAAATTATACAGGAATTATCCATAATCCATTCAAAATAATGTACCTGTTTATTCACCTTTTCACAAAGACACCAAATGTAAATTCTGCATGTGAGTTCACAATGGAAATCGATAACATTTATTTGTGAAAATTCAGGTGCCAGTCCAAAGGTGCAGCTGTAGATTTGATGCCCCAAAACTTGAGTGGCTGGGGTTCAAACCTGACCTCCAGTGCAGTGTGTACGAAGGTTGTACACTCTCCCTGTAATTACATGCCTCCCTCATGGTGCTTCTGTTTCCTCTAAGTTGGTAAAAGGTCCAAAATGTCAGCGGTGATGATGGAACCTGAGCAACAGTACCAGCAACGGACCAATTGTTTGATAGGATGGACTCTTGACCTCACAATTTACCTCACCATGGCTGTGCATCTTATTGTTTGCCTCCACTGCGCTTTCTCTGCAGCTATGATAGTTTATTCTGCACTCTTGTTATTGACTTCCCCTTTGTACGACCACAATGTACTGATGTGGTGAAATGATCTGTCTGGATAGCACGCAAAACAAAATGTTTCACTGTGCTTTGGCACATACAACAAAAAAAAAACAATTTCGTAGTGCATTTATTATCATAGTAGGTATGCAGTATACGATTTTGAGATTTGTTTCCCCACAGACAGCCAAGGAATCCATTCAAAGAAAAACATCAGCCCCCGCCCATGTGCCAGAAATGAATAGCGCAATCAGCAACAAAAGGAATGAGTGAAAACCCATCTACAAACTCCTTGGCCTTGAGAAGGCCGCTCGTTTCCTGGAATCCTCTTGGAGACAGCAAAGCGCCAGATCGCTCAATTGGCCCGAAAACACATCATAAAACTGTAGATCACAGGCTTCAACAGTACCAGAACCACATTTGATTAAAAATAATATGTAAAAGAAGTGAAAGAAGCAGTTTCACAGACCATCTTTAGGATGTCACCCATGGTAGTGTTGTTCACTGACACCATCTTCCAATTACTGATGTTGGTGGATGGAGTGTATTTAGAGTTTAATCTGGGCAAGTGTATGGTGTTGCATGTTAGGAGTTCAAACATAAAGAGACTGCACACTCTTGATGGCAGAACCCTTAACAGCATGGATGTACAGAGATGGATCTTGGGGTTTAAGTGAATAGCTCCCTGAAAGTAGTTGCACAGTTTGATAGTGTGGTGAAGCCTATGGCATGTTTCACTTTATTAATTGGAACATGGAGTTCAAGAGTCAGGAAGTTATGTTGCAATGTTATAAAATTCTAGCTAGGCTGTACCTAGAGTATAGCGTTCAATTCTGGTCACCCCTGAAGGACGCATAAGTAAGCTGGCTGGATAAAGCAGTTAGCCAGTATTTATTACCTAGGGTTGAAGTATCTAATATGAGAGGGGAAAAGTTCTAAGGAGATGTTTCAGAACATGGAACGTTGACTAGTACAGCACAGAAACAGGTCCCTATGCCCACAATGTTGTGCTAAGCCATTGAAATTAGCAATCAAATTCAAGATCAAGATTGTTTAATGTCATTTCTTGTACGCAAGTGTTAGACATGAAACAATAATGAAATAATACAGTCAGATGCAGTGCGGCACAAAAAACACAAAAGGTAGATAACACAGTAATTTTAAAAAACATGCAATAAATATAAATATGTAAGATAGCTTATACACATAGATTGATTGTATGTCCATAAAGTGACACTAAGCTGTACATAAGGTGATTGATGGGAAATAATAAAGTAGTGCTGTAGTTAGTGCGTGGAGGTGTTGCTCAGCTTTACTACTTGTGGAAAGTAACTGTTTTTGAGTCTTGTAGTCCTGGTGTGGATGCTACATTGCCTCTTCCCTGATGTAAGTGGGACAGACAGTCCATGAGCAGGGTGGGTGACATCCTTCGTTATGATACTGGTCCTTTTCTGGTACCTTTCTGAAATATGCTCTTGATTGCAGGTAAGCTGGTGCCAGTGGCATGATGGGGAGATCTGACTACCCGTTGTAGAGCTATCCTACCCACCACAGTGCAGTTTCTGTGTCATGCAGTGATGCAGCATGTAAGCATGCTCTCTACTGCACATTTGTAGAAAGAGGGGAGTATGAGTGTGCAAAGTCCAGCTCTCTTCAGCTTCTCCAGAAAGCAGTGGCTTTGGTGAGCTTTCCTGACTGAGCAGGGTATGTTCTGAGATCATGAGAGGTTAGGTGTGATGTGCACTCCCAGTTCTACTGCAGTGCCACCAGTGTAAAGAGTATTTGACTGTTGTGAGTTCTCCTGAAGTCAATAACCATCTCCTTTGTCCTGTTAACATTAAGGAAGAGCTTATTTACGTGGCAGCAGGCCTCGAGCTCTTCCACCTTCTCTCTGTAAGCCATTTCATCATTGCTGGTGATGAACCCCACCACTGTCATCTCATTGGTGAGCTTGACAATGGGATTGCTCGAGTGTTTGGCCATGCAGTCATGCGTGAGCTGAGTGTACACCATTGGGTTCAACATACAGCCCAGGGGAGGGGGGTGGAACCCACGTTGAGGATGATGGAGGGGTGGGAAGGAGCGGTTGTGCATCCTGACTTTCTGAGGTCTGTCTGTTAGGAAGGCCAATGCCAGCTGATGTATTTAGACCGAGGGTTAGGAGTTTGTTCACCAAGGTCTGTGGGACATTAGTGCTGAACTGAAATCCAGAAACAGTATTCTGACATCAGTGTCCTTGTTTTCCAGATGTGTCTGCACCAGATGCTATGGCATCTGTCGTAGAGCAGTTTTGTTAGTAAGCATATTATTGGGTGTGCAATGTGGTAGAGATGGAGTTTGCGATCTGTGTCATTATTAGCCATTCAAAACACTTACTGATGATTGGCATCTGTGCTACTGGGTGTTGGTCTCTGAGTTTTGAAGGTGTCGAGTTGTTTGGTACAGGGATGATGGCGGCTGATATGAAATATTGGGGATAGTTACCTAGCCACCTAGATGACCAAGTAAACTAATCTCTTCTGCCTACACCAGGGCCATATCCATCCATTTTGTACCTGCCTCTACCACCACCCCAGACAGCACATTCCATGTACCCACCAGTCGCTGTGTAAAAATCTTACCTCACACATCTCCTTTGAAATTTTTCCCTAACTTTAAATACATATCTGGTATTAGATATTTCAACCCTGGGAAAAGGATGCCAAGTGTCTGCTCTACCGATGCCTCACATAATCTTACAAAGTTCTATTATGTCCCCCCTCAGACTCTGCCGCACCAGAGAAAACAACTTAAGTTTGTCCAACCTTTCATTATAGCTCAGCCCCTCTCATCAACCTGTGTAGCCGCTTTCAGGAGCTATGAACTTGGACTCTAAGATTTCTCCACACATCAACACTGTTAAGACTCTTGCCCTTAGCGGTATAGTGATTCTTTACATTTGACCTACAACACTTCATATTTGCTCAGGTTAAATTCATTTGCCATATCAGCAATTGGTCTACATCCCGCTGTATTCTTTGTCAGTCTTCTATGCTACCCACAACACCACCAAACTTCATATCTTCTGCAAACTTACTAACCCACCCATCTGCATTTTCATCCAGGTCATTCTCCTTGGTAAATATTGTTATAAAGTACTCATTAAGGACCTCACCCACATCCTGTCCATCCAAGCAAGTGTTCTCTCCTTTATCCTTCGCTGATCCTAATCCTCTTGCTCATCATGTGACCACTTCTGGCACAAATGTTTTGCAGTTTACTTATTCATCTGGTTTTGCCATGAAAGTGAATTAATCATTTGTCCCTAACATAAACTGTTAGTTGCATTTAGGCCTCCTTTGATTTCAGCTTTTCTCCTACTCTGTGAAGCATTCTTCTCTCGAGTTTCCGATTACCATGAAATGCATCGTTGCCTTCAACTTCCAACGCTGTCAGAGGATGTGCTGCAAGTGACGTTGCTCTGGTGACAACATAGGATGCTCACAAGCGATTAACCCTCACTAACCCATACATCTTCGGGCTGCTCTGGTTTCCTCCCAGAGCACCCTGAGGAAACCTATGCGGTCACAGGGAGAATGTACAAACTGAACCCCGATTACTGGCACTGCGAAGCATTAGATTAGCCGCTACGCTATATGCCACGCACATGTAGAGAATAAAAGTACATGGACCGTGAGCAGGAAGGGGGTATTCGGTTAATTAGACAGCATTAGCTTAATTAGCTAATGGGCCATTTCTAATGTGAGCAACTTTACTAGAGAGACACTGAAGTTAGCGGATATCAAAGTGTTTTATTCAACAAAATGATACACTCTTGGACGTAGAGGCCAGTTTGATCCAGTATTACATGACATTTTATATGCTAAAGATCAGCAGTAGCAGCAGGACAGTTCAATAGTTATGATGTATCTACAAGGCTTCCTTCAAATTACATTTAATTTTCACACCTCCTCCTTTGCACCTGCACTCCAGACACCCAAAATAGCATGTCTGGTTTTCAATTAACTAGTGCTCACAGCTCCAGGGAACTATTGTCCAGGGCTTCATTTGAAATCTAATCAATGATCCACATTCAGGTCTAATTATTGGTTGCTGAAGTTAATATTTGCTATGTACGCTAACTCCAGAATATGCCCTAACAGGCTGAAGGGACTATTCTTGTTCTGTACTGTTTTAGGTACTATGACAAGGAAAATCACTGAAGGAATGGGGTTATATGTGATGTGAACTGGTGCAGACTATAAGTTGAAATGGCCTCCTTCTGTGTCATAAGGAAAAACAAAACAATGTATGTCAAAATACATGCCAGTGCAGCAAGTAGTTCATATGTTTTATTTGTGGATATGAAGAGGTCAACAGCCTAATATTAATGTGGAGGGGGCAGTTAATCAAATCTTCTGTATCTTTAATCAAAACCAAATTAACAATATGCATTTTGACTAAAATAGCCCCTAAAGAGAAGCAAATTGCATTGAGTTACACGATTCTGTCCTGCTCCTTTGTCTCATGACCAGAGTATCAATGGATCATGGAACTCTTGCATCCTAATAGTGTCTTCGGTGATCTCAAGTTGCAATGTTGGAAATGCAGTTTCCAATTTGTACACAGCAAAAAATCGCTAACAGCCACTTGATATCAAACTGAAAATCTACTGTACAGATGCTACATGAATAGGTAGGTTTTCTTGCTCCTCTTAAAAATCATGCTGTTCATTCTTTTGTTTTGCATCTTCCTAAGACAGCTGAAGAATATTAGTGGCAGCCAAATGCCAAAAGAGATGCTTGCGTAAGACACCAGTAATAAAAACAGTGAGACATTTTAAACAATACAGAAAAAATCTTGTTAAAGATTATGCTAAGATTTTTCTAATTTCTCAGCTATTTGAGTAAAATTCAATTCCAGTCTGATACATTATCGATCATAGATTAAAGCTTGCACTGCGGATGATGTCTGAATGGGATCAGCAGTTTTCTTCCTTATCCTTCGCAGTTCTATCCTCAGGGTATTGGCAGCTGTTCCAACACAACATACTACAATAAAAAAGCTAAGTCTATTTCATTATCTGTAAAGCACTTTGGGAATATTGAGGTCCTGAAAGAAGTGTTTTTAATAATGTTCTTTGTTTCTGAAGCCAGGTGCACAGATAATGCACCACACCGATTGTGTGAGCTGATCAGAAATGCTTGCAACCCATTGAACTCTCGGGGTTATCACAGCACCATACAATACAGAAACAGGCCCTTTGGCCTGCTAAGTTTGCACCACCGATCAACCATCAATCTTACACAGGTGTCACTTAACTCTCCCCATTCTCCCATGAATTCCTCACAAGTTCTCTCAAGCCCCTACACACCGTGGGCAACTTACAGTAGCCGATTAACCTGCTTCCTGTACCTCTTTGGAATGTGGTAATATCTGACCCTGCTCTGATCCACATCACTTGTTTTCTTGCCTGACTGCCAGTTCCCCTCTTTAGCTCAGTGGCAATGAGGGCAGTTGTGGCCAGCCTATTGCTAATTTACATCATCTGAGCAATAATCAAACCAGATGGATCTTTGTCCAAATGGCTTAGTGTCAACAGATGGTGTCTTTATTGGTTAAGACATTAAGGAAGCTTGCTCTCAAACTGCATACTACTCCATTTAGATTATTCAATGAAATACAGCATATTATACTGAAGAAAATTGCCTCTATGTGTAAAGTACACTTTCTCTTCCTCAGAACATCTCTAATAAGGAAATATCATTGCTTTTATCACACACCAGAAAAATATTACCACAGATACTTCAGACATTCTGCGTATTAATTAACTGTCAAATGGCCCAGCTGTGGGACCATTTGGAGATTTATTTGCATTATATCCAGAATCTATGTTGCCTAGCAACGTGATAGGATTAATACATCAACTTTATCCTGAAGTTGGGCTCCAGTGCTGGACATTTGCTAAGGAGTAAGTTCCAGTTGTGCACTTAGGCACTGCGATACCTTACATAAAATTTGGATTTCAGACAATTGTAGTGAAAGGCCCAGAGTTCAAAATTTAAATTGAACTGCAACTTTTTTGCCTCCTTTAGGACAAACAGCAAAGCATATTCAACCAAATCTATGCTGTTAAATCCCAAATCCCCCAATCATCTCCTTGCAACCTGTTCTCTCTAACAAGTACTTCAATTTGATGTGTTGGTTAATATGTTATTGTAAATTGCCCCTTAGCTATAAGTGAGTGTTAGAATTTGTGGGTGGTGGGTCTGAAAAGTGGGGGGAATACGGGATATTGTAAACAGGTGCTTACCTGGTCATAGTGGGCTGTGAGGTTTATTTCTGTGTTTCTCAGCTCCCCACCTTCACAATAAATCTTCTGATACCCAACTGCATGTGGGCAATTGACAGTTCAAAGTAAAAAGTAAATTTATTATCTAAGCACATATATGTCACCATTCATTTTTCTTGCAGGCACTTACATGGGATAAAGAAATACAATTGAATTTTTTAAACTAAAATATACATAAGCAGAAGAAGACTGAAAAACAAACTATAAAAACAGATGCACTGTACAGATAAAAATAATACTGAGAACATGAGTGGTAAAAGTCCCTGAAAGTGAGACTGTAGACCGTAGAACCGGTCCAGAGCACTGGTGAATTAAATTATCCAACACGGTTCATGGTTCAGGTTGTAGGGCAGTAATTGTTCCTGAACCTGGTGGCTTTTTTATACTTACTGCCCAATGGTAGTAGTTGGAGGAGGATATGATCTGGTGGTGGGAGTCTTTGATGATGCATGCTGCTTTCTTGTGACAGTGCCCCATGTAAATGTATTCAACGGTTGGCAGGACTTTGCCTGTGATAGACTGGGCTGTATCCACTACTTCCTGTAGCTTTTTCTGTTCCTGGGCATTAGAGTCTCCATACCAGGCTGTGAGAATATCTCCACTGTGCACCTGCAGAAATTTGTCAAAAATTTTGGATAATTCATGAAAGTTTCTAAGAAAGTCGAGGTACTGCTCTGCTTTCTTTGTCATAACACTTATGTACTGGTCCCAGGACTGAAACACTGCTACGTTAATGCCAAGGAATTTAAAGGTACACTCCACTTCCATTCCCCTAATGAAAACAGGCTCATGGACAGACGCATCGATGGGATGTGGAAGGAACTGGAGCTGCCAGGTGAAACCAAAAGGGTCACAAACTCCACAAAGACAGCACCTTAGGTTGAGATCAAATCTGAGTTGCTACATCTGTGAGACACCCATTGATGATTCACAGCCTTATAAAGATGTTATTGCTGTTGCCTCTGATATTGAAATGGAGAGAGGAATATGATAAGAAATTTGTCTTTGATCACCAGCACTACATACACCAACTTTGAATATGCGGCTTCTTTGGTTGGAGTAGACAGTAATGTAGGGACTTGTATAACCAGCTGCTAATGTTCTTGCATGCACGTAGAACTAGCAACCAAAGATGAATTTCTCTACTTAAGCATTTATCTGCCATTATTAACAATATATAGGCTAATGTCTTAAAATCGGAATTACACTCAGAGGAGTTTTATAAATTTAATTTGCAGTGTAGATTTCAGAAACAATTCTCATATATTTTCTTATAAAATTATATTTTAATGTTAAAACATTGAACACTGACCAATCTCCCTGTTGAATCAGAATATTCACTATTGCTTCCACAATCTAAGCTACTGTACAACCAGATCAGGAGCAGGTGTAAAACAGGCACGTTTAATCTCACTTGCTTTCCAGCCTGTAAAGCTTGTCTTTCTCCCTCTCGTATTCCCTTGATTTTGTGCCTGTTAAAAACGCATATATCATTACATCTAATGAAAGATTCTTGGTGTGAAACTGTTTCTTTACCCACAGCTCGTTGATCTGCAGATCATATACAACATTTTCTTTTCCTTTAATTTTTGCCATATCATGAGGACTGATATCAGGTAGATATCATTTCTCATCATACGGCAACAATTAACATTTCTAATGGATACAATAATGAATAGACAGAATCGATATCTTGATAGACAAACAGTTGCTTTAGCCTTCGATGCAGATTGGAGCGTATCCTGACTGACTGCTTTGTGGCCTGGTTCAAGATTATTTACTGTCAGTTACAGTACACAAATGTACAAGCGAATGAAACTATTGTTACTCCAGGCCTGATGCAGCACAAAAAAGAAGATAAAGAGCCCAAGAATGATTAAAAAAGCGCAATAAATAGAAATATGTAAAAAATTGTTTGTGGACTTCAGAAAGGGTAAGATGAGGGTACACACAGCAGTCCTCATCGAGGGATCAGTAGTGGAAAGGGTGAGCAATTTCAAGTTCCTGGTTGTCAACATCACTCAGGATCCATCAAGATCTAGTTTATTGATGCAGTAACAAAAAAGGCACAGCAGCTGATATAGTTCTTTGGGAGTTTGAGGAGATTTGGTGTCTCACCAAAGATGCCTGCAAATTTCTTACAGAGGTACTGTGGAGAGCACTTTAAGTGGCTGCATCACACTCTGGTATGAAGATGGGGGGGGGGGGGGGGTTGTCTCTGCACAGGATCAAAATAAGCTCTAGAAAGCTGTGAATTTAGTCTGCTTCATCATGGGCACTAGCCTCCACAGCATCCAGGACATCTTCAAGGAGCGGTGTTTCAGAAAATGGGTATCCATCATTAAGGAACCCCATCACCCAGGACATGCCCTGATCTCATTGCTGCCATCAGGGAGGAGGTCAGGAGCCTGAAGGCACACACTCAATGATTCAGGATCAGCTTTTTCCCCTCTGCCATCTGATTTCTGAATGGACATTGAACCCATGAACACTACCTCACTATCTTTTTATTTCTGTTTTTGTACTTTTTAACGTATATAGTTCCTGTAATTTGCAGTTTATTATTATATATTGCAATGTACTGCTGCCACAAAAAAAACAAATTTCATGATATGTGCCAGTGATATTAAACCTGATTCTGATACAGATAGCTTATATACGTAGATTGATTGTATGTCCATAAAGTGAGTGCCTGTATGTAGACTGACGGGAAATGATTAAGTAGTGACGGTGGAGGGTGGAGAGGTAGGTTAGTGTGGGGAGGTGTTCATCCGCCTTACTGCCTGGGGAAAATAACCATTTTTGAGTCTGGTCGTCTTGTTGTGGATGCAGTGTGGTCGATGAGCCGTGTGGGTGGAATCCTTTGTGATGATACCAGCCCTTTTCAGGCACCGTTCTGTATATAATCCTTACGGTGGGTAGGTTGGTGCCAGTGATGTATTGGGCAGTTTTGACAACCCATTGTAGAGCCTTCCTGAACACCTCACTGCTGTTTCCATACTATACAGCGATGCAGCTTGCTAGAATATTCTCTACTACACATCTGTAGAGTGACGGGAGTACAGATGTGCATAGTCCAACTCTCTTCAGTTTCCTCAGAAAGTAGAGGCATTGGTGAGCTTTCCTGATCGTGTTGAATGTGTTCTGGGACTGTGAGAGGTTGTGTGAGATGTGCACTCCAGGAGTTTAAACTGAAAGGAACTTGCATCATGAAGACTCCCACCCATCCAGGCCATAGTCTCTTCTCTCTGCTGCCAGTGGGAATTCAGTACCGGAGCCCTAAGCCCCTCACCACTAGGTTCAAAAACAGTTATTATTCTTCAACCATTAGATTCATGAACCAGTGTAGATGACTTCACTGACCAAAACACTTTCAAGAACTTTGCAACTTGTGTTCTCGATGTTTATTTATTGTTTTCTTTGCATTTCCACAGTTTCTTCTTTTGCACATGGGTTGCTTGTCAGTCTTTGTTTATGTGTAGTTTTTCATTGATTTCATACTATTTCTTTGCTCTACTGTGAATGTCTGCAAGAAAATGAATCTCTGGACAGCATATGGTGACATGTTTGATAATATAATTACTTGGACATTGGCAAGTCATTGGAGGCATGGCAGAAGATTCAAGATTCAAAGATTCAAAAACATTATTGTCATTCTAACCGTATATCAGCTCTGCAGGGCAGAATGAGACAGTGTTTCCCAGGAGCAATGCAATCATAACATGACAAACACAACACTAAATAATAAACATAACAATAAATAGTAAAACACAACAGCCACATGTCAGTTAAAAACAAGTTATAAGTGTCCAGTGCAAGTTAAAAGAGTCCAAAGCAGAGTCAGGTAGAGCAGCTATTTAGCAGTCTGACTGCCTGTGGGGGAAAGCTGTTTAGTAGCCTTGTGGTTTTAGTTTTGATGCTCCTGTAACGTTTACCTGATGGCAGAAGAACAAACAGTTCATGGAGAGGGTGTGAGCGGTCTTTAATGATGTACTGTGTCTTCTGGAGGCATCGACTCTGAAAGAGGTCTTGGACAGAAGGTAGGGAGACCCCAATAACCTTCTCTGCTCCCCTAACCACCCTCTGCAAGGCTTTTTTGTCGGCAGCACTGCAGCTGGAGTACCAGGTTGTGATGCAAAAGGTCAGCACACCCTCAACCATGCCTCTGTAGAATGTAGTTAAGATATTAGTGGGGATTGATGCTTGTTTAAGCTTCCTCAGAAAGTGCAATCTCTGCTGGGCTCATTTCACAACCCCAGTGGTGTTCCTGGACCAGGTGAGAACTAGGCAGAATAACAATTCAGCATTGAGTAGATGGCTGAAGGGCCTGTTTCTGTGCTCTAGTACTCTATGACTCTGATTCCTTTAAGAAATAACAATGTTGTAATGGAGAAGCTGAGTGAATATAGGTGGATTGTTAGTTGCTCCTGCCATGTTACCTACTGAATACCTTATTGTGGGTTTACCGTCTGGAAAGAGAGTTGTTGCACCTTCACAGGGGAACAAGTGGTGCACAAGTAAACTACACCTAACTGCAACTACAGGCTGTATAACTCAGGAGCCCAAGGAGTGCACAGGGTTTGAGATTGGACTCCCATACCCTCAGGATCCCATTGGCCATCCTGTGTTGGCTTGAATGCAAATTAATACCATGTTTGGAGATGGTTAAGAATTTCACTGTGAATATAATACCCGAGTCAATGCCATGTGAATGATCTGGTTTTAAGTGTTATTTCAGTTACAGGCTTCTTCTTCTTGGGTCCTTAGCTCCCAGTGGAGCCTAGGCCATTGATGACCTGCCACCCCCATCGTCCAAAGCCAACGGTACGGCTGGAGTTCATCAATGTTTCTGTGATCCACTGTATCCATTGTACAGGGGATTGGTCTATACCTTTTTGCTAGAGCCCTGTTGGCCAGCCTTACCCCATTCCTCCTCTTGTGACAGGGACGTAGGGTTGGACTTTGAGAGGCAGTTACATCTACAATCCATATTTTTTGTGGACATTAGCCAAAGGGAGAGTGAAGAATATTTGTTTCTTTCTGTTTAGCCATGAATCTCAGCACAAGTAATGGAAGTTGTACACAAGTACTTTACTGACCAACTGCTACATACAAAGTTCGTTCCACAGATTGTAGAATGGTGGTGCAAGAATTGGAAACATATACTTAGCAATGGGAGAACCATGAAATATATTCTTTGTTCAATAAAAACAGGTGCAATTGGTTACACAAGATCCTGTGACAGAGTTGGATAAAAAAGTAAAAATTGTGTGTGGTGACAGGAAATCAAAATGGTTCAATGACCCTCACCATCAAAAGTCAGTCCATTATCTTATTTCCTCAAGAGATATTCCCTCCTCAGCTTCTAAACTTGTAGTACCTTAGCCTTACACACCTCCCTTCTACCTTTTGCCCAAGGTCCACCAGCAGGACTGTCCAGGGAAACCCACTGATTCAATCTGTACCTTCCCCGTCATACTTACTATTTCTACCTTGACTCTATCCTTTATCCCTTGTCTAGTCTCTTCCCACTTACATCTGGATGCCCTCCGCCATCCAGTTCCTTTGTTGCAACCAGTTCGTCTTCACTATGAATGAACATCCCCATCCCACACTAGAGGGGCCTGTTTGCCCTCAGATTGCAAAGAATAGGTCTTTCTATCAATGTCAGAAATGTCAAATGTTTCTGCCTATCATCAGCTTGGCTCAGGTTTGCTTTCTCATGTTTGTGTAGGTCTCCGCTACAGCACATGTCCCATAGCCTTACTGTCTACAACATATCACACACAAAGCATCTCATGAACTCAAATGCCATATTATATCAATCAGTCTCATTCCTCAGAGACACTTCTTTTGTTTCATGCATTCCTCCCCTTCCTTTAAAGCTATTAAAAACTAATTTGCTTTCTCCCTTTTCCAGTTCAGAAGAAACATTTCCCATTCTACAGGTGTTGAATGTTTTTAGCATATTATTCTAAGACTCAGTATGCATGTCACAGAGTCATAGAACACTACAGCACAGAAGAGGGCCCCTTGGCCCATCTAATGCATACTGAACTATTATCCTGCCTAGTCCCACAGACCTACATCTGGACCACAGCTTTCCATACCACTCCCATCCATGTACTTATCCAAACTTCTATGAAATGTTGAAATTGTACTATTTCCGCTGGCAACTCATTCCACACTCTTACCGCCCTCTGAGTGAAGAAGTTCTCCTTAAACTTTTCGCGTATCATCCTTAACCTATGATCTCTAGTTCTAGTCTTACCAACCTCAGTGTAAAAATCTTGCTTGCATTTACCACATCTATACCTCTCATAATTTTGTATAACTCTTTTTAATCTCCCCTCATCCTCCTACACTTCAGGGAAAATAGTTCTAACCTATTCAGCATTTCTCTGTTGTGATTGGAATACTGTCCAAGAAACTTTGAAAGGAATGTGACTATTCCTCAATGCAAAGATGTCCCCAATGCAACTTCTGTTCTTGTGATCAGCAAACTAGCTGCATAGGCAGGTAGTCACCTGGTTTTCATGTGGATGGATTGGTCTAGGTTCCTCGGTTGTGAAAAAAAATGTGTAATAGGATAATGCCTCTTGTCTGACATGTCAGATTGTCTGAAATAAAGGTGTAATGTTTCTATAAACCAATATTTAATTCCCATTTGAAAAACATTGAGCTAGGAATAACTCAAATAAACAATCATTCAATGCCATTCTGAATGAATTAGACTGAAATTGCACATCAGCCTGTACTAGAAAGACATCAGTGTCCATTTGACAACTCCAAGTCCATAAAATATCTCCTTAAAATCAGAAAATTCTAAGTTAGTGTGCATTTTCCTACTGGATGTGGCAGGTGTTGGCAGTCTGTCGATGTACCTCATTGTATTTGAGCTATTTAGCCATCAGCTTCCAATTCTCTACCTGACAATATTGCATGCTTCTTAGTGAGGTAATGAACTTGCAAGAAAGAACCCAAGGTTATTCCTGAACAGGGTGAAGTCATTGTGGTCAGAAATGCTATGACAGCTTCACAAAGCAACATCGCTAGCACAAGTGAATTTTAATATGAATAAATACAGGTAAGTTCATTTTCCGTATGTATTTATATTGCAGTATTGGAGCACCAATCATACGGGGATGAGTGAAGCCCTTGACAATGGAGGTCAAAGTTCTCATACCTTATCTGGCCAAAGGCAGTTACCCTTACAGGATTAAACAGTAGCAGGAGTCAAAGATTCCAATTTGTACCTTATATTTCCCCAGATGGAAAGGGGACTAGCTGTAAAACAAAACCTTTTATTTAATATAAAGCAATCCCTCTGTTACTATAGACCTTGACTTTTCTGAGGATTGGCCGATCCAAGTCCCATATACGATTCTTTCAAAAGAACTATTGATGCCCTGATTTATTAATTCTCTGAAAACAAGGATCTTAATGATTAAATATAATTTCCAATGTCAGATCAAAATGGCCCCACAAATTGCTGTGAACGATTGACTAGATGATAGTGGATTTCCCTGGGATCATGCCTTCAGCTATGTTAGATGAGGTAGGGATGCTTTGTGTCAGTTGCACTTTTTTTCTGAACCATTCTGCAGTTAACATTTTAAAGCTTGCAGGAGAAAATGATTGGTTTAAATGAGGCAGTTTCAAGTCTCTGACCCATTGTGAAATTGCCAGCAAGCAAAATCACTGTCGTTTTGGATGATTTTCTCACACTGAATTGCACAGACTACCACATAAATCATGCCAAACACTTGACCTACAAAAGACCAGTTCAAGTTCTGAAGGTTGAATTTAGACCTCAATGCACATTCAACCTACATTTCTACACTACAGTGTGAGCTACTTTTAGAGAGAAAAAATAACTTATTTCTAATATAAAAATAACAGGCACAGAAGGTACACACAGTGGCCATTTTACTACGTACCCCCTGCACCCAATTAAGTGGCTACTGAGTATATGTTCATGGGCTTATGCTGCTGTAGTCCATCAACTTCAAGGTTCAACATGTTGTGCATTCAGTGATGCTCTTCCACACAGCACTGTTGTAATATGTGGTTATTTAAGTTACTGTCACCTTCAACCAGTCTGGCCATTCTCCTTTGATCTCTTTCGTTAACAATGTGTTTTTGCCCACAGAACTCTCATTTACTGTATGTTTTATGTTTATTTACACCATTCTCTGTAAACTCTAGAGATTGTTGTACTTGAAAATCCCAAGAGATTAGCAGTTTCTGGGAGATTCAAATCGCCCCGTCTTGCACCAATGATGATTCCACAGTCAAAGTCACTTAGATCACATTTCTTTCCCAATCTGATGCCTAGTCTGAACAGCAACTGAACCACTTGACAATATCTGCATACTTTTGTGTATTGAATTCCTGCCACATGATTGGCTGATAAAATATTTGCATTACTGAGCAGGTGTATCTAATAAAGAGATCACAGTGTATAGATTGGGCAAGTTAAGTTTTTGCATGCCAGCATCATTGGTAACAACCTGATCTCAAGTTTCCCTATCATGTGGTCATTAACAGATTGTGTCTGTTGAGAAAAGAGGGTGACCTGAAGCTATCCTTAAAATAATGAAATTGGTTTGATTTAGTGGATGCATAGAGAACGTTTCCACTCATAAAGAGATATAAGTGGATAACTGGTGCCCTTAAATACAAGAATTAACTACTGGGGATTCAGTAGGGTTTCTACGTAGTGATGAGAATGGGCAACCCTAAAAGAAGTTGTGTTTGAAGTGAAGGGGATACATTTAAAAAGAGCTAAGGAAACAGATGATGGAGAATGAAATGTTGGATTGTGCTAATAGATTTACCTGAGAAAAGATGGGAGGAGACTTAACTGAAGTATAAAAGCTAGCATGGAATGATTGGGCTGAATGGCCTGTTTCTGTGCTCTTACCATTAAATGTCTCCGTTGGCTTATTTTTTTTATGAAGGAACCTAGTCTATGTAGTTGGCAGCATGGAATTAGATATGCAGTCTATTTCGCTGTAGAATGAGAAGATAGCAGCATACTGCCAAGACAAGAAGCAGCATTAAAACAAATTATGAAATGGATCTCAACAAGATTTCATCAGTGAGCTTAAATCTAAACATCATATCTCAGTGGTGCAAGGTAAAGCATTGATGTGCACAGCCAATAGATGGAGCCAATGTGTTACAGTTTTAATAGCTTTTACAATAATTATCATTAAATCTGTACTTAAGATGGTAGTCCTGTAACCCACAACTCTGGTGGTTATGGACAATGGCCAACATCATGTCGTGTTGTTATCTCCAATGTACAGGACACCCTCCATTATCTAAAGAATGATATGGCCATCATGCATGGATAGTTCATCTTCACTTGAATGCACATTAGGATTAGGACATAAGCTGTATCTAACAAATGTTCAATTCTCTTTCTAACACCTTGATTTTGCTCTTCATATTTTAGAAAAATCACAGAACTGCCAACGTGACAATTCATCTAGCCTGCATAAAAATGCAGTCCATTTCTTCAGCATTAAAGAATTCCCTTCAGTGTTTTGCGCTGCAGCCATCCAGATATGATTACTGAGATTGAAGAACAATTTACAAATAGGGTTTGTAGCTTTGATAGTGAGCTGTCTCTGGTGTGTGAGACCTTGAGAAAAAGCCGAGGCACCTTTGAGGGTTTAAGTTTTCAAAATGATGCAACATGAGGAGAAAATGACATGTTTTTGGGCTAAATCTGTTTTGATGTTGAGGTGTCATTTGGTACAATTACAGGGAGCACCAGGAGAGAAAATTGCATTCTGCATCTCATTTTCATGAGTGAGCAGTGGTGAACAAGATGATTTTCAGGCCTTGCTTTGCCTGTTCCTTTAAGTGCTTTATGCAAAATGGCTCAGGGACTTCTGCCTCTGGAAGCATATTATTCTGGGTAATTTTCTACATGTTCACAATTCAGAGTGACCAGATGCAAGTGACTGCAGATGCTGGAATCTGGAACAAAACAAAACAAAAGCTAATGGAGGAACTCAGCTGGTCAGCCAGCACTTGTAGTAGGAAATGAATAGTTGGCTTTGTAGGTTTATGGAGGATCTCAGCAGGTCAGTTAGCATTGGTAGTGGGAAGCGGAGAGTTGGCATTTCAGATAGAGACTCTTCATCTGGATCTTGCAAGGCTGACTGTTACTATTTCCATAGTGCGAGTCTGCAACCTTGCTTCAGCACAACTTTTGCAAAAGCCCACCTGAGGGCCACTCTTAACCGCTAAACTTTATTATCCTGGTCAGCTATGTTGAATCAAGTTAATCCAAGTCGAGTTTATTATCATGTGCACAAGTATGGTCTGGTACAGATAAAATGAAAAAATTGCTGGCAGCATCATGGGTGTATTAGTTCAGAGAACACACAGAACCTATATCATCCATAAATTGTTGTACATCCTTCATAAAGCTAACTCATACAGAACCTCATGGAGTCATACAGCATAGAAACAGGCCCTTTAAACTACTAAGTCTGTGCTGGTCAGCACACACTCGTTTGGCTTCACCCTAAACTAATCTCTGCAATTCCCCTCAATTTCCACCAGATTCTAATATTTGACAATTATTTTGGCAACTTAGGGAGCCAATTAACATACCAGCCTGGACAACTTTTGGATGTGGGAGGAAACAGGAACAGCTCGGCAAAGTCCACCCTGTCAAGGGAGAACATACACATTCTACACAGATAACAGTAGTTCGACAGGATTGAACACCTGTAGCTGAAGCTTGAGACAGCAGCTCCATCAGCTGTATCAGTGTCCTGTTTATCCATCCCTTATCTATATGTCTTTATTCTTCCACATCAAAAAGACAGTTAACTGTATCTTACCACTTTTGGAGTATTAAAAAGACTAAGTGCAGTGGACCTTTACAGGGAGCTAACTGGTATCTAAGGGAGAACAATGTGGGAATTGTTATATTGTGGTTTCAGCTTTGTCAATTTAGATTAGATTGTGAGGACACTCAGTCCTCGTTTATTGTCATTTAGTAACGCATGCATTAAGAAATGATACAATGTTCCTCCAGTATGATATCACATAAACACAAGACAGACCAAGACTAACTGACAAAAACCACATAATTATCACATACAGTTACAACAGTGCAAAGCAATACCGTAATTTGATGGGCAAGGTAAAAAAAAGTCTCGAAATCCCCAACAGCCCATCATTTCACGCAGACGGCAGAAAGAAGAAAAATTCTTCCTGCCATGAACCTCCAGCGCGGCAAGACTTCCCGATGCAGCCTCTGGAAGCACCCGACCACAGCCGACTCTGAGTCCGTCCGAAAACTTCGAGCCTCCAACACCGAGCACCATCTCTGCCGAGCGCTTATTTGTGATTAACTATTTATAATCAATTATTTATGATTCTGTGGACACTGGGCGTGACTGAGGTGTGAACACCCTTTGTTGGTCAACTTTAACTACCACTATTGGCCGCAACAAGTTCTAGACCTGCATGTCCACGCACTGTGCACATGAATTATCAGAATGCACAAGGTGTTAGAGACTGGTACTGTACGTCTGACCTACTGTTGTCTTAGAGAAAATATGTAAAAAAATATTGTCATTAAAGCCTGTTAGAATCCTTGAAGCATATTTTAGACTCTATTGGCAGTGATGAAAATCGCTGTTGAAAGTACTAATGGAACAGCATTAGAAAAAACATACAACTCAGAAATAGACCCTTCAGTCCACTGCATCCATGCAGATCTTTTTTGCCAATGAACACTTCCTCAAAAATAGTTTAACTTAGAAAGAAATACAGGGAAACAAAGAAGAGTTTCCATTCCTTCAGTGGACAGTCACTCTTGGCAGAGGAGAATACTCTTCAGATTTGTTTCATTGAACATTGATGTAGAATCGCACTCCAAAGGTACCAGAAATTTATTTCTATGCCTCACACCCATTGCCATTACTGGTTCTCTGATTAGAATTGAGCAATTATTATCGATGTATGGGCAGTATTTCTCCGTGTGCTTGGTTCTTTGCTGAACTGTATTCAAATTATAGAAATTCATTTCTATTTTGATCATTATTTGCCAGTCAATGAATGAAAGACTAAATAATTTACTGTTATGAAATTGTTTTCAGTTACTGCTGAGCTCAATTGAATAATAAGTTTATATTCACAACTGAAATGAAACATTAAACAAGCATTTAGAAAAAATAAGTAATTTAATTGAAGCAATAAAAAAGAATTGAATATCAATCACATACAGGTCTAAGCCTTAAAAGCTGCAACACAGTCATCTAAATGAGCCCATTTAATTGACAAGTACCACATATATAGTCAGTTTTGTCATGTGGATTGTTGGCAGCTTCACATGCAACTTGGGCATGTTGTATAAAGATTGGGATATTTATGGCTTCCAGGATAGTGTGGAAAAGTCAGCTTTTGCTGACGGTTGTGTGCAGGTGTTTGCTTCAGTTCTGCTGTTGTTCTCCCCATGGGGTCTGGCGACAGATTCTGGATCTCCTGCCATTCCTCAGAACCTACACTAGGATGTCTACCCACTTAATCTCTCTCTGGTGTGAAAGCAATTTGGTTTTTGCTTTTGTAATTTGTTCCAAAGGAGACACTGAACTAGTTGGCATCTGAGGAAGTATGGGAACTGTATTTTCAGTTTTCCTTTTATTTGTGATCATGTGGGTATCAGTCATGTTGGAGGTATGAACACCTTTTGAGATTGAACTTTACCTACCCTTGACAGGAGTGAGGGGTTGCCTTCTGAATGAACTGCTGTGCTTGTGCTAAGGAAACTCTCCCTAATGCGAGGCACCTTCAATATGATTTGCTCAAAGCAAAGGGAAAGCAGCAAGAGTGTAGAGTGATCTGTAGTCTACTCTTCAGGCACAACATAGCCAAGGCTTTTCTTGTACTGCAGTTGTAGCTTGCATTAATTACCCATAGAGTACAAGTTGTAAACTGTAGCCATTGTCTTCTTGCTGGATTACAGTGGAAGTTCATGTTGACAGAAAATATTGCCAATGTAGCGCAACGCTTGGTACTGAATGACAGTCATCAGCATACCTTGAAGCTTCATTTCTGGGGATCTAAAACTTTGATAAACTTCTATAGATGTATATTGACTGGCTGCATCACAGCCTGGTATGGAAACACCAATGCCCTTGAATGAAAAATCCTACAAAAAGTAGTGGGTATGGCCCAGTTCATCCACCTCATTGAGCACATCTACATGAAATGCCGTCGCAGGAAAGCAGCATTCATCATCAGGGACCCCTACTACCCAGGACATGCTCTCCTCTCTCTGCTGCCATCAGGAAAAATGTACAGGAACATTAGGACTCACACCATCAAGTTCAGGAGCAGTCACTACCCTTGAACCAACTTCACTCAACTTCATTTGCCTCATCATTGAAATGTTCTCACAGCCAACATCTCATGTTCTCAATATTTATTGTTTGTTTATTTATTTATTTATTATTTCTATCTTTTTGCATTTGCATAGTTCGTTGTCTTCTACACTCTGAATGCCTAAGTTGGGTGGTCTTTCATTGATTCTGTTATAGGTATTATTCTATAGATTTATTGAGTATGCCTGCAAGAAAATGCATCTTAGGTTTGTATATGGTGTCATATATGTACTTTGATAATAAAATTACTTTAGTAAAGGTTCCAAAGCAAGAGTCTTCATTTTGAAAACTGACTTTGGAACAGCTCTGAGAGTAAAGATTTGAATCCCTTTCTGGAGTTCATTCAACATCTAACACGCCTTCTCAACCACAGTGATTAAGGGAAAATCAAAAATAGAATGCAGATGCTGGAAGTCAGAAATAAAACCAGAAAATATTGGAAAAACTCAGCAGGTCAGGCAGCATCTGTGCAAAAGAGAAAGAGTATTAATGTTTCTGCTCAGAACTGGGGATGAGGGAAAAATAATGACTTGGTGAAATGAATTCTCCTCTTGTCAGAACATGTGTAGCATGCATGCAGTGGTGTGCAGCAATCTGCAATGTTCAACACAGTCTACAGCCAAGCAGCTGAGAGACAGTAACACCAATCAAGGCACAAGTGTGGCTTGAGCTCTTTTAGCAGAATCATTGCCTTCCCAAAATCCAGGCTATGAAAGTTTACTTCTTGAAATGTATAAGAAACACCTGATTCTGCAGATGCTGGGAATCCAGAGTAACCCATGCAAAATGCTGGAGGGACTGATGCTGATATGTAAGAGCATATCAATGGAAAGGAATGAAGGCAGATGAGGGGAAGCGTTAAGGGGGAGCCAGAATGGGGAATGGAAGAAGAAAGGAGGAGGGGGAGAAAGTTACTATCATTGCCCCTGGCTTCACCATCACCTTCCAGCTTGTACTCCTCCCCTCCTCCCACCTTCTTACTCTGCCTTCTTTCCATTGTGCTTCAAGGGTGTAGTTACTGGGTACCCTGTACCTGTGCAAAATGTATTCCATGTGTTAGCTATGAATGCAAGAATTAATTCTGCAGTGAGATTGATGTCAGCACGACACGTTCTGCAGGGGTCATTTGACCGCAAAAACAAGGCAGTATTTTTCCTTAATCATTTTCAGCCTATTTAATTTAGGTATTTGCCAGCCTATCACTTGCCAACTTGTACTCTTTGCCCTCCCCTTCCTCCTCTTGTGATTAACATTTTTGTTATGCAAATGATGTAGGATACTAACCTTGATTCATGACCCATATTACAGTCCAGCCGTATTTAAAGCTTATAATGCCTTGCCGAATTTTGAGGTTTTCAAATACGACATCCATGACCTAATTCTCTGCTTAACTTGATGTGCAAGGCATATAAGTATTTTTGAGTCCCTCTTTTGTGTAGGCTACAAGATTATATTATAATTGTATTAATCATGTGGAATGTATGTAGATGTAACATTATACCACTGAATTGCTCTTTACTGACTTGAGGTAATTGTATGAATGGAGCACTTAGTATTTTATAGTTGCTCTTCTTCAGTCATTGTCAAAGAGCAGTTAGATAAATAATTAAGGAAAATTAATTTGAGAGCAAAGAGGCAGAAGAAAGAGCACGTGTTACCTTCACTGATCTGACTACAGATTCAGGACTCTTGTTAGCAAGTCCATCAAACTAGGTAGTAAGGTAATGCCTTTTGCCATCCAAGATTATTTTTTATCACTTTTATTGGAAATTACTTTCATACAAGACATTAAACTTTCCACTGTACAGAATGTGTTCAACTTGTTAGAGAGCCTCGGCTGAAGTCCTCTTTCTTCCTACCCAGTTGTAGGGATGTCAGGACATTGAACAGTACACAGGAACAGGCCCCTTGACCCACCATGTCTGCACCAAGCATGATGCCAATCTGACTAATCCCATCTGTCTACACATGATCTCTATCACTCTGTTCCTGCCTGTTCGAATATCTCTCTCTTAAACACTGCTGTGATATCTGCTTCTACCATTTCCCCTGTCAGTCTGTTCCAGGTACCTAAAACTCTCTGTGTTAAAATAAAATCTTCTATTAACCTCTTTGGTAAACTTAGTCTCTCTCTCTTTCCTTTAACCTTTGTCCCCTAGTAATTAATATGTAAGAATAAAGATTCTGACTACCAATCCAATTCTTGCCTCTCATAATGTCATATATCTCTTTGTGGTCCCTCTCAGCTTCCAACACTCCAGAGATAATCCAAGTTTGTCCACAAACTTTCTCATACTTTCTAATCCAGGCAACATTCTGGTAAACCTCCTCAGCACCTTCTCAAAAGCTTCCATCTCTTTCCTATGGTGAAGTCACCAGCACTTCACACGATACTCTAAATGTGGATTGATATTCGTAAGTTTTATACAGCTGTGATATGATTTCCCTGCTCATCTACTCAATGGCCTGACTGTTGAGGGCAAGCATATGAAGCATTGTCAAGCGGACAGAGAGAATGGACTGCTTATAAAGTTATAGAGCATTGACTTCAGCCCTTCAGCTCTGAGTTAAAGCCAACTGCCAAGCGCACATAAACCCTACATTAGTCCTGTTTAACTCTCCCCACATTGCTGTCAACCATCCCCAGTTTCTGGATAAGAGGCTCTAAGAGGAGGCTGGACAAAATAGGGTCAGCTTCTCTGGAGCTGTGAAGGTTAAGAGGAGTCCTAATAGAAGTTTGTAAAATTATGACAGGCATTGATACAGTAGACAGACCATATCTTTTAAAAGGCATTTAAAAGATTCTTAGATTGGCACATGAATACACAGAGAATGGAGCAATATAGACATGTGCAGGCAGAAGCGGTATAATTTAATTGAGTGCCATTAGCTTAATTAGCTTGATGGCATAACATCACAACATGACCTTGTACTGTTCTAGAAAACATGAAAACCTACAGCACAATACAGGCCTTTTGGCCCACAAAGTTGTGCTGGACATGTCCCTACCTTAGAAATTACTAGGCTTACCCATAGCCCTCTATTTTTCTGAGCTCCATGGACTTATCCAAAATTGTCTTAAAAGACTCTATTGTATCCACCTCCACCACCGTTGCCGGAAGCCCATTCCACGCACTCACCACTCTTTGTGTAAAAAAAATATATTGCCCCTGACATCTCCTCTGTACCTACTCCCAGCACCCTAAACCTGTGTCCTCTTGTGGCAACCATTTCAGCCCTGGGAAAAAGCCTCCAACTATCCACATGATCAATGCCTCTCATCATCTTATACACCTCTATCAGGTCACCTCTCATCCTCCGTTGCTCCAAGGAGAAAAGGCCAAGTTCACTCAACTTATTCTCATAGGGTATGCTCCCCTATCCAGGCAACATCCTTGTAAATCTCCTCTGCACCCTTTCTATGGCTTCCACATGCTTCCTGTAGAGAGGTGACCAGAAATGAGCACAGTGCTCCAAGTGGGGTCTGATCAGGGTCCTATATAGCTGCAACATTACCTCTCAGCTCCTAAATTCAATTCCATGATTGATGAAGGCCAATACACCATATGCCTTCTTAACCACAGAATCAACCTGCGTAGCTGCTTTGAGCGTCCTATGTATTTGGACCCCAAGATCCCTCTGATCCTTCCCAATCCCAAGAATCTTAACATTAATACTATATTCTGTGATCATATTTGACCTACCTAAATGAACCACATCACACTTATCTGGGTTGAACTCCATCTGCCACTTCTCAGCCTAGTTTTGCATCCCATCAGTGTTCTGCTGTAATCTCTGACAGCCCTCCACACTATCCACAACACCTCCAACCTTATTGTCATCAGCAAACTTACTAACCCATCCCTCTACTTCCTCATCCAGGTCACTTATAAAAATCATGAAGAGTAAGGGTCCCAGAACAGATCCCTGAGGATATATGGTATATGTTCTACTCGGCCACTCACCTACAAACCAGGGGCTATATACATCCCAACCAGGTCTTTGAGGTATGGGAGGGAATCAGAGCACCCAGAGGAATCCCATGGGATCACAGAGAGGATGCAACATAGATGAGACGAGAAGTCAGAATTTAAGCTGGGTTGCAGGATCTGTGCATTAGCAATTCTATCAGCTGCATGACTGTTGGCCAGAGGGCTGGCTGATAAGGTCATTAGTACTACACTCTGCTTCAACTCACCTTCAAATCAAACTAATAAAGCGTTCATGAAATGCAAAAGGGCTGAGGAGACATGATAAGAAACTGATGCTGAGAGAGTGATTGCACTCACAGGGACTCGGGTGTAGTACTTACCTACCTACTGTTTGTCATACTGTTGGCATTAGTCTGTTCTCTACCCTTCTGGGATGGCATGGGTGACCCTACCAAGAGCCAAAGCACAAAGCCCTGACTCCAGCCAACATAGCACGCAAGCCTCCAACCCCAACGACAAGGTTGTGGTCCTCTTTGAGGTCGGGTATAATCAAAATCAACCTAGTTAATTATCAAAGTATGTATATTTTACCATATATTTAAGATAGATTTTCCTACAGGCATTTACAGGAAAATAAATACAATAGAATTTATGAAAAACTATGCAGAAACAAAGACTGACAAGCAGCCAATTTGCAAAAGAAGACAAGTCATGCAAATAAAAAGAAATAAAGCAAATAATACGGAGTACATGAGATATCGAGTTCTTGGAAGTGGATGTCCTCTGCAAGACCAAAAGGGATAAAGGAGGAACAGGTACTGTTGAATGTTCACTGGTAGCTCAGAAAGAGGAAGGTTCTTTACACAAGGTATAGATGGAAAAGAAGCAAGAGTTCACAACAGAGCCAGAAAAAGTGGATGCAAATATCTTTTCCTTACTCTACCACCCTTTCTCCTCAGGAATTATGGTGCTTGCTCCTCAGAGAGATTGAGAGATCTGAGGTTTAGTGCAGTACCTCATGCTGCATCACATTCCGGGGCTGTGTCTTAAAAAAATCATTTAACTTAATCATTATCTTCTGCCACTATGACATCCAGTTAACTCTAAGGTTCAACATACAGTCAACAATGGTCCTGATCACAGTTAACCGAAGCAAGGGACTATGATCTCTAGGGGGAATTAACAGGCAAATGCACTATAGAGTATTAGGGAAGGGAAACTTCAATTTGCACTGAGAGTCTACTGGTTAATCAGAATTTGTGAAAATGTTTATCTTCTGCATTTACTAAATTAACATATCTTTCTATTGACATGCACTTTGCAAAGCTCGTAGTCTAACTTCATCTGGATCACAACCATGCATGGTCCAAGGTAAAAGTAAGTTAGCTTCTTCGCCCTTCCTTTTCAGCCCTGCTGAAGCTTCTCAGCCCAAAACGTCGTCTGTTTATTCCCCTCCTCAGAAGCTGCCAGACCTGCTGAGTTTTGTGTGTGTTACTTCATCTTAAACTCGGTGAGCTTAAAAGCCATGTAAAGAGATGGCTGATACAATTAGAACAGTACAGTCTGGCAGTTATTTGAATAGTACATTTCACATTGTGCATGTCATTTGAAGGACAATGAACATTATTTTTTGCATTCAAGAGACTGTGATGATTTTGCAAATATTTTCTTGGTGTCAGGAAACTGCAGAAGACATGGTTCAAGCCTTTGGATTGATTCTGCATCTATTAAGGCTGTACTCATTCACAAGGGCTGTCTATCTAAGTTAATGTCTGAAAACTGAATGCATTCATCGGAAATGTCAGTAAAGGCTCTGGCCCCATTACTAAACAGGGAGATTTAAATAAGTGCATTAACTAGCAATAGTTACATTTCATTGCTTCATGATGGCAGTTCTTAGAGTGGTCCAAATTCAAAGAAACCATTTATTTAGAGTGTGTTCATTTCAATAGATGGATCTCTGGGTCTCCCTCTTTCAAAGATGTTACTCAGGTTTTCTGCATTTATGGATTTGGGCTGTGGCTTTTTTTTATCAGTCTTATAGTTTTTATATTCTGTGTTTTTGCCTGATCTTTTATTGTGTGTGGGCGGGCGGTGATGCTTTTTTTAGTGGTTTGTGCAGAGGCAGGGGTTTAGGGTGTCAATATTCTTGTGTTATTTTTGTTCCTTTTTTGTGTGGGGATAGGAGATTTGGAGGCTGATGTTCTTGTTGTAATTTATGCAGGGGGGGTAGGATTTAGGGTCCAATGCTCTTATTGTATTTCGTGCATGGGAAGTGATGTTTGAAGGGTTGATGATGTTGCCATTCTTTTTCGTGCAGGGGCAGTGAGTTTGCTGTATCTCTCTGAACTGATGTCTATTGTTTTTCATGTTTTGTGGCTATCTGGAGAAGACAAATCTCAGAGTTGTATAATTTACGCATACCTTGATAGTAAATGAACCTTTGAGCCTTTGGAAAGCAGGATGGTGACATCTTGAAACAAAACTTGCAAATGTATCTATTCTAAAGGCTGTCAGGGTTTATCTAATGTCTTTAAGGTAGATTCTACTTATTCAGTAGATAAGCAAAGTTCTTATTTATTGAACCTTTTTAGTAGATTTATTTGGGAAGGGAAGTATTTGAAATTGATGGCCCACTGCTCTAATTTATTGCACAGCTGTGTATTTTACCAATTAATGTTCAATTCAGTCCACTGACTTAGCATCGCCAAGCTAAATATATAGATCAATACTCCATTGCCAACATGATAAGAAAAAGCAATCCTTACGTGTCTGCTGACATTACAAAGCTTTACACATTGCAAACTACCTGATTACCAATTATTTTCAACACAGCATTGTGACATTGCAAAGGAGCTGTTATTAGATCTGCTACTTATTTTTGCAGTTCCTAATGTGAATAGACAATTCCCCCCACATTAGGTTGAAATGAACAAGGACACAGAGGAGAATATTACAGAACAATAACAGTTTTGACAGTCCACAAACAGATCAATTGCTTTGAAATTTGGAGCAGCCCCAGTTTATAATTTATTCATTGCATGCTTGATATCATTGTCCTCTTCAGTATCAAGATTCATTGTTCAGTATCATTGTTCAACTCCACTTTTCTGCTTTCGTTAACTTTGAAGGAGTCGATCTCAGATTCAGCTGCAGACAAGGGGGTCACTGTGGACTTTCCTCTTCAGCCTGCCTTAACCTGGCAAAGTCATTCTCTGGTTTAGTATGGGCAGAGACCTCTGCTTCCAACAGGCACCTCTTCTTCACACGCAGCTCAGCTGAGATCAACACTCGGTAGAAACCTGACCGAAAATGACTTGCGGCACGGCAATCAATGTCTGAAATGAAGGAACACAAACAATAGAGTGAGTGTGTGTGTGTGTGTGTGTGGATCTTGCAGGCTCTCCCTCCGAGCGGTTGTCCTTTAAGCATTCTGGTTCCTTCACACTTCCCAAAGACGTGTTAGTAGTTTGATTGCTCCCTGTCAAGTCTCTCCGCCCCCCCGCCCCCCCACGAAGTGAGAAGAATAAAAACTGGAATTAGTGTAGCATTTTGTGTAAAATGGCATTTGGTGATTGGTGTGGATTTGATGGACCACGGGACCTGATACTGTGTGGTGTGATTCTATGACCCTGGGAATCAGAAACATAAAAATTACACATATATATGAGGCTCAATTTTAATCTAACTTTTGGGTGAATTTGGATATTAGACTGTTAAATGTGAAAGTAAAGCCCCAAGCTTTCAGTTTTAATTCCAGACCGGCAGAGGCAGCCCACCAATCACCCCGAAGAAGGGGATGGTCCTGGAGGTTACATAGTTCTTTTGTTGAATTTACTTAATCTGGTACCCTGAGGTGGGAAGTAGAACATGAAAAATACTGGTTCAATAAGCTAAATACTTGTATAGCATTGTATACTCAGTGGGTATTTTATTAGTTCATGGACTTCTGCTGCTGTAGCCTATCTACTTCAAGGTTCAATGTGCCGTGCATTCAGAGCTGCCCTTCTGCACACCACTGTGATAACGTGTAGTTATTGAGTTACTGTCTCCTTCCAGTCAACTTGCACCAGTCTGACTGTTCTCCTGTGACCTCTTTTATTAACCAAGGTGTTTACACGTACAGAACTGCCACTCACTGGATTTATTTTTTTCTCTCTATAAACCCTAAAGATTTTAATGAGTGAAATCCCAGGAGATTAGCAGATTTTGAGATATTCAAACCACCCCATCTGGCACCAACAATCATTCCCTGGTCAGAGACACTTAGATCACATTTCTTCCCCTTTCTGATGTTTGGTCTGAACAACAACTGAAACTCTTGATCATGTCAGCATTAAGTTTCTGCAATGTGATTGGCTGGTCAGATATTTGCAGTAATGAGCAGGTATACAGATATACCTAATAAAGTAGCAACTGAGAGTAAAACCAGTACATGGATTACTCCACTCTTTAAGTAGGGAGGAAACAAAAGACAAGAAATTTTAGGTCATTTATAGATTAGTAAGAGGTTAGAGAATGAGGCTTTGGGGTGTCCTTGGAGGCAGACAATAAAATAGTCAGCATGTTCCCTTAAAGGATTTCCTCAAAGATTGCAAGAAATATAAGGTGATTTTAGCTTTCTATATATTGACCGTGACTCACATACGGTTTGCCCCAGTCAATATGTGGAAAGTTAAAATCACCTTGCGTTTTTGTGCAACAGGGCTAAATGGGATGGAGTTTGGAAAATGTGTTCAGGAAAGTTTCCCTAATCAATATGTGGAGGTCCCAACTAGACAGAGAGTAATGGTAGATCTCCTGTTAGGGAATGGTATCAGGGCAGGTCAGAGAAGTTTGTGCACTGAGGGCATGAACCAGATACAACTGAAAGAGGAGGCATCATTTGCAGCCTTGAAGTAAATTAGGCTGGATTTCTTCCCAGGGCCTGACAAGGTGTTCCTTCAAGCCTTGAGGGAGGTGAGTGCTGAAACTGCAGGGATCTTAGCAGAGATATTTAAACCAGGTGAGATGCTGGAAAAATGGAAAATAGCTAATGTTGTCCATCGTTTAAGAAAGGCTCTAAGAAAAAGCTGGAAAATAGTCAGTCAGTGAGCTTGACACTAGCACTGGGCTCGTTATTGGAAGGTATTCTAAGGGACTGGATATATATTTGGATAGATAGAGAGAGATTAGGGATAGTCAACATTGTGTGTGGTAGGTTTTGTTGAACCAATCATAGAGTTTTTTGAGGAACTTACTGGAAATGTTGATGAAGGCCATTGACAAGGTGCCACATGGGAGATTGGTTATGAAGCTTCAGTCAGTTGGCATTCAAGATTAAGCAGTAAATTGGATTAGACTTTGACTTTGTGGGTGAAGCTAAAGTGCGGTAATAAATGGTTGCCTCGCTGACTGTGACTAGTGATGAGTTGCCAGGATCAGTGCTGGGTCTACAGTTGTTTGTCCCCTATATGAACTATCTAAATTTTAAAGTGGTCAACTGGATCTGCAAATTTGCGGATGATATTAAGATTACGGGTGTAGTGGACAGCGAGCAAGGCTATCAAAGTTTGCAGCAGGATCTGGACCGGCTGAGAAATTGCAGATGGAATTTAAGTGTGAGATAATACACTTTGGGAGGACACACCAGCTCAAACTGTTGCTTAAAAGCTGTTGCTTAACTTCTACAGAAGCACAATTGAAACCATCTTGACCAACAGTGCCACAGAGTGGTATGTCAGCTGCACAGTTGCTGAGCGACAAGACCTGCATCGCGTGGTGAAGGCGGCCCAGCGAATTGTCAGGATGGAGCTCCCAGGACTGGACACCATCTACTCCAGCAGACTCAGGAGGAAAACAATCAGCATAACCAGAGACACCGCACACCCCGGCCACTCCCTGTCTGACCCGCTGCCATCCAGCAAAAGGTCCAGGACACTAAAAGCCAGAACAAATAGACTGAGGAACAGCTTCTACCCCAGAGCTGTGGCCTCCATCACACCACTCCCACAGAACAATGACTGAAACTGTGAGCACACACAAGGACTCAATTACTTGCACTGATGGCACTTTGTGCATTTCTGTGATATTCTGGTGCTGCTGCAACTTATTTTCTGCTTCTTATCTATCTAATACTATTTTTTTCTATTACTGTCTTGTTTTTTCTACTGCTTTGTTTGATTGTCTGACAGGAAGCCAAACAGAGTTTCATTTTACCTATGTATAATGACAATAAAAATCATTCAATGAGCAGTAGGGCATTGAGGATTGTGATAGAACGGAAGGATCTGGAAATATAAATCTATAATTCTTTGAAAGTAACAATACAGACAGGGTCGTAAAGAGAGGTTTTGGTACATTGGCCTTCATAAATCAAAGTATTAAATACAGGAGTTGGGATGTCATGTTCACATTGTGTAAGACATTGGTGAAGACTAATTTGGAATATTGAGTGCAATTCTGGTTACCTACCTACAGGAAAGATATGAATAAATTTGAAAGAATGCAGAGAAAATTGACAAGGATGTTGCCAGGACTTGAGGAGCTGAGTTATAGGGAAAGATAAAATAGTGTTTGTACTTTATTTCCTAGAGCATAGGAGAGCGAGGGGAAATTTGAGATATGTATACAAAGTTATGAGGAGTATAGATAGAGGAAATGTAAGCAGGCTTTTTCCACTAGGTTTGGGTGAGACCAGAATTAGAGGTCATGAGTTGAGGGTTAAAGGTGAAATGTTTCAGAGGGAACGTGAGGGGAAACTTCTTCACCCTGATGGTGTGAGAGTGTGAATAAGATACCAATGCAAGTGGGTGGATGCAGGACTGATTGCAACATTTCAGAGATATTTGGATAGGTACATGGATGAGAGATGTATGGAAGGCTGGAGTCCAGGTGCAGGTCATTGGGACTGAGCATATAAATCGTTTTCAATGCCTAATGCACTAGGGTCCTATGACTCTATGACAGATCTGTTGGAATTCTTTCAGGAAATTCTTTCTGGAGCAATGGAAAATGTCACTCCAGCCTTTAGGAAGGGAGGAAGGCAGAAGAAAGGATACTGTAGGCTGGTTAGCCTGACTTCAGTGGTTGGGAAGATATTAGCATCTATTGTTAAGGATGAGTTTTCAGGGTAGATGGAGGCACATGACAAAATAGGCCAAAGTCAGCATAGTTTCTTTAAGGGGAAATATTGCCTGCTAAATCTTTTGAAATTCTTTGAGGAAATTATAGGAATGATAGCCAAACGGAGAGTCAGTTGATGCTGTTTATTTGGATTTTCAGAAGGCCCTTGGCAAGGTGTTGCTCATGAGGCCATTTCTTTAAGCCAGAGAAAATTTCTTTAGCCAAAAGATGGTGAATCTAGGAAATTGATTGCTACAGTTGACCGTGCAGCCCAAGTCATTGGGTATATTTAAGGCAGAGGTTGATATGTTTTGGTTAATCAGGACGTCAGAAGTTATGGGGAAAAGGCAGGAGAATGGTATTGAGAGAGATAATAAATCAGCCATGGTGGAATGGCGGAGCAGTCGAGATGGGCGAAATGGCCCAATTTTGCTCCATGACTTATGATCTTATGTTCTAAATAATAGGTAGAATAGACAAAGGTTTGTTGGTGTTGTTTACTTGGATTTTCAGAAGGCTTTTGATTAGATGTTGCACATGAGAATGCTAAACAAGAAAAAAGGCCACCGTATAACAGGAAAGATACTAGCATCGATAGAAGATTGGTCTCTGTTAGAATGCAAAGAGTGAGAATAAAAGTGGCCTTTTCTGGTTCACTGTCCATGACCAGTGGTGTTCTACAGGGATCAGTCTACTTCTTTTCACGTTATATGCTAATGATTTGGATAATGGAATTGACAGCTTTGTGGCCAGGTTTGCAGATTATACGAAGATTGGTGGAGGAGTACCTAATGTTAAGCAAGCGGGGAGTCTGCAGCAGGAGAGAATGGGCAATGAAGTGGAAGGTGGAATACAACATAGGAAACATCACCCAGGACATGCCGTCTTCTCATTTCTACCATCAGGAGGGAGGCAAAGAAGCCAGTAGGCACACAATCAACAATTCAGAAACAGCTTCTTCCTCTTTGCCTTCAGATTTCTGAATGGACATTGAACCCATGAACACTACCTCACTGTTTTTTTTTAAATTTTGAACTACTTATTTAATTTAACAATTAACAGTTTTTATTATTACGTATAGTGGCAGCAAAGACAACAAATTTTATGACAAACAAGAGAAGTTATGGCTTATGAGAATTTCATGACACACACCAATGATATTAAAACCTGACCCTGACTCTGAGATATATGGTCGTGTGCTTTGGTGGAAGGAATTAAGACATAAACTATTTTCTAAACAGAGAGTAAATTGAGAAATCAGAGGTACTAAAGTACATAGGAGTTTTAATACTAGATCCCCTATAAGTTATAAGCACAAGAGATCCTGCAGATGCTGGAAATCCAGAGCAACACACACAAAATAGACAAATTAGGGAGGATCTCATGGAAACCTCCTGAATATTCATGGGCCCATTTTGATTGGATATGCAGAGGATGTTTTCAATAGTGGGAGAGGGCACAGTCTCAGAACAGAAGAACATCCCTTTAGAACAAATATGAGGAGGAATTTATTTCCATAGACAGCTGTGAGGGCCTGGTCATTGGGTATATTTAAAGCAGAAGTTGATAGATTCTTTGTTAGCTGAGACACAAAAAGTTATGGGGAGAAAGCAAGAGAATGGGGTTGAGATGGATAAATAAATCAGCCATGATGAAATGGCAGAGCAAGCTTGATGGACTGAATGGCTTAATTTTGCTCCTATGTCTTATGGTTTTATCTCCAAACATTGATTTCCCTCACAGTCTCTGTTCTCCAACCCTTGTCTTCTGACTGGACACACATTCACACTCTTTCCTGCCAAATTCTGATCTCCATCTGTGAAACATAATACCTTATCTTCCCCCACATTTTTCTGCCACCATAACACATAATGTTTACCTGAACGTGGCTCTTTGCTTTTCTGTAGCACATGTTGTTTAACAAGCAGACAAGCCAGACGGGAAATCAATTGGTTCAAATGTACATGCTCTCCTTGGAGCTACAGTACAGCTCCAAATGGCTCCAAAAACAATATCCTCCTGGTTTTCCTCAAGATCATTCATCTTTGTTCCAATAAATACTGTGCACGCATTATTTTTTCATGTAGGTTAATAAGATAGCAATCAAAAGGTCTTGGATTCACACAGTATAGAAACAAACCATCATATTGATGTCATCTATTATATGAACTTTTTGTACCAATCCTATTTATCATCACATGCTCTACAGCTTTCTATGCTTTGGTATCTTATAGGATTCAGGAGCAGAATTAGGCCATTTGGCCCATCACATGGCTGAGCTTTTTTCCCCAACCCAATTCTCCTCATACCCCTTAAATCCCTTACCAATCAACCAGCTATTAATCTCTGCCTGAAACACTCCGAGTGACTTGGCATCCATTGGCCTCTTTGCAATTCAAGTGCCGTTCACGTAGCTTTTAAATGTTATGAGTGTACCTGCGTTCCCCAAGTTCTCAGGTAGTTTGTTCCAGATTCTATTCACCCTCTGGTTGAAAAAAAATTCCTCCACACATCACATTTAACCTTCTTGACTCTTAATGCCCTCTAGTGTTGACCTATACTTTTCAACACTTCTGCTATCGAACATTTCCTGCTCTCTAACCCCAAAACTTTGTGTATCTCTGAAAAAATGCCCCTCTTCTTATTTCTGTTGTAAAATCCAAGCACCAATTTTGGTCACTTTGTCTGTATCCTATGTATTGTCAGAAATTTCATGAACAGTTACAGGAATAAATACAAATGAATGTCAAAAGATCCATGGAGAATTTAAAAACATAGCTAATGAGGTATAAATTTATTTTGAAATGATTTTCTCTTCTCAGGGATCCTGGAAACAAAAGTATTACAATATCTGTCTTTAGCAATTTAGACTGTGGGTTTTCTTAATTCACATAATGCCCATGTGTTATGAGCTCTTTGCAAAAAAGTGCATTACACTGCTCCACAACTCTAAGTAACATACATTCTTTCTGCATTAGGTGGATCTTTTATTGCCACTTGAAAGCAGATCCTTCTCAATTTCACCACTCTGCAAGTCCTTTTAGGTGTTACACTAGTGTATTAATGAGTGCAATTACTGTCACTTTGCTATCAGTTCTATTTAATACTGAAACATGGACTATAAACCACGAGTGTCTCATACTGATGCATGGACTATAATCTATTAGACTGGTCAATCCACGCTGGGGTTAAAATATATAAAACTTCCCACTGGATTATTATATGAGCTACCAGAGCTGATGGCTCTATCTCTCTTGAAAATTTAATGTGCCTAGATTTTGCACCCCAAAAAATGCATTTAAGTTAAAATACGGCAGGAATTTATGTGGAGGTCTATGTACTGTAGCCTCATTAATACATCATTCAGAGTTTTCAGCCTAACAGTTTTCACTGTACGCTGATGGATTTCTTAGGTTAGTTTTATTTCTTTGTTTCATTTTGTGGGTTTTGCCTGTCAGAATAATAAGGCAATTGCTTCCAGGGTTTATGCCTGACATTTGGCCCAGAGAACAAGTTCAACAGCAGGTTGCTACTTGCATGTATTCTCTAGTTGGAAAAAAATGCCTTTCAGACTGTATTTTGTCCAAATCTGTTCCACAGGGTATTTTAGCCTAAAATCTGTGTGTATGTACATAGCAGCACTTTAAATGTCTCTCTGTCTTCTGTCTTTGTGAAGCCACTGGGCAGAACACGTTAAACAATATAATCTTCGAGATATGTGCTCAAAAGGTTTGAACAGTGTTTCCGCACCCCCCTCCCCATTTCTGTTGTAAATTTACTTTCACTAGCTTTCTGCTTCTATTTCAGTCAATTAAAAAATGGATCTCTGTGGCATACAATCCAATTTCAATCATAAATTAAACACTATTGAAATAGGGACTTTACACAAATTGCATTAAGTGAGCCATTCTCATTGAGAATTCCCTGTGTATCCAGCAGGTAACGGATAAAGGATCCTGTACTTGTACAATTCCATTCAATTCCACGTTCATCACTAAAGCAGGTTCGAAAGCTAAGTAATGTAAGCCCACTCTGTTGCTTCTCCTTTAAGGCAGGCTCGTACCCATCTCTCTTTTGTCCGCCTTAAGTCCTTCACACCTGGAGCAAACTCCAAGCCAAGTTCACAACCATTATCTTTCTCTCCCCTGGCAATCAATCTGATAATACATGCAGACCAGCGTGCACCGTTCCCCAGCATTTTTTAGTGACTCATTCATTCCCAGGTCATGACTGACACAGGGCAACACCGACCGGCATTTATTGTCCATTCCTCAGTGATTCAGCTGTGCAGGAAGTGAAGGCATTGGTGGATGTGAAGTCATGTACAAGGGCTGGATGTCAGACTTAAAGGATATCAGTGAACCAGATGGATTTTACGGACAATTCTGTAGCTTTGTGCTTACTGTTACCAAGGGTACCACAAACTTAAATTCCATAGCTGCCTTGGTAGGATTTTAATTCATGTATCTGAATCAATGGTCCACGGCTCTGGCTAACAGTCCCCTGACGTAACCACAGTACTACTGCACTCCCAACTACAAATTCACTACACCAACCTACTCCCTGAAGGTACTAATGCCAAACCGCCCCCCAAAGTTCAAAGGCCTTTAAGCCTTCATCACCAATTCGCTATCCTCCACTGATTAGAAAGTCTAACTCCATCCTCCACGTCGATCATATTCCCTGAAGTCATCACCTTAATCCCCATCCCTCACATCAATTCTCTGTCCATCAATCATCTCTAACTCCTCTTACAGTCCTGAACCCATTCTTCCATCCTTGGGCCTCTCTCCTCTGTGATCCCTTTGGGCCTTAAAGTAATATATTTTGGACCTTTTATATAGCAGTTACTAACATGTACAGTACCTGTGAGGTTGTACCCTAACAGGTTTCCAGTCAGGTGATACAGTCCAAATGTTTTCCTGCCACATTATTGCTTACATATAATTTCCACTTGGTTATTCTTCGCTGGACTCTCCCTGTACTTGCACATGCTTTCTGTAAGCACTCTAGCCAGAAAGAACAAATCTTCCGAACAGGCTGTATGGGATCTCACCGTAGAATGAGATCATCTCTTAGTCTGATGGCAAAATCCTAGTATGCTCAACTATTTGCTATTAGGACAACAGAAAATATCCTTTCAAAAGTTTTCCACTTTTCAATTAACCAACTATATGTCAGCTAATTCAGCCAGCCATTATTATACTTGCCTCTGTCTCATTTAAAGACCCATCAACTAGCATCACTTAGATGATATTTCAGTGGAGCAATGCAAATTTTCCTTCTAAATTATTTATTCAATTTCATTTTAAAGATTCCATTGAATTAATTTCCTCCAACATTTCAGTTACTCTAATTCAGATCATTCTACCTACTGTAGCATGTAAAGTAAATTCTTGTATATTCCCTTGGAAATTTTGCCAATGATCCATATCTTGGTTAGAGAAAATAAATTCCCTCTGGCCAGTTATTCAAAACTCCTAATCAGAACCCTTCACTGTAAGTGTATAATGCACTTACAGAACAAGGTTACCTTTTATCAGATAAATGTAATTTACCTCAGGACACAGTTGAATTATCTTCCCTGCAATAAGTGTCTCCAACCCTCACCCTCACTCCCCTCCATCTGCCTCTGAGTTTTCTTTCTATTTTTGGCTTTCTTTCACATGTCATTGTCTCCTAAGTCCACCTCCCTCCCTTACCAGGGGGAACCTGCCTGTTATCTTTCACTCCTCCTCAGTCCACCCATCATCTCAGATTCCTGGCCAAACAATTCCCCTCTCCTCTTTATGTTGGCCACCTCGCCACTCCACTGTCAGCCTTGATACAGGATTTTGACCCAAAGTGCCAATAATTCTTTTCCTCCAGCAGATGCTGCTCAGCCCGTTGAGAGTCTCCAGCAGATTATTTGTTGCTCTGTTTAATTTATCTCTTCAATTGTATATCTGATCTAATTTTTATCCATAAGTCTTCTACAATATCCATTATCATCCTTATTTTACTGTCGTCTGTCAATCCAACATACGTACATTTGATTTTGAATCTATAGCATTTGTGTATATTAAGAGCTCGACCAATAGGACACAAACGGATACCTGGCTACAGGTTGGCACTGCACTTTTAATAAGTATTTGTTCTTTACTTGTACATTCCTCATTTTCTATCCTGTTTTCCTGCAGCTTTTGTTTAGTAATCTGTAATCAACCTGCAATATTACATGAGCAGAAATTGCTGGTCATACTTGTGGAATGAGAAGCCCTTTTATTAGCAAACAAACATCAAAAACTTTTCAGAAAGCAATGGCAGATAGGCAAAAATGGCAGACTCTAACCTTTATAAAGCAGGATAAATCACGAGCAAGAAAAAATCTCCAGATGCCGGAAACCCAAGCAACACAAACAAAATGCTGGAGGAACTCAGCAGGCCAAGCAGCATCTATAGAAAAAAGTACAGTTGATGTTTCGGGCTGAAACCCTTCAACAGGATCAGAGAAAAAAAGTTGAGGAGTAGATTTGAAAGGTGGAGTGGGAGGGGAGAGGGAAAAGCCAGGAAATAGGTGAAATTTGGAGGGGGAGAGTAAAAAAAAGCAAATTGCCAAGATCGGAGAACAACTCAATCTAACAATCAACCTCCTGAGCTACACATCTTCCGATAAGAATAATCTACTAAAAGTGTGGAAAGGCAAAAGAATGCCATATTTTGGCTAAAGGCAAGCTAATTTATATTTTACATGCTAATTCAGTATATTGTATAGTAGCTTAAATATAATCATCAGTCTTCTTTGTGTGGTGGATCATATGAATCATTAAACATGATTGAGTGTAATCAGGCTGAATTGATTGTATTCTAATGAGGATTCCAAGCTATGATGTGAGGCTTATCAGCACCAACAGAGTGTCCTCAACCTCTTACTGGGCAAACACCTAAAACCTTCAGAAGACTCCCTGGAGAGGGAGTGAACAGATTAGGATTTACTTCATTGTAATGTAGGAAAATGTAATATATATATTGTAATATAGAGGTGTATAAAACTATGAGGGGAGTAGACACAGACAGTGGGCACAATCTTTTTTGCTGGGCTGGAAAGTCAAAATTAGAAGGCATAGGTTTAAGGCAAGAGGGGAGAGAGTTACTAGGAACCTGAGTGGACAACCATTCCACCTTGAGGGTGATCAGGGTATGGAATAAGCTGCCAGAGAAAGTGGTTGCAGTTATGGTAACAGCTTTTAAAAGGTAGTTGGATAGGTTCATTGTTAAGTAAAGATTTAGAGAGATATGGGCCAAAAGCAGGCAAATAACTCTCAACTCATGCCCTCTTGTTTGAATCTCCTCTACTCTCAATGGAATAAGCCTATCCACGCCAACTCTATCTATCCCCCTCATAATTTTAAATACCTCTATCAGTCCCCCCTCAACCTTCTACGCTCCAAAGAATAAAGACCTAACTTGTTCAACCTCTCCTTAGGTGCTGAAACCCACGTAACATTCTAGTAAATCTCTATACTCTCTCTATTTTGTTGACATCTTTCCTATAATTTGGTGACCAGAACTGTACACAACACTCCAAATTTGGCCTTACCAGTGCCATTGTGGAATGAGCTTCCAGCAGAAGTGGTAGAGGCAGGTTCGATATTGTCACTTAAAGTAAAATTGTATAGGTATATGGACAGGAAAGAATGGAGGGTTATGGGCTGAGTGCGGGTCAGTGGGACTAGGTGAGAGTGAGCATTGGGCATGAACTAGAAGGGTCAAGATGGCCTGTTTCCGTGCTGTAATTGTTATATAAATGTGACTATATGAGAGTCTTGGGGGTGACATGGCTCATTTGAACTGAGCATCTATTTCTGAGTTACTTGCCTCCTCAACTCCATGTAGTGAAGTTCATCCTTGAAAAGCTTCCTACGATGTAACCCAATGGTGAATACAAAATCAAAAACTGAATAAGGACTATAAATGACGTGAATCATTGCTAATAGTTGTCAGGGAACTTATTGTGAATTTAGTCTCTTTTTCACGGTCAGGTATTTACTGAAAATAATGTCCATGGAAGATTTGACTGACATAATTCTTTTACTTGCAATTCTCCTGCAATCAAGCTAATCAAGATTTATTATAGAATGAAATCTCATTATATTTTAACCTGATGTCTCAGCAATTTGAATCTTTCCTGTTCTATCAATAAACTACAATTCAAACTGCACTTGGGAAGATGTGAGGCTCCTCGAACATGAACAGTCACAACTGGCAGATTACTGCTGATGAACCCAAACCAGCAAACCAGCCCACTGCTTGGTAGCAAACTCAGGAATGTGTGGAGACACTACAAGAAACTTTGCTCCTGAGAAAACTGCCAGTTTATGAAAGAGGGATGCCACAACTATCTTTTGTGCTCTGAGTCTTGACAGAAAGAATAGTGTTGAGGTGGGATAGAGCAAATTTTACTATGCACCTGGACAGTGTCACACCAAAGATTAGGAAGCTGAAATCTGGCAGTGGAACTAGAAATTAAAACAAAATATATTCACGTTCTGGGATGACTATCACCACAATAGGTCAACGGCAGACTCAATCTCAATGGCTCGCCACACGGTTTTACACCAACTGGACAACACAAACACCTACATCAGGATGCCATTCATCGACTATAGCTCAGCATTTAACACCATCATTCCCACAATCCTGATTAAGAAGTTGTAGAATCTGGGCCTCTGTACTTCCCTCTGCAATTGGATCCTTGACTTCCTAACCGGCAGACCACAATCTGTACGAATTGGTGATAACATATCCTCCTTGCTGATGATCAACACTGATGCACCTCAGGGACGAGTGCTTCGCCCACTGCTCTACTCTCAAAATACACATGACTGGATAGCTATGCATAGCTCAAATACCATTTATAAATTTGCTGGTACCTTTGTTGGTAGAATCTCAGGTGGTGACGAGAGGGCGTACAGGAGTGAGATATGCTAACTAGTGGAGTGGTGCCACATCAACAACCTGGCACTCAACGTCAGTAAGATGAAAGAGCTAAATGTGGACTTCAGGAAGGATAAGATGAAGGAACACATACCAATCCTTAATGAGGGATCAGAAGTGGAGAGAGTGAGCAGTTACGTTCCTGGGCATCAAGATCTCTGAGGATCTAACCTGGTCCCAACATATCGATGTAGTTATAAAGAAGGCAAAACAGCAGCTATACTTTATTAGGAGTTTGAAGAGATTTGGCATGTAAACAAATACACTCAAAAATTTCTATAGATGTACCGTGGAGAGTATTCTGACAGACTGCATCACTGTCTGGTATGGGGGGGCTACTGTACAGGACCAAAAGAAGCTGCAGAAGGTTGTAAATCTAGTCAGCTTCATCTTGGGTACTAGCCTACAAAAGTACCCAGGACATCTTCAGGGAACGGTGTCCGAGAAAGGCAGTATCCATTATTAAGAACCTCCAGCATGCAGGGCATGCCCTTTTCTCACTGTTACCACCAGGTAGGAGGTACAGAAGCCTAAAGGCACAATCTCGGCGATTCAGGAACAGCTTCTTCCCCTCTGCCGTCCAATTCCTAAATGGACATTGAATCCTTGGGCACTACCTCACTTTTTTTAGTATACAGTATTTCTGTTTTTTGCACGTTTGTTTAAATCTATTCGATATATGTATACTGTAACTGATTTACTTGTTTATTTTTTTCTCTTCTAGATTATGTATTGCATTAATTGCTGCTGCTAAGTTAACAAATTTCATGTCACACACCAGTGATAATAAACCTGATTCTGATTCTGACTATTCAGCATTTATTGCTCACACTGAATAACACACTTCCTTCAACCACTGCAATCATAAATAAACTCTCCTGATCAAGATGGTATAAGACGTGAGGGATATCCTGGAATCGCTGCTGTTCCCATCTGTCTTGTCCTTATTTATTAATTCTAATTTATTTATTTAGAGATACAGCGGGCCTTTCTAGCCCAACAAGACTGCACCACCCCATTACATGCACGTGAACATTGAACCTACGAACACGTACATATAACCATATAACAATTACAGCACGGAAATGGGCCATCTCGGTCCTTCTAGTCCATGCCGAACGCTTACTCTCACCTAGTCCCATTGGCCTACACTCAGCCCATAACCCTCCATTCCTTTCCTGTCCATATACCTATCCAAATTTACTTTAAATGACAATACCGAGCCTGCCTCTACCACTTCTACTGGAAGCTCGATCCACACAGCTGCCACTCTCTGAGTAAACGAATTCCCCCTTGTGTTACCCTTAAACTTCTGCCTCCTAAGTCTCAACTCATGTCGTTTTGTTTGAATCTCCTCTACTCTCAATGGAAAAAGCCTATCCATGTCAAATCTATCTATCCCCCTCATAATTTTAAATACCTCTATCAAGTCCCCCCATCAACCTTCTATGCTCCAAAGAATAAAGACCTAACTTGTTCAACCCTTCCCTGTAACTTGGGTGCTGAAACCCAGGAAACATTCCAGTAAATCGTCTCTGCACTCTCTCTGTTGACATCTTCTCTATAATTTGGTGACCAGAACTGTACACAATACTCCAAATTCGGCCCTACCAATGCCTTGTACAATTTTAACATTATGTTCCAACTCCTATACTCAATGCTCTGATTTATCAAAGCCAACATACCAAAAGCTTTCTTCATCACCCTATCCACATGAGATTCCACCTTCAGGGAACTATGCACCATTATTCCTAGATCACTCTGTTCTATTGCATTCTTCAATGCCCTACCATTTACCATGTACATCCTATTTGGATTATTCCTACCAAAATGCAGCACCTCACACTTACCAGCATTAAACTCCATCTGCCATCGTTCAGCCCACTCTTCTAACTGGCCTAAATCTCTCTGCAAGCTTTAAAAACCTGCTTCATTATCCACAGCACCACCTACCTTAGTATCATCTTCATACTTACTAATCCAATTTACCACACCATCATCCAGATCATTAATGTATCCACATCTTTGGAATGTGGGAGAAACCCAAAGCACGTGGAGGTAACCCACATGGCCCAGGGGAGAACGTACCAGCTGCTTACGGACGGCGCAGGGAATCGAACCCAATTTGTTGGTACTGCGTTAGTGTTACACTAACTGCTACACTACCATGTTGTCTTTTTTAATCGAGGGAGTGGTGTTACTGTTGAGAGAATTCATAGCTTCGGGATGTATTTATTTATTTATTATTGAGAAACAGCAAGGAATAAGCCCTTGTAGTCACACGAACTATGCTGCCCAGCAATCGCCTGATTTAACCCAGCCTAATCACGGGACAATTTACAATGTCCTGTCAACCTACCAATCGGTTCGTCTTTGGACTGTGGGAGGAAACTGGAGCATGTGGTCATGAGGACAACATACCAACTTCTTACAGGCAGCAGTGGGAACTGGACCCAGGTCTCCTGTACTGTAAAACATTGAGCTAACTGTGCCACCTTGTTATTGGAGCAGCCTTTATTATTGACTTCTATGTATTTTGTAGGTAGGTCATATTGCAGTTACATATTAATTTAGTAAGATATATTCCAGTGTAAGCCTTTTAGATGATGGTAAATTGGTCAGACCATACTTATTGTGAACATTTTTGAGCACCTTATCTAAGAAATGACATGCTGGCATTGAAGAGGATACAGAGGAGGTTCATAAGAAAGATCCTGTGAATGAAAGGTTAATTTATGAGGAGTGTTTGATGGCTCTGGGCCTGTACTTACCGGAGTTTAGAAGAACGAAGGGGAGAATCTCATTGAAAACTATTGAACATTGAATGGCATAGGTAGCGTGAGTGTGGAGAGGATGTTTCCCATACTGAGGAGGTCTAGGATTAGATGGCACAGCCTCAGAAAGCATGGACGTCTCTTTAGAACAGAGATGAGAAGAAATTTCTTCACCCAGAAGGTGGTGAATCTATGGAATTTATTGCCACAAACAGCTGTGGAGGCCATTGGGTGTATTTGAAGTGGAGTTTGATAGGCTCTTGATTAGTAAGGGTGTCAAAGGTTACGGGGAGAAGGCAGGAGAATGGAGTTGAGAGGGAAAATAAATCAGCCGTGATGGAATGGTGGAGCAACCTCATTGGGCTGGAGTAAATTATGTTCCTAGGTCTTATGCTCTTGAGTCACCCTCCATAGGGTAGTCCCTGTTGTGCTCATGCAGTTGTATTGTTTTGGAGCATCCATTTGATTTTCGAATCAGAGGTGACTTCTAGGGTGTTGACGGTGGAGACTCAGTGTTGATGATGCTCTTGAATTCCTGGAGAGATAGCAAGTATTTCTCTATTTGGAGATGGTCATTGGCTTGCACTTTTATGATGCAATGGTATTTGCCAACTTCCAGCCCATGCCTATATGTTGTCAATATCCCAAAATAACACTGTGGACCCTTCTTTAATACCAAGGACTTGTTTCTGATTGGTTTTTATGCAGTAATATCTTGTTTTTGCAATCTATGCTGAGATGTTAGAAAACTATTTAAGAACTTTTTAAAAGCTATTTATTAATGCTTTTTGGGAGGGTGATTTTAGATGCATATCATATTTATACTGAGTTAAATACTGTATGTAATTAGTTTTGCTACAAGTAAGTGTATGGGACACTGGAAAAATGTTGAATTGCCCCTTGGGGATGAATAAAGTATCTATCTATCTATCTATCTATCTATCTATCTATCTATCTATATTTTACATATAATCTGTGTTCTCTGTGTTGTCAACATCTTTGTGCCTGTGATACTGCAAGAATCTCACAATACTTGTGCATGCTTGACAGTAAAATTGACTTTTAATTGTTGAAAGATTTTAAATCACATTGATTTGAAGAATTGTCACTACCTAAAATGGTTAAAATAACAACGTAATTCCCTCAGCCCTCACTCTGTGACAGGTAGCAGCCAGGACTTTCTGTACCTCATCAAAAACTATATGCTCCCAATTCCAAAAATAAATGACAGCCCAGCTTTGATAGCTTCCTACATCGGATTCCATCACTGTATCTATTCATTCAACCATGCTTCCTTGGGTAGAGTAGATTCATTTCACATTTTGACTTGCTTCCGCTGTTTTTATCAGTGCATTTTACCTCTAATAAGTGAAACTAAGTTGTTGAAACGTTTTAAGAACAAATTACATACAACACTAATCTCCCACAATAGTTTAAAAGTTGATTTAAAGACTGTAGCCCACAAAACAGAATCAGCCATTGATAAGTTAATTCTTATTGAGCTTTTGCTAATTGTGCCCATCCATAGCCCTCTGAGGTGCTTCTCAAAATTAAGCTGGTTGAATGTATTGAGCACATGAACAGCAAAGGGCATTATTGAAAAGTGTTTTAATATACACTTCTATAATTTATTAGAAGCCTTACTCCTGGATCCCACTAAGGTCATTTAAAAATATAATCCAGTTCAGAGTTACGATATCACATAGCACAGAAGCTGGTCCTTAGGCACATATATCAATGTGGACCATCAGGTATCGATCTATGCCAATCTTGTTTATTAGCACCTGGCCTGCAGCCTTCCATGTATCAACAATTCATCCAGTAACTTCTCAGATATACTTCCTTCCACCCAGCCGCTCAGACAGTCTTTCTAGATCCCAACAACCTTGCGTGTGAAGAGATTCTAACCACCCTCTGAGTGTACGTAGACAAGGGTTGTGGCAAGGGGAGGAATTTTTAAGGGTACTTTCTTTTTATGATGAATTCATATTTGACTGTTTTAATCAACCTGTACTAAATTACTAGTGAGTACATCATGGAACATGGTTTAAATAAAACACCTGTTTCATAAACCAATTACAGTAGTAGATTTTATATTTTTAATGTTTAAATGAGTTGAATTGGAAATCTGAGAATTATTGCTTTCAAAAGAAGCATAATTTTGGGTTCAAGATGAGTAGCTCCACCCAAATATGTTCCGCAATCTGGGAAGTTAATTCTGAATGAACAGAAGTATTTGCACTATAATAGCAAATGATTTGATTGAATTAGGACTCACTTGGCTGTGTGAGATATTAAAGCAGGAGTTCAGTATGGTTTTATGTTGCTTACACAAGTATAGGCAATCTGGTTATAATTTATGACACAGAATCAGTTATTATCACTCATGCAGATGATGTGATATTTGTTGTTCTGCAGCACAAGGGCATATCAGTACTATAAATTACAAAATAAATAAACGGTGAAGGAAAGAGTGAAGAGAATGTGTTCTCTAGTTTATGGACCATTCAGAGATATGATGGAGGAAAGTAAGAAGCTGTTTCTGAATTGCTGAATCTGCAGACTCCTGTTCCTCTTTCCTGATGACAGTAACCAAAAAACGGTGGAAGAAGTAACGAGAAAAAATGTAGAGGGTTGTTAGTGATAGATGCCTGCTTCTTGAGGTTGTTGAAGGTGTTCATGATGGTGGGGAGGGTAGAAGCTGGCTGAACCTTCTGGAGCTTCTTGTGATCCTGTGCATAGGAGCCTCTATATCAAGCTGTGATGCAACCTGTCAGAATCTTCTCTGTTGTATATAATTTTGCAAAAGTCTTAACTGAATACCAAATCTCCTCAAATACCTAATGAAGTATGTTCAGACGACTATATAATTTTTGATATTTTCCCTTTGGTTAGAACTCCTCACTCATACCTTTAATAAATGACCTATAATTGGGTTGAATACTTTCCACTGAAACTCCCTAAAGGGAGTTAATCTTCTGTGTTATTTCCTTTAGAAATTCTAACATTCCTTTGGAGACTTACTACTTAACAGCTGTGTGAATTGTACATATGTACAAATCCATGAGTCTACAGGTTGAAGTGATGAATGACTATCCAGGCTGAGAAGTATCGATCGATCAATTGACCATTTTGTCCAATGTTTAAAGATATTTCGAACCTAAATTCCTGAGCCATTCACCTGACTTTCTAATATACTGTAGGTATTAGTAAGTAATATGAAATTGGATGTATCTGAAGTGCTGACAATTCAAAGTTAAAAGGGAAATGAAGAATTGTCAATGGATTGAGAATTACATTTGGCCTTAATAAGTTACAGGGTTTGGATTTAATGGTATCACATAATTGCACCTTTCACATCAATTGAAGATGGAGAATGATGCTTGGTGGTGTTACGTTTTATAAGTTCAGAAACTAATTGAAAGAAAAAAATGGGGGCCTGGGATAACCTGTCTATTTAGTTTTACGTTTAGTGAGGCATTCGAATATGACATGGTGGTATAATGACGAATGACATTCACATACTTCTTAGATATAACCATATTGAATTATATAAACATACAAAGAATGCTTAATTAAACAATATATTTACAACCTAACTTACAATACATAGACATCCACAGTATAGTAAAGATTTAATCGTTGTGGAGGATTTCTTACTCTTGTGGAATAATGTCTTTCCTGAAAAGCTTGGTAGGTGAGACACGTGGCTGTGAAACAATCTCAAGTTCTGGGGCCTCCTCCGTGGTGCTTGTTACAGTTGACTTTGGGACTGTAGGAAGTGGTTCTGACTATTGTGGATTCTTTTCTTCTCTAACAATTAACTCTGCTCGTCTCAAATGACCGATATGTCATTTCCAGCTGACATCAAACACAATCTCCATTGTGTAGGAGAGTGGTCCAATTCTGTCCTTAATCTTTCCAAGGACCCACTTTTGATCACTGCTATAATCTCTCATCAGGACTGTTTGTCCAGCAGTGAAACATTGAATCTCCTTCCTTGCAGAGCCATCGATTTGTTTCAACTATTGGTCCTGCATACCCTTTCTGAGATTGGGGTTGAGGAGATCCAAATGTGAGGGCAAGAGGCAACGTAAGAACAGCTTAGCTGTTAATTGTTGGTTGAGGGGTGTGCTGCTCTTGGCATATTCCGGATATGTTGTCAACCCAATCAGTGCATGGCAAGCTGCTTGACCAGCTGATCTACCGCAGGCCACCAGACAAGGTTTACAGTCAACACATTCTTTTTCACCGTGTCTAGATGACTGGCATGTAGCTTCTTCAACACTTTAGCTCTCGGGTTAGAGGGTACAACTCTCAATCCCCACATAAGGCAAGTACCCGTCAAGGGCAAGTTTATCCTGGTGCTAGTAAACATGGGGAAACTGGAATTTTTGTTGCACATTTCAGCCATTTTGTGTTGCCATGTGGACTTGAGACAGTATTTTTTTTCAGCTTCCCTTTGGATCATCTCTGCCACAGAAGAGAGATTTTCAATTTGCATTAGGGAGAATACATCCAAGAGAGCTTCATCTGTCATAAAGTTTTCAGGAATTTCCTTTTCCAAGAGAAAACAATACAATCCATTGGCATTTCAATGATTAGTTGTCCTTTTGAATTCGAACTTGTAATTGTGTCCTCCAGGAAACAGAGCCCATCTCTGCATTCATTCTGCCACTGTTAGTAGAACACCTTCCATGGATTGAAAATAGGCACTGGTGGTTGATAAATAATGAGTGTAAACTCTCTCCCATACAAGTACTGGTTAAAACATTTTATATCCCAAACCAGACTCAAGGCCCCTCTGTCAATCTGTGTGTACTTTTTCTCTGCAGCAGTAAGGGAATGCAATGCAAAGTCCATGGGATGTTCACTTCCATCACTCATAACATGTGACATGACTGCACCTATAGCATATGGTGAGGCCTCACTGGATGATGAGGATCATAATGTGTGAGTCCGGTGTCTGATGTCACCACTTCCTTTGTTTTTTGGAATCCATCTCACACTGCTCTGTCCATTTCCATTTCTTCCTGATCTGGAGTAATGTGTTTAAGAGGGGGAGCACGGTAACCAGATTTGGCAGGAACCTATTATAGTAATTGACAAATCATAAAAAGAACAGCAACTGTGACATATCCTTCAGATTTGGGGCATCCAGCACTGCTTGAATTTTCTCATCACACTTGTGTAATGCTTATGCACCAATGGTGTGACCACAGTAAGTGCTGAATGGTTCAAAGAATTCATATTTGTTGCATTGTGCTTTGAGACCATAGTCTTCTAATCTTTTTAACCCTGTTTTCAGATTTTGGAGGTGTTACTTGACATCCTTAATGATGTTATCTAGGTGACACTGAGTACCTGGGCAGCCTTGAAGCACATGGTCCATAGCTTTCTGTCAGAGTGCAGGAGCAGATGCTTCTCCAATAAGCCTATTATGCCATAAAACCTTTTGTGAATCTTCATGGTGAGAAGCGCTTTGGACTCTTCTTCCATCTGCATCCAAAGCTAGGCCTCTGCTAAGTCCACTTTACAGAAGTGTTTCCCTCCTGAAAGGTTTGCGAAGATATTCTCTATCCTGAGCAGAGGGTATTGATCTACTTTCAGTACTGGGTTGATATGGGGACCTTAAAATCATGGACTCCACTCAACCTTGGAAAGAATTCCTTCAGCCTCCACACAATCTTGCTCACAGCTACTTTATAATGGAATCAGATGGACTTTGTAAAACTTGGGAGTGGCATTTTCATTTAACACTATTTTACCCTTGGTATGTTTGAGTTTTCCATTGCCATCACTGAACACGGCTATGGCATCATCCAGAGCATTTCTTAATTCCCTGTCAGCTGACTCTGTTGCAGGGGAAATGGCATGCAAATTGGTGGATGGATCTCCAATCAAATTGTAGTTGTCTCAGCCAGTCATGACCCCACAATGCTGGCCCTCCTGTTTTTACCACATACAAGCCTAATGTGGCTTGTTGGTTGTTTTATTTCACTGTTACGGATGTCATTCCCACAGGAATTACCTTTTCTCCAGTATAAGTTCTTATTTGGACATCTGCAGCTTCAGTCAGTAGCTGTGAAATGCCATTCAAACTGATTTTGTGGAATGACTGAAACAGCCAAACCAGTTTCCAATTCCATTTTAATTAACTTACAGTTCACTTCTGATTTAAGTGGCATTGCTTGTCTCCTGTTGATTATCACATTGTAAATCTCAAGACTACGCAGTTCTATGTCACTCTCCTCATTATCAGATTTTTCATCACAGCATTCAGGTTTGTGCTCGTTTTGAAACTGCAACTTGACTTTTTATCTTTGTCTATACCCTGGGTGCAATCCATTTATATTTGTCCGCCTGAGGTGCTCTTTGTATGTGTCTGACTTTGTTGCATTGTCTGCAGATTTCGCTTTTGAACCTACATTGGTCTGATGTAAGTGATCCCCTGCCACAATGGGAAGATAATTTGCTCTACCAGGCTAGTTTCTTTTTAGATGTTGCAATTTTATTAGATATAGCTTCCTTCCTGATTGGAGTGGAACAAGCAGTCCATGAGCAGGGTGGATGGGCTCCTTTATAATCTTGCTAGTCTTTTCCCGGTACCTTTCTCTATCTGTGTCCTTGATGGTAGGCTTGTGGCAATGCTGCATTTGGGCAGTTTTGACTACTGTTATAGAGCTTTCAGGACCGCAGCAGCAGTGTAGTGATGCAGCGTGTTAAGATGCTCTTTGCTGTATGTCTGTAGAAGGTTACGAGTATCAATGTGCATAGTCCAATTCTCTTCAACCTTTTCAGAAAGTGGAGGTTTTACAGAGCATTTTTGATTGTGCGGGATGTATTCCGAGACCACGAGAGTTTTTGCGAGATGTGCTCGCAGTTTCCCCTGCTGTGTTGCTTTTGTAAAGCGTGCTGTGAGTTCTTCTGATGCTGATAAGCACCTCCTTTGTCTGGTTGACATTGAGAAAGAGGTTATTTGCCTGGCACCAGGCCTCGAGCTCCTCCACATCCTCTCTGTAGGCTGTCTCATCGTTGCTGGTGATGAGCACCACCACTGTTGTGTCATCGGTGAATATGACAATGTGATTACTCGCTTGTTTGGCTATTCAGTCGTGTATGAGCAAGAGTGTACTGCAGTGGCCTCCGTGAACTCTTGAGTTGAGGATGATGGGGAGGGAGGAGCAGCTGTGCATCCTGACTATCTGAGGTCTGTTGGTTAGGAAGTCCAACACCCAGATGCACAGTGATGTGTTTATACTGAGGAGTAGGAGTTTGTTCACCGAGGTCTGTGGGACAATAGTGTTGAATGCTGAACTGAAATCCAGGAACAACGTTCTGACATAAGTGTCCTTGTTTTCTTGGTGGGTCAGGTGCAGATGCTTGACAAATGCTGTGACTTCTGAGGGTAGGGTCCAGAGTGGCAGGAATGGAGTTTTTGATGCGTGCCATTACCTGCCATTCAGAGCACTTCATGAGACTGGCATCTGTGCTACCAGCTGGTTTTCATCTATCTCGGAAGCCGATTGCTTCACACTTTGCTGTATTGCGTGTGGTGGTTAATTTTATGACAATAAGTAGGTGTGATGCTCACAGACAATGCACAGTATCTGCAAAATTTCACTATTCAGTAAAATCTGAACGAAGTAGTCATGGATTGCAATTTCTTTTCTCAGGGAATTAGTTTCATATATGCCTCAGCAACATGATGTGATAGTCTCTCCATTGAACTCAAATATCTAATTATAAATTGGAGAAAGGAAGCAACAGATTGATGAAGGTCAGTTCAGTGTGTTGGAAGAAATGATTTAAAAGGACAAAATTGTTCATAATTTAGCAATGGCACAACAAGGTTTATCAAAGTACGAAAAGGACGTATCACTTTAGAATGGTAGAATCAGTCAGCTTGAAGCAAGACACTGGAGTGGCCAAGGGAAACCCAAGCAGTCATGCTGAGAGTGTGCAAACTCCATGCAGATATATTCCAAGATGGCTATTGAGCTGGGGTTGCTGGAGCTGTGAAGTGGTGAATCTACTAGCTGCATCCATGTGGCTGATTAGAACTCAAGCCTTTCAGGGGAATATTCCCTCTGTAGCACAATTGCACTCAGTTATCTCTTCAGTGTTTTGTCCCAAATAAAGAACAAAGGAAATGTTTCTCCATTTTTAGCTTGGACAGGAAGAAGCTTTGGTCTCCATCCTGTCGATGCTACCACACCGATCTTTGAAATGTTTATTGCTGGCAACATCATTAGCAAAGAAACGCCTTAATGACCTTCAGTACACAGTTTAAATTAAGATTTTAATACATTACTGTTGGAAATGGCTCCTGTCAAATGAAGCATTATATAGTAACTGTACTTTCTAAAAATAAAATTCTCATCATATTCCTAGAGGGCTCTCTGGGCTAGTATTTATCTCCCAATGTGCAGTACCAAAATCAAATATTTGTAAAACCCTGTTACTCAAAACTAGAGCTTGCAGAACTCGTAAAGTTTCCATGTTGAGAGGGCTTCTATCAGGGGCATCAGTTTCTTCCCACTTTCGGCTTTTATGCTGGTAATTGCCTCCTGTAAATTAGCTGTGATGTAGCTAAGAAGCAAGAGAGTCAAAATTAGGAGTGATGAGTAAACCATAAGCAGAAGAGATTCTGGAAGTCTTGAGCAACGCATACGAAGTGCCGGAGGAACTCAGACTGACAGATAGCATTTATGGAATAATTTTCAGGCCGAGACCCTTCATCAGTGCAAGGGAATGGATTGCAGTTTTTCTGAGAATCATCATCATTACCGTTTTGAGCCGAGTTGGACTGAGAATCAGTATGGACGCAATGGGTCAAGTGGCTGGCTTTACTGATGTAGTGTGTACAGAGGCAATTACTTTGGTCTTAGTGCTCAAAATTAGATTTTTTATAACATTAATCACATTCCAAAAATATGCAATAGTTCCCCATTGCTTTGGGCTGCTACATAAGTGCAAACACCACCTTTCTTCAAAGTGAATAACACGCTCTATTGTTTTACATTGCTGCCCTGGGATTCAAAACTCAAGCGAAAGATATTTAAAAAAGATTCACACTTCAATAGCTCATTGAAGGATGAGTGTTGTGATCAATTTGGAAGCAGCAAAAATTCAAATAGCTCCAATTTAAAATCAAGTAACCACAGTTCAAGGCTGCTGAGGAGATTTTCACCGCACTGCGATGCAGAGAGCCTTTCATATACATAGACTTGCTGGACCATGGAAATGAATACTTAAGGCAAATAAAACAAAAAAAAATCATGCTGTAAGCTTTGACAGGAAAACTAGTTTACATGAAAATCTAGCCAATATGGATTCCTTGAAGGGGAAACATATTAAGTTTTGGAATTTATTAGTAAAGCCTCCAAGTGTTAATTTGGCCTGTGAATTTAAGGTCTTTGTATTTTATTCTATAATGGACACATTTCTGGAAATAAGGCAGCACTGCTTTGGACACTCAAACAGTTGGGAAATGAAATTGAGACCTAACCTTTCTCTGTGACCATTTTCCTCTGTGGAAGAGAACTCATTGTACCAGATCAAACTCATTGTCTGAGTGGATTTCTCAGCGATGGTGAGCCTGTGGAATTCATTGCCACAGATGGCTGTAGATGCTGAGACATTGGGTATACTTAAAGCAGAGGTTGATAGGTTCTTGATTAGTAAGGGTGTCAATGTTACAGGGAGAAGGCGAGAGAATGGGGTTGAGAGGGATAATATATCAGCCATGATTGAATGGCAGAGAAGTCTTGATGAGCCAAATGGCCCAATTCTTTTCCTATGTCTTGCAATGTTATGTGATGGGAAACTGCAGCAAATTCACTGGATGTGTTGCAAGTGTATCCTGTGATGGTGTGGAACTAGACTGTAACCAGCTGAGCTTGTATCATTAAGATGCTCCAAGTCCTGGTTCTCTGAGTGTTGAGTGACAGAGTGTTATCCACTGACTGCTGGCTTACAGTTGCTTGGATTTCCGTGTTTCTGCTCAGTGACATCGGAATCCCACACTTAACGGCATTATTTCTCACAGGCATCCCCTTGATGGAAGCTGAACACACCCTCAAGCCCCAGAAAGGTTTCTGCTGGTAGAAACTGAGAAACAATGAATAGTGGTAGACCACTCAGCCCTTCAAGAAAGCTGCACTGTTTAATAGGAGCGTTAATAATTATGCAGATTCAGAACCCTCTTCCAGCTTTGTCTCTTGATCCCTTTAGACTCAAGAGCAATATTGAATACCTTCTGAGTACTGTATCTTTACTGACTAAAAGATACATGAAGGAAAATTTTAATATTCAAATTTAAATTCATCCAATGTTTGCATTCCATTTACAGTTCTTTTCTTTATTTATTGAGATCGAGCTTGAAATAAGCCCTTCAGGCCACATCCCCCAGAAAACCTACATTTTAACTCTAGACAATTTACAATGGCCAATTAACCTACCAACTGGTATGTGTTTGGACTGTGGGGGGAAACTGAAACACCCGGAGGAAACACACGCAATTAGGGGGAGAACGTACACACTCCTTACAGGCAGCAGCAGGAATCGAACCAGGGTCTCCTGGAGCGTGAGCATTATGCTAACCATGACGCTACTGTGCCGTCCCATGGTTTGGTACCTATGGTGAACTACATATACATGTCTGGACACGCCCCCTGCTGACTGCTCCTGTGGCTCCTCCCACAGACCCCTGTATAAAGGCGATCAAGGCCTGAGCCCGGCCTCTCAGTCTCCAGGATGTAGTATGGTGGTCACTCACTGCTTGTTCCTTCTTCTAGTCAATAAAAGCCGATATCTCGCCTTACGTCTCAGAGTGAGTTATTGATGGTGCATCAATACCGGTCAGGATTTGATTGCATTTAATCCTATGGATTACCCTAGAGAGGTTTATTTTACCAGTGGAACAAATGTCCTCACTTTCTTAACTGTTCAATCCTACCACAGTATTTCATCCATGTAAACTAAAGGTACATTTATTTCTCAGCTCCAGTTAATTGATTATAATAAGTGATTTACTGTAACAATTTGTTTTCATATATCAGGATTTTTGCAACCTAGAGAACTTCAGTCCGAAATTGCTCTACATAAATGGAAAACCACGAATGGCATCAGGCAACAGGACCAAAGCTGAAGGATCAATGGGGCTTCTCCTTTAAGATGTAGGCAGAGATTAACACCATGAAAGGAACAAAGACGAGCTTACTTGATTATTCTGCTGTCACATTATAACTCTCCAGGGTTACTCAAGATGATTATTTTCAGTATCGGGCTAGATGATAACTAGCAATTAAATCTGGTGTTTCAGAAAATCTGCAGGCAGCTGCTATGACAGAGGTATCTTATTTATCAGCTCTACAGCTAGATAAAGGTCAGCAAGGTTACCAGTGCTGTAAATTTCGAGAGTGATCATGAAACTTCCCAACATATGCATTATATGGGAGGTGTTATACTCTATTTAATTTTTGGTCTTTTTTTTATTCATCCCTAAAGCTCATTGGCCATATCGTTACTTTGCTGAAGCTCCCAATTTCTCCATTGTTACCTAGTTATCTAGTTTTAGTCTAAATCTGAGGTTTACAAATCTTTTGCCACTGCAGGGTACACTTGTGACTGTCAATGTACCCTCCTAGTTAACATCCCGCATATCCTTTTAAGGAAATGATTTGCATCTGTATCACATGGGCTGCAGTGCAGAGCTAATTGGCCAATTCCCCCTCACTGCCCCATCCCATTAACAGAGTACCCTTCAGCCAGTTTGGTAACCCCTTACACTTTTCAAACTCCTCCACAGCCCTCATCTTCCCCCTGTCTCTGTGAGCCTTCTGGCTTTTAAAATTTCCATCCTCAAACCTCTCAATGAACCTCTGGAATCATCTTTTTTTTGTTTCTTAATTATATACAGAAGGTGAAAATAGTGCAAGTTCTTTCCATTCTTAGTGCCAAATATTCTACACATTCAATGTTGCTAGCTCTTTACATGGTAGACTTAGCACATTACGTATAGAGTTCACCATTGGCACTCAGGTGTTTTCCTGCACTAATGCACCCTTCCATTGTTTGACGGGCTTCTTTGCTGTCTCAGCCCCTCAGTGTCCAGTGGTGGAAAGGACTTATGCTGTGGTCCTTGCCCACAGAGCTTTTGCGAAGGCTGCACTGAGCTTCAGTCTATCTCTTGTGGATGTCGCAGTCGGCTGAAAGACCAACAGATTTTTGCTGACCAAACGGCATCTTTTACCAAGTTTCAATCTTCCAGCAACGCACAACGTCTATGTGTGTGTCCTGTAAATCAGTTTTCCATTACGCAACTGTTCATGCTGAACCTTGACAAGGACCCTTGCATCCTTCTTCAGACACACTTATTAAATCTGCAGCCTGCAAAAAGTCCTACTGAAGAGTTTTTCTCCTTTTCTGCCAATGACAATCTTTCTCTGCTTCTTCCACTCCTTAAGCATGTAGTTGTTCATCTCTAGAAATCATTATTCTGAGGATTGTGGAAACTGGGTCAATTCGATGTAATTTTGAAAAACTGAGGAGTTGAAGAACTAATTCAGAAGTGGAACCGCGGCCTGGAGAAGGTCATCTAAGATTATATTGAATGGAAAGGATAAAGAAGATCTGGAGGGGGTCAGTGAGGGGGCACTCGCCAAGCAGCCCATCTGATGCAGATCTCAATCATGCCTATAAATCAATATACAGGAAGAAAGCTGTATGAGTAGAGCTGAGATGCCCAGTGACCAACTCCTGCTCCCATTTTCTTGTGTTCCTATGCACATTCTTAGACCTTCTATGTTACCTCTTCAAATTTCTGCCTTTGGTACTCAAGCTTGATGCCAAACCGTGTCAGTACTCCTGCAAAGCAGCTTTAAGCATTTCATTGCATTACAGATATGAAACAAATAACATTGTTGCTGTTGTTTTTGTAAATTTTGGGCCTTTTTGGCATATTAATGGGTCCGCACAAACTCTCAATAGTTATAACTGTGAATGGAAATTACAATTAATTATCTTAATTCCAGAAGCATCAATCTTTGTGTTGTAGCAAGCCCATTCACTGAATTCACTCAGTGGGCATTTTACTAGATACCTCCAGTACCTAATAAAGTGGCCATTGAGTGAATGTTCATGGTCTTCAGCTGCTGTAACCCACCCACTTCAAGGTTTGATGCGCTGTGCGTTCAGAGATGCTCCTCTGCGCACCACTGTTGTAACACGTTGGTTCAGGAACAGTTTTTACCCCTCAACCAACTGGCTCTTGAACCAGTGGGATGACTTCACTCATCTTCACTCGCCCCAACATAGAACTCTTTCCACAACCTGTGGGCTCACTTTCAAGGACACTTCACCTCATATTCTCAATATTTGCTGCTTATTTATTTACTAATATTATTTATTTGTTTTTCTTTTGTATTTACACAGTGTGTTGTCTTTGGCACGTTGGTTGTTTGTCCAGTTAGACGTCGTGCTTCACTGATTCTATTATGTTCCTTAGATTTCCTGAACATGCCACAAGAAAGTGAATCTCTGGTGACATACTGTATATGTACTTTGATAATAAATTTACTTTGAACCGGTGTGACCATGCTCTTGCATTAACAAGGCTTTTTTGCCACAGATCTCGTGCTCACTAAATGTGTTTTTGTTGTTTCTTGCACCAGTCTCTGTAAATTCTCGAGACTGTTGTGCATGAAAATCCCAGAAGATACTCAGACCACCCCATCTGACACCAACAACAATTTGAGAGTCAAAGTCACCTCAGATCACATTTCTTCCTATTCTGATGTTTGGTCTGAACAACAGCTGAACCTCTTGACCATGTCTGCATGCTTTTATGCATTGAGCTTCTGCCACATGATTGGCTAATTAGATATTTACCTTAACGTGCAGGTGTACAGATGTATGTAATAAAGTAGCCTCTGAGTGGATATTAATTGGTTACTAATGAACTGCAATCACCAATATCAAAATATAATGAACTGCATCAAAAATCAATACAGTAAATGTGGCTGAATTGTTAGTTAATGTAACTTCCTAACAGAAAAAATAAGTTGCTTAATACCAAGGAAAGCTGGAGCCAATTTAAGGGACACTTATACAAGCACTTGTTGATTTGCGTTGCCTACTGGTTCAATGTAGCAGATCAATGTGACTATTGTTACTGGAAGTATCAATTGTCCGCAGTGTCACCTGGGCGAGAACGGTTTAACATTTTAGTACAGTGCACACTGTAGCTGCCAGGCTGAGAGACTCAGGTAGGGTCTCCACATAATGCAGTGCCCAGTTATTCCACAGTACACTAAGATCAGTAATTGAGCCCGCGCCTAAACATCCTCAGTGATCAACTGGGCTTACATGTTCGGAAAGAGCAAAATGCTCCACTTTTGCAACAAAATAACCGAAGAATGGCTGTGTTCGATCCCAGTGACACAATAGATGATTGGGAACTTCTAACAATAACTCTGCACCATATTGAAGTGACACTGCAGTTAGTGTAATGATAAAGTGTCAGATTGCCGATTGTTAGCACGTTCCCCCACCCCCACCCTCGTGTAACACCTGGATAGTTAGGTTGGCAAATTGACCTAAAATTTATCTGTAAAAGGTAAAACACTTTAAGCTGGTTCTCGACAAAGCAGCTGTCTGTATAACTATGGCCCACGCCGACAGGAACCATAGTGGCCAGTGCTTCTTACTAGCCAATCCGGGGAACTCTTCTTTGGAACATCAATATGTAAGTCTCTATCTCTTTCTCCCTCTCTTCTCTCTCATTCATTCTCCCTCTCTTTTCTGTCTTATTTTCCCCCTTTCATCTGACCCTGCTGGTGGCGTTTGTTATGCAGTTGATACTCTTAGTTGGTGGCAGCAACATATCTATAAGTAACCTGTATCTCAGATCAGACTATTTCAGCAGGAACTAACCCATAATGCTGGTGCACTTGTTGTTTATCAACTGTTAACTTCAGGCAAGAGAGTGAACGGATAGAGTTAGACCAGACTAGGGTATATCGTTAAATTATGCAAGTTAAATAAAATGACAAAGCTGTGCTGCACATTATCTAAAAGGTTGTAATTCTTGCTGGAATCTCTTGGATGGTTTCTTGTAAAAATGGACTCAATAATGTTAACTAATTGGTTTATGGCAATGCAAAAAAGACACAAGCTGTTAAATGTCTCATTGATCCTTGCCCATCAAGTCCTGGGCAATGAGAGAATTGCCAGAGTAGGACCATGTAATAGTTCCTGAGGGGGAACTCAGTAAGTTCAATTGTCTTCTTCTAGAATCAATTCTCTTAAGACTTTCTAGATGTTAAGTGCATTTGTAAAGAATATTGCTTCAGATCCTAAAATATAAATAGAAAGAAAAGTAATTCCTCAACCCTTCACCCTAATAGCACCATAAATCCTGTATAGTCTGCACCATTTAATATAAAATTAGATCTTGATTCCCCTGCAGTGAATAAAAGTGAGAGGGATCTTACAAGTATCATGAAAGGTCAGACCAACTGCAAGAAGCAAACATGTCAATAAATATATTGTAGGCATATATAAGTAGGAAGATATATATTAGTATTCCTAACATTAATTTTATTATTAGAAAAGGCTGGATAACTCAGTACACGTCCATCATCATCTATTGAAATTGTCTACCATAAGACAAAAAACATCTATTGGAATAAAGGCTTTACCTATAATAAAAATAATTGGAGCATTTAAGAAATCAGTCAGTTTGATGGCGTACCTATGCATATTTGATTTGTGAATTGTGCTCAAATAAAGCTCAAGTAACATCATTGGAACCCATTGGAAAAAGCATTTTAATGTTTCAATATATGAATGCATGGTCAATAGAGAAAATAATCCAAAAAGTATTGTAAACATGGCTATACAAAGGAAGAGATTTCAAGGCGTTCCCTGTTTTGTGGGAGTTTGTTGGAGGGGCACCTTAACATCTCACCAGGAATGTGAACAGTATGCAAGCCCTGGTGGGTGAGTTAAGATTGGATGCTTGTGTAGGTGGTTACAGTGACAATCTGATGCTGGGGTATGTCATTGCCAGTTTGAAAGAGTTTGGGAAAGCCACTGCAAGGCTCGAGAGTTACAACTCTAAGGAACTCATATTGGGCCCCTTCCCAGCAGTGCAGAACGTGGGCTGCAATCTATTCAGGGTTTCTTTTAACTTAACATGAAGGTTTCTTTTAACTAAATATGAACACAGCTTCACATGAATTGTGACCTGCATCTTAGAAATAAGGAACAAACTGTGAAGTTTACCATTCATAAGGTAACCCCCAGATTTAAGTTGACAAAAGCTCTTCATTATAAGTTCAGTTTTGGAATGTGTATTAACATAACACAATGGAGTGTTTTTAACTTTTAGGAACAATGTTCAATTGAAATCAATAAGAGGATAAAACTGGTAGGGTGCAAAATGGGTAATCAGCATTTACCATCCAAAATTAAAATTGTAACTCCTTTAATCTTCGTGGTTAGTTAAAATTATCTGAGGTGTATGTTTGCACCATGGAGGAACCTTCTTTCAGGCAGTTTCAACAACTGAAAGATTCCATTTGACTTCAAGCAAAACAGCATCTAGAATTGTTGATAGTTGTTTGTTTGTCTAGCAAGAACCATGGAGAATGCATATCACTGAAGAACTGAAAGAAATATGAATTTGATTGTTCTGCTGAAGGAATTGCAAAAGATTTGAATCAATGAAGCAGCCATTTATTTGCCAGAGGACTTGGGTTTGTGAGTACTATGTCATATAAATTCCATCTAATAGTCAGAGAACAATAACCTCCTTGACCAAACAGCACAAACCAATAGGTTGAAGACAATTATTGCACCTTTATTTTCCTGCGTTGCAAATTTAAATATTGCATTAAAATTCAAATGTTGAGTTAAGGTCCGTGACTTTGGCTGCTTCAATTACCGTTGCTAAGGTAAATTTCAAGCAGCTGTTTATGGCACTAACCTATTCCTTGGTAGCATTTATGATGCAATTACGACAATGGCATGCAGTCCTGAATAATTAATGTAACTGACATCTTGTTGCAGGGCTGGGGTCTTTGCTTATGGGTTGTTTTGCCAGGATTCTAGCAGAACTGAAATACTGGGAAAATTCTGGGATAATTTTTCCAAATTCTTTTTAAGTCTTTGATTTAACAAAAGATTTGAGAGTATTAGTATGAAAGTAGGAAACCGAGAAAGAGTGGGGGGCTCTAGAGAGGGTGCAGAAGAGGCCCTTCAAGATGCTACCTGGATCAGAGGGTATGTGCTATAGGGAGCGGCTGGATGAACTAGGACTTACAAACAAGCTGGATGAATTCGGCAGGTCTGGCAGCATCCGTTGAAATGAGCAGTCAACGTTTTGGGAGACCCTTCATCAGGACTAGGACTGTTTGCTTTGGAGCAGTGAAGGTAGAGGAGAGACTTGATAGAAATATATAAAATAATGAATGGTGTAGATAGAGTAGACAGCGCTATCTTTTTCCTAGGGTCAAAATATCTAACACTGGAGGGCATGGAGTTAAGATGAGAGGAGGAAAGTTCAAACATGATGTGTAGGGCAGCTTTTTTTTTTACACAGAATGGTAGATGCCTGGAATTTACCGACATGAGGGGTGGTGGTGGCAAATACAGTAGAGATGATCAAGAAGCTCTTAGATAGGCAAACAAATATGAAGAGAGTGGAGTGCGGGCTAAAGGGGTTAGAAGCTGTTAGCTTAATTAGTTTGGCTCAATATGGTGGGCTGAAGGGCCTGTTCTATGCTATACTCTACGTTCTACATTGTCTTGAGGAAAAGCAACATGTGTCAGTAAATAATCTCTCATGTTAAACTAAACTAGTTGTGAGGCAGAAACAATGAGATGATAATAGTAAAATATCAGAAACAGCAGCAGAAGTGGGTTAATCAACTCTGTCATTCCATAAGATCATGGCTGTCCCAATCTTAGCTTCTGTTCTTTTCCTATACCTCATGATCCCTTATAATTTAAATATCCCTTAATCTCAGCCTTGAATATGTTCAGTTATTCCACCTGTATATTTTTGTGCAACAGAATTATTACTTCACTGTATCACATGTGCTACTTAAGATTTTTAGTAAGCATAGTTTAGCAAAATATGATATTTGAGTAAATTTGCATAGGTTTCTGTCGTGACACAACAGAATGGTAATAACATGAGTGAGTCAAGTACTTCTAAGCTGTACTGCAATCTTAAATAATGATTTGCCTTTATAGTTGAAGATGGAAATGATTGCTCAAAACTTCAGTGTCGCAGATTCAAATTGGTTAGAAGTAAATACTTGACCTTGGGTCGATGTTGAAATGAAGATTTGCTACAGGGACATTTAAAGATGCATTACAAACTCATGGCAGGAAATAACTATATATGGAGGTCACAAACTATTGGGAGAAGAAAATGTCTTAAATGGTTGACTCATTTTACTGAAACTTTCCCTTCATTCCCAGTTCTAGATATACCCATCAGGACCAATATCCTTCATGCATCCACTTGTCAATCCCCTTGAGAATCTCATGTGCTTCAGGGAGCTCACCTCTCATTCTTTTAAACTCAATGAGGCAAGGTCCAAGGTCATGTCACAAGAGTCAGATTTTTACCAAATAGTGGTAGAAATCATCTCTGATATGGATATGAGTTTCTCCTAGTTGCAACTACAATGGATTCTGGTTAACTGAGGCTCATTGGAACCACTAAATGTTGACTCAATTAAGCGACTGCCCAAATTAGCCGCAGTTTCGTGCAAATAGTTAAAAAGGTATAAAAAAGACAAGCTACCATTTAACAAATTATGTACTTAAATGAAATACATAACAAATTAGAACACCTCCAGTGCTACTAGTGGTTACCATCATTGTATCCAATGATGACAGGGAACCTTTGTGGGAGAGTTTTTAAAAGTGGAAAACCCTTTTCGCTGGGGCAGTTCCACTCTCTCAACCTCAGAAGTCTGGATCCAGTGGTACGTCACAACTGGGGTCTTTACTGTTTGCAGTGGATGACCATGATGGTCTAATGATGCCCTTCGCTCTCCATGAAGCATTACAGAACTGCTTTCTAGCCATTGGATCTCACTGCAGATCTCATCCATCCAGGCTGTCAGAGCTGACTTTTCATGCTAAGGTAGACATGTCCCTATCTCACCAGGGTTTGAGACCCACCGGCTACCCTTAGCTCGTTAGCCCGCCCGTCAAAACAGTGTACTGGGGTGTGATGCTGTCACATAAATACAGCTACTGGGAGCCACAAGTGAGAGCTGAGTCTTCTGTGGGGATCAAAGGTAACATTGAAAATGACTGTTGATAACTTCAAATTGCTCTGAGAGGCTGTTTAAGGTCTACATCTGCAGCATGCTACCTCCCACACTGGACCCCCTACAATTCACCTACCAACAGAACTGGTCTACTGATAACGCCATAGCCACAGCCCTACACACCATCCTCACTCACCTGTAGAAGACGGATGCATACATCCATATGCTGTTCCTGGACAGCAGTTCTATAAAATAATTCCCTCCAGACTTGACAGCGAACACAGATACCTCAACCTGCTCCACACCTTTTGTAGCTGGATCCTGGACTTCCTATCAGATCAGTGACAGGTAGCAAAGGTGGGCTCACTCACCTCTGCCCCTCTGTCCCTCAACACAGGTGACCCCCAGGGTTGTGTCCTGAGTCCCCTCCTTTACTCCCTTTTTCACCCACAACTGTACTGCCACACACGATTCCATTCTGCTGATCAAATCCACAGATGACCTGACTTTGATCGGCCTTATTTCTAGCAGTAATGAGACAGCCTACAGAGGAGAGGTTGACATCCCAACACAGTGGTGCCTGGATAACAACCTCTCCCTCAATGTCCAAAAGACAAAAGAGCTGAAAGTGGATTTCAGGAGAAATGAAGACAGGCTTAGCCTGATCAACGTCAATGGGTCTGCAGTTGATAGGGTGAGTAGTTTCAAGTTCCTCAGTATACACATCACTGATGATCTCACCTGGACTGTCCACACCAGCTTTGTGGCAGAAAAAAAGCCCAACAATGTTTCTTCCAACTCAGGCGACTGCAGAGTTTGGCATAATCCACCAAATCCTCAAGACCTTCCAAAGGGCCACCATTGAGAGCATCCAGACTGGCTGGATCACCGTCTGGTATGGGAACTGCACCAATTTTGATTGCTGAGCATGGCAGAGAGTGGTACAGATAGCCCAGCGCATCTGTGGATGTGAACTGTCCTCCATTGAGGACACTTATAGCAGCAAGTGCAGAAAGAAGACCTGGAAGATCATCGGGGTCTCTACTCACCCCAACCATAAACTGTTTCATCTGCTTCAGTCTGGCAAATGCTATGCAGCGTTAAAGCCAGGCCCAACAGGCCACAGGACAGCTGTCTACAAGCCATTAGACTTTTAAATTCACGTGTCTGTACATTGCAACAGAGTCATAAAGCAAAGATTTTTACTCCCTCATGTTGTGGGATGGATGTAAGATTTAAATAAATTCTGAATTTTTCATAGTGCCTAACTTGTTGAAGTAGTGAAAGTGACTTCATTTTCATTCCCAGCCATTTCTGGCATCTCCATGCCTCAATGCTTGAAACCATAGTGAGCAAAACGGTTCTGAATTGTTTTACTGCTTATTTCTCACCAACTATCCATGACAAAAGTCACTGCTTTGTGAACACTAACACACGCAACTCAAGTTATTTAAAAACTATTCTCTTTTAGCACAATGTAATGTCTACAACTGTCGCTACTTAGACAATATTTAGCAACTGTACCCTGTCCCAATTAAGTGGCATAGTGTCCCAAATAAACAAAGGGAATCCCGGCTATTTTCTCAACTACTTTTTGTTCTTTAAGGGTTGAATCAAATAAGCAGCTCTCCCAATTAACCGATGGCCCAATTAACTGGAATCCTCTGTATATTGCTTCATATTTTTACGGGATATGCAAAGTGACACTTTATATTGTCCACAAAAATCCAGTTACACATAGTTCGATGGTTTTGTGCTTTAGTGCAACACTGGTGCTGTTCTAAGAATGGAGTCATCACTCATCCTTGAAATTAATATTTTTATCAGAGCCAATAAGTTTGGGGCAGCTGCCTTGAATGCTGTGCCCTTGTTCCATACAGCAATTGATCAATAATGCAATAACTCCCTATTATTTGAATATATTGTGGCTCAGATATTATATCTTGTTTTAGATTTTTAGCAAATGATTAGAACATTTTGCAAAACTATAGTATTTGAATAGATCTGCAGAGCCTTTAGTTGTGGCACAATGGAATGAGCGCTGAAGAGTTGAAGTGATTGTTCAAGATTACAGTATTACAGATTCAAATTGCCAGAGTAAATAACTTTACATTCTACCAGAGTTGAAATAAAGCAGTGCTTTAGGGGCAGCTATAGCTGTTACACTATCCCATAATAGAAAATGAGTTCCTACCAACGTTGCAGTTTACAGTTGATATGGGTTACAATGATCTCAAAAATACTGTCCCTTGAAAGTTCATTACCGAATAGTGCTCTGTTATATTTGTACTCTTATGGCCAAAGATCAGCAGGAAAGTCAGCTCACTCAGTTTTCGATTGGTTACTATTTTTTTCAAACTTTTTGCAAACAACAGCTTTTTGCATTTCTGCAAATTCCCCTCCATGGATGCCGTAATGAGAATAGTACACGGTTTGTGGGGAAATGCGGTGGTGGGTGGTTTGGATGTGGTCTCTAGTCTTGCTGTAAATATTTGTAACCCTTTATGTTTACATATGTGCCACTCTTCTTATTCACTAAATGCTTAGAACAAAATGGGGGAAAAAAGGCCCAAGATTGGGCTTGTTTGAAAAGCTCTTTTAAAGACCTGGCACAGGCATAATGAGCCCAAAGCTCAGCTTGAGCAGGATCATCCTATGACTTTATGACCTGTTTTGAACACATTTTAATAACATTGATTGTGACACAAAACTTAATCCATCTGTCGTTGCTCTTGATTTCCTGCATCTGCAATATCTCTTGCATTTAATCTATTTTCCTTTTGTCAGAACTAGTGAGGATTGCAACTTTATCAAGCTCAGGTTCTTTAAGACCAGCAGACACCACTCCCAAAATCCTGGTCAGCGAGCAGCCTTTATTTATTCCAATTCACTGTTGGTAAGCTGTAGTCACTGTGCAAAATGACTAAGGCATTATCCTTAGCTATTGTCATCATCTGTACAACATGAGAGAGACTCTAGGAGGATTGTTGCATTAAAGATGTTTTCCCTTCTTTCATCAATACCTAGGTCCTGTAAAGTCAAGAAACATTGTAAACAAATTGTCTAGCCCTTCCTGTGTCATCAACCAATAAGTTGCACTGAAGTAGTACCTCTGATTTAATAAGAATCCCAAAATACCTGATAGGAGAGTTGGCACCAAGCTGATGAATTTTTATCTAGGGAGATAAACAAACACCTTGCTTGGAAAGTGGTGTCTTAAAGAAGGGAAGTGAAGCAGGATGGTGCAAAGTTCAGAAGGTGACCAACAGACCAGGACTGGAGGAGCCCTGATACCCTGAAAGGCTCCAAGGCCAGAAATCAGGAGGGATGAGGCCAGAGAGGGATTTCATAAGAAGGCTGTTAACTTTAGTATTGAGCTTCAGATTCGTAGATAGATACAGCACAGAAACAGGCCATCAAGTCCACACCTAAAGTTAGCCATCCCTTTGCATGAATTCTGCTTTCACCCATTTTCTCTCCACCTTCTCATGTACTGCAACCAGATGCTGTCAATCACCAGCACACTAGGCCCAACTATGCTCACTAGGTAGGAGGAAAGCACAGCACCCAGGGGAAACGCATTTGATCGCAATGTCGTGCAACAGCATCCAAGGTTAGTATTGCACCTGGGTCTCTGGCACCCTGAGGCAGCATCTTGATTAGCTTCGTCACCATGCCACCCTATACCTTTAACTGATCCAGGGCACATAAACAAGCACAAAGATGAGGGGTGAATGGATTTCAGCCGTGTTATGGTACAGCTGCTGAGTTTTGAATAAACCCAAAAATATAAGAGATGGAATGAGAGAGATGATAGCCAAGGTCCAGGTGTGCTGAGGTGTGCACGGATATGGGAGTACAGGTGGCTCCCGTTTTCCGAACTTTCACTTCACGACAGCTCGCTGTTACAAAAGACCTACATTAGTACCTGATTTCGCTAACCAAACAGGATTTTTGCTTTTATGAAAAAAAGACGCCCGCTTTATAGGTGTGCTTACCCCGAGAAAGACCCCCATGACCGTGAAGCCTTGTGTGGGCAGTTGTGTGTGCGTGCGTGTATGTGCTGATTTTTTTTTTCTTCAAATCGATTTCAGCTCAATGTCTTCCTGCTTTTGACAAGTGAAACTACACCGTACATAAAATATTTCTACTTTATATAGGCTGTATATTTATCATATCATTCCTGCTTTTACTTATATGTTCATGTTATTTTAGGTTTTATGTGTTATTTGGTATGATTTGGTAGGTTATTTTTTTGGGTCTGGGAATGGTCAAAAAATTGTCCCATATAAATTAATGGTAATTGCTTCTTCACTTTACGACATTTCGGCTTACAAACAGTTTCATAGGAACGCTCTATCTTCGGATAGCAGGGGAATCCTGTAGATGGTTGTTGGTTGGTGTGGACTCGGTGTGAGGAATATTCTGTTTCTGTGCTGTATTACCCCAATTCGCAAATGGAAAAGAGGTGCTGGTGAGGCGCAATGATTATAGATTGCGGAATATGGAGCAACTAACAGGATACTGAAGGAACATCTGTGGAGATCCTTCATCTGGACTGATGCAACATGACCCTACAAGTCGAATGTTCACTCCCCACCACAGATGCCGCCCGACCCACTGTGTTCTTCTATCACCTTCTTAGGTGGTGAGGCAGTGCTGGATTTTGTAAGCAAGCTGATGAGCCTGGGTGAAAATGGCTCTTCAGATACTGTTTGTAAAGGAAACAGGGGTGGTTTCTGAATCCAGATGAGAATTTAGAACAGGTGATATTTAACCAACAGAAAACTATATAAATTGTGAAATGGGGGCCAAGTGAGTCAACCCTTTAGATAGTTTGCACAGGCATACAAGCATCCAATGGATCAGCATTGCAATCTCCCATGAGGTTTGCATTGGAGGGAATAAGGAAGAATTCAACAACTAGTACTTGATGCATGCATCACCAAAAATGCTTCAAGGAGAGTGCTAGGATGCAAGAAAAACATCTATTTTTAATTGCATATTGTAGTTTGTAGTAACATCCTGGAAACATAGATCATAATCACGGTAGGCTGGAGAACTTCATTTCGGAGGCAGCCCGGTCTTGATAGATGAGAATGAGCTGGGTAAAAATAATCAGAATACTCAATGGTGATAGATCTGCGGCCCTGGTCGAAGGCAGATGTCAGTGCAGTAAGTGCGATCATTTGTGAGTTCCTGCTGTGCACTTCCTATAGCAATCAATAATCCTGTCAGTAGCTCAGAGAATGCTTTGTTTATAGTGTGCATAATCTCCCCACCCCTCCTGAGAGAAAAAAATCAGTAGCCCAGCTCTTCATTAACGCAGCGGGAAGAACAGACCGCTGCCTGGCGGATATAAACAAAACAAAAGCGAAGCAGCAGCTGTGAAAGCTGCAGATAACCAGCTGAAGGGATTACAAGGTCAATCACATCGATCTCAGAGGGTGTCAAATACCAGCAGCTGGAGGGAGAGAGATGTGATACCCTGTGACTCGAGTCATGCAGGTGAGAGTCACTAATCTTTTATTTCAAGCACAAAAGGGCCACGAGCTCCAGCAGGTAAGCAGGGAGCAGCATCCCCCGATGTGTGCACAAATAAAGGGCGAGGACCTGACTGGATGCTCCAACAAAAGCTGCAGTGTTAGCAAAAGGAGCCTCCCATTCATCAGCCCGTGTTTGCCACTGAGAATGACAATCAGCATGAATTTCATCTGCTCTGCTGCTGGAAAAGATGATAAAAAAAAGCAAGGGCAAATTTAACTTCACGCACAATTCTGAACTGATTCCAAAACCTATGAACTCACTTTCAAGGACTCTACAACTCACGTTCTCAATTCTATCTATCTATCTATCTATCTATCTATTTATTTATTTATTTCCTGGCCTGTTTATTTATTTGTTTCTTTGTTCATTATATGTGTGTGTGTGTATATATATATATATGTATGTATTTGCAGTTTGCCTTCTTTTGCACATTGGTTGTTTGTCAATCTTTACCTGTAGTTTTATATAGATTCTATTGTATTTCTGTGAAAATGGATCTCAGGGTAGCATATGGTGACACATACGTACTTTGATAATAAATTTACTTTGAACTTTGAAAGTTGCGGGATAAACTGACATAGCAATGTTGATCTGTGTGTTATTATAACATTTATAATGTCCAACCGGCATGAACTACACTTTGCATTTGCAAGGCTCGTTAGCCAATTCTGAGTATACTGAATGGCTCGAACCGTTAGCTGTGAAGTACCAACCCTCTGAGGGACCCAACTGCTACCAGCTGACCACCACTTCTTAAAGAGCTATGAATTGCCACTGGAGCAGGCGTGGGGAAGTGAATTTGAAAGCTGTGAAGATTTCACATTTTAGTTTTGAGTTAATATTTTGTCATGAATTTCCTGCTCGTGTGAAGCTTACAGAGTGAAAAGGTTAATCTTGGTGGTCCTGGCCCTGTATTCACTGTAGTTTGGAAGGAGGAGGGTGGAATCTTATTGAAACCTATTAAATGAAATGGTAGAGTAGCAGCTTGCGACATTGGAATTGGGAGTTCAATTCCAGCATCCTCTTTATGGAGTCTCTGTACGCCCTCCGCTTGGAATGCACAGGTTTTCTCTGGGTCCCTTCTGCAGTCCAAGGATATACTGGGTAGGTTAAGTTATTATTGTAAGTTGTCCTGTGACTAGGTCAGAGTTAAATTGGGGTTGTCAGGGTAGCCACCACAGTGCAGCTCAAAGGGCCAGAGGGCCTACTCTGCGCTGTATCTCTAAATAATAAAACTAAAAAATATTTTAGAAGGCTCAGATAGGGTGGATGTGGAAAGGATGTTCTCTATGGTGGCAGGAGTCTAGGACTAGAGGGCACAGAATACAAGGATGTCCATTTAGAACAGAGTTGAGGAGGAATTTCTTTAACCAGATGATGGTATATCTATGGAATTCATTGTCACAGACAGCCATGGAGGCCTAGTTGTTGGTACGTTTAAAGCGGGAGTTGATAGGTTCTTGATTATCAACTTATCAATCTATGGAGAGAGGCAGGAGAATGGGATTGAAAGGAATAATAAATTAGCCATGATAGATTGGAGCAGACTTGGTGGGCTGAATGGCCTAATTCTGCTCCTATGTCTTATGGTCTTAAAAGTATATACATTGGTAATAAATACAATAACAGGTGCAAAGCATCAGGATGTGGAATGGTGCAGCTGGATCACTCATTCATATGCCCTGCATGAGAACCAGTTGTGGAGGGTGTAGAAAGGTGGGTGGGTGATTAACAAGGACCTTGAAATCCTGCAGTTATATGTGAGGGTTTGTTAGCCTCTAAGATTTGAGTCATTCAATGTGGCATGACTTTTGTTGCACTGTTGTACTAGTCACAATAGGTAGATTGGGAAATGACTGCCTTCAGTTAAAAAATATTTTGTTGGCAGCTCCAAAGCAGAATACCGAGGGGACTGCCTAAGGTGTAATAAAAAGACTTTCTGTTGTTGCCTCTTCTCCACAGATAATTATTCTATAACTAATTAGCTCAACGTGGGCGCTTTCAACAACTTTGTTACTTTAGCAGCAAGAGGTTGAATATTTTCAGCCGAGCAACCGGTACCCATCCTGGATTGAAACATTATCAGCTTAACAATAGGTTGGTTGGTTAACTGGAGCACAGGTACAATATCATAGGATTCCACTCACTAATTAGCGCAGTGGTGTTCCCACAAACCCACAGAGCAGGAATTGCTTCTAAATTTTATTTGTTTAGTAATTTAAGCATCCCAGCAGGGGAGTTATGTCCTCTACAACCCACCACCATGGTTAGAAAGAGGAAAGAGATATCTAACAATGATACAAATTACTTCCCAGAAGTAATTAATGGGCTGTGCTATACTTTGGGGTCTCCAGAGGCGCAAGGAGTGTTCCAAAGATAAAGTTTCTTCCGTACTTAACTGCTTTCCTGAAAGATTGGTCTGTAGTGATCCTAGACTGAAGATAAGGAAACTGTGTGGAAGCTTAGAATGAGTTAGGAGAGGACGTTTCAAAGGAATAATGACAATTGCATTTCGGATTCATTTTGTAATCTACTGCCTCTAAGCTGATTGCTGTATTCAGAGCTGACAGATGATTGGAAAGCCCATGTCATTTCAAAGCTGAAAATGAAATTAGTCATAACTTGATTTGGGAATGGTGGCTACATTTACTGAGTGGTGATTAAATTGTGAATGCAAACTATTACTGGCATCACAGGGTGTCTTCTCTTCATGGGCTCTGTCTCAATCTCAATTCAACCTTCATCCATACCTTTTAAACCAGGCTTGATTTTAACTAGGATTCTGCAACCCATATCCTAACTCACATAGAGTTCTTCAACATAGAATGTCAACTCTGTTTCCCTTTCTGTAGATGTCGCCTGGCCTGCAGAGTGTTTGCAACTTTTATTTTAGTTTTCCAGCATGTGCAGATGTTAATTTTCCTACTTCACGCCACCCTTTTCATTCTTTCCCTTTCTCAAGTGAGTGTGCTGCCAGCATCGCCTATCGATGAGGAGGCAAGGAATAATGAAACCTCACTGGAGGCCACCAACGGCAGCAGTGTGCAAGGCTCCTGATAAGTGACCCCCAATGGAGGGTAGGGAGACACCAATGATCCTCTTGGCTGTTCTCACAGTCCTTTGTAGGGATGTACAATCCGATGCTCAGCTGCTCCCGTACCAGATGGAGATGTCAGGATGCTCTCAATGGTGCTCCTGTAAAACGCAGTTAAGATGGGTGGGGGGGAGGGAGAGGCAGTGCGTTCCTCAATCTCCTTAGGTAGTGGACAAGCGGCTGTGGTTTTTTTGTTCGGGGAGGTGACATTGAGGGGCCAGGTGATGTGACCTCCGAGGAACCTGGTGTACTTAATTCTCTCTACGGAGAAACCATGTAGATTTTCACAAATAAAAATGGCGGAGGCATTTTATGTTTACGGAAAACCGTACCAACTCGTTCATTGTACTCCAAACACTGAAGACAAAGCATGGTAAGAGTGCTTTACATAATTACGTTATCACGTCAGACAAGCGTCTCAAAGTGAACTCCAACCCAATGACCCAATGTCAATGATTGTGAATTATGTGCATTTCCACCCTGCACATTACCCTGCACAGCCCCCCACAATTCACTAAAACCGGCATTGTGAGGCGGTCTGGAGCTCTGATGAGCTGCTCGGCTCGGATCCAATGGTCCATAGCTGGAGGAACAACAGAGCCGTCTGACTCGTACAGAGGCGTGTTGACACGCTCATGATCATGTTGTGATGATGGATCCTCCAAATCTTGCTGGGCTGGTTTAAGGCGATCTACTGGAATGCATTCAGGTTTATCCCTCTTATCTATGATAAAAGTCTTTCCTCCCCGTTCCAAAATGCAGAACAGGCATTTGCGGTGAAGGGGACAAAGGGATGTTGGTGCACATCATGATGGACGAAAACAAACGAGGCAGAATGTAGGTCAATAGCAACCCAACAGTGCTGTACGCCATGATGGGAGGTAGCAATAGGGGCAAAAGAATTGAATTTACAGAGGCTGCCATGCTGGCATAGTCAAACCCTACATGTATGGCCTCAATGGCCAACGTGAGTGGCAGTCAGCCACGGCTTTATTTTTCCATTTGATATGTTGTTTATCAGTTGTGAACTCAGTTAGCCAGGTGGCATTTCTGCCAAGCAGACCATGGGTCTGATATTTTGACTATCACAGGCACAAGGAGTTTGTGGTCAATGAACACTGTGAAATGGCTGCCCTCTAGAGGAAAATGAAACCAGCATACAGGGGGATAGAGACCAAGAAACTCATGGTCAAATGTGCTATACTTCCTTTTTTGACTGAAAAAGGCGAACGGCTGCCACACGTCTCCAAACGACTGTTTGGGCCCAGTACCCACAGCGCAGTCTGAAGCAATAGTAGTAATGTCTATAGGGGAGCGGGTACACCAGCAGAGTGGCATTGTTAAGAGCTCATTTGGTATCATCAACAAATACCCTGGTCATATCCGCTGAGTTCATAAGTTCAGGTGGGAAATCAGAAATAGCAGCTACTTTTGAACGGAGTGGTCTTGCACCTTCTGCAGAGATGTGATTGCTGAGAAAGTCAATGGTTGACGACCCAAACTGGCATTTAGCAGGGTTAGTAATCACCCGTGTTGGCTTAAGCGTTTGAAAAGTGTGCGGAGATGAGATTTGGTTGCACTGGTGACAAGTGTGTCATCCAGGGAAATCCACGTCTTCTCGTAGAGTCCAGCAGCCGCTGGAAAGTTTGTACTGCGTTTTCAGTCCAAGCTGCATCTGTAGAAACTCAAAGAAGCCAAACGGGGTTATCACAGCCATTTTGGGAATGTCCTCCGAGCGCACAGGCACCTGATGGTAGTCCTAACGCGACTGACTTTGGGAAAAGGTTAACTTTCTGGCTGAACATGCTGAAATGTTTAGTATGTATGTGCTGTGATTATGTTCGGATATGTTGTCCTCGATAAGGTGTCAGTAATTGCCACATAGGTGGCAACCGCCATCGGACTTAGAGACCATATGGAGGGCTGAAGCCCAGGGGGGTACTTAACTGGTGTACAATGCCAAGTTTTTCCATGTTGGCAAACTCAGCCTTTGCAGTTGCCAACTTTTATTGGTCCAGTCTATGTGTGCGGGCATGGACTGTTGGGCCAGCTGTGGGAATGTGATGTTCAACCCCATGTTTTGTGACTGTGGTGGAGAATGTGTGTTTGGTGGTGTTTGGAAATTCACCCAGCAGTCAAGTAAATGCACATTTGATGGTGTATGTGCTTCCCAGAGTTGTTGTGGGGAACTTACTGGAGGAGCAGGGTAACAACCCAAAGTCCTTGACATCCACAATCCGGCAGTCCTTCAGTTCAACTAACAGTCCTTGGGCACACAGGATATCTGCACCAAGCAGAGGTCTAGCTGCCACTTTACCCAGGAAGAAGTCCCATGTGCAATATCGCCCACCGAAACAGAGTATCACCCGTCGTGTCCTGTAAGTCTGAAGCGAAGTTTCATCACTCTTTGCTTTCTCATTAGTAGGGAATGCTGGCAGCGCACTCAGTGTCATGTCACAGCACCCATGTCACACAGGAAGCTTTGCCCTGAAAGGATGTCTATGATGTCTCTGGCAGCTGGAACCCACAGTGTTCACAGACCTCTGATGTCCTGATGCGCTGACACTGTTAAAGCTGCAAGGCAGTCAGCACTTCCTAGTGTTCATGCCAGATTGAGTGTGGTAAAAACACAGATCCGGCACTGTCTGTCTTGGAGCATCCGTTAGTAGTCTGTTTCGTGTGCTTATGTTGGAGGCCTTGCTGACCAGGTATACTGAGGCAGGTACATGAGGAGGAATGCCACGTCTCTGCCTGGCTGAGTGTAGACTATCAGCCATTTTAGCAAGCTCTCTATACTCCTTCACAGGTACATTTAGCAAAGGCTATGCAAATTTGATCAGGCATTTGCTAGGTGAAGAGTTCCTTAAAAGTAAAGCAAGGATGGTGACTTCCCAGGAGAGACAGCATGTGGTCCATTAGCTCTGACCACTTAGCATCACTGAGGCCGGGCAAGGAGAGCAAACAATTGGTGCATTCTGACTCTGATAGTCTGAAAGTCAGTAAAAGTCAGCAATCGGTATTTATTATAGACTCCACTTGTACAGCTATAGAGTTGCTGAGTGATGCAACCACATAGAAATATTTAGTGCCATCTGCGGAGGTTTCTCGCAGCACAAATTGGGCCTTGACTTGTACAAACCGAGCGACGGCATTTTGCTCCCAAAACTCCAGCAATTTCAAAGTGACTGCATTGGCCAACATGTTCAATAATCCTAGAATCATCCTAGAGTATTTAGGTCACCAATGTACATTTTTTGCAAATAAAAATGGTAGAAACATTTTATGTTTAAGAAAAACCATTGGAACTCTTTTATTGTACTCCAAGCAGTGAACACAAAGCATAGTAAAAGTATTTTATGTAGTTACATCAGCACATCAGACCAGCTTCTTAAACTGAACCCCAAATCAATGTCAGCGGCTGTGAATTATGCACGTTTCCACCAATTACATTACCCTACAGTATTAAGGGATCAAGTGAGGTCATCAGTGATGTAAACGTCAGAGGAAGAGCCATGAATTTGCAAAGGGGATGGTTCATCAGCACCTTCCTGAGGTCCACGTGGTCTTCACATTCAGACTTAGGTTGTTTTTTTCACACCAGTCCACCAGCCGCACCACTTCCTCTCTGTACTGCAACTCATCGTTGTTGGTAATGAGGCCAGCCGCTGTTGTGCTATCTGAAAACTTGATGACACGGTTTGAGCTGAATCCTGCAGCGCAGTCATGCATCAGCAGTGTGAACAGCTTAGATCACATCTCTTCTGCATTCTAATGTTTGGTCTGAACAACAACTGGACCTCTTAATCATGTCTGCATACTGTTATATGTTGTGTTGCTGCCAAATGTTTGGCTGATTGGATATTGGCAGTAACAAGCAGGTATACAGGTCCTGACGTCGGGGCTTAGCCCAAAACATCAACTGTGCTTCTCTCTATAGATGCTGCCTGGCCTGCTGCATTCCACCAGCATTTTGTGTGTGTTGCTTAAATTTCCAGCATCTGCCGATTTCCTCGTGTTTACAGGTATACTAATAAACTGACCACTGAGTGTATTAATATAGAGTCCTCTAAGCTACCTTTGGTCCTGCAGTCAAGGTGGTAGTGGCTTTTAGTGAACTCAACCAATTAGCATTCTCTGCAGCATCCAGGGTAATCCTCAGGGGCTATGGTTACATATGTTTCACAGGCAAGCTAATTCAGTGGTGTATTGCAAATGAGCCTTTTATCAGTCTGCTGCCAATGAAGCAAAATCTGACAATGACTGAAGCACTCAGCAGGACAGGCAGCATCAGTGGGAAGGGCTACGGTTGACAGTTCAAATCAAGCACCCTTAATCAGAAAGATTCCTTGTCAAGCTGATTGATTGCTGGTGTAGGGGAAGTGAATGGTTGGCCTCCGGACCTCTCAAATGAACCGGTTACAGAAGTGGAGGCACTGACTGAAGGTATTTACTCTCCCCGAAATGTCTGCATAGGTAGTAGAAGTTGAAACTGAAAGAAAATCTCAATAGATGGATCTTAAGAAATGTTAGGCACTTGGCTCAGCAACAACAACTTAAGACAGTCTTTAATATTGCAAGAAATCCCAAGTTACTGGAGCATTATCAATCAGAACTTGACACCAAACAGTTTATGCTTGTTATTGCTGAAGGTCTCACGAGATACCGAAGCTTATGGAGGGACAAGGCAAATCAGGCAGCAATTTTAGATTACCCTGCTTAACTAAACATATTTGACAATTGTGCAATTTCTACTGTAATACTGGAGAGTGCTAATAGCCTCATGATTTTTCCTACTGCAGAATCTATGTTGAAATCAAATAAAGGTGACACAAAGAGGCAACAACTTGGGCGACACAGTATCATAGCGGTTAACATAATGCTATTATAGTTCCTGTGACCCTGGCTGAATCCTGCTGTTGGCCGTAAGGAGTTTGTACATTCTGCTCACTGGTGTATTGAGATGATCTTTCAGCAACCAGTTCCTTGTTGGACTGGGAGATAAAAGTACTCCCAATAAAAATCAAGGTTTGACTTTTTCTTGGACATGGTAAACTAAGTTTCTCAGGACTTTGAGAGAAGTAGGCTTGAGACAGATTCTTGTTAGTGGTCTTCAGCACATACAGCTTTGAAGATGCCAAGCTCATGTCCTTCAGTTAACTAAAGACAAGCATGCTGTTAGTAGTCCATTGGCCGGCTGGTAAGGCTGGTGTTCGACAATTATAGAATATCTCTTGTTAGTTGAGAGAAATCACTGTTTGCCAGAATTTGGATCATCATGTCACATTGCTTACAGGGGATGTGATTCTGTGTTTCAGAGAATTAATGATGCAGGTAGAGAGTTTGTACACTCTTCCCCCGTCACCGGGTGGGTTGCCTCCCACAATCTAAAGATGTGCCAGTTGGTAGGTTAATTGGTTGTCATAAATTGTTCCATGATTAGGATAGGATTAAATCGGAGTTGCTGACTGGCCCAGCTCGAAAGGCCAGAAAGGCCTACTCTTGCAGTATAACTCAATAAAAATCTGTGCTTTAGTAATGTATATTTAAGTACTCATTACTGGAGTCTATAATGTGAAATGAACATATGAGACATAACATATATACCAGTCAGAATATGAGTGGCAAGCAGAGTCATGTGTGGAAGTTTTAATTTGATCATTGTTAGAAGGGAATTTTAAGCAAATGAACATTGCACTTATTTCAGCTTTCCTGGGCATCCATAACATCCTTCATAATCACTGAGGACTGGAATTCCATATTTTGCTCATCCATCCCCCATATCTGCATCCCCCATCCAGTCCCATCCCCCCATACCTGCAGCAACGTTTTCTGCTGTTACTGAAGTTACACTTGCCCCAGGCATCACAAATATATCTGAGGATTTCATAATCATTTGAACATCCCAAAAAATAATCAAGTTCAAATTTATAGTCATCTGATTACACATACATACAACTCAATGAAACAACGTTCCTCCTGACTACAGTGCGCTCACAAAACACACATCACTGACAACGCACAAAACAAAATATTGCAACAAATAAGTTAATAAAATATTGTTCAAAAGGCATGTAGTGCGCAGGACAGGTGAACGGTAAGCATTTCGACGTCTGAGTGATGAGATCTCAGTTGAGGCAGGGTATTCAATTGTTTCACTGTCGGAGGGAATATATCACCCAGTCTAGCAGTCCTGGTCCTGGTGCTCCTGTACCTCCTTCCTGTTAGTAGTGAGTCACTGAGATTGTGGGATGGATGGTCAGGACCCTCAACAATGCTTTAGGTCCTCTGTCTGAAAAGTTCTCAGTAAATGTCATAAATAGGGGTGTTGGAGACGCCAGTGATCCTCTTGTAATCTTATATATAATATATAATCTTATATAGTATATTATAGATGCATCTTTTCACCCTGTTTCGTTTCCTTGGAAAGACTTTTCACATAAGTTATCCCGAGTTTAGAAAATGACATTGAACTTGACAGTTTGAAATGAATTGACTTGCTGAAGGGATACTACATTTCCTAATAAAAAGATATTAATATTTCATTCATCAGACAGACTTGGCTCCTTTAAAACCTGCTCCCTGACTCTTTTTGACCTTGCATTGGGCTTTGTTGCCGTAACAGGATTTCTCAATTAAACAAAGTAGCCGGCTTCATTTCGCTCTCCTGTGAACCAGTCTGAGTCCCCGTAAAGCTTTGCAATGGAGCTATTTATTGCATCCTAAACATTAAGTGATTGAATCTCGCTATTGACATGACATTCCTCAGTGGCAAGAACTTGCAATCTTCCTTCCAATGAGTGAGCTGCAGCTTAAGAATTGCCATTTACAAGCCTGCCTTAAAGGCTGCTTGTGTTCTTGAAAAATATTCAGTGAGGACGAGCAATTAATTATAGACAGTATTTATGCCAAGACCTTCTGCCTCCCTGTGTTACATGAGTCACATTTATAGAGTATGCCACTTAATGAAGAACTGGCTGACCATTTGTAATTGGCTCTGTTGGATACTTCAGGGCTCTGGCAGAGAAGCTGATTGCAATGGATGTCAAAGTAAGAGCCGTGCATCCCCATCTCAATGACTCCTTTCTGAATAATTAGAAACCTTTTCTATTGAAGGCAGATAGCTTCAGCGCAATTAAGACATGTCCAAGTTCCGACTCCAATTATTTGTTTAGAAAATGGTGAATTGCATTGCATAGCCACAGGCAGAAGGCCAGCATGAACAGGAAGGACGATTCAACTACAATCCATCGGATGCCAGTAGAATTAAGAACAACATAAACTTATTCATATTGTATTTTTGCACACAGTTTTAGAGACTGCTCAAGAGGTAAGTATTAATTCTAAAAACACAATGGAAATTAAACTGCTAACAAGATCATGGAGCTTCAATTGTCACAGTCCCGATCATTAGTTCCCTATCTTGCTCCTACTTTCCTTTGATTGTGCCATGACTCCAATCGTTAATTTCCCATTTGCTTCTAATTCTCTTCAATGACGGCACACCTGGTTTCCATCAAGACCTGCAGGATAAGAACCCCGGCGTAGCAACCACTAGTCAACAGATCGTTGGTTTTGCCTGTGTGGTGATTAACGTTTCCTGGCCGCTTAAAACCGTGAGTTCTAAGTTTTGCTCCAGTTTCAAGGTTTACCTTTGAAACCCTGTCTCTCTGTGTCAAGATCTCTCCTGTTTGCTGTTCAACGTTTACGTCTGCATAAGCATCCTAACTTAAACATATAAAATCATTGCAACACACCAGTATCGCTGAATCAGTGGGAGCCCTGGCCTTGTTTCCCTGCAACAAGACAGTCCCATCATGGGTTGATGGGAGACAGTGATACTCGAAGGGTTTCCTTATGTCCAGTCTATTTCGGAATTTTTGTTTCGTGGCTCTCCGCACTTGCTTCTGTCCTGCTTACTCACGTTTTTATCGCTCAAAACTCAATGGGTTTGTCTTTAAGTCAGGGTGCTTGGATTCAAGGTACCGAAGCAGTTTTGAGGGCTTCATTGCCTCATTAGACAGCGTCCCGGCCTGAACTCCAGCTTCCTGCCCGCCCACCGCTAGACGCCTTGGCCAGGTACGGCTGGTCGTGGGTGAGGTGAGAGGACAAGGTAAGGGCTGGAGGTCCCCGTGCTGGAGCCGCGGCAGTCGCAGTCCAGAGAGTGAGGAGGAGTGCGACAGGGCGCGCGCCCAACCCCCCCCCCCCCCCCCCCCGTAAGTAGGTAGGATCTAACGGCTGACAAAAGTTTGACTCGAGGGATGACTTTCAGTAGATCGCAGCGAGGTAGATGCTCTGCTACTTACAAAACCCTGAGCCCAAATTTGGCGAATATTTTAGTACCGGATTCCCCACGAATATTCGGTGTGCTAAACAGGTTTAGAGACGGTGCCCATCTGACCGCGCTCCAGGCCGGTAGCAATGGCACTTCTCACTGGCCGTGCGAGGCGGCCTGTTACCCGAGGCCAACCAGTGATCCCTGGCGCGAGGGTATCATAATGACCTCGCGTACGTTCAAGTTCAACAGTGGGCGTGACAGGGAATGAGGAAAGGTGCAGCTGACTCGTATCATTTCATATCACCAAATCATATCATTTCCTTGCTTTGCGGCCCAGTACCGGTCTGAGGCCTGGTGGTTGGGGACCACTGAGGTAAATGAATATGCTTTCTTATTTTCCCTTATAAAGAAGTAGCATGAAGAATTCATTGTTTTTGTTGAGTTGTGATGTATCTAACTATAGCTTCCCTTTTATGTTTGGTGTGATGAACTCAACGTATTGGCTTTCTGTCTTTTATGTTATGCATATTAACAGCTGCAAAGACAAAGAGCTATTACTAATTGTTCATCAATGTCATGAAGTGATGAAAGAGGTAGCCAGGGATGGTACCAGTGGATTTGTATGGGCCACGATTAATGGACAGAATAATGAATCTGATCATGCTGAATCTTACTAGCACAAATCTGGAAAAGATTCTGCAGAGGAATACTGTCTGCAGGATGTAAAATTGAGATGCAATGGATACCACGAATCTGATACAAATATAATAAATGTTGTGAACACTCACCAGCTCAGGGATTTACTTGCATTTCTTTCAGTGTAATGTCCCCCCTCCATGATGTGATCTTTATTTTGGAGAGAACAAATGCAGATTAGGTGATAAATGTTCAGTCCCCAGGTTGATCCTAGGCTTCTTCTGACCTGACAAATTAACTTTCTGGAGACACAAGAGACGACAGGTGCTGGAATCTGGAACAACAAAAAAAAATGGAGGAACTCAATGGGTCAGTCAGCATCCGTGGGTCCTGAACTGGGCCAGAATCTACCAACATTTTGTGTGACTCTTTAATTCTCTATCTCATTCCCACTCCGTTCTCTCTGTTCTTGGCTTCCAATACTTATCCAACAAAGCTCAATATAAACTCGGGGAGTGGCATCTCATTTCCCAGATGGACACTTTGCCGATTTTTAGATCCAGTGCTGAGTTCAACAATTTCAGGTGGGCTGTATCTCCAAAGTTTGTTTCAGGTTTTCATCATTCACTGTGCGTTCCCTTGGTCACAACCATGATTTATTAGCACGTATTGTGCATCTCCTTCAGACTGTTTTAACTAAAACAGAAAACTTTACTATTCAGCTCTTAATAGCTTTTACCTGATTAGCTGCATACTTAGCATTTCTCCTTGATTTCAGTATTCTAGCATCTGCAGTTTATTTCTAGTCAATTTTTTTCTCCTACTTGTCCTATAACCTTATTCTTTTGCTGCCATGTGCTATTATCTCTTAATAAATGAAATTCACGTCTTCTACACATCACTGTTCCCCCTCTTTGTTTTCCTCTTCCTTCTCCACGTACTCCATTCCTCAAAACATAGTTAACTCTAATTTTGCATTACTAATGAATCCTTCACCCTTTTACTCAGCCCATAACTGTTGCCTGACCTGGTAAGTAAAAGCAAGATGGTGCTGGTGATATATGACGCCATACAGTGGCATTTTGCAGGCCACTCACCAATCTACTAATTTTTCCTTCTTGAAACTTCTTCTGAACTGCTATTGCTGCGATCTGCAGCCTGGAATTTCCCTTTAACCTTTAATTTTTGCCTATTGATTATTTGTCAATCATTGTAGTTTTTCATTGATTCTGATATATTTCTTTGTTCCTCTGTGAATGCTTGCAAGAAAATGAATACATTTTTGCGTACTTAATTTGATAATAAATTTACTTTGAACTTTGAGTACTTCAACATTCTCTGATTTTATTTTCGATTGTTATTGCAGTCCTTGATTCTTTTCTCAACTTAGAAGCCTCCTGGAGCCAGACAGTCACAAACCAGGGAAAGAGCAAGGGTTAGAGTGATACCAGTTAGGTAATACAGCAAGACGCAATACTGAACACTTCAGAATACAATTTTTGATTAAATTTAGATGAAGCTCAAGCATGATTTAATCCAAAATTGTATTCTGCCCCTTGCTGTATATCCTAACTGATTTTCACTTTGGCTCTCAGCCAAAGAATAGTTTCCTCAGATGCAAATTTATTTTCTATCAACTGTACATAGAGTGAGTCTGTAGTGGTAACCATACATTGCAGTCCGAACAGTAGTGGTGATAATAAACTGATTATATATCTGATTTTGACAAATCCAAACTTATTTTAATTCATATTTAGCTGTGGCTTTGGTTCAATGGGAAAGTGAGACGAGTTAATTTAGAATTTGTTTTTTTTTTCTGTGGATGCCAGGATGAAAATCATCCTACAAAAACATTGCATGCCTGGACCTTTGGTGATCTTAATTTTACTCCCGAAGTCATTCAATAATGTTGAAATAAAAGTAACTACACATCGAATATCCTTCCTACTCCTTCACGTATTTGTGCACAATCTGTCTTCAGCTTTGCGAGCAGAAAATCAAGATTTGTTTAGATTCCTCAGGACATCAAGGCCCAGTGGGTAGATTCAGTTGGAGAAAAATAATTATTTCTTTATATCCATGGAAAATGCCTAAGGTAAATAGACAGCAACATGCAGTATAGTAGGGAGAATGCTGTTACAGTGGACTCTTTTTGAATTTTGTTATTATAGATACTGGATTGATTGTTTCAATTTGTAATTAATTTGACTATCACAGCAATAAATGATCATTCAATAATATGCATTGTTGAGGAAAATTATTCTCATGCAGCTTGAACTCTTTTGCAGGCTGCAGTTGTTCATGCTGTCAGTCACTGCAGGGTCCAGGGAGACTTGAGGCATAAAGGATGCTTATGACAGAAGATGTTAGATGTTTGATAGAGTGAAGTATTGGTCCGATCACAAGTAAATCCAAGACAAAAGGAAACCAGGCTTTGCTGCACAGCTGTGGCTAACGCACGCTCTGTCAATGCCGAACACAGAAAAAGACGCGATTTTGGCAGCTACATTCTGGAAATTGTTCTTGATTTTACTTCGTAGTAGGGATGGCATAGATGGAGACTAATGCCCCAGAACTTATGCTGGAGGAACCCAGCAGATCAGGCAGCATCTATGGGGCGGAATAAACAGTTAACATTTTGGGCCAAGACCCTTCATCGGGACTGGAAAGGAAGAGCACACACAAAGAACAGCACACACAAAATGCTGGAGGAACTTATCAGTCCAGGCAGCATCTATGAAAAAAAGTACAGTCAGCATTTCAGTCCAAAGCATCCCTCCAGCATTTTGTATATGTTGCTCGGATTTCCAGCATCTGCAGATTTTCTCTTGATTGGGAAGAATAAGAAGGTGGGTGGGAGGAGGATGAGTACAAGCCAGCAGGTGATGGGTGGAACAATATGAGGGGGATGAAAGAAGAAGCTGGGAGGTGGAAGAGGTGAAAGGCTGAAGGAAAAGAAAGCTGATAGGAGGGAGAGAGTGGAGAAGGAGGGACACCAGAGAACAGTGACCTAACTGTTGATTAATCTTCTTTTCCTGTCTCTTCTGTGAACCTATCTGCCGGTGAAAGAGAAAAGCTGGGGGTCAAGGTGCCTGTTTGCAACACCACTCCCTTTGATGGATAAGCCTTCCTTTTTTGTTTGTTGTTGTTCCCGTGTGCTTACATATAACAGCTATAGCTAAAGCGCTGACAGCTATCGGAAATATTAAACAGGCCAGTTCAAAAAACATGTTACATTGGAATTAGGTGCTTCAGGCTACACATTTATGCAAGCCATGTTAGCAGGCACTTTGTGACCATGATCTCACCCAAGTCCTATCTAGGTCATTTCCTTAAGGGTTTGGATCTGCTTGCAATTTTACCCATTGTTCAGGCTTTAGCTTCTGCACTCAATCTCTTCTTAATTTTCAGATTTAATCTGCATTTCTTTGCTGTGTATACAGAGCCTTGCATTATAATTCTCTTGCTCAGTCTCTCTACCTCCTACTTTTGACCTAGCTTTTAGTCATCTTCCCTATTTAGCCTAGTGCCTATTTTTCACCGGCAATTTTCTTCTCAAGGACTTTGGAGAATAATCCTGTTGAAGGTTGAAATAAATAGAGAACAGTGTACGACCTTGAAGCTCTCATCCCCCACTTTATCTCAGTGTTCGGTAGCATGGAATGGAATATGTAGCATACTGATTTCTCAGGACCAAGAAGAAAGCCACGTTAGATATTTCAGGACCTCAGTCAAGTTAGCCAGATCGAAAAGATGAATTAAATTAAAACTAACACCCACAAAATGCTGAAGGAACTCAGCATATCAGGCACTAGCTATAGAGAAAAATACCCTGCTAGTGTTTTGGGCCAAAACTCTTCACCTGGCTGGGTCTCAGCCCAAAACATCGATTATTTATTCCTCTCCATAGATTCTGCCTGATTTGCTGAGTTCCTACAGCAGTTTTGTGTGTGTTACTCTGGATTTCCAGCATTCCCAGAATCTTTTGTGATTATTAAATTAAGATATAGTCCCCGAATAATTCAATTTTGAGTTTTAAAAGCTGGAGATAATAGAAGGATGAAGAGTCTAGGAAATGAGTTGCATTGTTCTGAAAATGATGGTTAAGGGTATGTCCAATAAACCACATCTTCAATGTGATTGGATATGCAAAGCATGTACTATGTGTCAAGTGCATTGTAATTGCAAAAGAATTTGTGTAGGTTTATGAGAAGCAAGAATAATTAAAATGGAGAGGTGAAAATCAACTGTACATGGGAGGACCACCATCTGCCTACTGCCATCCAAGGGCACAATTATTTTGACTTGGAGATACATCATCATTCCTTTATTGGCAGAGGTCCAAATCCTGAAACACACTCCTTACAGTTCTGTGGGAGTACCTTCACCAGAAAGTCTGCACCACCTTCTCAAGGGCTTTTTAGGGAAGAGTAATAAATGTTGGCCTTGCCAGCTGCATCCAGATTCCAGCAATGGTATGAAATGTAAACTGTTGAATAATTTAGAAGTTACTTTAAAAACAGTGAATAGTATTGGTGAATAAATGGAGAAGGTAATTGTAAAATAAACAGTCAAAAGGGAGGAAAGACTTTGGAAGAATTTCTTGGTTTCACAAAAAGGATCAAAAGGTGAGCCAACAATCACAGTGTGGATTGAATGATTAAAGATGAAAGTAGATGAACCCACACATGGCTTGCATGGGAGGTTGCATCATAGTAGCAGCTATAGAACTGCCAAATCCCATCAAAGGCTTTCAAGGTGTCCAAGGCAATGCAAGATAATTGGACATGATCAACCATGGGCTTTTGAGAGCATAGAGCACTGACAAGGAATCTCAACTTGTTTGTAACACATTAAGGTCAAACATATAAAGTGATTTTGTATTGTTGTACTGAGGTAAGTTTCAAGCCAAATTTTCACTTGACAGATGTCAGGTGAAGCTGTTAAAAATCTGGCAAATCACATGCAGCAGGACTTGGCTAATTAGCTGATCCCTGAAAACTTCACATGAATGCATGCATAAACTCAGCTTAGTGTTTATCTGGCATCGCAAAGGAATGACAAACAAAATTGGAACGACCCAGTTACAATGAGAAATGACTTTGCTGTCACCTATAAGCATACCAGATTTCAGTAGGTTTGCACTTTCCAAGTGACAATTTTGGATCATTCCAGATGGAAGGAAAAATGTGTGCTATAATTGGATTCCAGAAATAATCCAGCTGTCATACAGCTATTCTGCAGCTAGCAAACAGCAGGTCACGTTGTCCACGTCGGACTCAGAGTTTTGCTTCTGTAAATATGCTTTATCTTAATGGATGGGCCTGTGGTTAATTAAACCATCTTGCTGTAAGAAATTAATTTAACCGTATGAGTTCAATATTCCCATATGGTGGCACAGAACTGTAGTCTCTTCACATTCCAGTGCATTTTTAATGGGTCAATGGTGACACTTGTCTAGTCATTTTGGCAGCTATTGATATTAATATCAATCTTTAATATATCCTTCAGAGTCAACTTCTGACTATTGTAGATTTAATTGTACAACAAATGACTCCCAAGCAGCAAAACCATCATTTTTGTCATAACAAATTTGTCTTGTAAGTTGGTGAAATTAAGTGCCAGGCAAAAGGCTGACTGAGAACTCAAAGATTCAAAGTACATTTATTATTAATGTATATATGCAGTATACAAGTCATCTTCCTCACAGACAGTGCTGAAACAGAGAAGAACCATGGAACCAACCCATTCAAAGTATCAAACCCTACTCCCCACCACATGCAAGAAAATAATTAGACAAATGGCAAAAAAAAAAATACAGAGTATAAAACACATTTTCAGTTTGGTTCAGCTCAGTGTACATTACCTGCAGACCATCCCAGTTCAAAAAGCACCCACAAGGAGTAACAAAAATGACCAGAACTACAACTAGAAACTAGAACACATCATAACCCTGAATCAGAGACCAAATCTAAAACCCCTGTCAATTAAACCTAACCTTGGCCTGGCACCATCTGCGGACAGAGAGCACAGAGAGACAGAAAGATCACTCAAACTCAAGGACCTTCCCTTGGGAGCAGTGAGCGAGAGAGAGTAAGAGACTGCCACACACAGACATCTTCTCCAGCAGCAGTGAGCAAGCTTCACAGTGTGAAGATAGAAATTAACAATCTTTTGTTTTGTTCTATGTTGAACCCTTTATCTTATAAATTGGTGTACTGGACTGTACTCAGGGATTCATCTTTGAACCTGCATGACTATGTTGCGGTTGTTACCAACTTCATTTAAACCTGTGTGGATGACTGTGTGCCCACAAAGACTTACTGACGTTCCCAAACCAAAAGCCGTGGATGAGCCAGGAGTTATGTCGTCTGCTGAAGGCTAGATCTGTGGCATTCAAGTCTGGCAACCCAGGCCTGTACCAGAAAACCAAGTATGATTTGTGAAAGGCTATTTCAAGGGCGAAGAGACAATTTTGAATGAGGTTGGTGATAACATCGGATGCACGACAACTCTGGCAAGGTTTGCACGACATTACTTCCTACAAAGCAAAACCCAATAGCATAACTTGCAGCGATACTTCACTACCAGGTGAACTTAACGCCTTCTATGCCCGCTTTGAAAGGGGGAACACAACTACAGCTGTGAAGATCCCTGATGACCCTGTGATCTCCATATATTAGGAGATATTAGGCTGTCTTTAAAGAGAGTGAACCCGCGCAAGGCAGAAGGTCCCGACGGAGTACCTGGTAAGGCTCTGAAAATCTATGCAAGTCAACTGGCGGGAGTATTCAAGGACGTTTTCAACCTTTCACTGTACGGGCAAAAATTCGCACTTGCTTCAAAAAGGCAACATTTATACCAGTGCCTAAGAAGAATAATGTGAGCTGCCTTAATGACTATCGGTCAGTAACACTCACATCTACAGTGATAAAATGCTTTGAGAGGTTTGTGATGACTAAGCTGAACTGTTACATCAGCAAGGACATGGATGCACTGCAATTTGCCTTTTGCCACAATAGGTCAACAGCAGATGCAATCTCAATGGCTGTTCAAACACAACACAAACACTTATGTCAGGATGCTGTTCATCAACTATAGCTCAGCATTTAATACCAACATTCCCACAATCCTGATTGAGAAGTTGCAGAACCTGGGCCTCTGTACCTCCCTCTGTAACCTGATCCTTGACTTCCTTACCAGAAGACCACAATCTGTGCGGATTGGTGATAACATATCCTCCTCACTGACGATCAACACTGGTGCACCTCAGGAATATGTGCTTAGCCCGCTGCCCTACTCTCTCTATACCCATGACTATATGGATAGTACCATCTATTAATTTGTTGGTGATAGAACCATTGTTGGTAGAATCTCAGATGGTGACAAGAGGGCGTACAGGAACGTGATATGCCAGCTAGTGGTGTGGTACCACAGCAACAACCTGGCACACAACATCTGTAAGATAAAAGAACTGACTGTGGACTTCAGGAAGAGTAAGATGAAGGAATACATACCAGTCCTTATAGAGAGATCAGAAGTGGAGAGAGTGAGCAGTTTCAAGTTACTGGGTGTCAAGGTCTCTGAAAACCTAACCTGGTCCCAACATATCGATGCTGTTACAAAGGAGGCAAGACAGCGACTATACTTCATTGGAAGTTTGAAGAGATTTGGTATGTCAACAAATATACTCTTAAAACTTCTATAGATGTACCATGGAGAGCATTCTGACAGGCTGCATCACTGGCCGGTATTGGGGGGAGGGTTGGTACTGCACAGGACTGGAAGAAGCTGCAGAAGGTTATAAATCAAGTCACCTCCATCTTGGGTTCTAGCCTACAAAATACCCAGCACATCTTTAGAGAGCGAGGTCTCAGAAAGGCAGTGTCCATTATTAAGAACCCCAGCACCCAGGGCATGCCCTTTTCTCACTGTTACCATCAGGTAGGAGGTACAGAAGCCTGAAGGCACACACTCAGCAATTCAGGAACAGCTTCTTCCCCTCTGCCATCCAATTCCTAACTGAACATTGAACTCCTGAACACTACCTCACTTTTTTAATATATATGATTCCTATATATTATTTTTAATACATATTTTTTGCATCTTCAATATATGTATACTGTAATTGATTTACTTATTTATTATTTTTTTCTTCTTCTATTTTATGTATTGCATTGAGCTGCTGCTGCTAAGTTGACAAATTTCACAACACACACCAGTGATAATAAACCGGATTTTGATTCTGTTTCTGGAGTTGCAACTCTGGACTGTACCTGAGCTGGAACACAGTATCCTCAACCTACATCTGTGCGATGTTCAAAATGTCAATGATGCACTACCAGATATAGATTAAAGTGGCATTAATTCTGAGTAGGTAACTGACAAAGCAAATGCTAGTTATTAATAAAGTTGGACTTCATAATGTGAGAATTTCACCTAATCTAGCAACATTTCCAGTCAGCACTCTGAGAATCTGGCTCCTTCTCCATTCTGTTCCAGTCCTGATGAAGGGTCTCAGCCCAAAATGTTACTTCAAATATTGTGGACTGCAGTAGTGGAATCACATTTCAATGTTTGTAATCTGAGTTGACCTTGCAAGCTTTCTTTCTTGTTGAAATAGCTTCTTTAAACATCCCAGATGGACCATTATTTTGATCAATAACTGTGTCCCTTCAGGAATAGCCCTCTCCTCCATGTAAAACCACTGCCATGCATTAAATTGGACACAGAGGAAGAGAACATCATGCTAAATGTGCAATTCCTGTAGTGCATTTAAAGGAATTATTAGCTGCTCATTGTGTCATTATCTTGATCATTTCACACATTCTGCTTTTCACACTGTTTGACCTTTACCATTTAGGGAAATATCAATAAGCCAATTGTTTTATTAGTTTGGATCTGTCACGGTTAAATATTGGTTGAACTCTATTCAATGGAATAGTTACACTGCTGGAAGAGTACATGCTCATTAGACAATTCTATACGTAGCATTAGGAAGCACTCGTTAAGCAATCCAATTAGAGAATGTTTCATAAGACCAAATGAGTGAAATAGCCAAGTTAAAATGACAACCCTGTAGCAATTCAGGGTTCAGTTGCATTGTCACATTCCAATGAAGTCCTGTGGTTACGTAACTTATACCATAGCAGGTTTTCAAATCCAGGAATGTTGGCATACACTAAAATGTGCTAGCAAGTAAAAGGACTACCTTATTCCTTGTGTCATGTTGCGAAATAATACTGCAGATGATTTTTATATAGCAGTCATTGATGTCTAGCTCTGATGGGAATCCTAACAATTGTTTTGAAGACACTTTTAGTTTGCATAAGATCAGAAGACATCAGAGTAGAATTCAGCCATTTGGCCCATCGAGTCAGCTCCGCAGAATAACGGAATTTCTAAAGAGAGTGATGGAGGAGATAGAGGAGGGTGGGGGGAGTGGATCTGATCCAAAAACCACAGGAGTAGAGAAGGAAATTGAAGAAGGCTGGAGCCCTGGAGGTTGTAGGAGCAGGTTAGATTCTGAGGTACTGGCAGGATAGATGTCCAAATGTTTTCTCTCATGGGAGAACCTTGAACAGAGGACATAATTTCAAGGAATTGGGGTGGGGGTGGGGGGGGGGGTGGGCTTGACCTTTTAAAACCAAAGTACACAGAAATTTCTTCTCACAGAGAATGTGAATCTCTGGAGAGATGTGGAGGCTAGCTCATGAGAAGTACTTAAAATGTAGATACATAAGTATTTAAAAGATTGAGGGATTTAGGACATTCAGGATCAGCTACAGAGAAGGAAAGCCCTGAGACAATTCGCACAGTAGAATAGCATGGAGGGGCAGATTTGAGGGGCTCAGTGGTCTATCTGACCCTTGCTTTTCCATATGCTCTTGTGAGAGAAGAGTCTCAGCCCTCGGTGAAATAGTACCCTGTGACAAAAGAAGAGCATCTCTCTTGGTCTGGGCTAGGGAGGTAGAATAGTATCTTTAAAGGGGACAGATGCTTATGATTTTTGTTTGCTGAGTGTTTAGATAAAGGTAAGGTGCATCTCACTCAATACTAGAGTTTGAATAAGCTTATTAACAGCATAAAGGAAAATGATCGATCAAGAGAGATGATGGGGGAGGGATAGGGTCATCTCTCACACATATAAATCTTGATTCCATATCTGCGTCTTTGATATTATCAAGAATATCAACCTAACACCGTTACCCATAATAATCAAGAAAGGTATTTGGAAGAGGAAAGGTCCTCATGTAAATGGTTGGGGTTCCCAAGGTGATGATGTGAGAAGCAGCGAAGAGAATGATTGTTGGTCTACAGACAGAAAGTGTTCCTGATGCAGTGTCACATACACTGATGTCCAATGAAGCTCAAAGCACAATTAAGTGTTTCATCTTTCACACTAATGGGGAATGTTAGCAGTTGCAGACTGAGTGGGCTTTTGTGGAATTGGCTCCAGCACTGGCCCATTGAAACCATTCATCAGTGAATATAAATTATCACTACATACTCTAGCCCTGACATTGAATGGGTACAAATGCAGCACATAGATAGAAAACTCGCTTAACACTTATCTAGTCCATTCTCATCCAATCCAATTACCATTGTGTCTGTGGTTCATCACTTCGGATTTTTTGTAAGAACAATCTGTAGGAGATTTAATAAAATCCATCATCATTACTCCAATAAAAATTGCCTTTATCTAATTATAAAAAATATATTAGGCAGTGAATTGTACCAATGTCTGACTAGAAAAGTGATTACTTTGCTGAATCCTCAAGGTTAGGAAGGTCAGAAATTCAGCTCTTGGTCTTTACTCTATTAGTTAAATAGAATTGAAAAGGCAGGGCAAAGGTGGGAGGAATTATAATTGTCCTATCCGACCCAGCAGGAGAGAACAATCACTGCAAAAGAGTCGTTCTTGTAGAATTTCAGTTCTGGATGACGATATTCTTCTTGACTACCTTTAAAAAAGAAGGAAAATAACTAGAGAAAGTTAAAATTGTAGAATTTCAGTTCTGGATGACGATATTCTTCTTGACTATAAAAAAGAAGGAAAATAACTAGAGAAAGTTAAAATTTATTTTAAACTAGTCATGGGAATAGTTTTAGTACAAACCCATTATTTTTCCCCTGGATTTATTGTTCATGCAGATAACATTCATCAGGGAGATAATTGTTACCTTTGTGATTCCTGGTATACTTGCTAATCTATTATTATTCTAAGATGACTCAACAAGTAGGAAAATCACCTCTGTGATGGGTGAGCATCTTGTTTGCACAGCCTAATCAAATTGTAGAAAGCTGTAACACTGTTCTTCATTGTTGCATGTACAATAACGCCACGCACTCCTATCCCTTAATGTGATTTAGTCATTCTCATTTCCTTTACGCATTTTCAATCTAGACAACTGAGAGTTTTGTGGGGAAGAAATTAGATTCCTCTGGCTGGAAACATACTCAGGCTGCCTTGCGCTTCAAATATTTGCTATAAGTAGGTGGAGGCAGCTTCCAGAAAATTGTAGCTGACAGGGTGAATGGTTGGGATTACTGGAAATAGCACAAAATGAGTAATGCATCATGTATTGCAATGCAGCATCACAGCTAGTTAAGGGCAAAAAGGAACATGTCTAGGTAATTTCAGGATTCTTAACAATACAATACATGAAAAGCAATTTAGATTGCTTTGACCATCAAGGATTCATACAGGACATAACAAAGGCCATTTGGCCCAACATACTTGGTCTATCCTTTTGAAAGATCTCACTTCCTTGTTCATAGAACTGTAGTTTTGCCTCTTAATGGACAGTGTGCGGTTCCTCCAATGGAGGGAATGCATAACATCTGCCTTTTCAAAGAGTGCACTCTGGGTCATACCACCTGGTGCATCAAAACATGTCTCTTTATTCCAACAACAACTTGCAGACGTACAGTGCTTTAACATGGTAAAATGCCTTGAGACACTTGAGCACCAATACTATGAAGCAAATTTTAACACAGTTCCACATTGGGAGATAATAAAAGCCGGTGATCGTAATTTTGGTGGTAAAGAATATTTTCATGAAGGAAAGTAAAGAACTAGAAAGGTTTAGTTGGTTGGGGATGCATGGCTGTGGTGGTGGTGATTGAGATGGGGTTAGAAAATAATTTTCAGTGCTTTAGCTCTCAACACAGATGCTGGTGATGAGTTATACAGCTCTCGTTACATGCAGGTCTACGCTTTGCGTGATTATGCAGTAAGTTTGAAGCAAAGAACTCATCTCCTTCTACCTTAGGCCACAGACTTAGCAATCACTTTCTGGTGTCCAAGATCCGTATGCTCCACAACCACTGGACTAAGTGTGTAAATGTAGGAGGGGACTATGTTGAAAAATAAATGTGCTAGGTTTTCTAAAATTGACTCCCTCTACCTTAGGCCACGAACTTATCAATCACCCCTCGTAGCACTCAACAAATAAGAAATAAGATTATTTTTCTAATAACAGGGTTATAACCAAACAATTTTCAGTCAATTAGCTGGAAAATATAGGCCTCTATATGATGTAGAATATAATATACGAACCTAGGTAATTTCTTATAACCAGCAAAATAAATCTCAAAATTATTTTTTGACTGATCATTATTATGGTGAATTTAATGTACAGAAAAGATAGACCATTGAAGCAGTATAAGATTTTAGGGAGCTGTATTGAACAGTCGGGGATTCAGAATAGATGATCCGAGTGATAAGAAAATGTAGATTGAAATTTGTCCTATCCTCATTCTGAAAGGAGAGGAATCACCTAGGTAACAAGAGATCTAGAAATATGACTTCGTTGACCTCAGCAAATCATCCGAACAGCTTTTCCATTGAACATCATTCCATTCACATAACATGCATCATAGTAGCATTTCATTGAAACCTATCAAATGTCAAAAGGCCTAAATGGAGCAGACTTGGAGAGGATGTTTCCTAGAGTGGGGAAATCTAGGACCAGATGGCACAGCCTCAGAAAATGAGACTGCCTCTTTAGAGGAAAGATGAGGAGGAAGATCTTTAGCCAGAGGATGGTGAATCTGCAGAATACAATGCCACTGACACCTGTGGAGGCCAAGTCACTAGGTATATTTAAAGCAGATGTTTGATAGATTCTTGATTAATAAGGGTGTCAAAGGTTACAGGGAGGAGGAAGGAGAATAAGGTTGGAAAGGGATAATAAATCAGCCACACAATTGGCCAAATAGCCTAATTCCGCTTCTATGTGTTATGATCTTATGGTAGATGTATGATTCTAATTCTTTGGCTGGGAAGTATTTCAGTATATCCTGTATAAAACACAATACTCAGCAGGAAGTGTAGGGTTGGAGGTGGATTTGTGTAAAATAACACCAGCAGTTAAGTGAATGGTTTACACTGAACATCTTATTCCCTGAAGCCCCCTGTATGGTATAACCTATTCTAACGCTGAGTATTACTTTCCTACTGTCCATGAAGATGTATGATATTTTGAAGGATGACTATGTACAGTGTTACATCATTAATGTTACAGCAATGGCATTGTTATCACAAATGCTTTGTATTCAAATGTATCATTGTTCCAAATTTTGAATACATTTACATACCTGTATAGTGTATTTACAGGTAATTTTTAGATACCAGTCTACATGTATAATTAGGATGTGACTGGCTTCTATATACACCTTTGATGAAATGATAGAAAAAAGAGTTGGATACAAATGTGTGAGCCTTTCTTAAAATAATATAATTCAACTGCATTTTAAATGACACATGTTCACCTACCATGTATTCAATTTATTCCTATTATGCAGAGGATGTTTACATGTTGATTTTAACATACCACTTTATTTCATACCTGAAAATCTAAAATACTTCATTACAAGATCTCCATAAAATGCATAATTGTAGTCAACCTATGAAGTGTCAACTAGTAGCAAGAAAAAGTGTCGACAGAAGTTCTTCATTTTGTTCCATTGCGTTATTTAACGTAGAACACCACTTTGATTATCTACCCACACAAATAGGTAAGCAAACACAAAGTAATTTACAATTGAATTCATCGTATTTTTTCAATGACTGTTTTGAAGACTTGGTCATTACAATAATCAAAGCAATTGCAAGCTCCAATTCAGTTTTTAGCAATCAAATGTGAATGATGGGACCCAGCAATCCGCTGATGTAATTCTCATCATCTTCTGGATGAAAGAGCTCAGCTGATTGTTTGTGAAGTATTTAACTCATCTCCACCTTGAAAGACACACGCAAAGTGCTGGAGGAACTCAGCAGGCCAGGCAGCATCCACGGAAAAGAGTCCAGTTGATGTTTACTGTGTACTGTACTAGCAGTTTATGGTCAAAATGACAATAAAGGAACTTGAACTTGAACTTGAGGCCCTTCAGCAGGACATTGAGAAACTGCCCTTGAAATATCTGACAGCTGCAAAGTTATTTATCGTGTCATCTGACCTAATGTTGTAATATTGGTTATTTACAGTTTTCCGGATTTATTTTGAATTGATAGATACTCCTTGTAGCACCTATAACTATCATATGTAACTGTGCCAGAATAAGATGGCTACATCTTGAGTGTGCTACCTGTGGTTGTGCTCTCACTGGCTGTAATCAATCCATTGCAATTCACTGTCTGCAAAGATAATTGCTCGAGCTGGTACATTGGGAAATCCCCTATACTAAAACTGAACTCAAAGGGGGTGTTGTTAACTGTTGTGTTTATTACAAGGATGTTATTTTGTAACTATTTAGTACTGATTATATGCTTTATTAATGATCCTAATTATCTTTTAATGCATTTTAGTGGAAGGATTATACGTAAGAAAGTAATGACAAAGATTCAGTAGCCAAGCAGTCATTAATGGGACCACAAGCTATAGGTTCCAAAATGGGGTTCTCAGTTCCTGTTTGATCTAATAGTGGAGATGTTTCAGCCTCATAACCACAGTAGCTAATAATTTAAGATCAGAAAAATTCAGAAAATACCGTAAATTGCCCTATTTTAATTTGGTGTTCACCCCCTAATCTTGCATATACAAGTTATGAGTTGCAATATTACATTTCCTCTCTTTAGGAAATGCAAGCTAATATCATTCTTTTTTACTTCTTTGGCAATGTTCAGTGTTAAGTATGCAAAACATTATAGAGAAGACCAGAGTGATGAAATCCAACTCTAACCTCATAGTTTCATGTAGCTTCCATGCACTGCCAGCACAAAGATTCGGGGACATGTAGCATGGAGGCAATCTGCTTGTAACCACACTAACTTCCTTCCACTCTCATTACTCCCCATATCTCATTACCTCAGACATATAATAGGCATCCCTTTAGATATGCCAACTCTTCTCTTTTCTATGAATGGTGAAGTAATTGAGGTGGCTGCTGTAAGATCATGAAACATGCCGACATGTTATCTTTTTGTCCAGACTTCTAGAATCTAATCTGGGATTTTTAAAATTAATACTTCTTAGGAGGAGATGTACATTTATAAGCAGAAGATCCAGATGTGTAAACACCATCTTCTTATGCAGAAGATTGAGGGGAGATCTCATTGAAATGCATCGAATGATGAAAGGCCTAGATGGAGTAGATGTGGAGAGGATGTTTTCTGCGGTAAGGGAGCCTGAAGCCGGAGGACGCAGCCTCAGAATAGAGGGATTTCCATTTAGAATGGAGATGAGGAGGAATTTCTTTAGCCAAGAGCAGTGAATCTGTGAAATTCATTGCCAGAAGCAGCTGTGGAGGCCAACTCAAGATGGAGTTTGATAAATTCTTGATTAGTCAGGGCATGAGGAAAAAGGCAGGGGATTGGAGCTGAGAGGGAAATGGATCAGCTATGACGAAATGGTGGAACTGACTCAATGGTCCAAATTACCTCCTGCTCCTATATCTTAAGGTTTTATGGTCTTATCATATACAATCCTGTCATAGCAGCATTATTGGAAATAAGCAACTGCAAGTATACCTATAATTATTTTATTTCCCCCTAACAATCATTGATTTTTACTGGTATTGCTTATTATTGTCACACTTACCAAGATACAGTGAAAAGCTTGTCTTGCATAGCGTTTATACAGATCAAAACATTGCACTGTGCATTCAGTTAGAATAAGATAAAACAATAAAGTGGAAAAGCTATTGACCAAGTGTAGTGCAGGTGAACGATAAGATGATAACGAGGCAAAGAGTCCATGTTATTGTATAAGAGTTCTGTTCAATAGTCTGATAACCGTGGGACAGAAGCTGTCACTGAGCCTGGTGATATGTGCTTTCAGGCTTTTGAATTTTTAACTCAGTGGAGAGAAGAGAGAATGTCTGAGGTGGGTGGGGTCTTTGATTCTGCTGGCTGCTTTACTGAGGTAACAAAAAGCATAAACAGAGGCTGGTTCCTGTGATGTGCTGAGCTGTGTCCACAACTCTCTGCAGTTTCTTACTGTCACCTGTGGAGCAATTGCCATACCAGGTCATTGTGCAACCTGACTGGAAGTTTTCTGTGGTGCATCGGTTAAAAATTGGCAAGAATTGCCATGGACGTGCTGAATCTCTTTCGCCTCCTAAGGAAGTAGAGGCATTAGCGTGCTTTAACAAACATTAGTTGCCTCTACTTAAGTTCAGTCAGTCTTAAATATGAGCTTGAACCACATGATTACCCACATTTATAACAGGAACTTCCAAGTGAATTATTGTGAGTATAAACATTCAGTACAAAGCAACTAATGAAAGACAAATTAGATCTACTGTAGCATTAATTTCAGTGACAGGTCAGCATTTAACCAACAAACAGCAATGAATATACCATTTTTGAATGCTAATGGTTATTTAGTGATAATTTATTCTTCATTTAATGGAATCATTTAATTTCATTTTAGAAACACATGGAAAGGACAGTGATTGAGGAGGAAATATTATATCCTAATGGTATTAGATGACAATTAATTTGGAAGTGTGAGTTCGGTGGGTTGAGGCAATTGTGGAGAAAGGGGGCAAAACACTTCCTACTTATTGCTAACTGAGATCTGTACAATCAAAAGTAAATTGATGATGGTTGGGTTGATTAGGGCTCCCTTGATCCCTTGAGCACTATCGTAGGAAAGCAGCATCCATCATCAAGGACCCCCACCATCCAGGCCATGCTCTCTTCTTGCTGCTGCCATCAGGAAGGAGGTACAGGAGCCCCAGGACCCAGACCACCAGGTTCAGGAGCAGTGATTACCCTCAGCCAACAGTCTCTGGAGCCAGAGGGAATAACTTTACTCATGCCAACCCAGCACTGAACTGACTCCACGATCGATGGACTCACTTTGAAGGACTTTACAACTCATGTTCTCTTCTCAATATTTATTTCTTGTTTATTTACTATTATTGTTAATTTGTTTTTTTTCTTTTACTGTATTTACACAATTGTTCTCTTTTACACAGTGGTTCTTCGCCCACTGTTGCGTCCAGTTTTTCATCGATTATGTTGTGCTTCTTTGAATTTACTGTGAGTGCCTGCAACAAAATGAATTTCAAGCAGTATATGGTGACATATATGTAGTTTGATAATAAATTTACTTTGAACCTTGAAATTAAATTTACTTTGAACTTTTGATGCACGGGGGGTATTACCTAATTGCCCATCTCTGCAAATCAGTGGTAATTTTCTCTTTGTGAAAAAGGAAGTTGAAGTGTTATGCATTGTAGTGCAGAAAACCACAGGGACTGAAATGAAGAGTAGGGAAGACAGAATAGCATTAAGAATTTATATAGTGGGTTTTCAATAATTCAATGTTAAGGCAATAAATCCCCACTTTACCATGTTATTATTTATGATACTTAAATTAGCCAAACTAAGTTGTCAGGATCGAACTGTACAATCCTAATAATATGTTTCCAAATTTTATCCTGTTTTTCTTCTGCTAGACTTGCCCACTAATTCATTCAGAGCAGCACAATAGCTGGCAGGGCTGCTTGTTGTCTCACACTTCCAGCCGCCAGGTTCAATCCTGACCTCAGGTGCTGTCTGTGTGGAGTTTCCCTATTACCATAGGTTTCTCCCAGATGGACTGGTTTCTTCCCATATCCTGTGGAGGGTGAATTGTCCACGATAAATTACCCCAAGAGTATAGGAGACTGGTAGAATTTGGGGGGGAGTTGATAGTAATATAAAATAGGATTAAGGGAAGTGGGTTGGCAAGGATACAATGGACCTGTTTACATGCTGTAAGACATCTTCTTGATAACAATACTTCCTTCACAAGTGATTGAGGCTGTAAAAAGATTCAAAGACAGTGACAGGAATCCTGTAGTCACTTTGTTGAGAGACAGCAGAGCTGAAAGTAAGGCTAGCAATCAAAGTCCAAATTTGTATACGTTGAATGTCAACCTTGCCAGTGTGTTATCCCCTTCCTTGTGGCATTTATGATTAATCATTTCTGGCCTCCTGAATGTTTTTTTAATGAAGAAAGAGGTGTCAGTAATACAGTCTGTAATTTAAGTGTGCCATTGCTCTACAGTATTGTCCAGAGTAATGTATTATATTCAATGTTATTGATATTTTGTCATTCCAAAGCTTGGGAAGTATCTTCCGGAATCCTAGAACCAGCTCCAAGAACCTGCAGACCGTTGGAAAGTCATGTATTGTTTAGGGAGTGTTTCATGCACAGCAACTGATCCCTGCTGCTTTAATCATTTTTGTTTTGTGTGAACCTCCACCATGCCTAGACCAGTGTTAAGGTCAATTTACCTTTATTTATTTATCCTGGAGGCAATTAAATTGTTTTTGATGAGGGTCCGTGTGCAAATGAAAGTACCAGTAAATGTAAGCCATAGTCCAACTCAATTTCACAGAAACTTCCATCTCATCCCCAACTCTATTCTCCAAATCTTCCTTCCAACTAAGCCATTACAGAATCTGACTGAGAAAGGATTCAATGCAAGCAAAACAAAGGATGTGCGGTACTTTTCCATCATTGACACCCCCCCCTACACATGCCACGATCACACAGCAATTGTGAAATATATAAATTATTTTGTTTGCTCTGGATTGATTTCATAATATAGTTTGCTATAACTTGATTGATGGCTACTTAGGATCCATGTATTTATTGTAATTACAGTATGGGGATTACGTGATAGGGAGATAAATCAAACCATTATATAGTGGCATTCCCTCATAAAATAGTGGTAATTTAATTTAACTGTATGACCTTCTCTCAGGCAGTCTAGCATGAGCCCTGAGTGAAATCTCAAAGAATTCTGCTGTTGTGAACTTTAATATTGTGCCGAATGAGAATGCCAGATCTATAACATGCCTCAGGATTTATCTCGGCTCCAAGATGTATATATTGGTTCCATTGTACCAGAAAGCTTTCTTAGTTCTCCTAAAACAGTTACGTATTAGAAACTTAATCTAGTTAAGTGCTATATTTACCCAATAATATATATTTGACACAAAAAAAGGTAAAAATAAAGTGGGAAATGATACTTATAATTGTTTTGATGAAAGACTTCTCTTGCCTCAAGCTGCCAAGGGGAATGTTTCATGCACAGTTACTGACCTCTATGGCTTCAATCAATCTTTTAGTGAACCTCTACCATGCCTAGACTATAGTATTAAGGACAATTTACCTTCCTTGAAAGCAAACTGGATGAAACCAGCCTCCCAAGCACAAACAAAGGGTTGAACTTAGGTCTTTCTGCGTGGCTACAATTTAGTTGCTGTTCTTTTCCATTCTGTGATGGCGTGCATGCACTAGAAAGTCAATAAATTGCCCTTCAAACCTGCTCCCCCCAAGCCTTTGTTCCATCACAGACCCTTCCAGACCCAGCAATGATGAGATAATGACAGCATATTCCTAGGACAGTGTGAAATGAAGGGAAAACTGCGGACGGAGGGCTTCCCACGGGCCAGCTGCCTGCCACTTCTTTGGTAATAGAGTGCACTGGTGAACTGGGTGAGCATGAGTTTTCTTAGCAGAAGACAAAATAGAAAAGTAGATGGAAATAAAGCTTTTTTTGTAAAAAATTTTGCCATGACTGCTTTGGTTTCCAGCCACATTCCAAAGGTGCACGAGTTATGGTTGGTAAGTTATTGGTGCTGGAAGCATGGTAACACCCGAGGGCCATCCCAGCACATGTCAGACCGTGTTTCTGGCACAAGTTGGAAGGCTTGATTTCCAGTGATCACCAGTGCAAGGAGTAGTGCCTCTATCAGGTCAACTATTGAACTGAATTGAATTGACTTTATTTCTTACATTCTTCACATACATGAGGAGTAAAAATCTTTACGTTATGTCTCCGTCTAAATGTGCAATGTGCAATTCATAGTAATTTGTAATAAATAGTATGTACAACAGGACAGTCAATATAGCATAGAAATAAACTGTGTCTGTGTGAATTAGTCAGTCTGATGGCCTGGTGGAAGAAGCTGTCCCAGAGCCTGTTAGTCCTGGCTTTTATGCTGCAGTACCGTTTCCCAGATGGTAGCAGCTGGAACAGTCTGTGATTAGGGTGACTCGGGTCCCCAATGATCCTTCAGGCCCTTTTTATGCACCTGTCTTTGTAAATGTCCTGAGTAGTGGGAAATTCACATCTACAGATGCGCTGGGCTGTCGGCACCACTCTTGCAGGAAGTATAGTTCCCATACCAGGCAGTGATGCAGCCAGTCTCAATTATGCCCTATCAGGATAACACCAACTGCAACATCAGCTGAGAGTTGCTCCAAGCAGAGTTTGGTGAATTGTGCATTGCAAAGTCCAGACGTAGAGTGCAAAGAAGCACCATCTTAGTAAAGTGCCTCAGTGCTCTCTTGAATGTGAACGAGAGGACTCTTCATCTGTGGAAAGCTGATTGTTCCCTCATCGGATTCATAAAGATCCGTGGTAGCCCAATACTCAACATCATCTTTGTCCATTACAGGTACAGATTCAATGGCTCAAATGCCCTGCTTCTGCAGCGTAGCAATTCAACGGTTCTATGAAGAACATGCCCGGTGACATCTAAGGTGGTTAGAATCTGGAATCTTCTCTTCTTTGCTTGGATGGACACCTTGCTGATCACACCAGGCCTCAAGCAAGCCATTGCACTTCCACTGCTCATGCTGTGGAAACGTCTTGCGGGATGGTCTTACTCCAGCCAGGGACAAGTGACTGAAGAAAAAATCTTCAATAAACTTCCTCCCTACATTTCCATCTGCCAATTTAACCAGAACTAATTTGCATATTTTTGATTGTGGCATACCACTCACCGTCATAGTATTTGATTCAAATTTCTGTTTGGCTGCCCAATAAGAAGTCCTTTGATCCAACTCCACTATCCCTTCTGCTGCTTATTCCTTCTCTAAACAGGGGCACCGGAGTCCTGCATTTCTTGAAGTATGGCACAACTGATTGTAAAAATCGATATACATACAGTATATTTGAATTCAAATAGCATCAGAAAAGTTCAGCCTGAACAATCAAAAACCTATTCAGATTTATTACATTACAAAATATATTTATACTCCAGGCACTCATCTGAGATTAGTTCCCCAGTGTTCAGAAATTTAGTGCCAGATATAGAGCACATCTTTTGCTAATGGATTTGTATTCCAAACGACAGCTTGTGTGACTGAATCAGACTATCAACCAACTTATCTGATTTTATGGTTTTCTCAGGTACAGTGTACTGTTTATTAGGTATTTTAGCTTTCTAATTTGAGAGCAAGGCATACAGACAAGCAGATTCATAGTCTCCAGCCGAAATTCATCTAATGAAAAATATAAACTGCGACGTCCCTGATCCATCTTTCTAATTTAACTGCTCAATTGAATATTAATGTACAGCTTTAAGACCTACCCGAAGAGGAAAGACAGAAAAACGGAGTGTGGTGACGGAGATTCTTCTACTCTTGAGTAACACGAGGCAGGCAGACCAGGGGCTGATCATTGCTGTTCTGTTCTTGCAGCTTCTCATCTCATGCCTTTGTGCACAGTGAGAGCTGCGTCTGCTGCAGATGCCATATGCCATCAGCATCACTGAGTTGGGAGGCTCCGCTGATTACTATTTCAGTGGAACATTTTCGTCAATGTTTTGGGTCCCGGTCCTTAAGGTACCAGGCTGATAAGAGGTAGGCGCAGAATCTGTACAAGGACTCAGGTCTGGATGATCAGAATGGGAATTAAGAAGAAGTAATTAAGTAACAATGAGGCAAAAATTATTTAGCTTGTGTAATAGTCAGATTCTCTGATTATATATCTGTGGTGAACTACATATACCTGTCTGGATACGCCCCCTGCAGACTGCTCCTGTGGCTCCTCCCACAGACCCCGGTATAAAGGCGATTGAGGCCTGAGCCCGGCCTCTCGGTCTCCAGGATGTAGTATGGTGGTCAACCACTGCTTGTTCCTTCTTCCAGTCAATAAAAGCCGATATCTCGCCTTTACGTCTCAGAGAGAGTTATTGATGGTGCATCAATATCATCACAAAACAGTCATTGTGCCACAACTATTTTGATGTTAAAATGTGCACTGAATTTCGATATTGACTCTGACTGTAATAGAGAAACCCATGGAGCCCTTCAGCACAACACATTTGTACCAAACAACGTGCCCATCCAAGGGAGTACCACTTGCACACATTTGACCCATACCCCTCCATACCTTTCCTATCCGTGTACCTCTCCAAGTGTCTATTAAATGTTGTTAATGTACCACTGTTAACTCATCCTGTGCAAATACTGTAAAGGAAAGCATAGGGGGTTCTTCAGGAGAACTTGGTATTCAGCGACTGTGGTATCACTTTCTCCGCTCACGCTAATCTCCTTGGGCGGCACTGTGGTGCAGTTCGTAAAGCCGATATCCCACTTCAGTCCTGGCCTTGTGTGCTCTCAGTGTGGACTTTGTGCACTCTCTCTCACGCACTCCAAAGATGTGTGGGCTGGTAGGTTCATTGGCGTCTGTAAATTGGCCTTAAGTGTGTAGGTGAGTGGGAGAATTAATGAGCAGGTGGGAAGAAAAAAACAGCAAGGGATTAAATGAAGGATTAGAGCAAAAATCAATGGATTGTGGAGCCTTTTCCCATCCTGCATGAGTCTGTGACTCTTTGGCATTAAGCAGGATCTCCACCCGTTTAGACAGTCCTTTGCCTTCCTGTAGAAGGTTCGAACTACAACCGACCTTGGGCCAACACAATCAACATTCTGGCAAATGTGCATCCCTGCTGGCTGGGACTCTCTCAAAGTCGAGGTCAAGTTTACCGTCAGATGCACCAATACAAATGTATGTATGCACACATGCAATGAGAAACTTGCAGCAGCATTGCAGGTACAAAGCGTTAGAGACAGCTTTCAGCCCCCCAGAATATTAAACTCCACTTAAATTGTGGAAAATCATACAAATGCAGCTCATTGCAGTGCAAAGTGACATTTCCTGTGTGAAGCAGGAAGTGTCTCATTATAATTTGTCTATCATAAAAAAATTAAAGGGTTATAAAAAGAAAACACCCAGATATTTCTCCCCGAGAAAAAGAAATGCAGCATGGAACAGACTGACGTTACAAGCATATGGATCATGAAATTTCCTTTCAGTGCGTGATATGAGTGTGCTCTGCTTTTCACACAATAGACTGCACACATATACGGAGAAATGCAGTAAATTAAAGCCCAGGGGGATTTTCACTTCCACTGCCATTCCAACACCCACAAAAAAAACACATAGTTCCACTCTGCACCATTATTCCTGGGCAGTCACTAGGCTAATGAAGTAAATGTATGTGCTTCAGGGGTCTCGGGTGTATTAACCCAAAAGAAGCATGTTTTCAAAATGTACTATTTTTCAAATCCCTTGTTTTCATAGATTACATTGCTCAATGATAGAGCTAAAAACTGCAAATGACATTGAGTCCCATTGTTGCCTTCTTTTCCCACATCACTGAATATTTTATATTGATTTTAATAGCAGCTGACTAAAAGCAAGGTTTGAGCTGCCTATTGAGCTTCCTTATGAAATGAAAACCAAGCTGTCAAACACAATTTCTCTGCCTTTGAATTCAGTTCAGTTGAAATTACATTAAGTCATCTATCTATGTCTTCTTTTCCTAGATCTATTCATGAGCAACAATTTTTATTTGATATGTCTCAATTATTTTAACACCTCTATGAATTTCTACCATGCCAATGAAAGTCACACGTTTGTGAAATGACTTAGAATTACTTGAAGCAGGTTGGCTTGAGGTCCCTGAGCTTTTAACTCAATCTCTTTTTAGGATGTTGATAATTGGGGTTTGATGACTCTGTTGTCACTGATGATCATGGGTAGGTGGCCAATCTGTGTCTCATTTGACACGAGGAAATCTGCAGATGCTGGAAATTCAAGCAACATGTGCAAAATGCTGGTGGAACGCTGCATCTATAGGAAGAAGCACTGTCGACGTTTCGGGCCTAGACCCTTCGCCAGGATTTGGTCAGTGTTTGCCTGGTACACTGCTACATATTCAACATTGTTTAGGTCTTGGTGATTTTAGGTATGGACTTCTTCATTGTCTACGGAATTGTAAGTGGAGTAAAAAGTTGTGTAATAATCAGTGAAATAATCCCTACCTCTGACATCAATATACAAAAGTTCACTCATCCAACAGCTGAATACTTTGGAGCAAACCTGGGACATTTTCATGACAATCTCCTATGTTTTTGTCCTTTTCTTCTTTGGCTGCCCTCAGGGATTCAGCTTTTCATTGCTGTGCAAACTCTCACTGCCCATCTCTGAGCAGGACGTTGATATTGGTGTCATTTTATAGAATTATCAACAACTACTGTACTTCCTTGATTTTGCTGATGAGTAAAAGTGGACTGATTAGAAGGTAATTAAATTTGCCCTGCTGTACGTGGGCAAGGTATAGTTGGGCCGGTTTCTATATTGTTGGAGAGCTGTGTCAAAGATGGTGATGAATCAGGAGGGAGATTGAAAATTTGGCTGTGGTGTCATAACAACAACCTGTCACTCAATGTCAGCAAGACCAAGGAACTGATTGTAGACTTCAGGAGAGGGAATCCAGAGCCAGTACCTATTGGAGAATCAGAGGTGGAGAGGGTCAGTAACTTTAAATTCCTGGGAGTCATTATGTCAGAGGACCTATCCTGAACACGTCATATAAATGTAATTACAAAGAAAGCTCACAAGTGCCTCTACTTCATTAGGAATCTGCTGAGATTTGGCATCTCATCCAAAACCTTGACAACTTCTATAGACATGTGCTGGAAAGTGTATTAACTGGCCTGGTATGGGAACACCAATGTCTTTGAGTGGAAAATCCCTCAAGAGGTAGTGGATTCGGCCCAGAACATCACGGGTAAAGCCCTCCCAACCATTGAGCTCATCTACATGAAACATTGCTGTTGAAAAGTAGCATCCATCATCAAAGATCCTCACCTCACAGCCATGCTCTTTTCTCACTGCTGCCATCAGCTAGAAGGTACAAGAGCCTCAGGCCTCACACCACCAGGTTCAAAAACAGTTACGGCCTCTCAACCATCAGGCTTTTGAACAAAGAGGGTAACTACACATTCTATTTCTGCTGTTCCCACAACCAATGATCTCACTTTAAGGACTCATTATCTTTATATTTTCATGCTCTCATTATTTATTGCTATTTATTTATATCTGCATTTGCATAGCTTGTTGTTCAATGATTGTGTTTACAGTTACCGTTCTATAGGTTAGCTGAATATGCCTGCAGGAAAAAGAATCTCAGGGTTGTATGTGATGACATGCATGTACTCTGATAACGTAAAAGTCAAAGAGATTGCATATAATATAGCAAAAATTAGTGAGAAGTTAGATGCTTGCAAAGCTTTTAAAAACCAATGGAAGGCAACTAAAAAGGTCATTAAGAAGGTAAAGATGAAATGCGAAAGTAAGCGAGCCAAGAATATACATACAGTGTAAAAGAGAGGTGAGAGTGGGTATTGGACCTCTGGAAAATAACGCTGGAGAAGTTGTAATGGAGAACTACAAAATGGCGGACAAAATTAATAAGTATTTTGCATCAATGTTCACTGTGGAAGACACTAGCAGTATGATGTAAGGTGTCAGGGGCCATGAAGTGTGTGATGTTCCCATTTATAGAGAGAAGGTTTTTGGGAAACTGAAAGGTCTGAAGGTAGATAAGTCACCTGGACCAGATAGTGTACGTCCCAGGGTTCTAAAAGAAGCAGTTAAAGTGATTGTGGAGGCATTAGTAATTACCTTTCAAGGACCACTAGATTTTGGAATGATTTCGGAAGGCTGGAAAATTGCAAATGTCACTCCACTATCTTCATGAAGGGAGAGAGGCAGAAGAAAGGAAACCATAGTCTGAATCAGTGGTTGGGAAAATGTTGGAGCCAATTATTAAGGATGAGATCTCTGAGTACTTGAAGGCATATGATTAAATAGGAAGGTGCCTCACATGAGGTGCTTAACAAGCTACGAGCCCTTAGTATTATGGGGAAGATTCAAGCATGGATAAGGCAGTGGCTGATTGGCAGGAGGTAAAGAGTGGGAATAAAGGGAACCTTTTCTGGTTGGAGGCTGGTGACTAATGGGGTTCCATAAATGTCTATATTGGGACCAGTTCTTTTTACATTATATGTCAATGATTTGGATGATGGAATTGATGGTTACGTGTAATGTTTGCAGATAATATGAAGATCGGTAGAGTGGTAGGTAGTTTTGAGGAAGTAAAGAGGCTACTGAAGGACTTAGACAGTTTAGGAGAACAGGCAAAGAAGTGACAGATGGAATGCAGTGATGCACTTTGCTAGAAGAAATGAAAGGGTTGACTATTTTCTAAATGGACAGAAAATACAAAAAGACTGAGGCGCAAAGAGTCTTGGGATCATTGTGCAGGATTCCTTAAAGGTTAATTTGCAAATTAGATCTGTGGCAAAGAAGGCAAATTCAACGTTAGCATTCACTTCAACAAAACGAGCATACAAAAACAAGGATATAATGTTGAGACTTTATAATGTACTGGTGAAGCCTCACTTGGAGTATTGTTGCAGTTTTGGGCCCCTTATCGTTTAAAGGATGTTCTGAAACTGGAGAGAGTTCAAAGGAAGTTGATGAAAATGATTCCAGAATTGAATGGCTTGTCACATTTGATGGCTCTGGGCCTGTATTCACTGGAATTCAAAAGAATGTGACCTCATTGAAACCTATCGAATGGTGAATAGCCTTGGTAGAGTGGTAGTAGAGAGGATATTTTCTCTGGTGGAAGAGTCTCAGACTAGATTACAAAACCTTAGAATAGAAGGACGTCCTTTTAGAATGGAGATGGTGAGGAATCTCTTTAGCCAGAAAGTGGTGAATCTGTGGAATACTTTTCCATAGGCAGCTGTGGAGGTCAAGTCTTTATGTCTATTTAAGACAAAGGTTGATATATTCTTGATTGGTCAGGGAATGAAGGGATACGGGGAGAAGGCAAGAGATTGGGGCTGAGAGGGAATTTGGATCGGCTATGATGAAATGGCACAGCAGACTCAATGGGCCAAGTGGCCTAATTCTGCTCCTGTGTCTTATGGTCTTATGATAATAAACTTTACTTTGAACTTTTTGAACTTTGAAGTCTCAGCGTTGCAAGAGTGTAGGAAAATAAATGTATTTTAAAATAAAGGAAGAAATATTTCAGGTAGAGCCTTTTAAGTGAATTGACCTGTAGAAAGAGATGTAGAAATGTTAGAACATAATTTTTACATAGCTTAAAATTATTGGATATTCTAGGATCAAGTGTATACTGCTTGCCAAGTAGATTCCTTCCTTCTTTCCTTCCTCCTTCCTATCATCTTTCCCTCACTCTTTCCTGCTTTTCTCACCCCTTTCCTTCCCTCCTTTCCTCGCTGCCGTCATTCCTTTCCTCTTCCCTACCCGTCCACTTTCCCTTACTCTTTCATACATTTCTTCCCTCTTTCCTTCCCTCCTTCATCCTCTCGTTCATCCCTCTCCGGGGGAAGCAAACTGACATCAATATTACTCTATGTGAATACAGAACTCTGTGATTCCCAGTTCCCAACATATAGTTTCTGGTTCAATCTGCACATGATGGGTGTAGAAATATAGATGAAGGCAGTTCAATGGTTGTCAAGTCAATAAGGATGGATAAAATACTGAATTCTTCAATGTGCATTATGCTCTAGGAACAAGTGTTTATTTTGAGTGATTTGGATAAGCAAAACCAATAGTAAGCAACTGCCAGGTAATATTTCATTCAGGTGAAGGTATACTGAAAGAGATGTTGGCATTGAATGAGGTGTAAGGGGGAAAAGAATAAGCTAAACTGACAGAACAAAGAAAAGGGACGTTGGAAATCCAAAACTCCATCATTAATACCCCATCTCCTGCCACACATCAAGTCCCCCACCCCAACTAACTGGAAAGGATCCAGTGGCAGCCAGAATGACAGAGGGCTGCTGTGTTTCTGTTGAGGTCATCACCCGTCAGAAATGATAAGTGGCTGATTTTATTTAGCGTTATCTTTCCCTACAGCAGGACTCGATGGAAAGCTGATCAATATCCATGATTGGCATGGCATATTCAACAGATCAGCTCTTGTTAGATTACCAGGCATCTGTGTGCAGTCACAAATCTCAGTGCAGCAGACTCTTCTAGGAAAGGCCACAAATACTTGAGATACAGGTCAATAATGACTTGTTAGGGTTTAATTGATGAACGACAAACAATCTTCAGCATTGAGACTAAAAGACCATAAGGTATAAGAGCACAATTAGGCCATTTGGCTCATTGGGTCTTCTCTGCCATTCCATCCTGGCCTGATTTATTATCCCTCTCAACCCCATCCTCCTCTCTCTCTCTCCATGATCTTTGACACCATGACTAATCAAGAAGCTGTCAGCCTCTGCTTTAAATATACCCAATGACTTAGCCTTGATAGACATCTGTGGCAATGAATTCCACAGATTTACTACCCTCTGGCTAAAGAAATTCCCCCTCATTTCTGTTCTAAACATATGTCCTTCTATTCTGATGTTATGCGTTCTGGTCTTCGACTCCCCTGCTATAGAAAACTCTCCACATCCACTTTGTCTGGGCCTTTCAATTTCACTTACATTTACATTTACTTTACATTTCACTTCAGAAGCTTGGTTCTTTTCTTCAGTTAAGAAGCTTTTGAAGGAGAACTGCATTGAAGTTCAAATACAAAAGCCAGAATGCAAAGAGTTCAAGTGTGAAACGTAGAGTGTGGCAACCTTCGAAGGCAGCTTCTTTAGGTGTTGGAGAGATCAATGTGGACAGTGAGGTTGAAAAAGCACTTACCAGCTACCTTCAAGTCCTCTAAACAAGAAGGTAATCACCTCCGATTCATCTTTATTTTTCTGTTCAAAACCCACATCCCTTTGGATATGAGTTACATTTGATAATCTTTTAAAACAAATTCACAATTCAATCCTCATCAGTGTGAACATTGCCTGTTTAGGTGTCTGTCTGAAGACTCCATCGGTCAGGGTCCACCATGGATATTGTGTCTGAGCTGTCTAGATACGCAAGCCTAAGCAGGACAATATTGAGAGCAAGCTGTTGCCCATGTAGCCAGCTCCTCCTCTCTACACATCTGATGAACCCAAAGGAATGGCAGAGACCAATACATTTTGGTACCAGCAGCATCGCAGGAGTTGCTGGTCAGCATTGGACTCAATGTAGGACTGCCTTAGGGACTCCAGATCTGGATTTTTCCCTCGGGTTTTACTCTGAAGCCTTCCCCATGGGTTACAGCCACAAGGCAGTGGAGGTTTGAGGTCAGAGTTTTCCTCCTCCTGGATGAGCTGCCAACCATGGCTGACGAGCCCCATCTGCCCAAAGCGACTGGTTTTAAGGGGCCAGTAGCCCACCCTTGCCCCCTTCTGTCAGTAAAAATGGTTCCACCAGGCTTTGTAGCTGAGCCACACGTGAAGGCCAGGAACTGGACTTGGTTGTCAGAGGCTATTTGAGGCTCACACTATTGGGAGCATTTAATAGGTAGTGGGAGCTTGTCCCCATTATCACCCCCGGCTATAACAACCTTAAGAAACCACTGTTTATGATTTAGATTCATTTTAAAACAGATCTTATCACGAATATCTAAATCGACCTGCCACTGATCAGACTCCTGAAATTCGGCCCAATAACTCTTAGAGTCCAGCTCCTGAACTGTGAGTAAAATAGCAGCTTAGCGGTTAGTGTAATGCTCTTATAGCCCCAGTGACTGGGCTTCGATTCTGTCCGTGAGCAGTTTGTTCATTCTCGCCGTGACTGCATGGGTTTCCTCCTGTTGCTCCAGTTTCCTCCCACCTTCCAAAGACGTATCGGTTACTAGGGTAATTAATCACATGGGTGTCATTCGGCGGCACACGCTCATGGGCTGGAAGGGCCTGTATCCGTGCTGTATCTCCAAATGAGCAAAACAGAAACACGTTGGTCTCAGAGCTGTCTTGTCCAGCTGCTGCATCAAGAGGTGGATGCCGTGCTAAGAAATGTAGGGTGCAATTGCAGAGCGGAGAAGGTGTGAATGCAAGATTTCTCATTTGTTTTCACTGCCACATTTTTCACCTGCTGAGTGTAATCCTGGATTTGAAACGATTTGTTAGAATGACAGAAAATTCATTGCAGCATTATTTTTAGCAGGGACTGAATCTGTGATGGGAAGGGTGAAAAAAATGATGCATGATCAATTTATTGTTAACATAAGCAGCTCCAACAGCTTCTCATTGTTCTATGATGAACAACATTTCTCCATTTTGCTTACCCATCCATTCCCAATGCGGAACAAGCCAACATGGACTGCAATTGAGACTAAAACCTTTAACAGTAAGGCTTGCCTGGTAATGTGTTAAATCACAATTGAAATAAAATAGCCAATGAAAAAAAAAGTATTAATTAAATGGAGTATAAAAACTGTACAGTTTATAGGTGCAGCCAAATACTGCAGTAAGGGCCAAATTTTTTTTTCTTCACAGTTCCTGTCAATGCACACACTTGGAGTGAGATACTGAGGAGATTGAAGAGGTGAAATTGTTGAGGATGTGTATTTGAGTCAGCAACAGAGTTAGCCAGGACACCGTCTGACAGAATGGTATACGCAGAACTGTCCTGGACTGCAGCTGTTCTTTAGCACGGCTTGCTGACCAGGTATAATTAAAGCTCAAAGTTCAAAGTAAGTCTATTATCTACGTTCGTATATGTTCCATATACCAACCTGAGCTTAATCTTCTTGCAGTAGAACAAAGAAATACAATAGAATCAACAAAAAACTAGACACAAAGTGTGACAAGCATCCAATGTGCAAAATAAGACAAACTGCAAATACAAAAAAAAGCAAATAATAAATAAATAAATGCATACATACACACTGAAAATGTGAATCATTGAATCCTTGAAAGTGAGTCTGTTGGTTGTGGAATCAGTTCAGTGTTGAGGTGAGTGAAGTTATCCATGTTGGTTCAGAAGCCTAATGGTTGAAGGGTAATAACTGTTCCTGAGCCTGGTGGTGCGGGACCAAAGGGCTCATTTACCTCTTTGGGCTTGGATAGTGGGGGTCCTTGATGATGGACGCTGCTTTCTCGTGGCAGCGCTCAGTGGTGGGGATGGTTTTTCCTGTGATGGAGTGGGCATCACAGGGAAGGTCTACAAGCACTTGCTTTATACTGATGCTCACATACCAAAGAGTACTGCTTTTTTAAGTCTAACCTGCTGGATGGCCTACCTTTCAAGATAAAATCCTCCTGATTTGCAAATCCATCTATAAATTGCAGAATTACAATGCCATTTGAAGCAGCCCTGCAAAATAAATATTCTTTTAAGGCAACAGTTTAAAGCATTGGAATGGTTAAATCAATAAAACATTTAAAATAGCCCTGAGAATTGTCAGAGTTCATGATTGTTCTGCTTTCATTTACCAAGTGCAGCATCTTTAGTTGATCCGTGGTACCTTATAAAGAAGAAGCATTGCTGTGGTTTATGTTCTTATAGATATTTCCTCTGCCTTACTGGAAATTGTTAATGGAGCACTGAGGAAGCAGCATCTGTCTCAATATCGGCTTCGATATAAGCACGTTTGTTTAGATCAAAGTTCCCAACCAGTGGTTCAGGGACCCCTTGCTTAATGGTATTGGTCCATGACATAAAAAATGGTTGGAAACCCCTGGTTTAGATGAAAAGCTCCTCTCTCTGTCTTCAGCATCAAATAAGTTCTGCAAAAGCACTTATAATGACTGAAGTTTGATCTGTACATCACTGAGTTACAATTGTTAATTCATTATCAGAGCGTAACTCCAGAAAGTTAACTTTAGTATTGTTTTTTATTTAAGGTGCTGGCTTGAGCTGAGCCTGGGTTATCTTATTCATATTGTTACTGAGAGCTACTGTAGCTGGTGTGGTAGTGCCAAACCACTATTGATCCCGACCCACTTCAGAGCACAAAGTTTACCCTTTTCAGTTCTCCACTGAGAGTTGATTCTGAGAATGAAAGGGTTAATGTATGAGGAACGTTTGATGGCTCTGGCCCTGTATTCGCTGGTATTTAGAAAATTTTGGCGGGGGGGAGGCAATCTCATTGAAACCTACCAAATACTGAAAGGCCTAAATAGAGTGAACATGGAGACGATGTCTCCTGACGTGGAGGAGTCCAGGGCCAGAGTGCAGAGCCTCAGAATACAAGGACATCCCTTTAGAACAGAGATGAGGAGGAATTTCTTCAGCCAGAGGAAGGTGAATCTATGGAATTTATTTCCACAGATTTCTGCGAAGGCCGAGTTATTGGATATATTTAAGGTGGAGTTTGATTGATTCCTGATTAGTGAGAGCATCAAAGGTTACAGAGAGAAGACGGGAGAATGAGGTTCAGAGGAATAATTCATCAGTGATGATGGAATGGTGGAGCAGACTCAATGGACTGAATGGCCTAACTCGGCTCCTATGTCTTATGGTTCCATGGTACCTACTAAGAAATGTAAGTGAATGATAAAATATTATGAACTGCAATTGATCTACAGTTTGAATGGGAAAATGCAGGAAATATGGAACAGGCCAGACAGCATTTGCGGAGGGAAGATTAGTGTTAGTTTTCTGGGTCAGCAATGATCTTGCAATTCAACTGAAGGTATTAATGTTACTTAATTCTCTCCACAGTGAGCTATGTTGTGATCAGGAATGTACCAATATGTTTTGGCTGGCTACCACATTATATGATAGGTTCACCAATACAGGGATGGGGGCGATACGAATCTTATCCTTCTGTGGCTCCTGAAATGTTTCCGCACTGGCTCTACAATCTATTACTGAGGTCATTTTCATTCACTCGATGATTTCAGTCAATACATTTCAATCCTCTCTATGGTCAGATTATTACAAGTTAATTAATCGTTGCCACAATAGATTTAAGATGCGGGATTCTGGCCCAATTGTCAATGATCAGCAAAATGATGTGGGAGAATCTGTGTTCGTTTGATGCTTGCTGATATAAATCAGAACCACATTTGTGTTGCTCTTCCTTTCCTCTATAACCGGGTTTTCAGTGTTAAATTCTGAAACACTCGGGTGAATTTGATTTGTTCATGTGAGCTTTATCCTTAAAATGCTAATCATGTATGATATGTGTTTAGTTTGATGGCAAAGTGACAGTGATGGTCAGGGATCTGCACTTTGGCATTCAAGCCTGATAAAGCTTAACTGCTTTCAAACTTATTTATCTTTTCTTTTATCTTTGCTCTTTTTGAAAGTATGCTGTGAACTGCGCATGTTCTCATTGTGAGACTAAGGAATATAAGATGCAGAGGAGATTTACCAGGATGCTTCCTGGATTAGAGACCATGCCTTAAGAGGGTAAGTTGGGTGAGCTAAGCCTTTTCTTTTAGGAGCAAAGGAGGATAAGAGATGAGTTGATAGAGGCGTACAAGATGATACAAGGCGTAGATTGAATGGATAGCAAGAGACTTCCTCTGATGGTTTAAGTGGCTAATACAGGAGGGGAGGGGGTGGGCATAATATTAAGGTGATTGAGGAAAGTATTGGGGGGATGTCAGAGCCACGTTTTTTACACTGAGTGGGTGGACCACCCTGGCAGGGGTATCGGTAGAGGAAGAAACATTAGGTTTCAGTTTTTAAAGAACTCTTAGATAGGCACATGGATGATAGGAAAATGGAGGGCTATGTGGGGCAGAAGTTTGTTGGTTAAAAGTCTGGCACAACATTGAGGGATGAAGTGCCTAGACTGTGTTGTAGTGTTCTATGTTCTATCATGTGCCATTTAATATCATAGTTTTAGAGTCTCTGGCCATTTTTGGAGTACAGGTTTATTGATTAGAGGTTTCAATTGGCCTTGGTTGGGATGGGATGTGGGAAACACACAGGGTTAACACATCTTAGCATGTTCTTCAGTGGTCATTATAGTGGAGCAAGGACAAACATAATGGAATGAAGTTGGAAACCCAGACTTTGAAGGGATATAGGTAAAAGATTTGGGGGCAGCCATTTAAAACTGAGGTGCGTATGATCTCTTGTTACAGAGGGCAGTGAATTGTTGGATTTCTCTGCCCCAGAGAGTTGCAGAGAAGGGATCATTTGGGGTATTCAGTGCAGTAGGTACATTTTTGGAAGGTCAGAAATTGGAGAGCTATGGAAAACTGGCACAGAAGAAGAGTTGAGTCCTGGATAGATCAGAAAAATCATATAGAATGGTAGGGCTGGCTGGCTTGACGAGCTGAATGGCCTACTCCTGCCCCACTTGTCTTATTATGAAACAAAATATTTTTGACAGAATCTGTAGAGAAACGTAACTGATGGAGCAATAGTTGAACATTATGCTAGAAATACTCTGAATATTAGACCAATAAGAACATAACCACATAAAAATAGGAGTAGGAGTCAGCCATCTGGCCTGTCGAGCCTGCTCCGCCATTCAATACGATCATAGCTGAGCTGGCTGTGGACACAGCTCCACCTACCTGCCTTTTCTCCATAATCATTAAATCCCCTGCTGTGCAATAATCTATCTAACTTTGTCTTACATGTATTTAATGAAGTAACCTCCATTGCTTCCCTTGGCAGAGAATTCCACAGAAAAGTAATTTTCCCCCATCATCATCTTAAATCAATTCCTGTGAACCTTGAGGCTGTGTCCCCTAGTTCCAGTCTCACAAACCAGGGGGAATAACTTTCTGATTCTGTTTTATCTATCCCTTTCATAATTTTATATGCTTCTGTAAGATCCCCTCTCATTCTTCTGAATTCCAGTGAGTAAAATCTTAGGCAACTCAATGGGTCCTCGTAGGCTAAACCTCTCATCTCTGGAATCAACATGGTGAAATCTCCGTTGCATCATCTTTAAATCCAGTATACCTTTCCTCAAGTAAAGAGACCAGAACAAAAACAATGTGAGTGTTTGGTGTAGCTGTAGAGAGAGCCACAAGGAATTATTTGCAATACCAAAACATCCAGTGAAATTGCACCAAGCATCCAAACACAGATGTCCTGAGTTATTCCGGGGAAGGTTTTCACTGCACTCCACTGCTGACTATGCATGGAGCACAGCATGAGAGCCCAAATTTTCTACAGTTCACCACCATTTCTACTGGGGATCTATTGCCAGGGGCATCTGGAAGCACTGAAAGATTTTTGAAAGTTTTGAAAACTGGGGTTGTTGATTTAATTTCTGTCAAAGATTTACTTAGCTGTTTTGTGAGCCCACCCATCCGACCAGATTATATTCTGGCACCACACAGGACATCACTCAGCAGCATGAGGGCACCCTTGTCCTGCAATTTCAGCCTCACAGATATACATTTTACTAAATTCAGGACAACTCCTTATTCCAGCAGTGAGAATGATTGGTGAATTACACTAAGCAACACCCTTCAATTAGAAACTCAAGAGATCCGATGAAGGGTCTCGGCCCAAACACTGACTGTTTATTCCTCTCCATAGATGTTACCTGACCTGCAGAGTTCCTCCAACATTTGTTGCTGTTCAGTTAGTCCAATTACCACCTTCCCCAAAGCCTTTAAATATTTGTTTTCCTTTCAAATACACATTCAATCTGCTCTTGAAAAGATTTATTGAATCTGCTTCCAGCGTAACTACACTGAAGAAAAACAATTCTCCTCTTCTCCCCTAATATTTCTTTTACAAGCTACCTGTTAGTAGAAACAGCTTCTGCCTGTTTATGGTATTCATGCCCTTAGAATTGTGAATAATCCTAGTACATTTCCCTGCAACTTTCTTGGCTACGAGGAGAAGAAGAACAGGGTAAACCCATCTCTGCCTGGTCAGATCCTGTCTTTTTAAATTTTAATTCACTTTCTGGAATATTGGCATCGTGGGCAGGACTGGCATTTAGTCCTGGATCGTCCTGGCACAGTTTCACTTGTCTCAGCACTGAACTAACTCACGTAGCTTGTGGACTCACTTTCAGAAACTCTGCAACTCATGCACTCAGTGTGTTATGTTTATTTTTTTTTTAATTATTTGCATGATTTGTTCTCTTGTGCACATTAGATATTTGTCAGCCTTTGGTTTTTCATGGATTCTATTATGTTCCTGCAAGAAAATTAATCTCGAGGTTGGGGGAAGGCACAGTAATGTAGAGGTTAGCACAACGCTTTACTGTACCAGTGACCCGAGTTCAATTGCCACCACTACCTGTTAGGAGTTTGTATGTTCTCCCCATGACCAGCTGGGTTTCCTCCAGGTGCTCCAGTTTCCCCCCCACAGTCTGAAGATGTGCTGGTTGGTAGGTTTATTGATTATTGTAAATTATCCTGAGATTAGGCTAGGATCGCTGGGCAGTGTGCCTCGAAGGGTCATGCTGTGTCTCAATAAAAAAACAATAAGGTATCCATATTTTGATAATAATTTTACTTTGAACTTCCCTAATTTCCCTTGAGAAATTGCTACCAAGTCACCCTCTTGAAACTGTTGTGATAGTGGGGAAGAGAGTTCCAGGACTTACACTCAGCTGAGATGAAAGACAGCAATACTATTTCAAAAGACCAAAACATCAACTGTACTTTTTGCCTGGTCTGCTGAGTTTCTCCAGCATATTGTGTGTGATACTATTTCAAAAGTCAAGAACCTGCCTGTGGCAGCATTCCCATTCACCTGTTGCCCTATCCTTCTTGATGGTAGAGGGGTCATGGGTTGGGAATTGTGTTGGAAGAACCTGGCTGAATAGCCCTAGTGTATTTTACAGGCAGTGCTGTGGTTTGATGCTCCTGTTTGCCTGTGTGGAAAAGAAATCTATCACCAAGTTAAAGAGAAAAGGCAACATTTTCAAATAGCTATCAATTAAATGAAAAAATAAATGCAGTATCCCTGAAGTTTTAGCATGATTTCCCTTTAAGCAAGCAAATAGAATCATTGCTTGAGGAACTTTTGCAAAATCAGCATCTTAATCAAATCAATTGGATACCATTTCACAGTGTGCAGTATAATTAATGTACAACAATGTACAATTGATTATCAAGCAAAATAGACTCCTGGCTTTTCAGGATGTTGTTTCTGCTGTGATAAGCACTGATCAAATCTAATTACCAAATTCGCTGTCAGAGAGAGCAGTTGAAGCAAATGATACAGAGGAAAATCTTGCCACAAAGAAAAAGGGAAGCTGATGGTTAGGTGAAGAAGGTCGTGAAAAGAGTGAGAAGTGTATGGACCACTGGCATTAGACAGACCTCTCTACACTTTCTGTATGGCAGCTATTTGGCATGTAATACAGAGTTTCAGGACATTTATGTCAGGGGCACAATCTTTCAATGGCTCTTCCATTATCTTTCTAGAGGCTGGATTTTGCCCTTATTTAGAGTCTTGCTGCGGAATTGAAATTGACACAAAGCAGTGTAGTATTTGGACATCTCTTTATGAGAGCTTACAATGACTTACTCTGTATAAGAGACAATGAAACACAACCTGGTCATTTTATGCACACTGCCCCATGTTAAACAGAGAGCAGCAGCAGTAATTGCCCAGAGACCCATGGGAAGTGGACCAATGTTTTTGAAGTGTTCTCTCCACATTACAGGCTCAAGCTGCCATATAGAGGAGGTCAAACAGAGTCATGACAAAGTAAATCAAAACACACATGCCGGAGGAACTCAGCAGGTCAGGCAGTGTCAATTGAAATGAAGCAACAGTTGACATTTCAGGCCAAAAACCTTTTTCAGGACTGAGAGTGCCAGAATAAGGAGGTGTGGGGGTTGGGGGGGTGGGGAAGAGGCTAGCTGGAAGGTGACAGGTGAAGTCAGGTGGATTGGAAAGGTCAAGGACTGGAGAAGGAATCTGATAGGAGAGGGGCAAAGAATATAGAAGAAAGGGAAGGAGCAGGTAACCCAGGGGGAAGTGATAGACAGGTGAGAAGAGGTAAAATGTCAGAGTGGGGAATAGAGGAATGGGGGGGCAATCTTTTTTACCAGAAAGAGAAACGGATATTGAGGCCATTAGATTGGAGGCTACCCAGACAGAATATGAGGTGTTGTTCCTCCACCCTGTTGGTGGCCTTATCTTGGCACAAGAGGAGGTCATGGACCAACGTGTCGGGAATGGAAATCAGAATTAAAATGTTTGGCTACCGGGAAGTTCACTTTTGGTGGAAGGTGCAGAAACCCTCAATGAAGCTGTCCTCCAAATTTACAACAGGTCTCACCAATGTAGAGGAGGCCACACTGGGAGCACTGGACACAAATGATGACCTCAGCCGATTTGCAGCTGAAGTATTACCTCATCTGGAAGGACTGTTTGGGGCCCTGAATGGAGGTGAGGGAACAGGTGTATGGGCAGGTGTTGCACTTAGGTCATTTGCAGTGATAAGTGTCAGGAGGGATATAAGAGTGGAAAGAGGAATGGACAAGGCAATTACAGGGGATATGATCCCAGTGGGGAGTGGAGATAGAAACATAGAAAATAGGTGCAAGAGTAGGCCATTTGGCCCTTCGAGCCTGCACCGCCATTCAGTATGATCATGGCTGATCATCCAACTCAGAACCCTGTACCTGCTTTCTCTCCATACCCCGATCCCTTTAGCCACAAGGGCCATAACTAACTTCCTCTTAAATATAGCCAATGAACCAGCCTCAACTGTTTCCTGTGGCAGAGAATTCCACAAATTCACCACTCTCTGTGTGAAGAAGTTTTTCCTCATCCCGGTCCTAAAAGGCTTCCCCTTTATCTTTAAACTGTGACCCCTCGTTCTGGACTTCCCCAACATCGGAAACAATCTTCCTGCATCTAGTCTGTCCAATCCCTTTAGAATTTTATACATTTCAATAAGATCCCCCCTCAATCTTCTAAATTCCAGTGAGTATAAGCCTAGTCGATCCAGTCTTTCTTCATATGGAAGTCCTGCCATCCCAGGAATCAATCTGGTGAACCTTCTTTGTACTCCCTCTATGGCAAGAATGTCTTTCCTCAGATTAGGGGACCAAAACTGCACAAAATACTCTAGGTGCAGTCTCACCAAGACCTTATACAACTGCAGTAGAACCTCCCTGCTCCTGTACTCAAATCCTTTTGCTATGAATGCCAACTTACCATTTGCTTTTTTCACCGCCTGCTGTACCTGCATGCCCACCTTCAATGACTGGTGTACAATGACACCCAGGTCTCGTTGCACCTCCCCTTTTCCTAATCGGCCACCATTCAGATGATAATCTGTTTTCCTGTTCTTACAACCAAAGTGGATAACCTCACATTTATCCACATTAAATTGCATCTGCCATGAAGTTGCCCACTCACCTAACCTATCCAAGTCACCCTGCATCCTCTTAGCATCCTCCTCACAGCTAACACCGCCGCCCAGCTCCGTGTCATCCACAAACTTGGAGATGCTGTATTTAATTCCCTCGTCTAAATCATTAATATATATTGTAAACAACTGGGGTCCCAGCACTGAGCCTTGCGGTACCCCACTAGTCACTGCCTGCCATTCTGAAAAGGTCCCATTTACTCCCACTCTTTGCTTCCTGTCTGCCAACCAATTCTCTATCCACATCAATACCGTACCCCCAATACCGTGTGCTTTAAGTTTGCACACTAATCTCCTGTGTGGGACCTTGTCAAAAGCCTTTTGAAAATCTAAATATACCACATCCACTGGCTTTCCCCTATCCACTCTACTAGTTACATCTTCAAAAAATTCTATAAGATTCATCAGACATGATTTTCCTTTCACAAATCCACACTGACTTTGTCCAATGATTTCACCGCTTTCCAAATGTGCTGTGATAACTGACTCTAGCATTTTCCCCACCACCGATGTCAGACTAACTGGTCTATAATTCCCCAGTTTTTCTCTCCCTCCTTTTTTAAAAAGTGGGGTTACATTAGCCACCCTCCAATTCTCAGGAACTAATCCAGAATCTAAGGAGTTTTGAAAAATTATCACTAAAGCATCCACTATTTCTTGGGCTACTTCCTTAAGCACTCTGGGATGCAGACCACCTGGCTCTGGGGATTTATCTGCCTTTAATCCCTTCAATTTACATCACACCACTTCCCTACTAACATGTATTTCCCTACTTCCCTACTAACATGTATTTCCTCCATCTCACCAGACCCTCGGTCCCTTACTATTTATGGAAGATTTTTTTTGTCCTCCTTAGTAAAGGCAGAACCAAAGTAGTTATTCAATTGGTCTGCCATGTCTTTGTTCCCTATGATCAATTCACCTGTTTCTGACTGTAAGGGACCTACATTTGTCTTGACCAATCTGTTTCTTCTCATATATCTATAAAAGCTTTTACAGTAAGTTTTTATGTTCCCTGCCAGCTTTCTCTCATAATCTTTTTTCCCTTTCCTAATTAAGCCCTTTGTCCTCCTCTGCTGGTCTCTGAATTTCTCCTAGTCCTCAGGTGTGCCGTTTTTTTTTTGCTAATTTATATATTTCTTCTTTGGACTTGATACTATCCCTAATTACCCTTGTCAGCCACGGGCGCACTACCTTCCCTGGTTTATTCTTTTGCCAAACTGGGATGAACAATTGTTGTAGTTCATCCATGCGATCTTTAAATGCTTGCCATTGCATATCTACCGTCAACCCTTGAAGTATCATTTGCCAGTCTATCTTAGCTAATTCACGACTCATACCTTCAAAGTTACTCTTCTTTAAGTTCAGAACCTTTGTTTCTGAATTAACTATGTCACTCTCCATCTTAATGAAGAATTCCACCATATTATGGTCACTCTTACCCAAGGGGCCTCGCACGACAAGATTGCTGACTAACCCTTCCTCATTGCTCAATACCCAATCTAGAATGGCCTGCTCTCTAGTTGGTTCCTCGACATGTTGGTTCAGAAAACCATCCTGCATACATTCCAAGAAATCCTCTTCCTCAGCACCCTTACCAATTTGGTTCACCCAATCTATATGTAGATTGAAGTCACCCATTATAACTACTGTTCCTTTATTGCACGCATTTCTAATTTCCTGTTTAATGCCATCCCCAACCTCACTACTACTGTTAAGTGGCCTGTACACAACTCCCACTAAAGGTAAATATATCTTTAGTAGTAGGATTCCTTTGGTGATGGTGGAAGTTGAGGAGGATTTTGGGGTAGTAGGTAAGGACAAGAGGAACTCACTGTTAAAGTGGTGGATGGGGTGAGCTTGGATGTTTGGGAAATGAAGGAGCTGTGGGTGAGGGAAGCATCAATAGTGGATGGAGGGAAATGCCATTCTTTGAAGAAGAAGGACATCTCTGATGTCCTGAATTAGAAAGCTTCATCCTGGGAACAGATGTGGTGGAGGCTAAGAAACTGAGAAAAGGGAATAGCATTTTTACAGGTGATATGCTAGGAAGAGGTATAGTCCAGATAACTATGAGAACGTCAGTTGACAGTTTGTCTCCAGAGGTGGAGATAGAGAGATCAAGAAAAGGGAGGGAGGTGCCAGAGATGGACAAAGTGAATTTAAGGGCAGGATGGAAGTTGGAGACAAAGTTGATGAAATTAACGTGCTCAGTATGGGTGTTACTCTCTCCTCTATACTATGTGATTTCATTTGTGTCCAGTAATCTATCTATCTCCTTCAAAATCAGGTTTATTATCACTGGCACGCATAGTGAAATTTGTTAACTTAGCAGCAGCAGTTCAATACAATACATGATAATACAGAAAAATAAGTAAATCATTTACAGTTAGTATATACATTACATTGAATAGATTAAAAATTGTACAGGAGTGAGACAGATCAGCTGGTTGAGTGGTGTTAAAAAAACAACAACCTTGCACTCAATGCCAGTAAGACCTAGGAAATGATTGTGGACTTCAGGATGTGGAAGTCGAGGGAACACATGCCAGTCTTCATCGAGAGATCAGCAGTGAAAAAGGCAAGCACTTTCAAGTTGCTGGGAGTCAAGATCTCTGTAGAACTATTTTGGGCCCAACATATTGATGCAATTACAAAGTAGGCACAACAGTAGCTATATTTCACTCAGAGTTTGAGGAGACTTGGTATGTCACCAAAAACTCGCCTGAATTTCTACAAAGGTACCATGGAGAGCATTCTAACTGGTTGCATCACTGTCTGGTATGGAGGGAACGCTGAAAAAACTACAGGATGTTTTTCTGTAAACTACAGAAACTCAGCCAGCTCCATCATGGGTACTAGCCTCCCTAGTATCGAGGACATCTTCAAAAAGGCGGCATCCATCGGTAAAGGCCCCCATCACCGACCTCCTGCCCTCTTCACATTGTTACCATCAGGGAGGAGGTACCGGAGAATGAAGATACACACTCAATGTTTTAGGAACAGCTTCTTCCTGACCACCGTTTCTGAGTGGACCATGAACACATTTACACTACAGACCTGGACTCCTGTGCCAAAGAATTCCACAGATTCACCAGGGCCTGCCTAAAGAAATTCCTCCTTATCTCCAATCTAAAAGTTCACCCCTCTATTCTGAGGTTGTGTCCTCTGGTCTTAGACTCTCCCACATAGGAAACATCCTCTCCACATCCTCTCTATCAAGGCTTTTCTCTATGTGATAGGTTTCAATGAGGTCACCCCTCATTCTTCTGAATTCCAGTGAATACAGGCACAGAGCCATCAAACAATCTTCATATGATGAGGTATTCAATCCTGGAATCATTTTTGTGAACCTCCTTTGAACTCTCTTCAGTTTTAGCACAACCTTTCTAAGAGAAGGGGCCCAAACCTGCTCACAATAATGCAAGTGAGGCCTCACCAGTGCTTTAGAAAGTTTCAACAGTACATCTTTGCTTTTATATTCCAGTCCTCTTGAAATGGATGCTAACATTGCATTTTCTTTCCTCACCACAGACTCAACCTGCAAATTAACCTTGCATGAGGATTCCCGAGTCCCTTTATTATCAAAGTATGCACTTAGTATACAATCCTGAGATTTGTCTTCCCCACAGAAATAAAGAACAGTGGAATTTGTTCAAAGAAAAACATCACATACACCCCTCTGGCCCCCGACATGGAAAAAAAACAAACCATGCAAAGAGCACCAAAAAAAAAAGCAAAAACACAGAATATAAAACACAAAATCAAAAGGCATATTCCAAGTCAGCTCAGTGTTCCTTTATCTACACACTGCCCCGATTTCAAAAGTTGCCCAAAAATAGCAACGGTAAAAAGGAGTGACCAGAATGACCAGAAAAATCAAACACATCATAATGTGTCAATTAAACCTTGCTCCGGCACCATCCTCTGATAGCATTGAGGGAGAGGGAGATCATTCGAACACAAGCACCTTTCTTTGGGAGCAGCAAGGGAGGGAGAGAGAGAGAGACTGCCATGTGCAGGCACCCTCCTCCGACAGCAGCAAGCCTCCGCATCCGTCTCGATGATTTCAATCTTCCTCTGTGCTTGGTCAGCGAGGAATGGAGTCCACACTCATGGGCCTGCACCCCGTCTCCAGGCTTTCTGGCCTCCATGCTGGATGCTTTGCTCATAGCCTCATGGAACCCTCTCGGACACAGCAAAGCGCCAGATCGCCTGATCAGCCCGAAACCGCACTGCCCCAATGTAGATAACAGGCTCCTGCAGAATTGGAACCACATTTGAAATCAAAAGAAAACGTAAAGGCAGAGAAAGGAGATGCCTGGTGACTGTCCTGAGGATGTCGCCCTTGGTGACGTTGTTCACTTGTTTCTTGTCTCTCAACCAATTTTCAAACCATGCCTGGATACTACTCCCAATTCCATGTGCTTTAATTTTCCACATTAACATCTTGTGTGGGACTTTGTAAAAATCCAGATACAGGTAATCCCCTTCTTTTGACTGCGTGGGGATTGGAAATTTATGCTCACCAATTTTGTAAATTACCAGTTTGTAATTGGACCCTTGAGTTTCTTGTTGGGAGACCTCTTCGCTGGGTATTAACATGGGCTCACTTCAAGGATGAGTGATTAGCTCATGGTCTACTGTCTCTGCACTCATGACTGTGTGGCTTAGCACAACTCAAGTGCCATCTATCAATTTGCCAGTTGATCACGACAAGGATTACAGGAATGTGATAGATCACCAGATTGAGCGGTGTCACAGCAACAGCTTCACACTCATTGTCACCAAGACCAAGGAACTGGATGTGTACCTCAAGAAGGGGAAGTGGGGGAAGGACACGGTGGCCCTCATTCAGGGGTCAGTGGTGCAAAGGGGTTGAGCTTTATTCAGTTTCTGAGTGTCAGAATTTCCTTGGATATATCCTGGGCCCCACATATTGATCCAATCATGAAGAAGTCACATTAGTGGGTCTACTTTGTCAGGAGCTTGAGGAGATTTGCTGTGTCACCAAAGACTCTACAGTGTACAGTAGAGAACATTCTGACTGGTTACAACCCCACTTGATGTGGAGGCTCCAATGCATAAGATCGCAAAAGTTTATAGACTCAGCCAGCTCCATCAATGGCACAACCCTCTCCACCACTGAGGACATCTTCAAAAGACGGTGCCTCATGAAGACACTATCCATCATTAAGGATCCTCACCATTCCAGGCAGAACATCTTCTCATCAGGGAGGAGGTACAGAAGCTTAAAGACCCACACTCAGTGTTTTGGGAACAACTTCTTCCCCTCCACCATCAGATTTCTGAACTGTCCACGAACCCATGTACACTATTTTGCAAGCCTTAAAGAAAATGTTCCTCCAATCCTGCTGTGCTCTTGTATTTTGCTGTGTACAGTTCCACTGTAAACTTTCATACATGACCTAGACTGGGAGCACCTGCTCTCCGTACAATAACTGAAAGTCATTTGCTGGGGGCAGTAGAGTCGAGCTGAGCTGATAGCTTTCTCCCTCTGCACAAGTGACACTTTAACTAATTGTAAGCCTGCTAACATCTCCTGACTGACAGCAGCTAATTCAGCAGTGGCCATGAATCAAACCTGAGATCTTGCTGGTCTGAATGATTCATTATTATGGTCAGCATCATTTATAGTAGGCACATTGATGTGTATCCTGCTGTGTGCATAGCATGAAAAAAATATCTCTCAGAGACACTGAGAGAAAACAGGAACAGGAAATTTGATGGTGAAAACAGGAGTATCTGCCACTGGAGTACAAATTTAATAGCAATGAGGTTCATTTGTTAGTGGTTAGGGGTTGGGAGAAGTGCCACTAAGCACGTGAGATAATTGGCCTCACTGAATAACTGCCACTTTGATCTGGTCCATGTTCTCATTCCCTTATCCAGTTCCAGCTGTTCTTGTGCATCCAAAGTCAAAGTGAAAGTACATTTACTTTCAAAGTACATATATGCTACCTTGAAATTCATTTTCTTGCAGGCATTTACAGGAAAATAAAGAAATACAGTAACATTTATGAAAAACTATATACCGTAAATTCCGGACTATAAGCCGCTACTTTTTTCCCACGCTTTGAACACTGCGGCAACACTGCGGCCTATACTACGGTGCGGCTAATGCATGTTTTTTTTTTCATGCCGCCAAAAACATTTTGCCTCGTAACAGACCAATAAAATTGATGAGTAGTTCACAGAGGTCCAATGAAATTGTACGGTAAATCAAGCGCACTTTCACAATTAAATTATTGTAAATCAGGCATTTGTACTCACCCTCATCAACATGGAAAACACTCGAAGAAAAGCATATGATGCAGCTTTTAAGTTAAAGGCGATCATTCTGGCGGTTGAAGAAGGAAATCGAGCTGCTGCACATAATCTTGGCATAAATGAATCGATGTTGAGACGGTGGAGACGCCGGCGTGAAGAACTGAGTCGATGCAAAAAGACGACAAAAGCTTTCAGAGGTAATCATAGCAGATGGACCGAACTTGAAAACTTTCTTGAAGACTGGGTTAACAAACAGAGAGCAGGCAGCCGCGGTGTTTCCACCGTGCAGATCAGACTGAAGGCTAAAGCAATCGCCACCAAAATGAAAATCGAAGATTTTAGAGGTGGGCCATCGTGGTGTTTTAGATTTATGAGACGAAAAGGCCTGTCCGTCAGGGTATGCACGACTCTGTCAGCAGCTCCCTCCCGACACCACGAGGAAAAACTTGCTAACTTCCGCACATTCACTCAAACAAAGATAGCGGAGAATTCCATCGGGCCAGATGATATCATAAATATGGATGAAGTACCTTTGACTTTTGATCTGCCTCTCACTCGGACTGTTAATAAAAAAGGTGACTCGTCTATCACACTGAAAACAAGTGGCCATGAGAGAACGCATTTTACTTGTGTTCTGAGCTGCACAGCATCCGGACTAAAGCTTCCACCGATGGTGATTTTTAAGCGGCTGACAATGAAAGTTCAGTGAAAGCTGCCATCAAGAGTACAAACTCAATTCCAGCTGTGATTCCTGGGGGCACCACGAAGTATTTGCAGCCACTGGACATCAGCGTGAACCGGGCATTTAAAGTGGCACTGCGCGTTGAGTGGAAGGCTTGGATGATGAGCGGCGAGAAATCCTTTACCAAAACAGGACGCATGCGAAGAGCATCTTTAACTCAAGTCTGCCAGTGGATCCTAAATGCGTGGAGCCGTGTCACAACATCCACCATCACCAACGGGTTTCGAAAGGCTGGACTGCTGCGTGATGAAGAGGACCGCGTGCGCTCAAGTGAGAGCAACAACGAAGAGACTGAAGTGAATGACGAGATCCTGAGGTTGTTCAATTCGGACACTGAAGAAGAGGACTTTGATGGTTTTAGTGCACAGGAGGAAGATGAAGAAGGCGATCAATAATTTTTCCTGGTAGGCTGCAGTATATATATTTTTTTTACCAGTCGTTAGGAGATATTGGAATGTTGTTTGTGCACTGTTCAGTAAAAAAGTATACGCAACGTAATTTGTGTGTTACCAATACGTATGTATATTTAAAAGTAGCTGTGTTACAGGCACTGTTCAAAAAAAAGCATTTGCAATATATATTTGTTTATGTTACCATACGGATTTAATTAAAAGTTAAAAAATCCTCACGTGTAATATCTTTCTGTGTAAATATCTCATATTACAACGTGGGACACCTGCGGCTTAAAATCCGGTGCGGCTTGTACAAGTACAAAATTGATTTTCTTTCTAAAATTAGAGCGTGCGGCTTTTAATCAGGTGCGCTCTGTAGTCCGGAATCTACGGTATAAGTGAAGACTAACAAACAACCAATGTGTAAAAGAAGACAAATTGTGTAAATAGTAAAAAAAAATACCGAGAAGATGGGTTGTAGAGTCCTTGCAAGTGAGTCCATAGTTTGTGGAATCTGTTCAGATTTGAGGTGATTGAAGTTATCCACACCGGTCCATGAGCCTGACATTTGTGGGGTAATAATTTTCTCTGAACCAGGTGGTATGGGAATTAAGGCTTCGGTATATCATACCCAGTGGGAGCAGTGAGAGGAGAGCATGGCCTGGATGATGGGGCAACTTGATGATGGATCCTGCTTTCTTGTGCTCAGTGGTGGGGAGGCCTTTGATGGACAGTGTTGTTGCCCCACTTTCAGTAACTGTTCCCATTCTGGGGATATGGTGTTTCCATTCGAGGCTGTGAAGCAAGCAACTGAACAGATAATCCAGACAGAGATTTTATCAGATAGTTCAGCCCATTCGTCGTTATAGCTAGGGTTATGAAGGATCACATCCAGAAAAGGAGTTGTTAACCTTGTTTGCTGGTTGACTCTTGCCAGCAGGTGTGAGAAACATTTTTGAAACACTCTAGTCACGCCAGCATGGAGCATTGGATTTCTCTTTCAACACATCTGTGTTAAAACAGCAGTGGGTGGATTTGTACTGCACCTCCCACCTTTTTTTATTTTTAACTACTACCACACTCACTCAGGAGATTAACTTTAGATCCTGCAGTACAAACTTTAGGCACAGATTTGAAGCTCCCGTTCTCGCGGTTACTAATCAATCAACTTGTTTAGTTTAACAAGCAAATGAAAAAAGCATTAAAATTCTCCTCCTTTGTTTCTCATTTTAAATACTCAGCAGATGAACTTCTCTGCAGTTCATCTATTCTGTGTACCTTAAACCTCTCTTTAAACTAGGCTTTACAGGGTTGTGGAGTTGACTTACTTTGCTGAAGAATTAAAAGTTCATTTTCTGCAAATTGTTTCCTATCAATATTCTAGCTTTATGTGTGCTGAGAACAAATCCTGAATATCTGGATATGACTCAGGGCATTGAATTCAACTTACAGGGAAGATCACACAAGCAGGAGTAGGCCACCAGGCCTCTCAAGCTCGCCCTATCATTCATTATAATCATAGTTAATGTGGACCAGGCCTCCACTCTTCTACTGCGCTCCTTCCCTGAAATCCTCAATTCCTCTGTCTTTTCCTTTGATATACCTAATGATCTGGCTTCCAGAAGCTTGCAGAGTCTCCCATTCAGGGTGGGGGGGGGTGGAGTTTGCTCATCACTTACATTTGATAGACACTCTTTTCTGTAGTGTGTCCCAGGGTGTAGTTTGCCTGCCAAATGCCAATTCACAACTAATCGGAGAGACTCGTCTCAGTGTACAGCAAGGCCCTGCTAAGCATGTGTCACGTTCACCTGTAGCCTCATGTTAATGTAAAAAAACAAATAATTAATTCACTAAAGCAAATTAACAATCATGTAAGGGCCATTAAATACATTTAAATTAATTAGATTAGGTAAGAGGAAATTAAGTTTGACCAATTCTACTGACAGTCATTTATTCTCTTTAATTTCACTGGGCTTGCACAAAATCTAATCAGACTGTACGAACTGCCCCATTGGACTCCATTAAGTTTAGCCTATGCTTGGGAGTCTCAGTGATCTATCCAATTACTTAACAACAGTCCAGAACTTCCTGACAATGGTAAAGCCCTATCTGCTAATTCTGCATGCATACATTCACGCACTGTGCTTCTGTGCTATTTCTGTGCGTGGCAAAATGGTTCATCTGATGCCAAAAAAAATTACCCTGGCCTGAGCTGTGTACAGTTTCCACATTCTGTCTGTGACTACATGGGATTCTTCAGAGTGTTTCATTCCGTCCCACAGCTTCAAGTAGGTCAGCTAATTGGCTGTTGTCAATTGCCCTCCCCCCCCCCCAGTGTGTAGCTGAATGTGAGAATCTGAGGGGGCTGGTGAGAATATGGGGAGAATAATTAGAATTAGTATAGAATTATGAATCCTAGTCAGAAAACAAAAATCCTAATTCAGAAGGCATTGTGGCGCAGCAGTTAGTGTAATCCTATTCTAGCACCGGTGAACTGGGTTCATTTGCCACTGCTGTCTGTAAGGAGTTTGTACGTTCTCCTGTGACCCTGTGGGTTTCCTCCGGATGCTCCGGTTTTCTCCCACATCCTAAGGCATATGGATTAGTAGGTTAAATGGTGACAAGGGTGTAATTGAGCTGCATGGGCTCTTTGGTCTGGAAGAGCTTGATACTGTGCTGCTTCTCTAAACTAAAAAAATAAAATTAGTGAAAATAGTGGCTATTGTTGGGTGTTCTTGGTGGGCTGTCTTTCTATGATCCCATGTACTATGTGTGGACCAACCCGAGCAAGAAATTCCCTTCAGGATCCTTATCGGCAGAGACCTCAGATTGCTGGCTGTCAAAAGTATCCAAAACTCTCAATGATTCAGAATGTGACATAGGGACAGAATTAGGCCATTCAGCCCATCAAGTCTCCTCCACCATTCCACTATGGTTGATTCATTCTCCCTCTGAACCACATTTTCCTGCCTTCTCCACGTAACCTTTGAGGCTCTGATTAATTATCAACCTATTAACCTCCAAGCATATCCAGTGACTTGGACTGCATAGCTATTTATGTCATTGAACTCCTCAAACTCACCACCCTCTAGCTAAAGAACTTTTTCTTCACCTCTGTTCTAACTGGATGTTCCTCTGTTCTGAGCCTGTGCCCTCTGGTCCTAGACTGCCTCACTATAGGAAACATCAACTCCATATCCACTCTATCAAGTCCTTTCACTATTCAATAGGTTACAATGACATCCCCCCTCATCCCTCTAAACTCCAGCAAGTGCAGGCCCAGAGCCATCAATTGCTACTCATATCTTAACACTTTCATCCCTGGAATGATTTTCATGAACCTCGTCTGGACCATCTCCAATACCAGTATATCATCTTTGAGATAAGGGGCCCAAATTACTCCCAGTACCACAAGTTCCATCTGCCCATGGCCTTGTAAAGCTTCAGCATTACATGCTTGCTTTGGTATTCTGAAAATGAATACTAACATTTATTCCTTTACTCGTTCTATCAAAGTGCATGACCATAGTCTTCCCTACGCTATATTCCCTCTGCCATTTCTTTGCCCATTCTCCCCATCTGACAAGTCCTTCTGCAGACACCCTGCTTCCTCAACACTACCTGCCCTTCCACCTATCTTCATATTGTTCACGAATTTGGCCTCAAAGCTATCAATTCTTTCATCCAAGTCATTGACATATAATGTGAAAATAAGTGGTTTTAACACTGACCACTGTAACACACTACTTGTCACTGACAGCCAATCAGAAAAGTCTCCCTTTATTCCCATGCTTTGCTTCCCATATTCAGCCAATTTTCTATCCATGCTACTATCTTTCCTGTAATATCATAGGCTCTTTTCCTGTTAAGCAGCCTCATGTGAGGCACCTTGTCAAAGACCCTCTGAAATCAAATAAGCAACATCCACTGACTCTTTTTTTTTATCTATCCTGCCTGTTATTTCCTCAAATGTTTCCAACAGATTTGTCAGGCAAGATTTCCCCAGAGGGAAACCATGCTGACCTTGGCCTATTTTGTCATGTGCCTCCAAGTCCCCTGAATCCTCATCCTTAGTAACAGACTGCAACATCTTTTGCACCACTGAAGTCAGGCTAACTAGCCTATAACTTCCTTCCCTTCTTAAACTGGGGAGTAATATTTACAATTATCAGGTCCTTTGGAACCACTCTAGAATCTTGAGATTCTTAGAAACATAGAAAATAGGTGCAGGAGTAGGCCATTCAGCCCTTTGAGCCTGCACCGCCATTCAGTATGATCATGACTGATCATCCAACTCAGAACCCTGTACCTGCTTTCTCTCCTTACCCCCGATCCCTTTAGCCACAAGGGCCATCTTTAATCCTTTTCGCTCCTTATGGAGCATAGGGCCTCAACAAAAGTCCTCCACTTTCTGCGATCTCTAGCAGATGTTTTTGCAGTCTCCCAAGTTTGGCCGGCGGCTTTCAGTTCATCCAAAAGCCTACGCCTCCAGGTTTGCTTTGGGTGACCTCTTCTTCTCTTCCCTTGTGGATTCCATTCGAGTGATTGTTGAGTGACATTCGACTGGCTCTTCCTCAAGGTGTGGCCGACATTACTAATGCCTCTATAATCTCTTCAGCTACCTCTTTCAGAATGCTGGGGTGTAGTCCATCTGGTCAAGGTGATGTATCTACCTTCAAATTTTTCAGCTTCCTAAGCACTTTCCTCTTAGAAATAGTAATGGCACTCACTACTGACCCCTGACACACTCACATTTCTGGCATTCTGTTAGTGTCTTCCACAGTGAAGACTGATGCAAAATACTTATTAAGTTCATCCTCAATTTTTTGTCCCCATTATTACCTCTCCAGCATCATTTTCCAGCTGTACAATATCCACTCTCTGTTTTACTCTTTATAAATCTGAAAAACTTTTTGTATCTTCTTATATATTATTAACTAGCTTACCTTCATATTTCGTCTTTTCCCCCTTTATGGCTTTTTATTTGCCTTCTGTTGGTTTTTAAAATGTTCCTAATCCTCTAACTTCATACTCATTTCTGCTATATTATATGTCCTATCTTTCTTTTATGCTGTCTTTGACTTTCCTTGTCAGCCACAGTTGCCTCATCATCCCTTTAGAGTACTTTTTCATCTTTGAGATGTATCTTTCTTGTGTCTTCTGAATTGCTCCCAGAAACTCCAGCCATTGCTATTCTGCCTTCAACCTTTCCATTCAACTTTGTTCAGTTCCTCTCTCATGCCTCAGTAATTCACTTTACTCCACTGTAATACTGAGACATCTGATTTTAGCTTCTCCTTTTTAAACTGCAGGGTGAATTACATCATGTTATGATCACTGTCTCCTCAGGGTTCCTTTACCTTGAGCTCTATAATCTGGTCATTATATAACACCCAATCCAGAACTGCCACTCCCCTCGTGCGCTCAACCACATTCTGCTCTAAAAAGCCATCTCATTGCCATTCTACAAAGTCCCTCTGTTGGGATCTAGCACCAACCTGATTTTCCCAATCTACCTGTATATTGAAATCCCCTACGACTATCGTAGGGTTCCCATTCTTACTTGAATTTTCTATCTCCCACTGTATTTAGTAGTCCACATCGTAGCTACTGTTTGGAGGTCTGTATGTAACTCCCATCAGGGTGTTTTTACACTTGCAGTTTCTTAACTCCATCCACAAAGATTCTACATCTTCTGATCCTATAACATCTCTTTCTAAGGATTTGATTTCATTTTCTTAACCAAAAGAGGTACGTAACCCCTCTGTCTACCTGTCTGTCCTTTTGATACAATGTGTATCTTGAACGTTAAGCTCCCAAGCTATGAACTTCTTTCAGCCATGATTCAGCAAATCCCACATCATACCCTGCAACCTCTTACTACGTTAAAAGATCATATAGCTTATCGTACCCTATTTCTTCATTTACCCATAATACTATAGACTTTTAGGGCAGCAATGAAGGTTCTCCATCTCTGCCAGCCTTCACAGCTCCCTTCACTGTGTCAGTAGCTTCCGCTCGGTTTACTGTCAGTAATGCAAGTCCTGGTCCAGACGGTCCAGGACTCAGGTATACTGTTGCAAACAGCTGTGGAAGGATTTATCATTGCTGTTTCCATAACAGTTTTGTTTGACCAGTCAGGACTTTTAGCCAACAGATGAACCCCTGAACCTGGAGGACCGGTGGACCGCTCTTAATCTGGCTCCTACCCTTTGACCAGTTTGGCATGGGCGACCCTACCAAGAGTCAAAGCATAAAGCCCCAACTCCTGCCAGCAGAGCTCTCCAGGTCATTGTGGCACACAAGCCTCCAACCCTCGATAAAGACGTGGTCTTTTTGCAGGATTCTGTATAGAGTGTACATCCAAATATAACGCCTTCAGCCCTGTATTCATCACCTTTTTTGATTTTAGTCCCCTGTAGTACTTCCACTCATTCCACTGACTGCAATTTTGCCTAATGATCTGCCTCTCCGTTCTGACTGTCTCACAACACATTGCATCTACTTGAACACCAGCTGTCCATCCTCAGCCCTTTCACTCTCGTTCCCATCCTCCTGCCAAATTTATTTAAACCCTCCCCAACTGCTTTAGACAACCTGCCTGCAAGGATACTAGTTCCCCTCAGTTTCAGGTGTAACCAGTCCTTTCTGTACAGGTTATACCTTCCCCAGAAGAGATCCCAATGATTTCGAAATCTGAAGCCTTAACCCCTGCACCAAAATTCTTCAGCCACACCTTCAACTGCCAAATCATCTTATTCTTACCCTCATTAGCTTTCTGAATGTTTCACAATGTTCTGTACACAGGTAAATCTTTAAAATCTTTAAAAAAATCATTACTAACAGAAACATCTAAAAGTTATATCTTTATTTTAAAAATAATTAATTAAAAGATGAACAGAAGTTTATATTAGATCCATTAATTAAAAAATGGAAATTCCCTGCATAGCATTGTCATTTATCCCCATTGAAATGAATGGAGTCATTCTGCTTGTACCAGGTTTAATGAAACATTAGTTAAGGTTGACTAAATTTTGGAAGTTGCTGGAAGTTCAAGTCCTACAAAAGATGTTAGTGTGGAAAATTAAGCTTTACTTCCACAAAACTCACACATTTATTGCAAGGTTCCTTTTCTATTAAATTATTACTTGACAGTTATGGTTGCTGTCCCTTCAGATTGAAACTGGCAATGTGATAATTGCTTGTCTAGGTATTAAAATCTAACCATAGTACACGTAATTACTTCTTTTGAAAGTGCTTCTGTCTTATTATATAAATACACAGTACAATGTAGCAGTTCTGACTAAATTTATTTTGCTTTATAATAAAATTCACTCCAACTTTTTTGAAATGTGCAAATCGATTAAGTGGGATTATCCTGTCCGAAAAAGTACATTGACATGTGATGTTAACCTTCCATTCACATAACAGTGAAGACAAAGGGTTATAGTGGTCCTAACAAATAACAGTCTTATATTTTTGTGACTTTTCCTTATTAAATAGATGTAATAAAGCATTGAAAAAAAGCACCGTCCGATGTGAGATCATAAATGAGAGCAGGTGGGCCATTTAGCTAGCATGTTCATTGAAAGTGTTGAGAGGCACAGGCACCTATTCGCTAACAGCAGCGACTGTTAGCAAAATGTTCATAATCAAAATTATCATCACCAAATCTAAGCCCATTCTAATGGGGAGTGTGGGTTGCTTCCATAATGATCAAAATAATTTACTGTATCCTCATCTCCATTACTGACAACGTTGTCATCCAGAGCTCGCAGTTTGATTTTGGAGGAGCCGGCTTTGCTGACTTCTCATTTTTAAAGCTACCTTTGGCATCTGTGACTTCCTCAGGACTAAATCCAGTCCTCACTTCCTACCATTAAGTCGAGACATTTTATTCACTAGTGATCCTATTTCTAAGTTCTGGGGAACTTTTCTAAGTGGTAATTGTCTCTTGGTTTTCCAGAACTAGGGCCATGGCTACACTTCAACGTATATCATTGGTTTGGAAGTGGACTGATGCAAGTTATGGCATGTGAACCTTGGAAGAACCCTCATGCCTACTTTGTTTGCTTTCTTTTATTGAATTCTAAATACATCCTAACGTTTCTCTTTTAGAGCCCCTATGTAATGTAACAACCTTGTCTGTAGCACATTATCAAATGCCTTTTGAAAATTCATATGTGTAACCTCCACTGGTTACCGCAGTTGAATTGCACAGGTTACATCTGCAGAGAACTTTTCTAGAACTAGTGTTACCTTTAAAGATAATATTGACTCTACCTAACCAGATAATGAGTTTCTAAGTTCCCATTACTATTCCTTTAGTTAAATTCTAACAATTTCCCTATCAAACTCCAGTCTAATTAGATTGATCTTAGAGTGGGTTAAAAGGCCAGCACAACATCATGAGACAAGGGGCCTGTACTGTGCTCTAATTGGTTTGTAGTCTTCTAATTTTCTGTCCCAACTTTCTTTAAAAAATGCTGTCGCATTTGTTACATTTCAAACTACTACAGACATAACATGCAGGAGCAGAATTGCACCACTTGGCTCATTGAGTCTGCTCTGCCATTCCATCAGGGCTGATTTGTTATCCCTCTCAACCCCATTCTTCTGGCTTACCCCTGTAACTTAATTAATCAAGAACCTACCCACCTCTACCTTATGTATACCCAATGACTTGGCTTGCACAGCTGTCTGTGACAATGAATTCACTACCCTCTGGCTAAAGATTATTTTTATCATCTCTTTTCTGTGCCCTCTAAATACCCCCTCTACAGGAAACATCCTCTCCATATCCACTTTATCCTGACTTTCAATATTCAATGCATTGTAATGAGATGCCCCCTCATTCTTCTAAACTCCACTGAGTATTGGCCCAGAGTTATCAAATGCTCCTCATATGTTAACCCTTTCAGTCCTGGCATAATTCTCGTGAACCTCTCCTGCAGTCTCTCCAGTGCCAGCACATCATTCCTTAGAAAAAGGGCCCAAACCTGCTCACAATATTTCAAATGCAGTCTGACCAATGCATTATAAAGCCTAATCATTACATCCTTGCTTTTGTATTCTAGTCCTCTCAAAATGAATGGTAACATTGCATTTGCCTTTCCTGCCATGGACTCAACCTGCAGGTTAATGTTTAGGGAATCCTGCACAAGGACTCTCAGATCCCTTTCCACCTCTGAATTTTGAATTTGCTCCCCATTTAGAAAAATAGTGTACCTCTTTATTCCTTCTGCCAAACTGCATGGCCATGCTCTTCTCTACTTTATATTCCATCTGTCACTTCTTTGCCCGTTCCTCCAATCTGCCTAAGTCCTTCTGCAGATACCCTGCTTCCTCAACACTACCTGTTCCTCCACCTATCTTCGTACATCCGTAAACTTGGCCACAAAGCCATCAATTCCTTCGTCCACATTGTTGACAAACAACATGAAAAGAAGTGGTTCCGACACCACCGACCCCTACGACATACCATTAGACAGGGGTACTAGAACAATTCCATAAACAGGAACATTTGGGAAATCACGAGTATACCCACTATTTCTAGAGTCGTTTCTTTCAGACCATTTCTTTCATTTCTTTCTCTTCTAATCATTTCCCATTTAGTTCTATAGTTAAACAGGGCCTTTCAAACCACCAAGTGCACACTGAATATCGGGCAGCCACCTGCACTAATCCCATTCTAGTCTCTGTAGATTATAAGCAAGTGCCCACAGACAAAGAGCAGTTTTCCCTGGGCAATTAATTTAGCAACCCTTGCAACTATGGGATCTGAGAGGAAACTAGAACACAGAGAGGGATATGAAAATTCTACCAGCACCAGGGTGTCAGTATTGAACCGAAGTCACTGGAACTGTGAGACAGTAACTCTGCTACTGTATTGAAAAATAAATACAGAATACCCATGGTCAGAAACACAATGCAGTATTTTAAAAAGAGGACCGATGTGCATAAAAAGCTTCCGACAATGATAAGGAAATATCAAGGTTCCATTTAGAGCAAACTTGATTAATCTTGAGTTTTTGACATTTTCATTTCTTTCGGTATGAACTACACATTAATAATATACTCTCAGATGAATGTAAACGATCCCATCCTTCTACTCCAAGGGAAGAACATGACAGTTCTCAGGATCCTGGCTAATACTTGTTCCCCAAATTACACCACCAGAGAAAATAGTATTTGTTTGTAGAAGCATGTTGTACACAAATTGGCTGCCATGTTTCCAATGTTACAACAGCAATTGGACGTAAAAAGTACTTAAATTGGCTGTAAAGTGCAATGAGCTTCAATGGATGACATTAATTCAAGCATTTCCTTTTCCCTTTCCTGCTGTATGCTCTTTAAATATGTAGTGTTGGATCCTGAAGGCACTTCTAAATATTTAATGAGATAAAGCTACATTGGCTTGTTTGGATAATAAAACATGTTAACTCTCCAATAGGAAACCATCACTTTTGTGGAGTCTGTGAGCAGTGAAGGGAAATGCTCACTGTAGTTTCCAAGATTATGCATGTAGCTCTGGTATTTAATAGTGTGATGTGAAGTGCTGGGATTATTTCTTAACCCTCAAGGCATCGCTATATCCTATTATTCGGAGAAAGGCATCAGTCACAGCTAGCCAATGCCCATGTTACCTTTACTGAGGGTTCAAAGGTCAATCATTTTACCACCCACCACCTCAGCCCCCACTGCACAGCTCCTCCACACACACTGTCGAAAAAGGAAAACTTTAGAAGACAGAATTATCATGGAGTTTACTTTACAGCAGAGGGGGCTTTTGTACAGCGTGTAACACAACCAAAATGTCGAGCAGAACAAATGACAGCCTTCATTAAAATAACTGAATTCAATGCTGAATTTTCCAATTTCCTTTGTATATCATTGGAAGCCTAAACTGAGCAATAAATATTTCACAAACACGAGGAAGTCTGCAGATGCTCAAAATCCAAGCAACGCACACAAAATTCTGGGGAAACTCAGCAGGCCAGGCAGCATCCATCGAAGAGCAACCAGTCAACATCTCAGAGACTTCATCAAGACTGGGGGGGGACGGGACAAAATGAAAAGTTAATATTTCAATGGTTTAATTTAATATCAAAAATATATACAGTATACAACCTGAAATCCTTACTCTTTGCAGACATGCTTGAAACAGAGGAAAGAACCCCAAAGAAAGAATGACAGAAAAATGTTCGAACCCAAAGCCCCCCACTCTCGCACAAGCAGCAGTAAAGCACCAGAAGTAAATCCTTCAGCAATGATTTGCTTTTCCCTGAATCTAGTGATGATGAGAAGTCAGCTGAAGGTCACATTTTATAACAAGTGTTTAAGCAACAACGACACCAATGATGTAAATTTACTATAATTTCCATCAAGAATAGAGACAATCAAGAATGTATTTAATACTACTGTTGATCTGCAACAGTGTAAAATTCACAATCATCCAGAAAAATTCTTAAGTACTTGCATACAAATATGCTGGAAATGAGAAGCTGTATCTGCAATAGGCAAGTGGAGCATTTTTACCAACTGTCAAGTTCATGACTCCCAGGTGCCAGATGTGTCAGCCTTGGGGAAACAGCTGTGTTTTACTCAATTCCCTTCCTTATGCTGTTGCTTACTGCTAGGTAGAAGTCAAAGTCAGTCCAAGTGAAAAAAGAGAGCTGTTTACTTGTAACAGCTGCTGACCCAGCTTACTGGAAGAATGAACTTTCCTTTGAAAGATAAATGGAAATTAAGGGAGAGGCTAATTTGTGAAAGGAAGCTCAAAATTGTTACTATGTGGCAAGTCAGCTCAGTGGGTTCATATCATGTGATAAAAGCAATTTCAGGTACCCTAGACTGGGATTTCAGTTAAGCCATTTACAAAATTGAAACACAAAGAATAACAGTAATATAAAAATAATCATTTGAAATTTGCCTTCAGGTAGCAACAGACTGAAAAGCATTTGGTGTGTTGTGCCATGGGAAAAGGCATTCCGTAGTGAAATTGACATCCCTGTGACATATGTGAAGTGCACTGGAAAGATGATCTCATCAAACATGATTCTATCTTGGATTCGAATCTGGTACAATATTGGAACGACTTAGCCTAATGGAAAGTGAGAAGTCCATCTAGCAATTGGAAAGTCCTTGCATTCACAGGAATTCAGAAGAATGAGGGAGGATTTCAGTGAAATTTATCAAATATTAAAAGGCCTAGATAGAGTGGATGTGGAGAGGGTGTTTCCTATAGTGGGAGAGTCCAGGACCAGAGGGCAGAGTGTCAGAATACAAGCACACCCCTTCAGAACAGAGATGAGGAGGAATGACTTTAGTCAGTGGGTGGTGAATCTGTGGAATTCATTGTCACAGAAGACTGTGAGGGCCACATTGTTGGGTATTTTTAAAGCAGAGGTTAAAAGGTTCTTGATTAGGGTGCCAAAGTTATGAGGAGAAGGAAAGGGGATGGGGTTGAGAGGGATAATAAATCAACATGACAGCAGAGCAGATTTGATGGATGGAATAGCCTAATTATCCTCCTATGTTTAATGGACTTAATCAGACAAAACCCTACTGGCAAACGATGACATGGAAGTGGAATGCTTCTAGTGGGAATTTATGACATCATTGGCCTGATCTGGGGAGTGAAGAACATGCCTGGGGATCTTGGACACACCTAATTACAACCACCCTTAAAAAAGGAGACATACCAGGTTGTGATATTGACAGAAGGATCTCCCTGCTGGCTCCTACAAGGAATATCATCAATAGGACCCTCCTCAACTGCCTCCCCCCCCCCCCCCAAGGGCAAAGAGTTCTTCCTAGAACTGTAACCCAGATTCTGTCCATCAAAAGGGCATAATCTTCACCACGCAGCAAGTCTCAGGGAAAAAGTGAGCAACAGCACTGATCACTGAATGTGGCCTTCCTTGACTTCATCATCAATTCCACCAGCTGAGAGGGACTATGGAGAATGCTTCATAGATTTTTGTTGCCCTTTGTTCTGTGCCTGCCCCAAATTGGCAATCAAGCCACGGAGCAGCTGATGGATCCAATACGAGTACAGACAGGGACAAAGCAAGGGGATATGAAGACTTCAAGTCTTTCCTTAATCCTGATCACTTTAATACCACGAGTCATTTTAAAAAGGTTCCTCCTAGGGTGGAACTAACCTAAAGGATGAAGAGGGAGCTGTTCATCTTTCACTTTGTAATGTAGATCACCCCAACTTCAGACATCAAGTTGCAGAAAGGACGCAATATTTGCATATGCATTCATTTGGCAACTAGGCAGGTTGCTTCAATGAAGCATACAAGAAAATTGACCTTAAAAAGCCAGACGACAAACATCCTCTACCATTGGCATAAGTACACTGCCATACAATCCCACTCATCAACAATTTGGTTTCATGATCAGACCTTGCAAACCATGCCTTATCTCAAGACTAACTCTATATGGGGGCAGGCAATGATGAAAGAGTTTACCACTGTCTCTTCCACTGACTATATCAAATTCTACAAGAAACTCATGCTCTTTCAAACAGTAGTCATCTCCTCATTACTGTATGTTTCACAAGGCACCTTGAAATATTGGAGACATATCACCAATGCTCTGTCTCCAAAATCCTCCAAGTCTATTGATCATCCAGGAACAAATGCTTTTTGATGGGGTTAATACAGAAGGTGCCCAATGTTTGACTAGGGCAAATTGGGCTGATTAGACTTCTTCTGTCATATAATATGATTCTATGAGGACTCTAACTACCTCAGCGCACTGAACTGGAAACACGTCTTCCATGATCTCAAGAGATTCCTTAAGCAGAGGAAGAAATCATTTTTACTGGATAATCACCAACTAAATATGAAGTTTGGCCAAACTTAGAACATTCGACCAACCAGCATCAGTTTAGCATCTTTCCAACATGGGAGCTTACTTTGAAGTTGCACTCAACTTTTGTTGTAAATTAATTGCAGTTAATTGCAGATGGACATGGGCAGGGCACACTTTAAGTAGATGTATGTTAGGCACGTAAGTGATTAAGTGTATGCTGTTATTGTGCTAAGTCATTAACACATGCTGTTTACCTCTTCCTCCGCCTCCCCCCCCCCCCACCAAGTGCTCTCTTCCCCTTTCCCCCGCCACACAGATGTGGTGGTAGAGAATATTAACTCCAAAGTTTCACCAACTTTACCTGATTTGACAAGATAGCTTCTGGGCAGCCTAACTGCTATAACAGTACTGTAGAATGATTCCTCTACAGGGGAGAGCAGCGACTGCACTTGGAAAGGAATTTGTTAGTATGAGGCACTTTGATTTGTCCCAAGGCTATTATTGGCACTCTGTAAATGAAGTTCTGGCATTCATCATAAAACAATGATACATAACTTGTTAATTGTGAAGGATGAACTATTACATAAACTGCAGCTGAGAAAATGCTTCATTTTTCTATTGCTATTAGACTTAGTTTGATTATTAATGGCTTATTTCATTTCTAGATTACTGAAGCAATTTAAAGTTAAAACAGTATTTTCTGTATCCATCCTTTGCCTGCTTTGACAAGCCATATAGATTATGTTTGAAAATTAGCATGTTATGGTAATGGTGTTCGTGTGCTGAGAGCTCAATCTCCAAAAGAATATGCCTTCAGGGACAAATAATACCTTAAGCATGAGGTGCTTTGACAGGGTGAAATGAATAGATGGGAAATATTATACATATTAATAGATAAATTCATACACTGACAAGTCAGAAAGTTTTGCTGTAGTTCTAGAGGAGGAGGAATAAAATCAATTTTTAACTATGCCTAAAAGCCAGTTTTTTATAATTAAAGTTAATGCTTCCTGGTATAATTCAGTGGATCAGATCCACCACAGGTTCTCTAACCAGATTTATCTTTGCTTGGAGGTAGCATTTGTTGTTGCATTTTCTAATCTGGCACTCATGATGTGAATGCCAATGCCCATTTCCTTCACAATCGGGAGGTAAGAAATACGCAGAAACATTTTGAAAAAGCAAAACAGAAAGCGAACTTATTTAAAATTGTTCTTGCTGACATTGCGGATGCTTTTCCCTCTGCAGAATCAATGTGATTTACTGCATGACCCCATGATTAATGCAGTTTAACTATTCACTTTGAAAATTAATCCCACAGTCCATACATCTTGAGCACATCATTTAACAGTAACACAGCATTTTGAGGGATGATGCAAAGTGATTAATTTAAAGTGCACGAGAAAATTCCAAGATTGTTTTCATTCTGTTACATGCAGTGCTGAAAATATGGTTTTATTTGTGTGAACAAGACAGCACGCATTGCTGTCACTTGAATCTTATCAAGCAAGAGTAAAAGTAAGAAGATGACACCAGAAAAATATGAAGGTGACAAGACTTATAGCAGAAACTGGCAACCATTATACCTGATATAAGGAGTTAAATGGCATGCCAACCATTTTGGAGCCAACTGCAATGAAACAAGACTAGATTTACATATAGCTTAAAGGTGGTAGATTTCCTTGCCTACAGGACATTAGTGAAGTAATTGGGTCTTCAAGGCAATCCAAAAAGTTTTTATTTTAACTTCCCCAGTTTGACATCCGAGATCAACAGTCTGTGCTTCTAGATTTGGCCAAACAACTTAGCATGATGCCATTGTTCTCCCAGTTCCTTATCTTTCAGAATATGAGCCAAATTTGTTATCGTTGACAGAGATTTTGCAAAGTTTGTTGTTTTGTGGCAGGAGTGCTGTGCAAAGACATAAAGTTAGTATAAATTACAAAAATAAATACTAGAGTAAAGGAATAATGAAGCAGTATTCATAGACCATTCAAAATTCTGAAGGCAGAGGAGAAGAAGCTGTTTTTGAATGGTTGACTGTGAGTCTTCAGGCTCCTGCACCTCCTCCCCAGGAGTAGGAATGTGAAGAGTACATGTCCTCAAGGGTGAGAATCTTTAGTGATGGATACGAACTTCTTAAGGCACTGCCTCTTGAACATGTTCTCGATGATGGGGAGGGTTGTTCCATCATGGAGTTGACTGAGTCAACAGCCCTTTGCAGTCTCTTGTGATACTGTGCATTGGAGGCTCCATATCTGCTGTGATGCAGCCAGCCAGAATGCTCTACCATACATCTAAAAAAGTTTGTAAGTATCTGAGTATAGATTCTTTAGTTTAGACTGTGTGTGTTCTCTTGACTTTCCCTTGTTAGGAAAATCTATTCAGCTTAGATTTAAGATGAAAACAGAAATAAAGCTGAAATACATGATTGAAATTCTATCAATAATACAATCTATAATTTCAATGCCTCTTTCTTTAATATAAATCTTATATTTTATTGGCTGTTTGCTTGGATACCATTGCTAGAATAAAGAATTCTATTTCATCAGTTGTGGCACGCTCATTGACTGCTTTAGTTCAATTCTCTGGAATTTCATTCCCATTCCCACTCACTCTGGCCCCAACGACCCCAGCCCCAATCTTGAGACAATTCCCACTCACATTCACTTGACCCCACACCACCACCAACTCCACATTACTTTTATAAGACCTGTCAAACCATGTTTTATTTAGCCAATGCAGCTAAAGTGCTACAGGATTTTTTTTAATGCTAAAAATGCTACATACAAACAAGTTATTCTAATTCCCCTCTCAGGGAAAAAACAATTTAGTCTTCAATTTGAATGGGTCAGTTGAAGACAGAACACACATTGAAGGTTTGAAAGAAAAGCACTCTGCCTTGATGTGATAGTCACTCTGTGAAAATTATTTCACAAAAAAGTAGAATCCAAATCAAATTTATTCCCTGGCATATGTCATGAAATTTGTTGTTTCTTGCTCACTACTGATCAACACTGGACAGCTGTGCATTTACAGGAGATAAAATGTGGAAAATTCCCATCTTTGTACCACAGATTCAAGGAGACATTATTGAATCAGTGTTCATTATACAAACATACAGTGGGAAATGTTCTGTGCTCAGTAAGTATCTTAGTTTATATTAGCCATCATGGAAATGAAAGTAATATTTTCTACCTGTAATGTCAGCTCAAGCGTAAATACACTTGCATGCAAATTAAATTCTATTGACGTGATGTTGTACAGATTTTCATCTGTAGAGTTAAGTAATATGAAGTTCTGTCCCTATGTCTAAAGTTAAGTCACTCATACAATATTTAATAGGCTTTTTAATATTCTGTGTGGTACTTGTGGATTTAAGATATTTGGCTGTAGTACCTTGATGTTCCCAACTTGAGGAAGGAAAACTAAGATGAAATAGGTATTGAATGTTATTGTTATATTCTTATAATGTACCCAGGGCACAAAGTAGGGATTTGTATATAAAGACCATTAGTTGGGTGACCTTAATTTTTAATTGCTAATTTTATTCACTTGAGTCTCCTTACAAGTCAGCCCTTGTCCAATTAATTAGGCATTTGATGCTGCAGTTTTTGAGTTCTCTGTTGATTGGTAATTAAGGCAATATAAACCATGACAGGAAGGAAGGAGGGTTGTGGGTGATCTATGCTGAGGCTCAGAATGCTATAAGTCCATGCAGAAGTGCTTTTCATGTAAATAATGAACTATGAAGATAAGAGTGACCCAGAACTTGTGCTTCACCTTCATTAAATAACTGTATTAAAGGAAAGCTGTACTATTAAAAGAATAATTCAGTTTTCCATGAACAAGGAAAGAATAATGTGAACTATTTTTTTCCCACCTAGGGCATGAATTTGAAAAGCTCAGGCTTTTATACTTAATATTTATTGGGCCGCAAACATCATTTCCTTTCACTACCATTCTGGTTGTCTTTAGATTTCTGTAAACACCTACCATTGTTAGCTCCAATGGGACCATTTCTTAATAATTTTTTCAATTGAAGTTGCAATGTTATTGTTGCACCCAGTAGCTACATGCTCCATTCTCTGACTGAATCCCAACTCCTCTTCCATTTCAAGGTAAAATTATTCTGATTTATCAATCAACTTTCTGGCAATCTCATCTAACCCTCAGGCTCAGCCAAACTGAGAAATCCCGTTTGTGTGGACGCTGCGTGATGTATTGCCCGGTTACAAATCCACACTGCAAAATATCAGACAGTACATCGTATGCAATTAAATGATTGAACTTTATAAATCTTAATCTGAATAAAGGGGTAGTAAAGAAAATAAAAAGAAAAAGGGCCCATCTTAACAGAAAAAAAGTCAAATATGCACGTTGGAGCTCACTGATACAGCTATTCATCAACCTCCTCCGAGTGTCGCCGACCTTCGAGCTATTGCTCCTCAGTCCACTCTGTCCAGTGGTCTTCTGACTCTCTCCATCACTTCCCAACAAATGACCGCAAAAATCTCTCTTCCAGATTCACAAGAAAGAGCAACATTTCTCCCATCAGATAACATACATTCCAAAGCACTGCTATATCTAGTCATGACCCAAACATTGCTGCTACAGAGAAACCATCACCTGAAGAGTGCAACATTACATTAGCCTTAGCAGTGAAACCTTACAGCGTATTACACTCAAAACACAATAGAATGATTGATTCTAAGTATTCATTGATCATCAGGGCTTCTCAGGGTGAAGAATCACATCCAGAGCAGCCATGTGAAAATAGAATGTTGGGCAAGGTAAGTGGTTTGCTGTACTGAAGGACAGGACTAGGCAGGGATTGAGGTGTTTCCTGAGAATTTAGTAACTTTTTACTTCCAAAACAAGCTTCCCAGATCGGTGCCGCGGAAAGCAAGCCATGTCGTCCTGGGAATGCTTCATTCTGCTTACCTCAGTACCAGTAGTCCAGGTTTTCCAGGAATGCAGCGAAGTAAGCAACATCTGATGAACAATACAATTCCACACAACTCCTACCAAACCCACAACCTGCACCGAATGGACAGGGGCAGCAAGGATGTGGGAAATCTCCCTCTCACAAACAGAAGGCTACCATGGCTTTGGAATAGATTGCTTGTCCTTCATCGCCATTGACTCCAAATCCCGATTCTCCCTACTCAGTAGCATCGTGGAAGTAGCTTCACTGAAAGGAGTACAGTGGTTCAGGAAGGTGTCTCAGCACCATTCTCTGAAGGGCACAGCTGTCTGGCCTTGCCCAAATGAGTAAATGAGAGGCATACAATTAGCTCTGGAAAACCCTTATATTCATTGGAACCCTGGCATTCTTGTCCCATCATTGAAATTTTCACACAACCAATGGACTCAATGTCAAGGACTCCTCAACTCATTTTCTCAATATTTATTTATTATTATTTCTTCTTTTGTATTTGTGAAGTTTGTTGTCTTCTGCACTCTGGTTGAATGCCCTAGCTGGGTGCTCTTTCATTGATTCTACTGTGGTTATTATTCTATTGATTTATTGAGTATGCCTCCAAGAAAATGAGCCTCAGGGTTGTATATGGTGACATATATTTACTTTGATAATCAAATTTGTAATTTGATAATCAAACTTTAATTAATCAACAGTTTTGTACCTTTCAGTGTTTTTACCCTGAAATGTGCATATTGTTACTGAGGTTATAGTACAGGTTCAAGCACTTGTAGACCTATTGTTTATATTTGGCAGCAGATATCCATTCAAAACATAAACAAACATTAACCCACAGGGAACATACTTCTTTTGCGCACACCACTGAATCTCCAGCAATCTTAAACAAAGTCAAACCAATGTATGAAGCTATGAACAAAATCCCATTAATTTGCAATCTGTTACCTCATGTACAAACATGACCCATTCTGGACTGGATCCACATTTCCCATTGCAATGGGAATGTCTTCTGTTGCAATGTCAGTTCAGTGAAAGGGTCCTTCACTTCAGGCAAACACCATCAATCTTTTTTTATTGCATTTTATATTGCAAGTTTTCCATTTCCTGGATTGCTAGCAGTTTTTTCTTATCCAGTGACAAGTTTTCCTCGGTCAATGTTTTGACAGAAATTAAATTAGGCATAATGGGAACAAGCCTTAGTACAGGTCCAGTGCCAGAAGCCAGTTTGAAGGTATTGGAAACTCAGCTTTCACTCAATGCATTCCCCCGAAGGTTAGTACTTAACTCAAGTAGACTGGCTTCCTGACTAATTGAAAAATAATATGTAAAAGGAAGCTAAAGTATACAAGCATTGTGTCTTTATGTTTCCATTAACAGTACTCCATAAAGCCTACTTTATCTATAGAACTAACATATCCTTTTTACATTCATTGAAAAGTGCAGCTCCCATATTTTTTCTTGATCTGTGTGAAAATCTCTTCCAAGAGCAACTGCTGGGGTGTAACTACAAAGGTACTCCAGTCACCCAAAGCATTTCTCCCCATCTGGATTTCGGCAACTGTGATTGGCTGTGTTTTGCAATTCTTTGACCCTTAATGACAGAACATTATTGGACCTTATTTCAGGTGATCTCAAAATCCACTGGGAAGGTAAGCATGGATGATAATGGATTATTTCTGACTGTATTGCTGATATTATCCCAGGGGATATCAAGTAATCTCATTTTTGTCTCATTTACCTTACTCTGTTTGAATAATAAAATTATTTGAAAAGAAGCGAGTTAACAGCTAGATTTTAAGATCTAGAATCAGATAATTGGCTCATTCTCAGTGAGAATAAGATAAAAAAATGATAATGATTCAGTCTTAGGGAACTCCCAAGATCAGCTCACAATATTTATGTCTGGCATCTGACTGACAATAGACCTAACAGTGGGATCTTGTCAAGGGAGCAGCAAGTAGGGAACATGGAGAAAAGCCTAGCATTTATAGTCAGAGTAAGCAGTTTCTCCCCACTCTGGAATTGTGGGTATGGGAAGAGGGCAGGGTTGATTTATGTTTGTGTACTTAGCCTTTCCAGAATGTGGCAGAAAAGAGATGACTGGATAAACTAAATGTATTAAGCTGTTTGAAGACAGAGGTTAGGAGTGAAGAAATGGTGCAGAGCCTAAATTACTAGAGCAAGCTCAGTCTGGGTGTGCAGAATGTCCTGCTAAGGATTATTTAAATTCAATGTCAAACAAAAGAATAGATCACCTTTGGCCAGAGACCAACACAACGATTATGTTGGCATCAGGATGGTGCAGATCTGACTTTGTGGGTAGAAAACAGCCTCTTCCCTCCCAGCATTGTTTTGTTCACTCGAACATCACCAGCTGAAGTCAATCAGAGGTGTTTCTTAAGGACACAATATTGAAAGATTCTGCATCTAAATTGTATTACAACCTAAGTTCTCATAATTCTATAACTCTCTTTATGTTTATGCTCTACAATATTAGGTGTCATCATTGCACAAAAGCATTTTTGCTTGTAACCATTTAGTGTTATATCTGAGTTCTCAATTGTGTTACTAGCCTATTTCTCTGCAGTTATGTAGCCTGACAATGTCATGCCCTATCTGCTTATAATATAACAACACTATAATAACTCTATATTTTTATTGCCTTATCTCTCCTTAATGATTTGTTCTACAGCATAATACTTGATCTTTAATGCACCGCTGGTCAAATTGATTTCTAGAGTAATAGCAGGATCTTAGAGTGTTCTTTCACTGCACATACTGTTTCAGACCTGAAGTTTCAACTGGGGTTCCATTGACCTTAGCCTGCCAGAGATTTAAATATTGCCTGGAAAAGAGCTGTGTGGATGTTGTGGTAAAAATGTGTGTATAGAGATCATTCCCAAGAGTTTAACTGGGCGGATAACATTGATAATAATGTTGAACTGGGCTGAAATCACAAAATGCCCATATTAAGACTGAATTGGAGCCCATTGTAAAACCAGGGCCAACTACAAATATTGCTACGGAAATACTATTCCTTGTTTGGATTAGCTCTCTGGGTATAATACAGCATTAGGCTACCGAGTCAGGTTGTTCTGCATTCCCCCAGTCAGACTGAACCTTCACTTCTGATTTGCAGCACCAGATTACTGTTCGTGCAAAGCCAATGTCATTCTCAGCTTGTTCTGAATTAAGCAAATGCCTAACCTTGATTTTGGCATATTATAAATAATGCCATTTGAGCACTTGCTGTTATTGCAACCTCACCACTAAATATTAACGACAACTTTTGTAGAACAATACATTGATTAAAAGATTGATTAAGCCAAATTATAAGGGGAAGATTTAATTCAAACAAGTGAGACAGAAAATGTATTATTCTTTATGAATTAGAAAAATGTATTACCACTGCAAATTGGATTGAATATTTAACACCTTCTACAATCTTACACAAATGTTTATTTCATCTTTGCCTAAA